>NC_052019.1:7732537-8399204 GCF_015832195.1 Motacilla alba alba | reverse complement strand
TTAGTTTTTGGTTTTTTTTTTGTTTCCCTCACTTTTTCCAAATGAAATGATACATCTTAAATACCTGAAATATTCTAGGGATGATTTTGTGTGTTTACTCATAAGGCTTTGCCTGAGTCAATGTTTAAGCTGGGCCATTTTAATCACACTCACAACTAAACACCAGCAGTTAGTCAGATGTGTTGTTTTTGATAACAGATGTGTTAAGGCAGATGGTTTAATGCAGATGGTTCAGAGAGAATCAAAGTGAAGTCTAGAAAAGCATGAGCCAAATGATAAAGAGAGAAATCCACAGCAGCAGACTCAAATATGAGAGAGATTTTGGAACACACATTCTCCTCCTTGAATGCCTACAGCCACAGCTGGGCAGTGCTGCTCAGTGTTTCTCTGCTAAGGGCAAGCTTTGCCTTTTCACAGCTTTTCACTCCCTGTGTTGGAAATAATACAGGTCATTAAACAGGAGGCTAGGGAAGATAATGTAAAATTTTGATAGCAGTTTTATTTTATCTACATGAGTCATTTTTATGAGTTTTTTTTTAAAGTTGCTGTTAAAAACTGTGTCAGCAGGGGCAGCATAAACCTGAGGTGCTGGGCATAACTGTAGCACATGAAACTTTCTGGAGATTTTGTTAATCATCTCATACACTTCTCAAAAATGTATTTCTAAGTTTTTCCTGCATCAAGACACTTTTTTTTTCTACTTTCTTCACTTTTATGCTGACCAGATTCTTGTTGCATTTCAAACCACCATTCCTCCCTACATTATGTCAAGTGATATTCCCTGGCTGCACTCAGTTTCTAGTACCTTGTGTTAGTGTTTCATTACATTATTGGGGATTTCTGTCATTACAATTTGGATGCCTATGACAGCTGTATGCTCTCAATATTATATTCCCCTACCATCTGTAACTCAGAATTTGGTTATTAACACATTGCTGCAGCATGTTCAAAGATTAAAAAATGCATATTTTTACCTATTTTTCTAGACCCTTCTTTATGAATGTATCCTTTATTAAGTGATCTGTGAATAATGTTAGTTATTGTATATATTTGATAGCTTGTGTTTAGGAAGGGGTTTGGATTTGAAAAAGGAAGTGAGCAGTGCTGCAAGGATGGTGAAGGTAAAGTTGTACATGACTGATACAGTGAAATAATTGTGATGCTGGCAGTTGGTGCTCTGCTAGTTTGCTTACATTGCCATTTCTGGGGTGTTAGCTATGTATTTGGTACAAAACCTTCTATGGTTTGCAGCAGAGTATTTTTGAGCTGGTGTTTGGTATTTAAATGTGTATCTCCTCTCTAGGAAAAGAAGAGGACATAATAACTATTTCCCCAAGAACATTGTTTGTTTCAAAAAAAGGATGTACATTTTTAGCAGCAGGTGAGAGAGAGAGAGTGAATTATTGTTCTCATACATATTAATAGTCACAGTTCTGTCATGTCTTTTTCCCCTCTCCTTTGGATGACATATTTTACAAGGCTGTCAAATTCCTTAGTAACAATTAATATTGTTATATGATGTGTGTTCCTTATTATGCTTTGGAAGTGGATGGTGTTTTTAGCCTTGTGAGTAGAAACAGTTAATAAGATTAATTGACACATGAAGATAATGAAGGATTGAGACACTTTGTGATCCATAGCTGGAATATAGCATCTTCAGAATGAGCTTCTAACAGGCATCTGCTTTTTTTGAGCATGAAGAGATGATTGAATACTCCAGGCTTATATTTTAATTTGTGATTGTCTGGTTAAATTGCAGGTATGTTTTTATTTTAGAGGAATAGATGCATTTTAACACTGTTTTCTAGACTTTTCCCATATTGAGTTAAGGATCCTTGCTGACTTATCATCTGAGCCAGAACTTCTGAAACTGTTCCAAGAACCTGAAATCACTGATATCTTTGCTACACTGGCTTCTCAGTGGTAAGATTAAATGTTGCATATTTTAATAGTAATTAGAAAAAATAGTAAGAATAACCTAAGCTATTGTATTACTGCATAATGATAACAAAAGACAGTATTTTGTTACAATATCTGTTGTTCATACAATTTTAACACTATGAATTCCCTTCTGTCTTTCTGAGCCTTCTCTTTTCCACATATTAAAATGCTGCAATCAAACTGGCCAGCATGAGCCTTGTGGCTAAAGCTGATGAAATGATATATTGTGAACAGTGGTTGCTGATAACTTCCTCCTTCGAGTATTATTAACTCATTCTTTTAAAAAATCCAAAGCAGCACTTAGAGAGGTTATCCATCTGAAAAAACAGAACAGTTTTTCTCAGTAGAAGTACAAGCATTTTTGAAATTTACTTAGATATCCAATAGAAGTATTGGAATCAAATTACATATATTTAAGAAACAGAGACTAGAGCTTATGGGATTTCTTTTAAACTAATAGGGTTTAGTGCTTCCATATTCTGGAATGATTTGGAAAAATGCTACCCCAATCATTTAAAAAAAAGTAGATTTTTTAAATCTCCATATCTATGTAATTATTTACTGATCTCTTCAGTATGCTGATTAGGAGATTAACTATCAAAAAAAAAAGAATATTAGTCACTTAGCTCTAAAAGGTATTTTATATTGTTGTTTATATCATGGTAATGCCTAAAAACCTCACTTGAGACTGGGACTCCATTGTACTCAAAAGTGCATGAGCATTCAATAAGTGCCAGGATAGATGTCAAGAAACCTATGGTTTCAACAGATAGGTCAGAAAAATATTGAGTAAAATGCTGTAGCATAAAGCTGTTTGAACAGAAGTTCATGTAAATATTATGCAATTTGCTTATTTTCTCTTTTTCTCCCCCTCTCTTTTATCTTTTCATCTCCATTTTAATTGGAAGATTGTTAGCTGAAAATGAAAGCAAAAATACCCATGATTGATTGAGCTCAATTCTCATCCTACAGTTTCTAAATTTTTGCAGGCATAGTCTTCCCAAACATGGTCTTTCCTACACACCTCCGTAGTTCACAGAATCTTAGAATCCTAGAATGCTTTGGGTTGGAAGGGACCTTAAAGACCACCAGGTTCCAGTTCCTCTTCCACGGGCAGGGATACCTTCCTCTATCCCAGGTTGCTCCAGGCTGGCCTTGAACACATCCAGGGCTGGGGCAAATTTGCTAATATGCTCTGAATTTGTACAAAGAAGCAAAATGGAGCTTACATTATATTTATTCTGCTACCACCAACTGAATCAGTGCTTGAGACATGTGCATTCTGGGAGAACAAAACTCCAGACCACAAACATTCCATCAAATATATCTATGGAAAGATCACCTTTCTTTTAGAGTTTCTTAGGAGCTTCTCTTGATATTATAATCAATTCTTAGCTCTAACATGATATCGCTGGAACCTCATGATAGAGTTAAATCCTTATTTTAGTTCAATGATTTATTGGAAATATATGCATGAAGATGAGTCAAATTTTGTCTCCGCTCTGGGCATGGCTCCAGAAATACCATTCTATTCAGCAATCTCACGGCTCTTGGCAGCCGTCAACCTCTTGCAGTTGCTACACGGTAACTTTAAATTTAATGAAGTATTACAGGCAAATATTTTTATCAGACAGAATTGTCATGGTGTGTCTACAAAATCATTACATAATGATTCTGCTGACTCTACTCTCAAGCTTCAGTAAAGCTAATGCAAGGAAGAAACTTTCTATTGAATCTATTAGATGACTTATGAATCACAGAAACATGAAGGGCGTGTTTAATCTCATCTAACCTTGGACATCTGTCACATACTTGGAGAGATTCATTTGGCTGACTGCTGATATGTCCTGTGTAATAAGATCAGTTGCACAATAAAAGTGTTCACTTCTCGCCATTGAAACAAAGTAGGTCTGGGATGGCCAGCTTAAGTGTAGGCATCTGTGTTTCTTCTGACAAATTGAATTCCTCCTGTTGGGTCAGTTCCTACTGAACTCATCTTGGATTTTTGAATGTTGTCCTTCATTTCTTTGGCACCAAAGAGAAGATATAAAATTACAGGCTTCACAAATGCTTTCTCTTTCCAGATATTTATTCATCTTTCCTATTCTGCTATTGATAAATAAAATCTTTAGGGCCAAAAATTAGTCAATTGACTTTATTGTAGTTGATTCTACACACTGGTATTAGAATGAGTTATGAGAAGAACAAAATAAACAACAAATCTTTTATCTCTTCTCGGTCATCTGGTTTTCTCTGGGTCTTAATCCTTTAAAATCTGTGCAACTGATACACCAATGGGCGTAGCAAAAGTTTTGCTCTGTTTGAAGGAATTGCATATTGTTACTATTTGTAAATCTTTCCTAACATATTTTGTACAATTGGAAAAACCTTTACAAAAAATGTTTTTCTCTACAAGATCTATAAAGAATGGATTAGTTTCTGAACAAAAGGACCAAAATTAGGTTAGTGTTAGTATCTAGTAGCATATTAGCTTCTGAATGCATGTCAGGTGGTATCTTTTGGCAGGTTTTCTGTATTGAAAAATCCTTAGACTGATAAATATTAAATCATAAATAGAGAAGAATACATTATAGGATAGAAATCTGAGCTACACTCCGGACTGCAGCCAAGTTTTGTATTAGTTTATTCACTTATTTTTTCTAAACTTCATGGCTTCTTCACTGAAACATAACTCCATTCCTTAGCTGCCCTTCAGACTAAAGCCTTCAATCTGAAATCCAACCTTTTCAAAAATTTTCACAGGCTTTTTATAGCATTTGGCAGGAAATACACTTGGGTGGGCAGTTTCTGCAAAGAGGTGAACTCTATGAGTTCCTGATTAAATTAAGATCTCTTATGTATAAAAGCTTTCCTTTCACAATTTGGTTAGCTATTCTGAGCTGTGACTCAGCCTATCTCTGGTGCCTTAGAGATGCATCTCTCTTGGACCCTGTTGGATCCACGTTTCTGCTAAACGTCATTCATATGGAATCTTTGCCCTGGTCAGCAGAGCAGGTAGAGGTGTGTGTGTGTCAGCCCAGACTGTGTCTGTGTGTGGTAGTAAAGGGCTGAGTGGAGGTATTAACTTCCATGCTAAAATTCAGTCATGTGCAACACACTACCCAAGCCACCAACCCCAGTGAGAGGCAGGGCTCCTGCCAGGCTGGGCTGGGATCTTGTGCTGCTCTGGTGAGCTCGCAGAGACAGCTCATTTCAGGAGTAACTCAGCTCCAGCACTCTGTGCTTCCCTGCTCTGTGCTCAGCTGCTTGCTGGAGACAATGCTTGCTGTGGAGCGTTTTTGAAGTATTGTGTATTCTCTTTGGCAGAACTGTCTTGAAGTGGCTATTCAGCTAAAACTATCAGAAGCTGCAGTTAACTTCCACAGAACCACAGAATGGTTTGTGTTGGATGAGGCCTTTAAAGATGATCTAGTCCTTCCCCTTGCTATGGGCATGGACATCTTCCACTAGACCAGCTTGCTCATCTCTGCCTTGTACAGCAAATCTATTTTCTGGTCACCTAACATAGTTACCCCAGCTAAAACTAATATGATAGAGATTTTGATGCTCACTTGTATATGCTTAGTGCTCTTCTTCCTGTAGTGCTGTGATGATGATCATAAGTTATTACCAAAGTTATCTTACAGTGAGTCCTCTGTTATGTCCTACAAAGAAAAAGCCTTTAAGGCAGGTCAACACCTGCTATCACAACAACACCAAGAGTGCATTTTGTTAATGACAGAACACATGGCAAAGTTTCAAGGCTTGCCTAAACTTTTAAAAATTCATGATATAATGGATTCTAGCCACCTGCAAATTCACCTTGTGTTATGTTGCCTTGATGCCCTGTGACAGTCATAATCCTTTTAAATCCAAATCAGCACCCCAGTGCTGAAGGTGACGAGAGCTGTCCTGGCAGCTGTCTGACCAGCCAAGAGACCTAACTGCCATAGACATACCGATGACAGCAAACCTCAGCGTGAACTGTCTCCTTTGGCTTTTACAAAATAAATGAAAAATAGGTAATAGTTTTTAAAATGCTGTTGATGGGCATAGCTTAAAATCACTTTCAAAAATTAGATGCTTAAAAATAAGTTTAGTCTTTTTTAAGAGACTAAAACTTATTTTAGTCTCTCTTTAGTTTAGTCTGCACTTTGCAAAATTTAGTAATTTGGGGTGTAATGATTACCTGTCACTTTCAAACTGTTCTTTTGTCACCCTTCTCAGTAGGTTGTTTTTCCCCCATCATAGTATATACTCATATTGACCACACTAAGACAAAAACCAGGAAAAGTATCTTGATTTAGCTAAGCACTTGAACACATCATAGTATGATGTGTTTCATATGGGGGTTTCATCCTGTCTGACTTCTGCCTACTTTCCTGCTTGAGTGCTTTTTTGAATTGTGACAGTACTGCTTCAGATTTCCTATGATTGGAGCGTTCATCCATTCTTAAAATATTTGGGTAAGTCCTTTCCTTTGTTTCTTTAGGATCTGTCTCAGACAACTGGAGATGCCCAGTAGTGACAAGTTCAGCTGCATCCAGCAGGGCACAGTGCTGCCCTCTATTAAGGGTCCTGAGGTCAGGCTGGCCATACAAATGCAACTCTGTTATTTATGGCTCTGAACAAGCTTAGTCAATTTAAGCCTGAAGATGTTGTCACTGTGATCCACTATTTGCTACAGATATTCCTAATATCTGCAAAGTATATTTATGTTCTATGTTTTATGTTCTCAAGCCTGAAATAGAACACTGATGTGTCTGTCATAAATGGCCTAGCAGATTTATGAGACCATTTTGCCCTTTCTAAATTATAACTATGAACTAAGATGGTAAAACATGTAGACTCTATATCCTCATAAACCAAGAGGTTCAGAGGAAAAGACCCTGCAAGTAGATTTGTTGCAAATGGATTGGAGTGAAAGTCCAATACTCCTATATCCAGAAATTTAGGAAAGGGAATACCCAGGTGATTTATAGTCTCTAGGGATAATACTAGCCTATGAAACAAAGAACATTCTCTTGACCACATTATTTCTCTCAGATTTATTAATATTTCTTGATTGTTTGTATTGATTTACTGTTATCTTCTCATGGTAAATATGCCTTTTCTTTAGATGATATTTGCTATTTGGGAAGGGGAGAAATTAAGAAAGATATTTAGTGAGTTGCTTACAGTATGATCTATTTGCAAGCATGAATTTATTACGGCTCTAGATGGTGAGTGTTTAATTGTGTGAGAGTAGAAAGATAATTGTCCCTGTGCACAAACTTTCCCATGCAGTGATAAATTACCTGGGTATTTTCTGTCATATATTCTGTACTTTAGATTATTGTGTGTAGATCCAGTGTAATGATACCCAAGTTAGTCTATGCCTCAGAAAAATGCCTTAAATAGATAGCGTTGTTAAGCAGTAGTACTCTAATTCTTTTTCAGTAAGGAAATGAGAGAACACACAAAAAATTTTCCTGTATGGAGTGAGTTTTCCTTAAATTCTAAAAGCTAAAAGAATAGGAGAGCAGAGAAGTTTAAACAATCTCTATTAAAAATACTTACGTATTACTATATAGTGGAGGAATAGGTCTAATACTCTTCAGTATACAGATGTATTGTGTATTAAAAGGTATAATAATCTGATAACTGCTGCCATTCCAGGATGAAAATGGCCATCCTCTTTAAAATATCAATTTCTAGCTCTGAACTGTAATTTAACCTGTACAAATTAAGTACTAATGGTGAATTAGGTTAACAAGGTAGTTAGTGCATACTCTTTAAGGGTGTTATTTGCTCTGATTATACCAATGAAAGGATGATTTGTGGCAGTTGTGTGCAGTGCTTACACTCATGGCAGTGTTTGAAAGAAGGCTGGAGAATTTGATAGTGGTCTAGTTGCTCCTGTTTCACATTGAGATCTGAGTTTTGTAAGATCCAAACCACAAAATACTCCCTTCTCTCTAATCTGTCATCTGTTCCCTCATATTCATGCTATTAGTGCTTTCTTTTGTGTGGTGATGGAGAGCAGCATGAATACCTGTGCTTCTTCCAGGTATTGAATTTACCTTCTAGTAAGTACTGGACATAATAATTGTTCACCTGAGTCTGTGTGGCTTTCAGAGAGTTTAAATAATGGCTCCAGAGAAGAGGACATATCTCATTATGTCTTTGTAGTCATGGCAGTTTATATCTAAAATAAAAAAGTATGTAATTATCCTGGAATTCCAAGGGATTTATAAATTCTTTACCATTAATCATTTTGAAAAACATTTCTTTCCATTTTTGTAGCATAGGCTTGGTTGGCTGATTCTTTTAAGACATGGAAGGGTCTTTAGCTTATACTCTCCATGCCACAATCTGAGGAGCTTGAACACTTCATTTCAAACTACCTTTGAAACTGCAGACTGTTTATAAAATGTTCTGAAATTGAAAGTCCATCTCTCCTCAGCTGATATTTCTGTGGTATCATGGTGATATCTGTTCTGAGCTGTTTTGTTAGAGACTGACATGCTGGTTTTGGAAGTTACTTAAGAAAAAGCCTAGAGAGAAGTGAAGCACAGAATTACTTGACATTAGCATGTTGAAAGGAGAAAAGGCTTTTTTTATGGTTTTGGGTTGTCTTTTTTTTTTTTTTTTAATAAATTCAGCCATCCTTGAATAAAAAGATGACAGTGCAGGAAGGTTTGTGGTTTCTCCACAGAATGTCTTCCTGCAGGAAGTGTGGAATTTTATTTCTTCACCACCTGCAAAGCAGGGGTCTCACAGAGCTGCAGAGCTGATTATATCCAGTGATGGCCAGGTGAGCCAAACTGTTGCATACCGGCAATTGGTCTGGTAGGAACTGTGACAAAATAGGGACTCTTGTTTTTCCAGCCTCTTGGCAGTTCAGGATACTTCCTGACAATAGCTCTATCTGCTGATACCCTGCTGAGTTCTGAAGAACACAGGAAATAAGCAGAGGTATTTTGGATATTCCTGAAATTAATCAAAATAAGTCCTCATGGGCTGAATCATACAAAAAGATAACCGAGTCTGTTTGAAAAAGATAAGGTCAAGTATGCACAAATGCTTGGTGGTAGGCTGACTAAATAGATATGCACCTGCCATTTCATATGACTTTGTTTCAAATACACTCTTTGTATTAAATAGATTAAAGATTAATCCTTCACAAAATAGTATTTTTTCAGGTTAATTCATATAACTGTATGGTATAGCAGATATGGAATTCAGTTAGGCTGCCTGCTCAAATAGCAAGAGGAAAGGCCAGTTAATCAGGGATAAATTAAATAGATTTCTGGGAAGTGAACGCCACATCTGCAGCTGAATGGTTTTTAAACAGATATGAATATTTGTCCTTCTATATTAATTTTATAAAAATATTATCAACAAACTTGAACAGAGTCATTATTAATCGAGAGATGTCACCTGTGTGTTTGTTAGGTGATTAAGGAATAATTAAATAATCATGCTTATCCAGGTGGATTTTTACTAAGGAAACAGGAAGAGCTTTAGCTTTCCTCCTGTCCCCATTAGCAGACATAGAGTTACAAGATGCAGCCACAGGGTTACACAGCTCCCTTTACCCCAAACAGATCTCTTTTAGTTTTGTTCTTTTTCTAAATATTGAGCTATACCAGTTTAAGGTTCTTAGAGCCCCATATTTGTCTAAAGATTTTTTTGATAATCCAGGCTATTTCACACAGGACATGGGGTCTCTTGGGCTCATTTATTTCTCCCCTTTTTATGAACCTAATGTCAAGTCTTAAATGAATTTGAGTTAATTCATTTCACTTCATTCATTGTAAAATCACAAAATCTTTGGTTTTTGAGTTGCAATGAAGAAGAGACATTCCATGTCACTGAGCACATGTAAAATGGTGAAACTTTTGCAGTTACAATCATATCTACTCTTTATTGGGAAGTATTTAGGGTTACTTCTAGAATCCTATGAAGAGAGTGGAGAAAAGTTTTCCTGTGTGTTACATGGCAGCCCACTTAAATAAGTGTAACTGAGCATCTCTGCTGAAGACTCTTTTAGAAATATGTGACTGTTGTGATCCTTCAGCTCTGAAGTTTGGTTCTGTAACTCAGACTGTATTTTTAGTTAGTTTCAAGGCTTCTACTTACTTTCCTTTGGTGAAACAGGTTCTGAAGAAGCATTTTTTGCAGTACATGTATAATTTCTATCCTGATCAATAGCTAAAATATCTCTCATCTTGTACCTTTAATTAGTGTGATACTGATGAAAAGTGTGAAATCAGTACTTTGTTTCTTATACGCTTTTAAGGGAGACACAATTTCAGTTTGAATGGGAAGGCATGATCTTTCAAATCAAGTCACATATTCAGGGACAGGTACTATGTACAGGTACTTCTCATTATGAATCTGATATTTAATAACTTATTTGGTGAAAAAAGTTGTGAGTGAAGCTGTACCACTTGCATCTGGTATGTGGTAAAAGAGGAAGATATTCAGTTTGCCTTCTCAGAATCAGTTTTAAAACATTTTAAGTTCCAAGTTCTACACCTCATGGGTGTTGGTGTGGAATTTTTTAACAGTGTTACTTTTGCAGCAAACAGATTTTTACGTGTTTTGAAAACTCATTTGCAATAGTTGATATTAATGAAATTTAACGCTTGTCTTACTTTGCACTCTGACAGTCTGTATGACAACCTGTGGACATTTCATCTTGTACTTTACACTGCCTTGTAGAAGTGCAGCTGTGGCTTTAGTTTAGACTGGCAGATAATGCACAGGGAATAAAGTCTTCAGGAAGCATAATGGCTTTTGTTTTTAGAAGCTTTAAATAACTCAGGCAGTTAACTAGAAGTTTAAGCAGACAGCTTAATTTTAGGTCACATTGTGAGCTTATTATTATTGCACATTAAATGCTTTCTTAGCCTTCTAGAGTAAATGAAAAATAAAGTTTTACAATTGCCACCACCACAACTAACACAGAAACTAGAGAGAAAGCAAGCTCTGAGGAGGCTGGATAGTCCTCAGTTGTTTTGTGGTGTCTGATAACTTTTGGCTTTGCTAATTTCATAGAAAGGTTTTGTTGTGTATGAAACTCTTATCTCCAAACAGTCATGTCCTTCTAGAGGGACTTTGCTAAAACGTTCTGTTTTATGAGCACACTCCAGAGCTCAGGAAAATATTTCCATTTATTTCATTTAACTCAACTTCAACTCTAGTGTCAAGCGAAATTTTGATGAAATCAAGAATGTCACTGCAATTCATTCTTCACTTTTACTTTTTGCCTTTCATTTAGTGTTGACCCAAGGCACAGTGGAAATTTAAGCTGAAAGAGGTGTTTATAGAGAAGATTGAAAAAGATGGGATAGGAAGTTTCTTATCCCTCTCTTCAGAATTTGTTCAAGACCCTCATGACTGATTTCTTCCTTTTCAAGACCTTCCTTTCTGATTTCTTCCTCAAGACCCTCAGGACTGATTTCTTCCTTTTTTGATTGCTCGGCCAAGATATTTCAAAGTCTGTCTCTTATTTTTTTTTCTGTATTGTGTGGATGCAGTTTGATGTAAGGTGACATCTCCTCTCTTCCCCTGCCTATTTCTCCTGAGCAAACTATACATTGTTGGAACAACATGATAGCTCTATGTTTTGTTCTGTGCAATATCTGAGATGGAATTACATCATCTTTTGAATATATGTTAAGAATTCTGTTCTTTCTGTTTCACTTTTCTAGTATTTATCTGAAGACTGCTCTGAAGGTCCCTCTATTTCTTTATGAGACTTTTGACAGGTCCAAGATGTGTAATTATTCGATGCTCTGCTGCAGCTGCCTGTGTCATCTCCCAAAGTGGCTGCTGCTCTCTCTTGACTATTTGAAGCTGCTTGAAGAAAAGCTTGAAAAGTGATTTGTGATAAGTAAAGAAAGACCTCCAAGGGCATTAATTTGCATTTGATCCCTGTTATTTTATACAAATGGCCTCTGAGAAATTTTATGCCATCCCAGTTTGCATAGACCTCTTAATCCATTCACATTTATTTGTTCTTTCAGTGATGGTGCCCATCACTGTCGATGCTCACACTGGCCCCAGATACGGGGAGTTAGTTACCCTGGCTTCCTTCTCTTCTGTACTCAAAGACCCAGAGACCCTAAAATAAGACTGCCCTCGTGGCTCAGAAGTAAATAAAGACTATGGATATGTGAGGTGAAAGCCCTTTTCTTTTTTTTCTACAGGGGTAAGGAGAGGCAAGGTGAAGGTTGCAGGGTAAGGTGTGGTCTTTCAAGTACCTATGTCAGTGTCAGGGACTTCCTGCTCCAGCTGACCTATGTCCAGAATTGTGCATTTTTACAGAAAAATCTTCTAAGTGACCTTTTTCTAATGAAGAGCACTGAAAATAAGTGCTACCTAATTTATCTCTTCAGTATCTGATACCTGAAACAGCAACATGCCAGTAAATATCTTAATAAAAGTAATGGATCACTTCAGTCCCAAATTAATCTCTCAGCAAGTTGTTACTGATGATGGCTATAATTTATGACATAACCTTGTTTCAATTGCTTTATCTGGTTCCCTGCTTCTTTAAAATGTAGCAACAGAAGACTTCTGACCCTCATAGCAAACTGCAAAGTCATGTCTTTTTCTTCTTTAAAAATACATGGAAGTTAGATACCATGCTCTTTAAAAGGAGGTTGAGGACTAATGAAATAAATCTTCATGCAGTGGATTATAGAGGCTACTCACACAAAGGAAAAGATTTTATGATTAGCTACTGGAAGAAGTTTTAAAAGACTAAAGTGCTTCTGGATTCTTGCAAAAGTGTTTTATAGGGGTTATAAATATTTTCCTGGTGCTAAATACATATAAATTAAATTAAACCACGGTTTGGTAGGGTGGCATACCCAAAGGGAAAAGAGACAAGATGACAAAAATGTTTTAGAGTTGGCTGTAGTCTGGGAAGGATGACATCAAGCTGACAGCTGTAGTCTTTAATTCAAAGAAGCTGAACACAAATAAAAACTTTAAAAAAAAGAACTTGTTAAGTAAATAAAGCATGATGTTAAACTCCTGAATTATGTGTTGAGACTCTCTCCCCTCTGACCCATGACGACATGACCCCTGTATTTACATGGAAGATCCATGCCAGAGGTCCTCCAGCATGTGCAGCGGCTACTGGAAGACAGCTCTGCCTTTCCTGATGCCAGAGTGGAGTTAAATATACATATCATGTAATACTATGTATTACCCTTCAGGTGAGAAGGAAGTGTTGTGTTCTCAATGCAAAAGTGTTGTTATCTTATTGCAAGAGTCCCATACCTTCTCAGTGATTTCTCATGGGTAGTTCTTCTCAACACTGCTCCTTCTTCTTCAAAGCCCAGACAGCAACTGACTCTAGGTCCCAGTTCTCCCTGTCTTATAGGACTGTTCTTCCTTATTGGTTACAGCTGTGAGTCAAGCCTGTTTCTGATCTTGGATAATTGGCCTGGCTGCAACTCTTTGGGGGTAAAGCTGCTTTTTACACATTTCTTATACTCTATTCCTATCACACTTATGCAAACCAGGTAATGATAAAATTGCAAAACAGGCATTTGGCATAACCTTTGAATCAGACATGAGAAGCGTAAACATGAGAAGTGACTTGGATAAAAAATACAACAAAAAACTAATATATACTTAGGTTACATCAGGAAGGTTTGTCTTTCTGTTACTCTTAACCTGCTGTTTCCCTTCTGGCAAGATGTTAGATTGCATTTTAGTCTTTGTAGATGCTTTTTTTCATAGAATCCTAGAATCCTACAATGGTTTGTGTTGGGAGGGACCAGGAAGACTATATAGTTCCAGCGCCCTACCATGGACAGGGGACATCTTCTCTAGGCCCAAATACTCAGAACCCATCCAGCCTGGCTGTGAACACCTGCAGAAATAGGGAGTCCACAGCTTCTCTGTGGAGAGGTTTTTTTCCTATTTTTAGAAAAGTATCTTAGCTGTATTTCCACTCTTCTTGGCAGTCTAGAAAAATTTCATTTTTCATCCTGCTGTCTCCATGTTCTTATGTGAAAGATAATCTCATTACTTTTTTGCTTTGAACATAGTTGTGTAAATGCCTTATAGTTATAGAAAACATAGAAACCATACATTTTACATTTCTGTATGGAAAAAAAAGGCTAATTTTACCTATCTTATGTCTAGCTCTTGATTGATACAAGACAAAAGTAGTGATATATTTTGATATGACAATGTCTTCAGGGAAACTGTTTCCCAGCCTCTTCCTTTTCTGTATTTTGTAGCTGAGATTAGCCAGGCAAAAATAATTCCAAGTTAGCTTCTGCATATTACCTTACAAATGTCTGAGACAAAGTATGCCTGAGCCTTGTCAGCATTTTCCATGAGTCATGGAATAGCAGCTTTCAAAAAAATTGTTTATTCTTGCTCATTGCATTAGCAGTGGGTGAACTGGGTTACAGGTAGCCAATTTTTTTCTGTATGTCTTGGATACTCATATGCATTGTGATGTATATTCTGACTGCCTCAGATATAAGGTCTGCTAAACTGAAAACGTGAGCTTTCAGACTTTACCTTCCACATGTTTTACCCAATGGTGATGCTGCTGTAAAACTGGGCTTTTCTAATTTTACTGATTCCATAAAATGTCCGTACCTGTTTCATATCCCAACACAAAGTTCCGGGCACAAACTTACAGAATATAAAACTCTCATCTGCTATTAACCAGCAACAGGTGATGGAAAATGAGATTTATATAGTTCACTGATGAAAATATAAAAAGCTGTAAGAGCTATCAGATGAACAAATGTGTACTCACTCATACATTGACTCATTCATTGGACATTAATGACCGCATATAAAATGAATTTAATGCCACTCCATCTCATTTCCCACATCAACAATTCACAGCTTGGACTTGGATTAATTGGCAGATGCAAGAGAGCAGCCAAGGGTTTGTGGCTATTATGAGTGAGCATAGCTTGGCTGGAGAGTAATGCAGATCAAGGCAACACATGCCTGCCAGATATTGTGTTTGAGGAGTTTGTTCTGCCTTTTCCTGTGCATAAACACTTGGCTTCCGTCACCACACGACGTTTCCCAGAAACTCTGGAATGTCTTATCGCATTCTTTTAAGACTGATTTCCTCCCATTTCTACCTGTTCTCAAGGTTTTATTTTGCCCTTGCTCATACGTTATGCCCTGTGGCCTCTTTAATCTTAATGGGTTTTTTATGTGTTTATGTTGTGTGAGCTCATTTCTGTATACTAAAATTCATGCTAGTTTTTTTTAGTATTCTGTACAGGTAAAAATTAATTACATCCATTGGGATGTCTACTCTGTATTAAATGTGTTATTCCAGTTTACAGTTAAACTTTGTTAAAATTACAGATATGATTACTGTATTGTTTTGGGATTTAAAGAAACTTGGTGTTCATATGTATTAGAGACTTAAGACTGAATTCAGTAGAAACTCTTTGAGATGTCCATTAGACCCCATTAATAAATGAAAAAGTATAGTGATTTTTGGAGAAATTGTGGTAATATTCAAAGTATTTTCTCTGGAAAAGTAAAAAAATTATATATTCCTCCTTTTGTTTCATATCTTCACTTTGTTTCATAATCATAATTTCATGTTATCCTTCTTCACTGTTTGCTAGAAAATTTTTTCTCCATATTTTTTAATCTCAGAATTAGGCAGCTGTTCCCTTTTAGACACACAGTCCGGTTCGTACTAGAGCCACTTTTTTAAAGAATTTGTCTCTACTCTCACTGTGTTTGTTAGATATTCTACAATTTTTGGCTGCAAGTCGTTTGCTGCCCTCACAGACCTTCCCAGATTGTTTAGCTCTGCTAACTCCTTCCCAGGATACTGAGATTTGCCAACCTGAGCTTGTCTTCCAGCACTGAGGGCTGTTCTTCATTCTGCCTAAGAGATGTGTATCAAATAAAGTACTATAAGGCAAAGTACTTACAAATCAGTGCTAAACAAAGTAAAGGACAAACAAATCAGAGAAGTGGAAATAGCCTGAGACAAGTATGCAGGCAAGGACAGGATTGTAGAAGGTGAAATACTGCACATTTGGAGATTTGAAGATGGTGAAAATACTGATTATGAACTTGAACTTTCCCCAGCATATTTGAGAGAGAGTAACGAGAAGGATGTAATAAAATGGAAAAATAAGTTTCATGCTAGAATTAGTAACTGCATATTTATTTCCTGCAGGCGTTCAGGAATTTTGCTGTTTCCACAACAAAATCTGCAGCAAATACTTTTTCCTCCTAAGCTTTTTTTCTGTATCAATTTCTATAATATTGCATTAACAGTCTTCTTCTTACTCCAGCTGTACAGACAGTGCTGGCTGAGCTGGAGTCACAGCCTCAGTGTCACTGCCCAGTAGCTAAGACTACTTTATGCTTATTCACCTTCCTTTTTCAGATTCAAATCTATTAAAAAAATGCATTTCCACTAAAGATCTATGTTACATACCACACTTCAGCTCTGAATATTTTCATGCCCTGGATGGCTTGCTAAAGGCTTCTTATGCAAGTATGCATATCACAATGTTTTTTATCAATATCATGGGTGTTCCATGATGAGTCCAAAGGCAAAATAAAGGTTTTATTTTGAAATAGGTTCTCACAGCACCCATTAAAACAAATCAATTATCACAAACCTTAATTAGTTTGTAAAGGATACAGGATAAAGCAGAAAGCCCACTGGGGATTTCTAACATGGCTGCTGCAGTTCTGAGGAACTGTACACCTCCCCTTTAATTTTATTGTTCAAAGGAATAAACAGCCTTCACCTCAAACTGCAGGAATGCCTCTCTGAATTACAGAAGGAATCAAACACTCTAGCAGAAGCCAATAATTGTCAATACAAAGAGAAAAAAAGCATTTATTAGAAAAAGAAGAATAGTTATGATTAATGACTTCTGTTTGCTCAAGCAGTTTTGATTTATATGGCAATTTCATACCTTATAATCATTTATTCTTTTATGTGGTACATAAATTTGCAAATACTCAGAGTGGTAGATGTAATGCCTCTCTGTCCAGCGCTCACATTTCCCACTGACATGCTCTGAGGTGTTGATTGACCATTTTGGTTGTAACATTATATTGAAGGAAATACTTAAGATAAAGTTCTGAAATTTTTAGTTTTTCCATGTGTTTCATGACTAATCACAGACCAGGAATTGCTAGCTGACTGTGGGATGGCCATGATTATGTGATGCATGTACATCTGCACCAATGACTGTGTTAGGCAAGGTTGTATTGTGATTGCTGACACTGCCAGTCATCATTACAGCAGTGAGACTATTTCTGTTTTTTCCAGTCAGCCCTCCAAGCTGAAGCTTGG
This sequence comes from Motacilla alba alba, assembly GCF_015832195.1. NCBI lineage: Eukaryota > Metazoa > Chordata > Aves > Passeriformes > Motacillidae > Motacilla > Motacilla alba. The sequence continues at coordinate 8,381,935 of NC_052019.1, read as the reverse complement.
ATAGTGCAAAATCATAATCAAAGTTCTAGCAGCAGTTCTAATTGTGCACACAATCCAGTTCTAGAGTCTTCTTTCACTGCTAAAACTTCTCTAGAACCGCCAGTCCCTCCCAGCAAGTCTCACCTTGTGTCTCCCTCAGTACCATGGCCTGATGGATATCTATGTTCCTCTACAAGTCTCCACAATTGTTACCCACTGTGTCCTTCCTGTTGTAGCCCTTCTGTTCCAGAGAAGTGAGCAGCTGGTGTACCCACTGCCTCTCAGTTGTCTCTAGCCTCTGACTTCAGTAAATTTGCAAGTAAATTCTGCTGCTGTTCTCCGATTTCTTGCCTTGTCCAATCCTCTAGTTCAAATTATGCATTTTTAGGAAAGCAGTATTACATTTGATAGGGTTTCCCCAGTTTCAGCATTCCTCAGTCTTGGTGTTGCATGTCAGAAAGGTCCTCAGGTGATACTTGCTCTCACCAGATTCTATTTTCCCTTGGGGTCGATGCTTTCTCAAGTGTCTGTGTAGTTCTCTGCCAGGTTCTTCAGGAAACTCCTGCAGTCTTTCTGCTGGAGATTGTTTCAGGAAATCCTTAATGATGTCTAGTTTCCTAATTCTGCACTTATTAGCTCCTATTGCCACTTTGTCCTTGTATTCAGGTACAACTGGGAATCTCACCGAACTGCATTCAAAAGATCCATGAACTTTTGACCTGCCACAGCTAAGGAAGTAAATTGTGAGAGTCTCAAATCAGCCGAATAATTAAGTGGGAACAGTCTTTATTACAGGTGGAAACACTGTTAAATTACTCTTGTTTCTCAACTAAACTGAGCAGTGAAAAGTTGTATTTCATCTTTGAATAGTTAGTAGCATTCAAAGGACCAATGTGAGCTGCAAAACCAAAGAGTTTTTGTCCAATGAACACTGGAGATGATATTCAGTTTTATTTTTTTGTAGTTAATAAATGACTATTGACTTTAAATAAGTTTTCTATGGGGATAACAACTTAGTTTTAACTGAAAATGTGTGATTTTTGTTTGTTTGTTTGTTTAGGAAAGGGATTCCAATTGAACAAGTGAAACATGCTGATAGAGAGCAAGCAAAGCGTATCGTTTACTCTGTGGTTTATGGAGCAGGTAGGCATTTTTAGAAAAAAAAACCCAGCGACTGTAAATTTATGCTTTATTCATCATTTATATAAGTAGGCTGAATTTATAAAGGTGAATAAAAGTTTGTCAGAGTATTGCATTTATATTTTTACCCAGGATTATTAAATTATCTACTCAGTATAAAAGTTATGAATTTCATGTAGTTATATTGCTATATACAAAGATTGTCTGATTTTGTATTTATTTACTGCTGATATAACTGAAGCATATATCTAATTTTGAGTGGACTTTATTCTCTCAGTATATAGGCAGAGATGAGAATAACTGCAACAAAATTAAAAAACTCCAATATTGTTTTAAAACACATTTATAGAATCAGAGAATGGCAGAGATTGGAAGGGACCTCTGGAGGTGATCAGATCCAGCCCCCTGTTCAAGCAGGGCTGTTTGCCCAGGACTGTGTCCAGATTTTCAATGTCTTCAAGGCTGGAGAAAGGGCTCTTCAAGGCTCCACAGCCTCCCTGGGAAACCTGTGCCAGTGCTCACTCACCCCCACTGTGTAAAATTGTTCTTGTACTTTGAGTCTTAATGTTTGCTGCCATTTCTTCACAACATCAGAATACTTGCAAAAATTCACTGTTACCCATTCTGCCTAAATCCTGACCAGGTCCTAGATAAGTCAAGATGTTCTTCACACCTTCCAAAACGGCCTGCTATTTCTAAATGATGCCCCATGCCTCCTGATGCTTCATACATGCCTAGAGTTACCTTTTCTGGGGAGATAGATGCATGTATGTCATCAGCCTAGAAGTTCTTGTGAATTGGCCTCAGTGAGCACCTGACTAACTTTCTCCACAGAGGATGAGTTCTTGAAGAAGTCATTTAGGAAATGAGAGCCCTGGGCTGCAAGCTTTATGTAACTTGGAACCACTTAATGTTGCATCTTGAGTTCCTGGTTGTGAATCCTTTCTAAGTCATCTTTTGCACTGAGTCCTTGAACCAAAGGCAGAATCAGCCAGGGTATTCCATTTATCATTTATGGTATTCAGCTGGGGAGAAATGCATCAAATTCAGCTCTCCTGAATATCTATTTTATGTTTAGGGGTGTGTGTGTGTGTTTATATATATGCATACACACCTGTATTTTTACCTTAAGCTGTATTGCATTTGAAACCTCTGTGTTTAAAATCTATATTAAAGAAGCCCAGCACTAACAGCCTACACTGTAAATTTAGACCTGTCTGTGCTGAGACTGGAATCAAATCTTCCATTTCCCACCCGAATGGTTTCATCACTGGGCTATTTTACAAAATGCCAGCATTATGACCCCTGTCCCTTGGCCCATGCAAATGGTACACATTTCCTATCTCTTCCCTTCACTGTGGATGGAACAGGCAGATATCAGATGTAATCAGAAGAATCACCACCAGTTTAATGCCCTGTAGTTCTGTATAGAGTCAGAAATGCCTCAGTTCCTGGGGCTCAGTGGAGCCTATGTCTGTCTACTAATCTACAGAGGACTTTAATGTTTACATTTAAGCACAGTATAGGCACTGCCTCACTTGCTCTGAACCAGGCACTAAAGATTTCAGTGCAGCAGTGCTTGATATGTGTCTCCATTTACGTGTTTGCTTTGTGTCCCTCTCTCTCAAGCAAGGGCACTTGAAGCACCTCAAAGATAATAAGAAGTTTCCAGTTCATTAGAAGTGTGATCAGATCCTAATTAAGACATGAAATGATATCATTAAACCACTTAGATGGAAACTGGGCTGACAAAAAGTAATTGTTAGATACCTGAAATTGATGGACTGAATTCCACCCACAGTTTGTCTCCCTTCAAAAGACAGCTCACTTTTCATAAATGAGACATTTTTATACAACTGAAGAGTGTGAATAATACTTCTTCTAGGATTGAAAACTACAAAAACACTCCCTGAGGAGCTTCCCTGTATTATGCTTACAGGAGCTAATAAAAACCTTTCATGTAGTAAATAGTAATCTTTTCATTTTCTTTTTGTTTTCTTTGGTTGTGTGTTCTGTTTTCTTAGGTTGCACTTGGTTCGTGCTTTCAAGGTGTTTAATTCTGAAGGATAATAAAGGAAAAAGAAGATTGGTTATTAGGCAAAAGTTTTCATCCAGAGGGGTGGTTGGGCTCTGGAACAGGCTTCCTAAGGCAGTGGTCAGAGCCCCAAGCCTGACAGACTTCAAGATGCATTTGGACAACACTTTCAGGCACATGGTGTGACTCTTGGGGTGTCCTGTGCAGGCCCAGGAATTGATCCTTGTGGGTCCCTTCCAGCTCAGGACATTCTTTAAGTATTTTTTGGTTGGTTTGGAGCAGTTCAATTCACCTGCTTCTGCCTTAGTAATCTTGTAGAACTAAAACACAAGCAACTTAAACATCTGTAAAATAAGGAATTCCTTCTATTCAATGGCAGGATGTTCAAGCCCTGGACTGACACAGGGGACTATCACAGTGTTTAAATGAAAACTAATGCTATTTTCATTTTTGAAAGATGTTATTGCAGAATGGAGAACACTGAAACTCGTAGGCTGCTGCTGATAATGACCCTGGCACAGATAACTCAAGAAGAGTGCTCAGAGAAGGTTTAGTCCATCCTGGGCTTTGCCTTGCATGGCCTGTCCCCCTGCATTGTGGAGCATGGTCTGACACAATGATGTGGCTGTTCATTCTCCTCTTTTTGCTTCCTGGGAGCTGCATTTCCCTGGGACCTTTTGGATATCCTTGCTAATATTGTGCTTTAATTTTCCTAGTATTTTATGCAATTGTTCTGTATATTAATAGTTCTTTAAATGGATAACATGGACAAGCTTAGATGTTACAGTTCTCTAAGGAAGCTACAGTAGTCTCCTAGCTGTTAGCAACGTGTGCTTTATCAAATAGATTTGTCATTTGCTGACCCAGGAAGAAAACCCAAATTAATTAGATGTCAAAAAAAACCCAAAAAACCAAGAGTACAGATCTATAATAGCTCAGCAAATGTCATCCTGGATGTCTGTGTAAATTTCTTCCTCTAGCACCTTGCCCAGACTGGTGTTCTTGCAGCTCAGTGCAGATCCTGGCGTGACTGAGAACAAAATGCTACAAGAATTGTTCTGAAATGCACATCAGCCTGACAGTGATGGCATTTAGATGGCTGAAATCCTCTCTCTTTTTAAAGTGCTAGACAATTTTTCTTGACAGTCTTACTGTGACAATGACTATTCCATGCCTTTGGTGCCTTGAGATGTCTCCTCTCAGCTTATGTTCTTTGCAGACAGAGCTGGTTCTGTGTTGCTGTGCAGCTGACATAAATATATCTGTCTTTCAAACTTCATATGACTAATGTTGATGTATGTTTTATTTTTGCTGGAACTGTTTGATTTATAAGTGGGTTTAAACTGTAACTCTTAGTTTATGTTTTAACACTCTGGAATATCTTCATATTTTTTTCCACCTTTTTTTATAAATGCTCTTAGATCTAGCATAAAAGATATTGTGCACCTATATCCTGTCCAAAAACTGTAATTCCTTTCTCCCTCTGTTGGAACACCTTTTCTGTTTTTTCTTTTTCCCTTTTTTTTTCTTTTTTCAATGCTTTTATCTCAAAACTTGGACCCAAATTTCTACTGACATTGAAGAGCCTAAGACTGTTTGAAATCTGTGGGACCCAGACTCCAAACACCCTTTCTAAATTCAGGCTGAACTCTAAAGCTTCTAGCTGAACTCAGACATCTCCATCCTTTTTTTAGATCTTCATTATATTTGTGTTTGTTAAAAGTTAATTTCAAATCTTTATCTGTTCTTCAAAGTTTGGAGATTGCAACACTGAAGTAGCAAAATGATACTTAAAGCAACAGCATTGCTCTGTGAACAAAAGAGATTTCAACCACATTATAGGTATAATTTATAACTAGGAATTTCTTAATTGCATACTTCTTATATACTTCTTGCTAATTATATACTTAATCCAGTAACTTCAGTAAAACATTCAAGCTCAGGGTTAAACATTTATTTTGTTGCAATATGATTTTAGTGTATCAGATCCATCTTCTTTCATAAAGGTGGGTAAAGTCTAATTCCACTAGCTGTGCATGAAAACAGTGCTATTGTACGTAGTGGTTTTCTGTTCTGCTTTATTGCATAATAGAGATCATTTCTGTACCACCAGGTAAAGAACGTCTCGCTGACTGCTTGGGAATTACTCCTGTTCAAGCCAGTCAATTTATAGAGAGTTTTATGCAAAAATACAAGAAAGTACATGAATTTACAAAGAAAACCATTGAGCAGTGCCGGAATAAAGGTAATCCAAAGTCTGTGACCATATTTTGTTTACTGATCAGCACTGTGTGACAAAGGAGAAGACAAAGATTCAACTTGACCCAAATTCAGATAGTTACAGGACAACAGAAAAAGATGGAATATCCTTTCTTGATGAATCAGGTTTGGGTTTTTTTCTTTTTTAGCCCTAAAAGGAGCTGATTAAGTCTGCCTTTTCTCAGAATGATACTAACAGAATAAGACATCTGTGTTCAGAATGAACCCCACTTAATGTCAAGTTACACTGCATCATTTTGACGTATAATGTACTCCAACAGAAAAAAAGCCCAAGGAACCTTCTACCTAATAAATTGGGTACATGGCTGCTGGACCATGGAAGTTCAGTCAATTTATCCAGCCAATTATTTTTAACTTATTTTTTTCTTTGCATCAACCAGAATTTATGTTCTTGAAGTTCAGGTGGTAGCTGTAGTGACAGATGTGCACAGGGTGCTTCTGGAGCCAGCAGCTGCAAACTCTTCTTGCACCAAATTTGTTTTTAGTCTACATATTCATTTATATTTAGTGAATCCTAGGAGCGCAGTAATTTGAGAAGAGAAAACATAGCTGCTTGAAATATTGTCTTTTAAAAGCTAATTAGCAGAACTGTCAAAATTGAGTTCTTTTGTTTCTTAATAGGGCATGCAGTGCTAAGACATTTTTTAGAAATAAATAGTAAATTTGCAATATAATATTACCCATCACTGTATGGGTGAGTGTCATGACAGAAACATATAATTCATTTCTAGTCATGAAAAGTGGTAGTATTCATTTTTTTGTACTTTGTAGCCCTCAAAATCTACTGGAAGTATGAACTGTCATTGTGTCACACATTTGCATTCCTTTGTTTATTAATATTGCTCAAGAAAAGTGAAGTTACTGAACATCCATTTTTAGCTGTAATTAAGCCAAACATAACATACCTAGTAAAATATTACACATTTATTATATATTTATGATATATTTAAAACAACTCAGCATTCTTTTCTTTAAAGTGAATGAATTTCAACGGACAGACTTCTGTGCAAGAGAATCTGCTTTATGAGTTCAGTAGACAGGAATGTCATGACTAATGCTCTAAAGTCACCAAAGCACTCTTGTCTAATTACTTCCTACTCCTTCTTACACTCCTGCCTATCAACCATTTTTACCCATTAATAGCAGAAGAGCAATCTCATCAGGTTGTACAAGCTATAGAAATGTGCAGCAGATCAAAATTATTTAATATTTTTCTTGTTAATCTACCTCGGATTCTAACTTTTCAACAAAAACATTCCAACCTATTGAGCTCATTAGAAGGTAATTTTTCTTAACTTATCTGAAGTTCGAAGGTGAGCAGCATCCCCCTAACTAATATATTTAAATGTTGTGAATGTCTGATATTCCATGTAGACATGAAAAACATATAAATAATTCTATTATGAGGAAGATATTTGCTAGTGTATATATTACTATACTGCTGTTGTTTTTTATGAAGTTTTTGACATATTGAAAAGACCACATTAAGGCCTCATTCAGGCATGCATTTGCAGATTAATCATTGACACCAGGCACCTTCTCTGCCACTGTCACACAAATGATGGTATTTGTCTGGGGATGCTGCTCAGTTATGAGGAGTCACACCTCACAGGAATCAGGATATTGCAGCAAATCTGATTTTACCTAAGAATACAATGTTTCAAGAATTCCATCTTTAAGTACTGTTTCATGGAAAATGTTAGTTAAATTGGGAAGACTGATCTGCAAAGAATACCCTGACTTCCAGATAGTTCAGTTTCTTGTTTCAAAACTGGTACTTTTGGTATCACTGCTCCTGGAAATGCACTAATTCACAGAAAGCTGAATTAATTCATCCTCTGCACACAAGCTTGGGTATGTGTTGTCCATAATAAGGTGATAACTTTTTGTTTGAAGAGGTCTCCTCACCGCTTGTGCTTGCACAGCTGAGGAGATGAAAGTATGTCAGTCTGAATTTCCATGGTATCTACTGACAATTCATGGGTAGTCAAGGTGATCAGAAATATGAAGAAGAAGATGCATTTTTAACATGAATGATTTTTCATTTTTCTTAAAATAAGAATAGAAATTTATTTTTGAAGATAACCTAAGTTTTGTGTGTGTTATTTTGACAAGAGGAACCTCACATCTCTTTTCCTATCTCAACTCCTCACACTTGCCCTCCAAATAGGGTTTTTTTAGGAAAACACGTCATTAGGCCTAACATAAAGCTTTAACAGTGTTTTTATGTTTATTTTAAACTAAAATTTCCCACCACACTAGAGTTAAGGAAGTTTGGCTGTGAAAGGAGCACAGAAATGCAACATAAAGAAAATGGGAAAAAATGTAACTTTTTTTTCCCAAAAAGGCCTATTTTATATTTTTGGGAAATATTCATTACTGATTTAATTACTCTACAAATTGATTTTTCTTTAATATTCCCAAGTAAACTATTCATTGTGTGGAAAGCTCTAATTATGGCTGCTAATAGAAAGCTAATTCTGCTAGGTATTTATAGTTTCATCTCCCACAGAGAGAGTTTGCTGATTTATCAGTAGACATTCCTAATAAAAATTTAACAGCCTTAAAGAACTAAAGTTTTCCTTGTATAACACGTACCAATTCTCTGAATTAAATAATACTTAAACCAAAAAATACAGTAATTGTTGAAGGTTTAAATAAGCTCTGACTGTTTACAGAGGACAAAATATTAGATTGACTCTGGCAGCACATAATTACAAATATCTGTATTATCTTCAAAAAGGTTTTAGAAATTTAATTTTAATCACTCTGTATCACATGATAGTAAATTTTGTTTAAATCCTGCAAGGTTACGTGGTTTCCATCATGGGGCGCAAAAGGCCGCTGGCCAACATCAACGCACAGGATTACAAGCTACGCACTCAAGCAGAGAGGCAGGCTGTAAATTTTGTTGTTCAAGGTAAAGATCTGCCTTTCTACCTTCCTGTCCACCCACCTGTCTCTATCCCTGCTTGGCTTTAGTGGGCAACAGCTGATACTCTCAGAAGAATGAATATTCCAGTAGTCTACTAAAGTAGGCGTGAGTTTTCCTGTGGAAAAGAAGTTAAAATTATATATTCCATCTATGCTGGAAATTGCCAGTAAACAGAATAATATAATAATAATGATAATATTAATAACAGCAACAGTATAAATGTTCTAATACACTAAAGTGCTCTGGGATAGTTAAATGTAGGTATTGATGCAAACTATGTATAAAGAGAATATCTAGAATTCCGTTCCTCAGATGCATTGTTTCTTTAAACACTTTCCTTTCTGCTTTTTATAGTCTGTTGCTCCAGAATGGTTTCTGTGCTTCTGTTTCTTACAGATTCTAGCTTTTATTTAGCCAGGTAGCTTTAGTTTCAGAAATACAGAATGTTACAATAATTGTGCATTGTTATTATTTGTTTTAAAATCCAGCTCATTCTTTGCAGAAACTTCAAACTTAATTCTGTGGAGAGCAAGAAAAAAGGTGTTTTTTTCCACAGAAAAACATTTAACATATAGATTGGAAATGTAAAAATTAGCATTTCTGTGCTCACATGTTAGTTAATGTGATGTAATAACATACTCTGGTTAATCACTTGGGGCTCAGGTGTATACAGAATTTAGCCACCCAAAGAAAATAAAACCTGAGCTGTCAGCCCAAGACCGAGATCCCTCCTACCTTGATGTCCCTTAGAATAATTATTTTTTTAATTGGATGATGCTGGCAGGGTTTTCTTTAAGTCACCCTGGAAGTGTACAATTTACAGGCAAGGAAAAAGTGCTTTCTTGACAAGATGATGGCATGCTCCTTCTAAAGTGATTTGAATTTTCCTTGAAAGTATCACTTTCTCGCCAAATATTATTCATTTTAATGTTTCATTTTTAAAATTATTTAAGTATTTATACCATGTTTGACAGTCCTTAAGTACTGTCTCTGCAAAGATACCTACAGAGCTAGAGTTCTAATTCTAATTCTCATTCTGTGAGTCCTGCAGAGCACACAGTGTAGCACTAATAAAGACACATGGCCCTCTGAGCAGTGTTTGCTGTGTCCATCTGTCCCAAGAGCTGGAACAAGGCTGTCACAGGACTGTCTATGGAACACTCACTTCTATGTACCTACAATAATAAGATTATCAGATTTCACTGTCAGTTCAAGTGATATGGAGGACAAATCTGATGAAAAATAATGCAATTGTTACTCCAAATGGAATATTAAAAGGTGTGGTGAAGCAAAGATTAAAAACTCTAAAATATTCAGTATTCCCAAATTTTATAAAAAAATTCATTCTAGGCTACCATGATGTTTTAATTTTAAGATTTCAACTATAAGATGTTTGAAGTCTATAAAAACTTTCAAAATTATAAAACTTTTTCATCATATTTAGTGTACTAAACTGCATTTAATATGTATTTTATAGTTATGCCTAATAGTCTAATTTAAGTTGCTAACATTTTGATTATGGTAGCAGCAACTGATAGCAGAACACTTCAGATGCAGACAATATTGAGAGGAATGCAGAATTGCAGCTTTGAATTATTACAATTGGGTTTCTCACATTTCTTTCATAGTGTTTCTTCTTTTTCTGATTATTTCCCAGTTCAATAGTTTTCACCAATGTACAGCATATTATTCTTCAGTTATTATTCAGTTGTACCTATGCCCATAGAGCAAACAGTTTGTTTTATCTTTAATCATTTATTTATAATTATTTTCTTTTTTAAAAGGAAAATTATTTTCTTTTTAAAATAGGATACCTCCAAAAATCATATTTCAGTAAATATTTGAGAAGCCTTTCAAATTTTATTACTCTACAATGTTTCATAAGGAATGTATCTAGAACACATCTTTTGGACTAAACGCTCAGTATAGTTTTATTCTCACAATAAGAAGATATTTACCTTACCTTTGCTGAAACAGTCTTTCTTACTTTTTATATCAGTTGTCCCTTTTTGTAATGTATGGAGCAATTTGCCCCATCATTTGAACAGGAAAACAAGGCACATATTTGAGGCTAAACCTGCAATCAGACATTGCCATCTCAATCATCAGCTGAGGATCTGCACTGGGTACAGTTAATGAGCTAAACAGAGTCTCTGCATGGGATCCAGAGGAGGCAGTTTGTCATAGATGACTGTGGAGAAAGAGGAGATGTTAAGCTGTCTACTCCATCTTTAAGCCTTTGTCCTTGTTCTCTTAGATATTCTCCCCTAGCCAAAAGGCCCCACTGCATCCTGAGGGACATCAGGCACAGCCTCTCTGGCCAGTCACTGTCCCACTCTGCTCTGCCCTGGTGTGGCCCCACCTCATGTCCTGTGTGCAGCTTTGGGTGCCTCAATAGAAGAAGGACATCAAACTGTCAGACTGTGTGCAGAGGAGAGTCACCAAGACAGCAGAAGGTGTTGAGGACAAGACTTGCAAGGAGCAGCTGAGGTCCCTTGTGTTGTTCAGCCTGGAGAAGAGAAGGCTGTGGGGTGACCTCATCACAGTCTACGGGTTCCTCAAGGGAGGCAGTGGAGGGGAAGGTGCTGAGCTCCTTTCTCCAGTGAGAGCTGTAGGACCTGTCACTACAGGGAATGGCATGAAGATGTGTCAGGGAGGTTTAGGTTGGATATCAGGAAAAGGCTCTTCACCCGGAGGGTGGCTGGGTATTGTACAGGCCCCCCCAGGGCAGTGGTCACAGCCCCAGGCCTGACAGAGTTCAAGGAGTGTTTGGACAATGCTCTCAGTCATATGGGTCAGATTTAGAGTCCTGAAGGGAGCAGGGAGTTGGGGAGTTGGCCTTGCTGATCTCTATGGGTCCCTTCAGATTGGAGGTTTCTGTGATTCTCTGATTACCTCTCAGCAGAGTACCCTTGTCACTTGGCTACCTCGCTGTTCTCTGCTCCTATTCTGAAAGCTGAATCATTTGGAAGAAAAAATTCAGAATTCATTGAGTTACAGGGTTGTAAAAATGACCATGATCTAGGACATTTAGGGTGTTTAATGTTTAAGGAGGATTATGGCTTCCACTCTTTACGCAAAGGATTGTTTCTATATTTTATCAGATAAATCTTTTGTGTAAAATGTTTGGATCAGAACAAAGCCCTTCACCAAAGTGCAGGCCTGGAGAATTATTCTGCCTCTTGGTGACCAGAAATGTGTCATTTATTCTGTGCCATGACACTGTTTTATGCACCACTTCTCTTAACACTGTAATGTAATGAATATACTTTACATATACATGGAAATATGAAAAAGCATAAAATTAACCTCCAAATTGAAATGCAGCACTGAAACAATGTTCTGACCTTTTGTGACATTAAACTTTAATTGATTAATAGATACATTTTAATTAAAGCTTAGAGATAGATAATTTCATACCTTTTTTATAGAAAGCAATTTTTCAACGTATAGTCGTGAATGACAAATTCACCTTTAATAAACACATGATTTCATATTGTTATTTTCTAGTTTTAATTAACATGTAATTACTTCCTCTGTTATTTATTAATCTTATAATGTTTCACATATTGCATTAATTGGATCTGCTAGTTGTGAAAATTCTTATAATTCAGAATCTTCTGATGGTTTTTGTTCCTATGCCATAGTTCCAAAAAGAACATTTTCCTTTTGCATGCTTTAAATTAAAAACAGTTCACTTTCTTTCATAGGCTCTGCAGCTGATCTTTGTAAAATGGCTATGGTGAAGATTTTTGCCTCTGTTGTCATTTCTCCAACTTTAACAGCCAGGTCAGTAATGAATGACTGCAAAACTGCTTGGTTTCAAAACCAAATTAGCTGAAATGAATATATTTCTGTCATTTTAAGCAGCTCTAGAACTACCATGCCTACCTCTAAGTCTTTTGACAAGCAAGGACATGTGGAATGGTTTTATACACTTAAAGTTATATCTTTGTGCTTGAATGGTTGGATCTGTAAATGCATCCCAAGGCGCTGAAGTGCCCCGGGGTCATTTAAGCTCGGTCAGATCTAATTCAGTGGTAGTTCTGCACCTTTGAAATCGAGCCCACTGATCATATCCTTCCTGTATTTGAGTGTATTGTACAGAGGGAATTGAACATTCAATGGGCTGGGAAAAAAAACAGGAATCAGGAAACCAGGGCTCAAGCAAAATAAATGAACATTTTTTCATTCTTGTGTAGATGGCTTTTCTTTAAAGAAAAGCTTGGTCATCATGATTCTCTTCTGTTGTGACTGCTCAGAGTTGGGTGGGAGATCACAGAATGTCCTCAAAGAATTTTATGCCAGTAGCAGAAATAATGAAGTCTACTTTTCCTGTGGAGAAGTTGGTCCAGACAGCCACTAAACATTATTATTTTCTGCAATAGAAAGAGACTTTGAAGTCAAACATGTAGAAAAACCCCAAAAAACTGGCTTCTCATCTTTGGTAATGCAAAGATTTTGTAGCAAACAATCCAGTAGAAGATGAATTGGTGCAGTAGAGGCTCAGACAAAAGCAGAGTAGTGGAAGTAGGGCAGAACATCAATGTTTCTATTGTCATCTAGAAAGGATGATAACAATTTAGCTGTAGCAATCATGCATTGAGGACTTCTGTGGGTGTGTAGCTGAGTACAAAGAAATAGGATTTGTCCTTCTGAATGTACTTTTATGGGTATTATCTAACCCTATAAGCAATTTGTGTGTCCTAGTGTGTGTACATTTACACAGAGCAGTGTTGTCTTATCTGATCAATGTTTGAAAATACAATTTCTAATTACAAATAAAAGTTCAATTTGTTGAATTCAAAGGAGTTGGACTCATCCCTATGCTAAAAATAAAACAACTTCTGAGTGACTCTTAAATGTTCTTGCAACTTTTAAAGTAAAATACCATTGAACTATTAAAAAAAAAATAAAGTCAGGGACCCACAAGTACAATCTGAAAAGGAAAATTGTTCCTTGGTGGAGATCCTGCCTGCACTCAGACAATGATACATTTATGTATTAAATGTTGGATGATGCACTATCACATACTGCATTGTACCCTTCTGGGCAGATTGTCTGCACTGATTATAATTCATTTTGCTACCTGAGTTGAATGAAGAGCCCAGAATCTGTCAGCTGTGGCATGGATGAAAATTTCTGTAGCAGTAGCAGGCATAACTGAGTTAGATGAGTGATAGAGGAGCAGCCAACAGCTTTTAGTGGAGGAGGCAAGTGGAGGTGGTGCAAGGGCAAAGCACATACTACATTCTGTAGTTCCTGCCTGGCACACAGATCTTTAGGTTCAGCAACTGCCTGTTTGTTGTAATTCTGAGAAAGCAAATTTTTTTTTGCTACTAATGTCATGTCTGATTAAGCTTGTGAATGTTTTTTTCTCTCAACAGAAAATTTTACTTGGGTTTTTCTTTCTTAAAATTATTTCTTTTAAAGAAATAATGTCACCAAATGGCTAAGGAGGTAACAGACATGGGGAAGTATTGGAGCTGTACATGTTGAAATTCCTGGTATTGTGAAAGCATAGGGGAATGGCTGCACCAGATAATAGAAAAATATCACTGCTTATCCTGCTTGTTCCTATCATAAATGTCACACAGCTGGGAAAGACCAACACTGCAAAGGCATTTAAGGAGGATAGAGTGTTTTAAACAGGGGTTTTGAACTTCTGCCAGCCATTAACAACTGGATGGCTTTGCTAGAGGAGAGTGTTTTAGTAGTCAATAACTGCTCCTTGCTGTAATATTTAGTAGGTACTTACAGACCAGGCTTGTCAGAAAAGCACAGTCAGTGCCTTTGTAAATTCTGTAAACACTTCCCTGCTTGGACAGTGGCATTTGAAAACTTCAGAAGGATCTTGCCAAAAGAATATGAGACTGAAACTTGAAATATTGTGTTTCTGCTTGTCTGCCAGGTGACATTCAGTTAGTTATTTTTTCAGTAGCTTGTTTCTTGATTTTCTTATCAGTTAGGTCAGGATAATGATTCTAACATCCTTTAAAAAGCCTTTTGAAAAATATTGTCGAAAGGAAGTGTGGACATAATTGGTTCTATTGTAACAGTGGGAATGTACAGTAGCTCTTCCAAAATGAGAAATATAATCAATCTCTTATTATCACTCCATCAGACCATATTCATTCCAAAGATAGCATACTACTATCTTTTCTTCTATCTTCATACCCCTGTAAGTATCTTTATTTCCCTGTTAGAATTTCTAATTTTGGAAACAGGATTTTCACTTTGAACAGCATATCAAAGAGAAATATCATTTTTACATGCTTTAGAAGTGATTATGAACATTTACCCTGGGAGACAGTATTCTATTAAGCATAGCTAAGTTTTGGCTAACGCTCAACATTTTGTCTTCCTTACCTTAGAAATAGAGAAAAAAATAATTCTAAATAAGGTCTTACAGTTTTTAGTGTTAGCTAGCAGGTATGTTTGCAGTCTTCACTCCCAACACTGCATTCATTGTTCCTGTGCTGGAGGCTGTTCAGCAGTGAGCAAGCTCTGACCCAATAGAGTGAAGCTTCATTTTTGTGTGACTAGCAGCCAGTAGATTTTTAGTTCTTGTTTGCACATATGATACTGTATTTGGAAGTCAGGAAAGGTGATCAAGTGGTGTCCTTGATGAAACAGTATATTCCACTGTGACTGATCACTTCTATCAACTAGCAATCTCATTTTTCTCTTTATGTTTCTTTATCTTCTAACTCAAATACTAGCCTAGCAGCTTATGCAGTTGACAATAACAAGTCAATCAATTACTTGGAAGCAATTTTACAGAAATCAGGAAAAGTAGTATTAAATGTAATATATATATGATGCAGATCTAATATTAGTATGGGTTGACTACTGGCATCAGTGTTAATATCTTTGCATTTTGTGTGGTGCTGACAAGTAATCAAAAGTTTTCAGACTTCTCCTGTATTGCCTAGATCTTTCTTAAGATGTTCTGCTGCTGCTGGCCAAGTTGCTCACTGAAAATGTGCTGCTAGCATAAATTATTGAAGTGCCAGCTTTTACCCATCTGATGCAATCCACAGAATCTCCTCACGATGTTTCCTGCAGGCAGATGATAGCAGAGAAACTTTTGAAATGAGATCAAGGCATACAGTAGCAGCTGAAATAAAGATTTATGAAATTGATGAGAATGCAAAGGTGAACTTGCTGAACTCAGATGGACAGCTGTGCTTCTTTTCAGTGTTTGAAACATCGCTGCAGTTGGAGTCACATGGAAACTTGGTGAGAAAGAAGGGTGCTGACAAACTGTGGAACAATTGCTGCCTATAGCATTGCTTGTACATATTATCATTTTGTAAGCTGAAGAAGCACTGATGTTACCCAAAGTCTACCTGGTACTACATGGACTTCTCAGTATCTCAACAACATGCACGTGAATTTTAACAAGTCTACAGAACTATTGAGTAATTTGGTGTGAATCCACCAAATCTGCTTTTGCATGAAATTATTGTTCCTTCAGCACTGGACCTGTGCCACAAACACACAGCTTTACTTCTCAGCATGTCTGGAGCCCATTTAAAGAGACAGGTTCAACCACAGGCCAAATATAAATGAGTAATCTAAAAAGGAGAGACCACAAGCAAATAAAAGCAAAGGGTTTATTTTCTGGGTTGGTCCCAGCTGCTTCTCAATAGTAGTGGATGTTGGAGTTTTGTATGTCTTCCTCAAGGAACACCTTAACCAAGCTAATGATTTTCTGTGCTGGTGAGCTGTAAATACAACTCACTTCTACATTTATCTAAATTAGTTGGAAACAGCTCTTACAGTCCCAGCAACAAATATTGTTTTATGTGACCTGGTTTTCTTTCAGATACAAGTCATGTGATAAATCACAAATGATTCATTTCTTGAAAGTGGCTTTCAGTTTTAGTACAACACAAGAATCTTGTGGTGTTTCTATAAGGTATGTTGGGATTCAATAATTATTACTTTATAAACTGCTTATGATCTCTCAGATTCATACAAAAGGGCGTATTAATAAACCAAACTTCCTGATTCTTAGTGTTGCTACTATGTGTGTTGATCTTTAATTCTGGGCATAAATCTTACAGTGATTTGTCTGTTTCTTCAGGAGTTAAAGAACTGTTTTAACTCATATTTCTTCTCTAGCAGATAACCAAGATTTTCGAATAAATGCTTTTTGCTCTGGTATTCTGCCCACAATTCCCACTCAATATCTAGCCAGACTTCCTTAATGTGTTAACTCTAGCAAGATGATTAACTTTTATCCTTAGCCTAATACTGGAGAAATTGAACCACAAGGAAAAGATAAGTTTTGGATTCTGCTTGAGAAGAGAATAAGATTGTTGTTTCACAGACAAATGCTTTTCTGTAGCAGAAGGAAACTTCTGAGGTCATATTGCACTCTCCATAGCTGTTGTCTAATATGTCTCTTTGCCTTCCAAAGCAGCCAAATAACACTGAATTTCTATGGAAGCTGTAACTTAGAAAAATCATCACTTTCCTCAAGCAACCAAAGCAGCATTTTGCATGTATCCACAAGATGGTGAGCTGTTACCTGAACACTTCATGCTCAGTGAGCCAGAGCAAATCAGACTAATTTATTCTTTATAGAAAGAGCCAAGTACATTTAAAATGCTGAAATATCACAGCCAAAAGGGACATGCATGATTTAGCAGGTTTATCACTATTTCTTTATGTAAGACATTCAACACAAATAAATATATTTCATTTATAAAACCCTTTTGTAGGTCACCTTTTAGATTTGTATGTTTTCAAACATTTTGGATACATGCAAAAATTCTATTATCTTTAATTAGCCATCTGTTCAGTTTCCCACTCTTCGTGATGTAGCTGCTGAGAAAACCCATTTCACAGGCTAGCTGAATTTTAATGGGTAAAATGTTAAAATAATTTGGTCTTTATCATGAAGACACTGAAAGACGTAGCTTAAAGTTAATGCAAGTAACATGCATTCAGGCATGATGTATCCTGGGCTATAACTTTTATATTACAGACTTAGGAATCCACATAGGTGCAGCTTCAAAAAAAATTTTAACAAGGGAAAATTCTACAAAATATTACAATATGCTAATAATCTTGTTCCTTACTTACATGACAATAGGCATTCTGCCTACTGGAATCTGTAGGCTTCCATGGGAGAACTGTGGCACAATTACACAACAGGTAGTGTTAGTAGTATCAGAAAATAAATGGTGTTTCAGTATAGGGAACATGGATATTTCTGTGAGGAACTGGATCCAGCTTCCATCTGGTCCATTATCACTGAGTGTGGCCAGTAGCAGATGCTCCAGGAGGGAGATGTAAGATTTGTGGAGAGCAGCCTGTCTGTCTGCAGATTTTCATCTTCCTCTGCTTGTGGGGCTGAGTCTAAGTTCTGAAATGTAAGATTTAAAAGTCTTCCCACAAAATCATTGTATGCCATCATTTCTAAATTTTCTTGAAATCCATGCAAGTATTTGTTACATGAGCAGCCATTCTGGATTTTTCTGGCAAAGTATTTCATTACGTGCCTTTTAAGTCAATATTTTGTTTTATGAAATATTAATTTATTAAGTGTGAATGTGTTAATTTTTCAAGTGATTAAATTATTTTCATTTAAAAAACATGAAACATATTTCTATTTATTTTTTGGTTTTGATGGATTGGGTTTTGTTTGTTTTCCATATTCCCCCATTTGTCTGATTTAAAAATACCTTATTGTTTTTACCTTTTTTTCTCTAACCACTTAACAGTTTTTATGCTTTTTGGATTTATTTTTAAGCTTTTTACACATAGCTTTTAACTGTGTACTCCCATATCTGCAATTTTGAAATCTCCCATTAGGCACTTAGAGGTTTCAAATTCAAAACAAAAAAATGTGGTGTTACTAGTTGGATTATTATTTTATTGATTGATTTGCTTATATCAAAAAAGGGGAAGAACATAGGATGAGCGACAAGGATATTAATATTTGGGATATAAAATCATATAAAATCAGATACTGTTGTATGACCTTCATTTCACTGGTCAGAGACATAGTGCTTTTTTTAAATAAGGTGAAAACCTCGTGACAATAGAAAATAAGAAATATTTTAAAAATATTTTAGAAAATATTTTAGAGAATATTTTAAACAAATATTTCAAAGTTTATTTTGCCAAGTTAATGCCCTATTTAAAGTGGTGTACTTTTAGTTACTCTTCAATGTTTATATTTTTATTGTTCTTATATAAATACTTAACTGCTAACATTGTTTTAAATTCTCAAGATTTATTATAGGGTTTTTTCTACTAGAATTTTTTACTCATACCACTAAGCTATGATGGATTTCAAATAATTAATCTTCTTTGCTCCTTCTCCAAAGACCATCCTTTTGTTTTAGGAAATCACTTGTTCAAATGTGTCTTAATTTTCAGAATATCTTCAAGTTAGAAATAAAATATGTCATTTGCTGTGGAAATTTTACACTGGAGTGCTCTGGTTCAGAATCAGACCTGTGACCTTGTCCTGCACCATTTTTTTCTGAAGATGTAGGAGTGTCCAGCAGGAACCATCTTAAACTTCAGTCTGGGCTCTCAGCTGGGGTCTTGGTCAGAATAAGGTGCCCTCAATTCCTTACAGAATTATAGTACCTGTTAGGGTGGAAAAGACTTTAAGATCATTGAGTCCTGCTAAGTTATGCATGAAGATCAAACTCTTTTTTTTTAAAGCTTTTCCAGTTGCCCAGTATTAAACCTTATTTTAATTTATTTTATATTCAAATTCCTAAAACAGACAACTCAATGTAATCAGTTAGCTTGGAAAACACCTCTAAGGTCATTGAGTCCAGCTGTTAGCCTGGCACTGCCAACTCCACCACTAAACAGCTGGTGGTTTATATTTCATATATCTTTCTACAGACCAATCTGGAAAGCTAAACCAGGTTATGCTTTGGATGTGTTGTTAACAGCAGTAAAAATTTCCCTGGTGATGCAAAAACTATATCGAAAAAATATACAGAGGGTTAATCTCTGTCTGACTTCAGGCAGCTGTTTTGGGAGGTGGCACTGCCACAAAGCCACGGCACAGAGCTGAGTTTTTTCCAAGTGTGAGTTCAGAACATCTAGGTCAGAACCAGCCTTAGTCCCTTGTCTGTAGAAGAAGCATGAATTTAATTAGTTTGAGCATCTCTTGTCACATTCTAACATCCTGAAGCACCGAATGTCGCTGTTAAAAACCTCCTTCTGATGAGGACTACTATGACAATCTTGTCTTTCTTTTTTCCCCTCTCCTGCACTAGCCTCTTCTAGTGAACATACCTACCCTGGAGCCTGCAGCATGTCATGCCACAGTGCTCTTCTTTTGAGTTTAGACAGAAAGCTGTTTCCTTTAATGATAAAGAAAAATACAGTTGCTCACTAATAAGTTAACAGCTGTTTTGTTGAGGTCAGTTCAATAGTGTAATTATTTCTAGGTGTTTGAAGTAGTCATGGAAAACCTTGCAATTCTGTATTTTAGAACAGAGGAGTACAGACCTGGAGTATATTGATTTCCAGTAACAAACAAAATCCTCATTAGTTCTTTTATTAGACAGCTGGCCTGGTACTACAGAAAGGTATGCTCTAACAATGCAGCTTCATAAATACTATGAAAAAATCTATTGAGAACAATTTAATTAGTTTGGGCATCTATAATTCATTAATATGATTATGATACAGTAGTAATAGCTGGGCTGATCCATTGGAGGCCTGAGAATTTAGTCTCTGTGTTGCTTTATAGGAAACTGGAAGAATGATCAATGTAGTGTTAAGAAAATTAAAAATATCTTCTTTTTAAAATCCTAATAGTTTAGGATGGTTGTTGTATGCTGGGCACACTAAAGTGGTGTCAAAAGCCATATTCAGACTGGCAGTCACATAAATATTTCTGCATTGAAAGGGTCAGGCTGTAGCACTGTTTCTAGTTCCACACCACTGGCATGCTCAGATGCAAGTCATGTTTCTCTGTAAAGGAAATCATATGTGTACTCATCAAAAATGATGCCTAATTTTTCATCAGGCAAGAACATATTTAATAAAATACTAGTTTCTAAATCAAAGGCATTCTTAACATCTGTAGAATTAAAAATATACTCATGTCTGCCTGGTTTGCAGTTTCTAATCCAGTTGGCCATACCTTTTAGCACAAGATAATGAGAGGAGCTTGCTACTGCAATATTCCTTCAAAGTGAAGAGGATTCAATTAAGCTACTAAGCAAAAGTAGAGGGGCTTTTTCAAACTTCTTTCACTCAGACTATGCAATGGCTGGATGGGTGCATGCAGGGGAATGGTGAAAACTGTAAATTTGGAATGTACAAATTGCTTTGATTTTTTTCTTTCATCCTTATTGATGTCAAATTGAATGCTTCCTTCTGTGGAACAGCATATTGCATGAAAGTGCTATTACTTAAGCAAGCCTGAAAAAATGCAGATAGCCTTGTACTGTAAGACCAGAACTCATTATTTGCTGTGAAACATGTAAGAAAAACAGATAAAACATCATCAAAAAATATCTATCTTGTTTGATGAAGATTAAGGAGGAAATAGTGTGTACTGTTTCAATATTGGCATCAGTCTAGGAAATCACGTTTAGTGTTAATTAAATCCTCTGTAATATCTTTCATTTGAAAATAGAAGTGTATTAGAAATACTCATTTCTTAGATCTCAGAAACATTGTTCCAATTTTCTAACTGAAGGCATTGGTTAGGAGAGCAGCAGAGCTAGACAGAGAACCAGCAATGCCAACTTCTAGTTCTGTATTTAGCGGACAGAACATGGTTCTGAACTTCAAATAAATCACAATATGTGTAAGATGGGGCAGATGTAACCCTGCAGCTCCGTGCAGCTCCTGAGTTAACTGGCAATGCAGCTGAGCTGATGGGCTGTGAAGTTCAGGATGATGTGGATGAGAAACAGAAACGTCCTTTAGCCACGATGGAGAGCTAAGCTAAAGGAGCTGGGCTGCATTCAGTAGGTGAACTGGAGCATGTGCAGTTGTAGCAAGTCAATTTTGCTGTCCAGAGAGAAAATTTCAGTTAATTTACATTGCTTCCACAGGTTTTTGGACATACATAAGATAGCACTTAATTCTGGTCCAAATCTGCTCCTCCTGTTTTACTTTTAGCATGGAGGTGAGGTAATCAGTTGTTACATTGCTGAGAGGTTTTGAAAATCCTATTCTTTCATTCCTAAATCCTGATAAATTTATGATGAAGTTTTTATGTATATTGTAAGTTCTTCTAAGAAAGGACTTTTTCTTACCAAATATTCAGAATATATGATGCTTTAAGCCTGACTGAAGGCATGAGACACTACTCTGGAACAATCAATAATCGGTCTATTGTGTTTCTATTGCACTGGTTTAATAAATGCAATTATTTTCACTTTTTCCATTGATTGACTTTTTATTCATCTTTAATATTCACTGTTCTGATTTGTAACTTTTGCATGTCATTTCAATGGTTATCAGGATACTCTTCCTTTAATTAATTTACTTGAATTAGAAATTACAACTTTTCATGTAACTGTGTTCTCTTGCTACAGATGATCCTGGTCTTTTCATCTATTTCTTTTTTTGTGTTCTGTGCCCTAATTTCCTATTAAAAATATGTTA
Organism: Motacilla alba alba; assembly: GCF_015832195.1. NCBI lineage: Eukaryota > Metazoa > Chordata > Aves > Passeriformes > Motacillidae > Motacilla > Motacilla alba. The sequence continues at coordinate 8,359,952 of NC_052019.1, read as the reverse complement.
ATCTGTTTCATTCTGCTTCTGACTGTGTTGTAAGTGACTAATAATTTAAGACTATTATTAGAGCTCACCACACTGTTAGTCAATGTCACACTGTAATTTAAGGCAGTGTGAAACTATCTTAAGGAGCTGTGAAAAGTTATAAGTCATAACCATATTGTTGTTTCAGCCATTTGTAATGAATTATTTACTTGAATAACTGCTATTATTAAGAAAAGCTATTAAGAAAAGTCTACAAGTGACATTTAATTTAAATCATGGAATCACAGCATGGTTTGGGTTGGAAGGGCCCACAAAGACCACCTTGTTCAACCCCCTGCCATGGGCAGGGGCACCTTCCACTAGAGCAGATTGCTCCAAGCCCCATCCAACCTGGCTGTGAACACTACCAGGGATGGGGCAGCCACAATTTCTCTGAACAGCCAGTCCTAGTGCCTCACCACCATCATAAGGAAGAACTCCTTCTTTATATCCAATTCAAAAAACCAAGCTATATTAACAAAACATAGTCTGTCTCGATAATTTCTTGTATTTTTCTGCAAATTATGTTGGTTTTAAGTAATACCTTGTCTTGTCTTGTCATCAAATCCCTGAATGACGTTTATAAGCTGGCAAGCACAATTTGGGTTTACAATTATGGCCTTCATGTTTCCAGAGTATAGGGAGAGGCAATTCTTAACTCCATTAATGATTTTTAAATTTTCTTTAAGGGTTTACTTTCACTTTAACTCATCCATGAACAGAAAGCACTGTTAAAATTTTTTTGCATATATTATCTGATGCCTCTGAAATTTTTCAGGTTAATTGCCCAGATCCATGACGAATTGTTGTTTGAAGTAGAAGATTCTCAGATCCAGGAATTCTCAGGTAAATACAATCTTTCTTGCTCATTTCCTCTCACCCATTTTTACTCTCTATATCCTGTGATTTCTCAGAGAATAAAGAACTAATGTAGTGAGAAGAAGCACATTGATTCTCACAATTAAGAAAATGTATACTAAGCAGATTTTTTCTGAATGTTTTCCACCACTGACTCTTATGTAGATAAAATGTGATATACTCGTTTGGAATTCATTACCATGGTTATTTGTATTTAGTTTTTTAATCAAGATTTCATTATCCACTGCGTGAATCCTGTAAAAGTAAATAATATTTCCTCCAAGGTTTTAGAAGGAAATAAACCAGTTTGAAGTATTTTAGATTAGGGACTGTTACATAAAGAAGTATTCAATTCTTCTTGTAAGATTATACTGTATTGTAATTTCTAAGTTAGTTTACTGCTTTTTTATATTAAGAAACCTTTATGATGGCACTCTCAAGATTAAGGTAAGTGAAAATTCACGCCAATATTTCTATCCTCTCATCTGGCTTACTTCCAGACATTATTCCCTAAGCCAGAGTTTGTCTCAGCATCTGGTACAAATTTAGCCAGCAAGGGCACATAGCAGACTGTTGGGTCTCTTCTCCAGTAAATTGTGGATTTATTCCTGTAGGCACCAAGTGTTTATTCAAAAACATTGGTCTAGTTTGAAGCTCAACAATATGTTTGGCTAAACCCACTAGCATAATGTCACAAAGATTTTAAATGAACCAATACAAGAAATACCTTCCATTATAGCACAAGCATTTAATAAAAAATAATTTCACCTTCCTGTGCTGCATTCATTTGAACAGTGCAATCTGCTATATTAGTCTCATTTCATCACTGATCCCTCTTGTGAATATTAGCTCAAAATGAGAGCATTAAAACTCTACCTAATCTAAACAAACTACCTGGGAAATGTTTCAGCTCAATATATTCAGGGCATTGTAATGAATTAAGTTAATATATTAAAATTTGAGCTCTAAATACAGGAGTTAAAATCTGATTTAAAGTTAAAAAACCATGATACAATTTATAGGAGATTGCAATATCTATTCAGAAAAGGTAATGTCTAAAAGTGACATAGTTTCAGAGTTAGGAAGCCTAGTGAATTGAAAGACATCTGTAGGACAGCATAGAAGGATTTTTATTATCTTATTTTGCATCAATTTGCATAAAGTATAGAGCCAATATTATACCCAAAACATAAAAATGATTCATGGTTGATTATACATATAGAAAATCATAGATTCTGTCCCCATTGGGTCAAATTTAGATCTCCATTACTAGTCTGAATTTGTAGCAAATTCAGAAAAATCTATACTTTTCAAGTATAACAGAAAAACCCCTAGCTATCATATGAATAATAGTAATACATTATCCCACTATGGAAAGATGATGACTGAAGGCTTTTTTCTGAAAATGCAAAAAGAGTGCAAGTTCAAATACTCAAGTTTAGAGCATGCACTGTGCAGAAATTAGTTTGCTGATCTCCAGGTCTAGCTGCAGGGTGCAGAACAAACATACCTGTAAATTCCTTCTTGTGCCTTAAAGTTATAATCCTATAATTGAAGTTGCTAAGATGACCTTTAGAAAATGGACCTAGGCACTCCAGAGGTGTGAGATACCTTGGAAATTGTCATTGCACTTAGCATAAGTTGCCAAACTTGAGTGTTCAAGATGGAAGTTTGTTTCATTCTGCTGATTGAAGATTGAGTTTTCAATTTGTCTGTACTTTGCCCTAAGAGTTAAAGAAAAGAAGAAAATTCTGCATTACAGGAACATTCAGATATACTCCCGTCAGAACAGAAGAGTGATAACTTGGCTTATTCTTTACACAAAAGACCAAGCTGAGACATTGATTTCCTTCTGTAGCCATGATATTTTATGAAAATCCTTTTGTCAGGATTTTCTTTTCCTGAGAAGCTGAGGGGCCTCAGCTTCAAGATGTAAACAATAATTATCTGCTAGTGTGGAATGCAACAGGTGCTTCCTTGATTGGTCAATGTGAGGTGTTTCTACTTAATAACCAATCAAGGATGCAGCTGGCTCAGACTCTCCGGGAGTCACAAGCCTTTGTTATTCATTCCTTTCTATTCCTGTCTCGCCTTCTGATGCACCTTTCTCTCTGTTCTTTTAGTATAGTTTTAGTGTGGCATTTTTAATATAATATATATCATAATATAATAAACCAGTCTTCTGAAAAATGGGAGTCAAGATTTCTGTGTCTCTCACCCTTGTCCTGGCTGCCCTGAAGACCACATCCTTCCTTTTTATTCATCACTGGGAGAGCCTTACTTGGAGTACTGCATCTGGTTCTGGGCTCCCCAGTACAAGACTGAAGCAAGTCCAACAAAGGGTGACAAAGATGATGAAGGGACTGGAGAATCTGTTCTATGAAGGCAGGCTGAGAGACCTGGGACTGCTCAGCCTGGAGAAGAGAAGGCTCAGGGGATCCTACTAATGTATACATCCTAAAGGAGTGGGCATAGAGGAAGTGGTGGTGCACAGTGACAGGACCAGAGGCAATGGGCACCAACTGAAACACGAAAGGTTCCCTCTGAAGATCAGGGAACACTGTTTTACTCTCAGGGTGACTGAGCACTGGCACAGTTGCACTGAGAGGTTGCGGAGTCTCCATCCTTGGAGATGTAAAAAAGCCATCTGGACAAGGTCCTGGGCAACCAGCTTGAGGTGGCCCCTCTGAGCAGCAGGGCTGGACCAGGTAACCTCCAAAGAGTCCTTTCAACCTCCCTGACTGCTTTGCAAGTAGTTCTGCTACTGGTAGAGGAGCTAATCCAAGGTGTCTTAAAAGGGTCCAAAGCTGGTGATTCTTCAGTCATTAATGAGGATTTTGGTTGCTCTGAATAGCAGAGAAAGTGTGTATCTGCACTGGCATCTCACTTCCAGTCAGCAGAAGTGCTGAAGCACATCTCCCTATTGTCCCAGTCCATGGCGTGAATGGTTTCAGTTCACATCACAGAGCAGCCTGAGAACAGTTGACCTAGATTCCTTTCAGATGAAACTAAACAGGAACACTCTTTTCTCCTAATATTTTCCAATTATTTCAGGAGCTGCTAAGTAAGGTAACAGATTGGATATCTGAGTGTTAAACCAAAGAAGAGTCAGTAGGATGTGTGCTCCTAATTCACTTAAGCGCTTTGAAAGTCCAAATGCAGTTTTCATCTCTTTACTTAAAGTTCTCTCACCATTTTTTAAAATCCTTACTCTTTTTCTTTTATTCTAATATTCTTTAGCCTTCAGCTTTGTCTTTACATATCTAATGAGCTTTTGTCCATTCAGAAACTTTAAATTACAGAATCTGCTGACTTGCAGTTTCCAGCCTGCAGCTTAATGATCCAGAGAGAAATCTCAGTTGTACAGTCACAAAGCTCAATAAAGGGAAGGACGTGGACTTGAAGCTAAAGAGCAGTGTTTGAGGGTTTTAATGGATTACATTTCAGTGCTGTGTTATTCTCCTGAATTTAATGTGATCCAAGAAGTACTGGCCTACTATTCAGCATGTTTGCATTCTGATTCCAGTCATGCTTCTGATCTACTTTTTCAGGAAAGCAACAACAAATATATGTCTCCTTTTTCTTGTTCGTGGAATGAACATGAAACTTAAAATATTTTTAAGATTTATAAATTAAGAACATAAAGGTAAATAGTATTATTTCATTAGATCATAATGCAGGATATAAGCCTTCTCAGCAGCATTTCCCTGATATAAGAGTCTCTTTTGAATTGCTTCACAACATTGAAATGTCCTTTTACTTCTTAGACTCTCTTGAATGGTAGCTGAAAATTGTCACAAAAAAATTGTAGTACTGGCAATTTCTTTAGTCTTGCATAGGACTTCATATGCTCCAATAAGAATTTTCAGAACTTTACAAGATACAGAAATCCCATTTATAGTGCATCGAATAGTGCGCAGATGATTTGGAATCTTTTGAATCTAATAAACAAGTGGACAAGCAAACAAGCAAAGAAGTGTTCTTTTTTTTTCTGATCTGCACAAAGTACTGCATGAGGTGGGTCATCTCAAGGTCTCATCTGTATTTTGGAAGAATACCTTCTTCAAAAAGAATCCATTGCCCACAGTTTTATAGTATACATATGGCTCACTCTGAATGGACAAGAGAGAACATCATTTATTTATAATAAGGTTTTGACTGCCCAAGCTTTAACATACTTGGAAATACAATGAAGCACATAGTACTCTGAGTGGTGTAATTTTCATCAATGATATGGAATATTGTTTCCTTCAATTCTCTGTTTAGGGCAAGAACATGACAGCAAAAGAGCTTTTTAAAATCCTAATTTCCTATTAGAGGGTGCTTGGGAAGTTCAAATCAAAACATTTGGCAGAAATTCGTTTTGCTTGGGCAGAAGAATCTCAGCTTTACCATCAATAATCTGCCTGGTTTCTGGCCAGCTTGCTGGTCTGGCTTCCTCACATCCTGAGCTCTCCAGCAGCCCAGGAAGCAGAAAGGCAGATGATATTATGGGAATGCCAAAAACTGGGTTCTTGGATCTGAGAAGGCTCAGTGTCTCTGAGTCCTGAAGTTTGTGTAATCAGGTAGACAGTCTGTTCCCAAAGCAGACTGTGAGTCTGTGTAGAGACTTCGGAAGAGTATTTAGGAATGGCAGAACTCAATTTTTCATTTTGTGGGGAGTGTTCCTCACACTGGTGCTCCATGCTATATTTGAACTGCCTCTTTGGCTTTGGATTAAGCTGAATGCATTACAGCTAAAAGGAGGAACACACTTTGTGGGGAAGAAAAGCAATTTTTATTATTTTTTTTTACAGTCCAGGGATACCTGTAGTTCCAGGGATACCTGTAGTTCCAACTGTAGAATCTGGCTTCTAGTGTGTGTTCCATAAATAGCTGGTGCGTTTGAAAGGTGAACTTTGCCACTGGCAATTACTGTGGATTCTTCTATGCCTTTCTCTCTGCTTGATTGCATCCATTAGTGATAATTAAATGAAAGATACTTGGTACTTGAAATAACGTCTTTTTATAGAAATAGATGTATTCCAGTGCTTTGTGTTCAATATCACAGTGCATTAGAGTAATTTTTTTTTTTTTAGAATTAATTTATATTTGGACAGTGTTGATAGAATTAAAGAATTTCTACATCTGTTCATATTTTTGGTACATGTATAATGTAGAGTTTGAAACAATTTTTCCAATACTTTACCAGGTGTAAAATATTTCAGCTGAAGTACTTACCTTAAATTTAAGAACACTGAAATGACCAATCAAAATAAAAAAAAACCAAAAAAAACCCCAAAAAAACTCCAACCAACCAAACAAAAAAACCCCAAGTAACAAAACACAACCAAAAATAAAAACCAAAACAACAATCAATATAAATTAAACCTATTTATGTTGGTATTAAGATCACTTGCTACCTAAAAAATAGTATCTTAGGCTTTTTTTAAACATCTGCCAGTACACATTTATGGCTCACATACAGATTACTTGAAATCTCATTGTATTCTGCTACAATTTTATGCTTACTTGGTACTGAGGCAACTGCATTAAAATGTGCACATGTTCAAAAGGGGACTGCAGTAACAGAAGAACAAAAGAATGAACTGGTCACCACAAGTAAGTGACATTTTCTGTCCTCTGAGCTGCCTTTTCCTAACTTGAAAAACACTGGTGCGTAAACTAAAGATGCCTCTAGATAGCTTTCAATTTGCAAAAATCCCTGTTCCATAGATCATCTGTCTGGCCAGCTTTGACATGTTTCTGGAGTCATAATTTCATAGGTGAGCGCACTTGAAAAATGTCTTCAGTTTGATAGGGACAAATAAGCTTTTGTTCCACAGCAGGCATGCGTGTCTTATCTTTGTTCCTATTCACAGCACTTTCAATAAGCATATTTATTCTGGTCAGTATCAAGAAAATCTAATATATGGTAAAACAGATGTTAAAATTTCAGGTCCTCTATAATCTTTTAACTTTGCTGTCACAAGTTTTTTTATACACAATATTTTAGCATGCATACTTAGAACTTAAAAAGCATTTCAAGACGAATATAATCAACAACTCTCCTAATTGCTGACTATGGGTTTTGAGAGATAACTTGCCAAGATTGGGAGAACAGCATTTTACAGATGCCATTGCAGTACATGGCTGGCTGTAAAGGAACGTTTTAAAATTAATAATTTATGTGCCCCAGATATACTAGATTCTTGACTGAACAGAAATAATCATTATCCCCAAAGTCTCCAGTCTAAATGTCAGAAAAAACCAAAAAATTAGGAGTGGTAGAGACAGATTTATTTAGACACTGTGGTTCTGTTTTTTAGTGACTACGCTCTAAACTGTATATGAGATAAAAAATATATAGTTGTCTATAGTCTGATTATTTATTGTGAGGCTTGAGAAAGAGGGAAATTTTCAAGGAGATTTGAGAAAATAGTGGGAGAATCAGATATTATGAACATGGAACTGAAGGGAACCTCTCCTGTGATTACATACCCCCATGCCATATGGTCTCTTTTATAAATTATCATCTTCATATGAAAAATTACTCCCACTAAGGACTATTCCAGAATTTTGTCTCTCCAAAATCTAGAACTTTAAATTTCCAGCCTAAATGTATTCAGACACTATACCTATTTATTTTTGTGCAAAGACTGTAATGTATTTAAATTCTTCCTTCTTCACTGTTTACAGTCTTAGCAGACCACTGAACAGGAATGGCAATCCAGCTGCTTTTTCTTGATATTTGCAAAGGAGTGGTTTCAAAAGGCTGAAATGCAGGCACAACTTCAGACTGGTTGAAATGAATGGCTTTGCTAAACTCTGGGTAGAGAAAAGTCAGTGTGACATGAGAAAGAGAACAGGGAGCTGAACTGACAGAAAATAAAGGAAAGAAGAAAATGAACCAAACCCATGGCGAGGTTTTTAATGGTTGTCAAAGTGAATGAAGAACCATTGGGTTTGTTCACTGATGTGGCCACTTTAATCTGTGCATTTTAAAATTAGGAGTATTTAAGAATGCAGCAGAATTCTGATTGTGCCAGATGCCTTAGAGCAAAAAGTGTGTGAACCAACAGAGAAAGCTGCTGCAGTCACTGCTGCCATCATGAATCCCCTTTTGGGGATAACAGCTAAATGGGACAGAAATAGTCAAATTCAGAGGTCTAGAGAACTTGGGCAAAACAGGTCTAACTCAGTGCACAGGCAGGCAGCAGCCTATGTCATATCACTCACTTATTTCAGCCCAAGAAGTGATGCTGCTGACTCATGCTCCATCTTTTACTGTCTGTTAGAACTCATTTTGTCAAGAAGACCTATTCCTCTCATTGTCCAAAGGCTCTATTGCTGTTTATTTATCTAACAACACAATAAATGTTAAGCTGCACAGAGTTGAGTGTGCCCTTCATAAGTGTCTGGTGGAACACACAGAGCTGAGTGATTCTGCATGAGAAGTGCAGAATTCAGGTGTTACCCTCTCAAAAGTTTTGTGTAGTCGTACCTTGGAAAAAATCTTTACTCAGGACTGACTGGCAACACACTGAGCCTTCTGAAGGCATCCCACCTGGCTGGGGTGCCCCAGCATCTGCTGCATTGCTGACCTCCTGGAGCTGACAGCTTGTTGAAATTCAGAGTGGGCTTCTCAAGACAGAGGCAGTCCAACACTCCTCTAATAATAGCCATGTTGACTTGGACTGGATTACAAATGAGTAATTATTTAGTAATTATTATTTCTCCTTTCACAATCTGTGGATTGCAGTGTTTGTTTCTGCTCTTGAAAAATGTTGTTCTGTCCCACAGTGGACCATGAACTACCTCAAATCTAACATGAAGCAAGTTTACAGGTGTAGCTGTACGTAGATGTGTCAACAAATGTCTTGATTTCCTCAGCTCTGGCACTTGATCTGCTGATACTTTGAGTTACTGCATAGTTTGGACTTCATGAGAAGTTTATGACAGCTCATTAGCACACAAATCTGAGCGAGCCAGCACGGTCTGAGCACTGTTCAGGCAGAAGCTGGTTATCCTCATCATTACTATCAGGCCAGCCTCGTGTCAGTGACACGACATGAAACATTACAGACTGTTCTTCATTGCTGGCATCATTAGAAAAGGTTTTAGCAGCAGCCAGAGCAACAACATCCACAGCTTCTTAGAGATCTTGTCACTCCTTTGCCTCTAACCTCAGCTGCCAAAGAGCTGTGATGTGCAGTGAGGGATAACCTCAAAGGAAGCTGCTCAGTAATCATGTGGGTTTGCTCTGGCAGTTCCCAGCTCCTGTCACAGACCCTGCTCCTTCTCAGGCCTGTGAGGCACATGACCACATACATTATTTAGTCACCCATCCTGTCAGAGCGGGGCAGGTTCTGGGGCCACCTGGTATTCCTGCTGCACTTTCACTAGCCAAAAATATCTTCCATTTTGAAAGCTGTTGATCCTCTCCTTTGTTTTTATTAGAACAGTATGTGGTGAAGCAGCTATCTTTGTCACGCAAAACACTAATTAGCAGGACCAGTGATGGTAAATCTGATCCCAGATGATTGTTTTGGAATAATTATAGATGCATTTGCACAGTAGTAGTGAGCATAGTGTTACGGCATGATGAGTTGTTAAGTTACATGAATTATACTGAAGTTTAATTGTTTAGAGTTCTGATAGCTCCACTACCCCAAGGGATGATTTTTTAAAAAATTTGGCTCTGATCTTTTTACTTTGATGAGTAAAATATTTTTTAAAGTTCAGATTCTTGTGGGCTTTTTTTCCTAGCTTCTTTTTAAAAGTGAGTTTTATGGCTGCACAAGAAAATTGAAATATATAAAATGTCATCAGATAGTTATGAATAGTGAAGTTAAAAACTGAGCGCTCACACATGCTCTATATACCTTCATATGAAATGTAGTAGTGCTATACTTCTTTATATATAGGATATATAAATTAAATGATTCTGCAAATTTTACCCAAAAATTCAATTTTGAAAAAGAAATTAAACTGTTCACAAGAGATAAAATATCACTTTAAAATAATCTGAAAAGGTTGTAAATGGTAATTTTTTAATGCAGAAATGCAGGTATTATGTAACAGAATGTAATAAACTATTTTTTAAAAAATATAACAATTCTAACATGGAAAATAAAGCTGTAGGTTTCCAAATTTACCTTACAGCACTGGTAAAAAGAATAATGGAGTCTCTGCAGGAGAGCACAGCCTTGGAAGTGCCACTGAAGGTAGGGACAATTTTGAATTTCCATTTTTCTCAGTCATACTTAGCTTTGTACATCATCATTGTCATATTAGGAATCTAGAAACAACTATTTTGCTTTTTACTTCAATGGTTTCATTTTCATATTTTTTTCAAATTACTATAAAAGTTCCAAAGGAAAATAACTGAAAGAAAGTACACTCCCTTTTGGAAAGTGAGATTGTTGTAGCAATGCATGTGGTAATTTAAAAATCTATTTCATTCTTTGCCATGAAACTTCTGTTGGGTGTGGTAGAGTGAGAAAGATGTCCTTTTAATATGTGCCTGGCTTTCTAGATGTGCCAGGCATTCATTACTGCTGAAAAAATATTGCAAAAGGTCTTTCTCCAGTAATTTTCACTTAGAAAATGGGTCTATTTAACATTTCTGTGTGGATGCCTGACACACAAAGCAAACAAAATCACTGGTCATTGCTAAAGGAAGAGGACATCATCTACCAGACCAACATCTGTCGACAGTGAGTAGGTAACTACACAGCTCTCTATGTATTGGACCTGATTGTAATTACATTGTAAAATCATTATGGTTTTCTCTCTACAAAACTGGTACCTGTCACTGTAGCCTACTGCTCAGCTTTTGTTTCTTGGTAAAAGACTGAGGCTCCTGGGAATCCCTAAACTTCAGTGAGCAACAGCCCAAGGGTTTCCAGTTCCCTGACAAATGGAGTACTTGGTGATGCCAGGTCACTCACTCAGCAGTAATACTCAACAACATTCAGGGACAGAAACAGCTTCATTCTAATTATTTCAGAAATGATTGCAACATACAGACTTGCACCAATGGAAACAGTTGAAAAAGAAAACTACTTCATAATTTGTCTTGTATTTCTTCCTGCAGATCTTCTGTACCTATTGCAGAATTTCAGCCACTTTGTGAGGCTTTCTCTGGAGGTCTTGCAGTTACAGGACCCTTTATGGGTCCATAGGGAGCCCATCCTTCCCACAAAAATTGAGAAAGGATAATGAAGGATATCCAAGATCTAAATTACTCTTTCTGCTTCCCATACTGATTTCCCCCCACACTGTTCACTTAACCTTTGTAAGATTTTACATTCCTGTTAACTAAATATGGTCCAGTGAGACTTTTTGGGCACACTGGGATTATAAATTTCTTGCACTGATACTCCCAAGCTTTGCAAACTGCATTTCTGTAGGTTGCTTACATTGTACACCTGTGTTTGCCTTTCTTCTTGTGTTGCAAATGCCTTGGGGGAAAAAAAAAAAAAAAAAAAAAAAAGAAGCCAGAGTGTTTTTCAAGGTATATTACTTTTAAATATTTTTAATTACTGTTTTAGATACCTGGCATTCATGCTGCTATAAGGTTCTTAAAATATGGTATTATTGGTGGCATATAAAATGAATAGCAACTAGAGTCCTTTCTGGATAGGAAAAGTTTAAGGATGCTTTTTGCTGCCTTTTTCAGAGATAACAATGTTCATACTTTCTCAGAGGAAGTCATGGTCATGAAAAAAATATAAGCCCTGTAATAGGTTCCTAAGAAAGACAAATGTTTACATGGTTACTGAGAGTGTTCCTAGTTGCAGGGGTAGAATATCATTTTAGTGTTACATTTTTCAGACTAACCATTAAGTGGCAGAAGGTTTCAATGTCCTGTGGACAAATGGGACATACCTTGGTATTCACCTCTGTCTGAGGTGTTTTGCTGTCACACACTGACAAATCCTTCTCAAGGCATAAAACAGATGGATTCAAGATGTCATTCCCATGAGAACAGTAATTCTCCATTAAACACCAACTATGCCTTAGTAGGTGAAAAGAAACACATTCTTGGACAATAAGTAGTTATCTGGGGCTTTCAAAGATTAGGACTTTTTAGTAGGCAGTAGAAGTATTTGGAGATACACATTTCATTACCCTTGTTTGGTCTCCTTTTCCTAAGCAAATTACTGTGGGAGTCCTGACATACTTCTGCTCATGCAGCACGTTAAACTGCATCCATCATGGAGATACTTCACCTTCCTCTGAAGCCTCAAAAAGAGATCAATGACAGAGGCCAGATAGAAAACATAAAGTTTGATCTCAGAGAAGAAATCAACAGTGATGTTTTTAAAAAAAGTCTGTTTTTTTTGTTTATGTTGTTTACCCTTCTATACAGTAGGAAAATGTCTTTTAGGATTAGAGATGTTGAAGATGAAAAGATTTTTGTGAAATGCTCCTGCTCCCCTTCAGCAGACTTACTTCAACTAAATATGTATTATGTGCTCCCTTAAATATGAATATTATTTCTTAATATGGAGACAAAATGTCACTAAAGTAGAGCACACATATAGTCTTAATGGGGAGAGATCTCTTTTTCTTCTTTGAGGTAAAGGATTGCTTTATCTTTGAAGTAGCTTTTTTTTTCCAAAATATAGTCCATGCTAATGAGGCAGCTTTCATGTCAACAAATCTACTGTGTACAACAGCACCAAGAACTGCAAAACAAACAAACTGAAATTAAACCAAAGCAACAATAAAAATACCCCAGAACTTGAAAAGTGGGGGGGTAAAAAACCCTAGTGTCTCTATGCATTGCTGACAAAGTTGCTAATGATAAACATAAAAATCATCATTTGTAGCGCTTTTAAAAGCATAAGATGAATTTTTGCTTTAGTGTATTCATTGCAATTCAATAACAAGTATTTGCGATTTGAAAACTAAAGGTTAGTTTAAATTGTTAAGGTATTTTCAGCAGAATTGTAGCAATAATTGAGTATTAATACAAATGAAGAACATTTCACATTGGATAGGCATGTAATCTGGAGCAGTATCACATGCAAAGGGAAAAGCAAAAATGGTAATCTTGCTATATGTGATGTGTTTATTTGTTTAATTTTTTTTTTTTTCCCTGACAGGTTCCCTTGAAAGTGATTCTCACCACTGGGAAATCATGGGGGTGTATGACAGAATTGCAGGAGATGTAAAGCAGTCATTGGGGATGTTATTCAGTACCCAAACACCTCATTGGCCTGTGCTGATTCCTCGCTGAATCACTAGGCAACAGCGCTGCTGGATCTTTCATAAGCACCTAATACTCTGCATGTGAATTTTTTTACTTCATTTTGTCTGTAGCCCTAGGCAACAGCAGTGAGATAAAACTGGTTTTTACCAGTTCATTGTGTTTCCTTTAGCCAAGGTATCCAGCGGGGAGCTGCTTTTGTTCACAGCTAAATTACTACATGTAAGAAATGAAACAAGACAGTATTAACCCTTTGGGAGCGTCACAAATATATTTGAGTTACACAGATGTTTAGACGTTAATGTTAAATATTTTGTGAAGTGCTTGTGTAGAAATACTTACAAGCTGGCAGTATTTGAACTGTGTCAGATGCTTAACTGTTGTGTTCAGAGTATTTTGTATTTTGTGAGTAGAATGTAGTGCTTGGTGTTCATCACAATATTAACTGTCCCATTCCTCAGACTTAGAAAAACAGCTAATGAACTTTATTTTTGTCTAGAATTTTGGAGCAAAACAGATAAACAAAACTGGAAGCTTAAATGTATTAAAAATAAGGAGATTTTTGTCCATTCAAATAATTTCAAACTGAGTTTGCACCATAGCCTTAGCACACTTTAGACAAAGTATTATAGTTTTGCCTAATCTATTCTTTTTTATTACTGATATAATAATAAATATTGTTTAGATAAATTTTAGGATTCAGCCTTATCCTTTCTAGGATTCAGGCGTTTACTTCAATGTTTGGAATTTTTATTAATAATTTGTTTTTCTGTAGAGTTTATTCTTCAAATGAGATTTGTTTCATAACATTACTGTTTTACAAATTCTGTCTCTGTGCTTCTGGAATATGAAATTGTCCTTGAAGTCTACTAATTATTCAGAAGTTAAAGTCAAGCACAAAACTTTTAAGAGTTGTTCAGTATGTTTCAGCATTGACATCAAATTATCACAGTAATAGAATTTAAATTCTGGAACTGTATGATTGTAAAGACTTTGCAGCATTTTTAATTTGTATAATTAATTACTTTTACTTTGCACTTAAAGCCATTAAACTATTAAACATTGTTTTCTTATGTTGCTTATTAATCATACATAACCTGTCAGCTGACGTGAGTCAGTAGTTTCTAAAAATTGATTCTTATAAAACTGGCATTGATCATGTAAGCAAAGTCAGAACCTGCTGCACATTAATTGGGGTCAGCTTTTGGCAGGGGGATACAGCCTGCATGGCTGTGACACCGTGCCAGGTCCTGGGAGCCGGGGCCCTGATCCCACCTCTCCAGCAGAGAGGAGGTTGCACAAGTTTTCTTCTGTTTTTTGCCTATTTTCAAGCCCTCTGTGTTTGCAGTGGCATTGAATAAGTGTGAAATGTTTTGTCTCATCTCTTTCACTCCTCTTGAAGATCTGCTGGTTTTGGGAGGCCTCTACTAACTAAGCCCTGTTTCTGTAACACTACATTGCTAACCTTCTACCATATGGAGGAAATAAGAATTTTTTGGTACATTCCCAGCTGATTTTCACCTTGTGCATTTTTCTTAGGATGCATCCTTTACAATTAGATGGATGGTGTATTTTTTCAAGCCCCTTCAGCCTAACAAAACCCAAAAACACGCTTAAGAACAGAAGGAACCTCAATCCACTTGTGTGAATTGACATCTGTTCAAATCTGAAGCTACAGAACTGCAGAGGTCACCATACAAATTTTCAAACACAGCCCTTCACAAATGACTGTCAGTCACAGTTCCCCAGACATGTGCTCTTTGTGTAGGTTGTCGTACAAGAGGCAAAGTTAGTATTTTATTCTCCTTGTGTCACAGTTTCTTCAGGGTTTTAAATTCCCAAAGAATCAGCTAACAGAAGGAAGAAGGCCAAGCAATAAAGCACCCCTTTATCACACGTGTCCAAGGGCTCGTTCTGTGTGCACTGCGATGGGGGCAAAAGGCAAACTGGCATGATTTTGGAGGATTGTTGCTGACCAAGTCTCGAGACTTGGTGAAGTTTGTGTTCCCCCAACTACCAGGATACATACCATGAACTTGGGATATCATTCCAGGGCTCCAAATTCTCCAATAAAGAAACTGAGAAGCTTTCTTCACTTGAGAAAGAGTAGAGTTGGCAATTCATTTCCCAACGAGGTCCTCTGGACAAGGCATCACTTTTACCTCATTTGTGTGCTGGTCTGTGTATAATCATAAAGTCTGTGCAGTACAGTTTTTCCAAACCTTAGTTGAGGTCTGAATCTAAAGAGTCATTATAGGAAGCAAGGCCAGTCCTGACCACAGATTTCCTTCCAAATAAATAAGGGTGAAAATATTCAGTATTTGATGACTGCCTCTAATTCCTTTGGGTGGCACAATAATTTCACACCACAGAACTCAAGACCCTTATTATAATAAATAACCACCTTGTCAGGTTATTTTGGTTCTGCATGAAAGGGACTTTAAAACACGGTTAGGCTTGGGCAGGAACAATCCTAAGAGTACTTTTACATCCTTAAAGCTCTCGATTTGGTCTCTAAAATGATTCTGTTTTCCTCACAACCTACAAAGAGGCACTGGGAGAGCAAGAAACAAAAATTTCTGTTTGAATTGCAGAACCCTACAAAAGTACTGATCAATGAGCATAGGAAATCACAGAATAAATGGGCAGGGGAAAATAGCTGGTTTTACTTAGGTCCAGATATCCTTTGTGAGCAGGAATTTCATTAATTGACTCTCTGAACACAGTAATAATACCCTTTGGAACTGATTTGTGTCTGGGTTTAATTTCAAGCCTGTCTTTGGTGGCCTGAATCTTCCTTTAGTTCATCTGTAAATCTCTGTTTGCCATGTGAAGGAGTGGGGAAAGAGCACTATTTGAGAACACTTTAGCTCAGTGTCTGTGGGAAATGGAAGAGCTCAGCTGTTTGCTGGTGTTTGCATGGGATGGCATGGCCATGCTTGCAAATCTTGTCATGTCCACATACAGCTGTGGGACAGCAGGACTCTGATCTTCAGTGCTGCTCCAACTTGATAATAACCTTAGCTCAAACACTGACCTCAGATTTTATGTGAGCTAGACATTTTAAACATGGGGAGGGAAAAAAACTGAGTTTTTTGAAAGTAAGAGTAGATTTAAAGATTGAATCTACTAGATCACCCAGGACATAGTTTTGTTAATGTTAATGATTTTAAAAAAGCCCTTAAAAAGAAACTAATTTCATTTTTTTTGGAGTCAGATAAACCTATTCCTCTCATTTCTTGTTTAATCTGATTTAAAAAGGAGGCCAAAGAACAGGTTGGTTCAAGGTTGTTGAAAAAGGTTCAAGGTTGGAACATCTTTTCTTGCTTCACCACTAGAAGACCAGACTGGACAAATCCCTGAGTAGCCTCTTTTTGACCTCATAGCTCACCCTACCTTGAGCAGGAGGTTGGACTGAAGACCTCCTGAGATCCCATCCAACCTGAATTTTGGTCCTGTGTCATTCCTCAGTTAGACAACAGCAATCACCTGTGTGGAAGACAAACCAGAAATTCCCTTTAAACATTCTGCTGCACCACTTTAAGCATATAGTGCCATTCCAGAAGAAGCCCCAGAAGTGTTTTGGAATTTGCCTTCTCCCACCTGTGTTGCCTCATTCTGTGCCAGCATTTACTATATTCCCTGGCTCACAGGCTCACTTTTGGCTGGCATACTTCCTTTTGGTATTAGCACGTTGTCAGAAACATTCAGGGAGTGGAAAGGAATAATTTTTTCTGCCATTCTGCAATGGTTTTAGTAGAGTTTAAAATAAGTTTCAATAGTGCCCTGTCTTTGCCTTGCTGGGAAACATCCCCAGCCTAATAATCAGCTCATCCCTTCTGGAGACAACAGCCAGGCTGCTGTCACTGGTCAGCTGGTTCTCTTGAGACATATTTGAAGTGCACTTCTACCACCTGTTTCTGGAAGTCCCTTTTTTGTTATCAAGCATGTTGTTATTATCTACTCTAAGTCCAGGTAATTTTTTATGCTGTCTGCTTATGTTATGTTTTGAATTGTGGAGGTCCAGCTTCTAGTCAACATTTGCACATTTTGTCCACTTTTCCATGTAACCTTCTCCATTCAAGGTTAATTAGTTGGACCATTTTTAGCTTCTTTCTTCCTCAACTTTTGCTTCTTACACTGACAATTTTCCACTGCTAACCTTTCCTCCCGCTCCTCACAGATACTGGTTTTTTCCTAGTAAAAATCTCACTATTAGTTGTCCACAAGTTAAAAAAAAAAAAGCTTATATTTTTACCTCTAATCTTTGTGCCCTCCATTCATTCCTCTGCCATTTGGCATGACATTTATGCATTTATGGCATTTTGGAGACTGTTCTCTGGCTAACTATATTTTTACTGTAGTTATTCATTTAATGATCAATTTTTCCAGGCTATCAGAAATTGACTGTAGAAATCTTTTCTGGTTCCCCCCTCCCTACATTTTTAGGAGCTTCATCTGTTGTGCACACTGAATTTCTCACATCTAATTATTTAAAAGTGTCGTGCATCAGATGACAATCCCATTTTCCAGTTTGTGTGTTAGCAGAGTACTGTAGTTGCAGGCTCCTGAGAATCAACCTCCATCCTCCCCACAAGTGGCTGCTGCCTGCTACACTGCCTTTCTCTGCAGAACTGGCTGAGACAAAATGAAATATCTCCCTGGGCTACTTGGCCTCTTTGCACTGATCCATTAGTCCACATCCAGCTGAGTCCAGAAATTAGTTAATTGCTGATTTATCCTAAATGTTTTATTGGTATCTGGTTAGGTGAAGAAGACAAGTGTCCTCGGGACTTCTGCCAGATATTTTTTCCCTCTCTTTTTAACTCTAAGCTATGCCCCAGAGCCTGTTCAGGCTGATGATTGACTCCAAACTGCATGTGAAAGACACCTATAAGAACTTCATTTCTTCACAATGAATAAATTCTGCAGCAGTTTGAAAGCTGAGCCACCCTACTTGCCTGCCAGCAATCCCCATCTCTGTTTATCTTCCCATCCATTCACTTGAACCGTGATGGTAAATTAAATAAGCTTCCCAGGGAGGTTTTCCTTTAAATATAATGAGCTTTTGTAACATATGAGCTGGGAGAAGTCAACATCTTCCCTTGAGGCCTCTGTGGGTCTCAGATGAGGTTAGAAAAGTGTTGTAAATGTTGGGCTGTAGTCAAACTCTCTGGCTGCTTCTGATACTACGGCTTGGGATAAATTTGATTTTTCTTCTGGAGCAAATTTGTTTTTAGTCCTTTCACTTCTTCTCACACTTGACCTAAAATTTAACCTTCTCCTGGCATTATCCATATCCTTTAACACCTTCCATTCCCTGGACATCAGGTTAATAAAAACCTCTTTAATTCATCCTACACCTCCAGTCTGGACAGACATTTATTATTGCACAATAAACCAAATATTTTTCTGCAAAGAATCATATATTTCTTTCCTGGGAAGCTCTTGAATCCTGTTTATATTGCTTTTGTACAATTGAAATCTTGCTTTAAATCCTTCTGGCCAACAGGTTTATAATTCAAAAGGATTTTAACACAATGGAATATTAGTAGAAGATGAATATAAAGAAGTGAGGATAAACGCAAAGCTTCACACAAAAGCAAAACCAGTTAGCTACCCAAATGTAGGCAACATATTTCCTAAAATGTAGAGAACAGCTAGTTAGGTATCAGGACCTGGGGATGTGAAGGTGTTTGTAGAAGGATCAGAAGCGGTATAACCCATCCCTCCACTCACTTCAGCCCCAGCAAGGTCTCAGTTGAATGCCCTGCCCCATTTTCAGAAGTGCATTTCAGGAAATAGATGGAGCAACAGGAATCCATAGGAGACCAGCAGGAGTGATCAGAGCTATAGACAATATCACCTGTGAGGAAAGGCTGCAAGAGTTTCAGTCAGTTAACCTTGAGAAGACTGAGGAGAAATCTAAAAGGATTCATCCAGTGTGAGACTGGCTGTCGTGAAGGTGGCAGCGAACTGCTCCATAGGTCCCCTGGAGGTAGAATGAGAAGAGAGGGGCTCAAATTTCACCAAGCTATAACTAGGGAAGATGTTAAGCAAGTCTTTAAAAAGAATGCTATCTATAATTGAACATTTGGATGGACTTGAATAGAGCTTTCAGGTATTTATTACTGTGCATTTCTGGAGCAGGATTGACAAATACACGTCACAGTATACTCATGCTTCTTTGATCCTTCTTCAGTCTAGGGCCAGAGGCTGAGCAGCACATTGGGATCCTTTCCAACCCTCCTGCCTTCAGAGAATGCACATACAGCAACAGGAAAGGTGCCATTGCTGCAATGACTCCAGCAAATCAGACCCTGAGTTTCCATCCCAATGCAAAATGAAGGGGCTTCCAGTACGATGTGTGTCACTGGTTCTGGGCAGACTCTGTACTGCATAAGAGCAAATAAAGCTCCTGTCTGTGAAGCTGGCTCCTGGGGACAGAAGGAACCAGCAGAGATCCTTCCCAACCTCAGTGAGTTATTCAGTGAGTGTGTACCAATAGCAGAGGTGAAGCACCCTGCTTTTCTGCTGGCTCATTCCCAGCTGGAGTCTCACCTGGGCCAGTTCTGCAGTCTGCCTGGATGACAGTGCCAGGTTCTTACTTGCCTCAGAGAAAGAGTCCATGATGGTGTTTTTTAATCACTGGAGCTTTACTGGTGTGGAGAAAACTGGGATTTTCTGATGAAGTCTGTCCCAGCTAGTGCAGTCAGATTTTTCTTCATACTGGAACAAAATAGTTAAATTCTGACCTGCCCTTGATCTTTAAAGGATCTTGATCTTTTGATCTTTTGATCAAGCAAAAAATAGCAGTGTTCAAACTCTCTAGACTTTGTTGTTTTGCTCTCTCCCTGCACATCTTCCTGCTTGCCAGTGACTGTTCATTGCCAATTCCTTACGGATAACATGCTGCAGGAGCCACTGCATCAGTGCTGCTGAGCAAGCTTTACTGGGACTGGCTGAGGGCTGAAGACAGGACTCCTCTCCATAGTTCTTAAGGAAGCACCTTCAGCTGTGTGAATTGAAACTTGATACAACTTTTATCTGTGTCTTTGTAGATGACTTGCTGCTCAGCTGGTCGAGCTTTTGATACATTTCCTTACTCAGGGTCACGCCTTTTATATGTGACATGTGTATATAAGATATACATAACTCTGTGGTTGTTGAAACAAGCCATTAGGGTACAAATTAGGGTCTTTTCTCTGAAACAACATACAAGATCAGTAAGTCATAAGACAGAAAACACTATTCCCACGTTGATTTGCAGACACTCCTTAAGACTGACCAAAGTTTGTATTCATCAGTCTCCCATGAGAAATTACTGGATTCTTCCAATGTTGGGCAACACCTGAATTTTTTAATTCATGAAGGATATTATTTTCATGTATCCTGATATGTTTAAGTTACACAGTGTTGACTTCAGAGGTGATTTTTCCCTCTGCTTCAAGGAAGACATATCTCTGCAAGCTCAAATCACAAAATGGGCATAAAGGTTCATAGTCCCAAATACTCCTTCTGGTGCATTTAGTAGAGCTCATCACTGTGAGGCATCTACAGGCTGATTTTTTCTGACTGAGCACTCTCTTCAGAACTATTGCTGTCAGCTCATTTGGGAGCTTGAAAATAGCAAAACCACACATCTGTGGCTTACTCAAAGATAAGCATGAGCCTGAGCTTTGAGAGCCTCAGCACTAGACAGACATGATCAGGAGTGTGTTGGCTTTTGTGTAGTAAGTGCACCTTACCCTTGAGGTTGGCCAAAAATGTGTTTGTCTATCCCAGCCCACCCCAGCACCATCCCCATTTCCTGCTCATGTTCTTGCTGTGTCCATCCTTGCCATGCAGGGAGGGGACCTGCTGAGCTGAGCACTTTATCTTTGCTTATCTGGAAGTCCAGCTTGGGTCAAATGAACTTCTGACCCTTCTTTTCATCAGCTGCTAGCTTGAGGATTACTCAGCCTGACAGGAGTAGCAGGAGCTGGCAGACTGTTGGTGTCACACAGCATTTTTAGGACCAGGTATACACTCAGCACTCCACAAAATGCCTTAGACCTGCCCCTTGTTTGCCAGTCCTCTGAATAATCAAGCAGCCCAAAACCTGTGCACGGGGAAGCGATTGATTCTGCCCCTCTGGAGTTTAAGTGCCAGCTTCTGGGATCCACATCCTTGTGACTGATATCCATGGCTTTTTGTTCCAACACTGGGGAGGCTGTTCCTTCCTTCCAAAGGCAGTCAGAGCAATGGATGCTGCTGCTGCTCCTGTCCTTTTATCTACAAAGTGTAGGAAACCTTTCTCCCTGAAAGGCTTTCAGCATCCACCACCCACAGGAATGCACAAATCACCAGATTACAGGATGTTCTGCCGAGGAGCTTTCTGTGCTCCCTCTTGGGGCTGGCCACTGCATTTGAATTGATCAATACTTGCAAAAAAAAAAAAAAAAAGGATGACTGTCCAGCCTCCAAGTTACTGCATCCCACAGAAAAGCCTGGCCTCTGTCTCCAGTCTTCAATCCAGGTAATGCTTCACGTTTCTAAATATGTCTTTGCCCATAGGTACACCCTGGTGCAATCCCTTCCTTTTGCCCTTGGGCTGGAAGGCTTTCCTCTTTTTTCATCACTCCTGCATTATGGATCCTCCAAGTCCTTCTTCATGCTCCACACTGGTGCTACAGAGCCAGGAATCTGCTTTCTTGTCCCTGCTTCCCCTCCAGCATCTTCTGACTCAAGAGTGGGCATTTCAGCTATTTTTATGTGATGTCTTAGCCTTAAAACTCATTTCTGGATTCCTCATATTTCAGTTATTTCAATAGATTATCTTAGCAGCAGGTGTTATTCGCTCCCCATCCCACTCTACCTCCTGCTTTTTTTTGCTCATTGATACTTCTGTACCTAACAGTTGCCAATAACATTTTTTTACTCCTTACTCCAAGGACATTCTTCCTCAGCAACAGCAAAGTCTCTTTTTTCACTTGTGGGTTTGGTTTTTGGTTTTGTTTTTTTTTTTTATTTCCAAATCTGCCAGCTTAAAGCATTGTCCTGTTTGTGGTTCATTTAAACACATTAGTCATAGGGAGGAAACTGTGAAGTTGAAATTCTTTTACTGCCTACATGAACCTCACATTGTAGGCTAAGTGTTTAATCTGCAGATACTTCCTTTTCCTGCCTTGGAGAAATGGGGAAGCAAGCCATCAAATTGCCTGGTCCATAAAGCCATTGGACTAAGAGGCAGTTTTGAAAACACTTCTTGATATGCAGTTGAAAAAATGTGGGTTCTCTTCCCCACAAACTGGTGACATGACAGAACTCAGGAGATAAAACTGAGCCTAAAGGAAACCTGCATGGAAAAGACTCAATTCAGAAAGTACGGATGTGCTCTGAAGAAGTCTCTGTCTTTCTGCTTCCCACAATGAAGGAACAGGAAAGTTTTGAGCCCTTTGGTACTGGTAACTGAACTTGGACATCCCTGCAGGGATCCAAGATCTCAAGCCTGCTTTGTAATTTTAGCATCTGTGAGAGGTTTAGAGAAGAACCACAACTTAGAGCAGCCCTCCCAGTGTGTATCTTTAAGGGCATCATGATTTCTTGCCTCAGGTTCTTTGAAATTTCATCTGAGCCATCTGTCCACCACTACTCTTCCAGACAACATAGTGCTTACAGGCCAAGGCATTCCTCCTCACAGTGTGTGCTGGGATAGATCTCAATTTTTGCTTACAGAGAAATAAGGTTTTCAGATCAGTTCCTTTTGGAATAGTCAGCAGTGCTCTTATTCCCTAAGGCTGTGGCACGGGACTGTGGAAACACAGCCTCTGGCAGTGCCACCAGTCAGGACACAAGCATGAAAGCATTGCCAAGGCAGGCTGTAGCAAACATTTTATGGGAAGTGTCTCGTATGTCCATTTGTGTCTGTTTTCCTTGGACTCTGACATGCCTTGTCTGTAAAGACTGATCCTGAGTCACCTGCCCAGAACGTGGCCTTTGACAATTCCCCACACAGGACTCCAGTGCCAGAGCCACACAGATTTTTCATCTCTAAACTAAATCAAACCAGCCCCTTTGAAGACCTGGCATTGTAATAATTGGGGTGGTTTGTGTGCAGAAGTCATAAATAGGTTTTATTAGGCTGAGCAGGATAGACAAAATGCTTGGCATTTATAATTTAAATGTCTAACTTCGATAGCACTCCCAGAAATAATAATTAAGTAGGAACTAAATGGCTTTCTTTAATTAAAACATTTTGCCAGGAAAATAACACTGATAGGTACTTCACTTCCAAGGGCTCCACGTCCCAACAAACTGACCAAGGGTTACTATACTGAATTTCAGCCTCCACACCCATGACAGGAGCTCACTCCCAGGGCAGTTTGGGTTGCTCAGTGATGCTGGAACAGCAGAGGGCACAGTGTGGGCTGCAGGAGCCCCTGGGGAAGGTGAGTGCTCCAGGGAAGGCCTTGTGGGGAGCTCTGCACTGTTACTGCCCTGCTCCAACACCTCCCACAGACTCACAGACCCAGAGGAATTCCTATAACCTTCCACTCCGTGGGTATTCCTGAAGTAAAGAGGTGAAGAGGGCCAAAGACACTGTGGCCCATCTCTTGAAAGGCACACAGGGGGCAGAGGTGACCCCACCACAAGTTTGGGAGCTGCCTGCTGAGGATTCTTTGCAGCTGCAGCCGCGCTGGTTCAGAGCGACTCGTTCAGAGCAAGAGCCACCAGTGAGGGTGGCTTGGACTTGTCAGCTCTGCAGCGTGAGAATCACACGATCTTCATCAAACTCATTAGCCATAGAATGAACGGCAGGAGATTTGTGTGACATTCTCTAATTTAGTGGAAAGGGAACAAAGAAACGAGCTTAAGCGCTGCTCCTTACCTCGGCCTGGTGATTCAGCTAGCACAGATTTTCCACAACGCCGGACACGACAGCGAGCAAAGCTCTCTGGGCAGCCTCCTGAGTGCTCGGAGGATGAGCTCTGCAGCCTCCAGCTCTGCGTAACATCCAGGGTGCAGGAGGCTGTTGCAGACCCAGGGTAAAATAATTCTTCAGTTTAAATACACAACTCTTAAAAATATTTTTCTGAGAATGAGTTCTTGAGTGCAGGGCACACTTAGATAAATTATTCTATACCTGCACGCTCAAAGTGTATTAAGTTCACAGCCTTTTGTAGGGCCTGAGCTTCTGTGCTGTTTTCCCTTAAGACTTCTTTACATATGCAAAAAATACTGAAAATCTGTGTGGAAGCTCTGGTGACAAATCCTTTGAGACTCTGACATGACGAAGGAACAAGCCATCTCAATGAATAATTTTGCAGTTTATTAGCATAGTGAAGTGTTTTGATTACTTTTGCTTAAGTGAATGACAAAGGAACCCTTTTATCACTTACCCTGCTCATTTCACTATTATTTGTCCTATTGAAAGCTATCTTTTTTTTCAATTAGGCACAGGCATAGCAAATTCTTAGGACCAGGGGTGTTATGACACTGGTATTAATTAAAAGGCTACTATAGAAATAATAGATAATCATGTGATTAAGCTGTGTGTCTCAGACGTCCAGAGTCTAAGAAAACAAACAATCCCAGAGGGGGAAAGGATATTTATATTTTAGCCTCATAACTTGCAAGTGCTCAAGGTATCTGTGGGACTTGTTCACGTTTGCCATGCAAGCAGAGCATACAATAAATCCTAATGACTCAGCACGAGAGAAAGGGGGAAGACAACAATATTTCTTATATTTCTCACCTCTCCAGCTGGTTAACTCTCCCAAAGCACTGCTCACAGCCTGGCTGGGCACACTTCAAACATCTAAACACAGGCTGTCTCAAATGATAGTAGATCCCCATGTTTAGCCAGCTGAATCATGTCCTTTGTGTTTCCAGAGGGCATTGCTGTCCATATCAAAATCTATTGTGTTTCTGTTAGAAGGAGAGTGAAAAAAACCAGCATCTGCCTTCACTAATGCACTATTTCTTCAAGTCACAGGGAGGGACTCTTGCCAGGCTGCCCAAAATCTCAAATACTGGTTTTAAACACTGCAATAGAGCTGAAGCATGAAGGGGAATTGCAGTTCTCCTCCCCACGGCCAGACTGAAGGAGATGGTGTGTGATAATCCTAGGTGTATTAATTGACATTTAGGAAACTAATACTGCAATGATAAAAAGTTCAGATCTAGCATCAGTGAGAAACCTCAGCCTTGTGAAAATTTAACAAGCTATCATGGATATTTTCTGCAGTTTAATGTACCCAAGTGCCAGCCATACAAATTTTTCCTGTCTGGGAACCAAACTGGAAAGTTTTCACACTATTGTATTAGTAGAAACTAGCAACCAGTTTGATTTTTTTTTCTCATTTCCATTTTTTCCCTTCTTTTATTTTTTTTTTTAATTTGTCCACCTTTTTTTTAGTTCCTCACTTTTCCCAAGACACTGATGCCCCATCTAACATTATCTGAAACAAAATGTGATGAACAGAGCTACCTTTTTTCTTCTGTGCATTAACCCCTACAAAACTTAAAGGGAATGAAGACAGGGATAGGTCAGTATCATTTTCCTGTCATTTGAATTTCACTCACCACACCTGGCAATGCAAAAGGAGGATCTCCAGTTGGGTTCTTTCTTACAGTGGACTTAGCTGGGTGTATAATATGCATTCTTAAGAGGAAAAAAAAAGGTATTGTCATTACAGAAATATATATATATTTGTATGAGTTTTAATATGAACTGACATGCATACTGGCTAATAATGATGTTTTAGACATCATTCTTGTATCAGAGAGTATTTTGAACAGAATGCTGATCTCTGCAATGTGAGGCAGAATCACAGAGTGTTTTTTTCCCCTGTGGTTAACCTAGCAGTTATTTTAGGTGGTGTTTTTCTGGGTATGCTGCCCTGAAATGGAAGGAAGAGCTGTTTCTCTGTCGTGCCCCTGTGTCTGTGAATACCCACGAGGGGATGTGACCACAGTGGCAGCTGCAGACAGAGCCCTGCTGCCCCTGCCCACCCCTGCATTTCAGAGGCATGGCACAAAGTCTCCTGGGCTTGGAGCCTCTCACCCACCTGCTGGGCTGGAGGCAAAATTCAGCTCTTTGTGCAGGTTTGACATTCAGCATGAGGTTATCATTCAAGGCACGGGGTTGTTGTCAGACCAAAGCAATCCAAACCCTACAAACACCTCTGGGATTGCTCAGCTCCTCTATCCATGGAAAAGAAAAAAGGTAAATCAGCATGTGAAGAGAGCATCCAATCCTAAATTCATTTCCTGGGGTGATCTTTTGGGGTTTGAAGGTTTGACCTCCCCCTTGCAGTGACTCTCTTGCAGGTTTGAGGCTCCTCGTGCTTTAAGAGCAGAAGTTTGTCACTGTGGGACTGCAGGGTTCTCCACCTTCCAGGCTTGGCAAAGGCCAAGAGCAGCGTTTGTAACCATTTAGTCATCCCTCCCTCAAACACTCCTTGATGTTTTCACAATTCCCAGGGTGGGGGAAAGATCCATCCTTCCCTCTTGGTGGGTCCTGGTCCAGTACTGAATCCTCTTCCCCTTGATGCTCTGCCCAAGTAACTTCCTGGTGCACATTACCTGGAGGTTTTTTAAATGCTCCACTGACTTCTAGCATTTCTTTCTCTCCCTAAAGTGCTCCTAAAGAAGTCACAACCTGTAAGACTTCAGCATTTACTTTTTGTCTTTTTTTCTTTACGTTTCCACAAAGGAAAAAGCACAAAAAATTAGTTTTTGAAGCCAAGCTCATCATACAGATCAGTCTTTCCTGTTGAGAAACATGGCCTCTTCAGCTGAGGAGGATGTAGGAGCTTCTGTTTTTGCAAGTCCAGCAGCTCTAAACCAAAATGGCCTCTAAACAACAGAATTTAAAAACTGATGTTGATTTTTAATGGCTATTATTCAGGGTGGCTGCAAGGTAAAATATAAGTGAAGTGACAACATAAAACAAATAAAGAGGAGTGAAAGGTAATTCAGTTTGATGTAGTGTTCCTTTCTTCCATTGCACTTCTCTCTCTGCAGAGAAACACAAAGCAGCTCTTTATTCTTTTCCTATTCCATTAGTTTTTCCCTGCATAAGTTAAAAAACTGAAGTAATTAGACTATAGTATAAATACTGGTGGGGAGCAATTGATTTCACACTTCTCTCTAGTAGGTGGAACCACAGTGCAGATAACCAATGCAGCTGGACCACACTAATGACCACCTGAGTTTTGACTTTACAAAAGTAATTTGTCTTTACCACAGCATCAAACCTTTGATTTTTTAACAACCAGGAATATATTTCCCTGTTAAGTCTTTAATTTTTGGTTATTGAATGCAACCATTTACTTTTAAAGCCCAAATGTAATATCTCTTGAAAAAATGATAATTTGTCCTTCAGCTTCCCTGAGTTCTCAGGTGCAATTAAGCTTCTCTACAGAGGCATCGTGTCAGGATTTATCTCACCTTAGGAGTTTCTGGGATAGACATTTACTGCTGGGTAGTCTAGACATGTCTTGGACTGGTTATTAATGGAGAGAAATGAGTGCTTTTTGGAGCATGATTCACCTGACCCTGCTTTGATGTCCAGATGAGAAGATTCATCTTTCTACAACGCGCATTCCTCTTCTGTTATAACAGACATCAGGTGCTGAATTTACTTTATTGATTTTGCAAATGCAATCAAGCACAGAAAAGAATGAAAACCTATCATGGAGAAATTAATAAGCTGATTTCCTGACAAATTTGGCCAGTGGTGTTGTAAACAGGTGCAATAAAAATAATCTTTGTGACAGGACACCCTCACCTTCACCCTCCTGAGGATTTCCTATCCATTAAAATGGAAGAGGGGGTAACTGTGGTACTTACATTGGTGAAACAGAGGCTGTGGGGGGGCTGCGAGCCAGGGAGATGCTGAAGGGAGTCACGAGAGAAATGTCACAGAAAGCGCCGTGAAAGACTTGGGAGATGAAGGAAACTTCAAGCTGACTCCTGCACACCCTCAGGCTCTGGCAACAGCTGAGCAGAAGAGTCTCTTGACAAAACACGGGCCAGGATGGATGGATGGATGGATGGATGGATGGATGGATGGATGGATGGAGGGAGGGAGAGATGTAGATAGCTGGATAGCTAAGCAGACAGATGGAATGTTTTGCAGCTGTTTGGCCAAGACAAAAGCAGTTTTGTGGGCTGGATGTTCTCAGCTGGTAGACCTGGGGTTCTCCCTGCCTGATTCCAGCCTCAACCTTCTTCCTTTCTTTGGGAGAGCACCAAGCCCCTGAAGGGAGGCCATGCTTATGGCAGAGGGGACAGCCTGCAGTGGGCCCATGCTGCTGCTTTGCTTTGGCTTTTTAGGAAGCATCAAGGTGTACATAGATGGTGGCTGTGCTGGGAAAGGGATCACAAGGTCCAGAGCATGAAACATGAGCCTGGGAACACAGGGCATGGAGGCAGAGTCCTTGTCTCCATGAATTCTAATTTTTTTATCTGAAGAAATTCACCAGGAAGGATGAAAGAGGCCCGGACAGGGATGTGTGGCCATGTCTGGCTAGTGGTGAGTTTGACCCCAATTAGCGGTTAATTGAGGTGCTTTAAGGCACACAGCACACCCACACTGCAGCAGCTTCTAAAACCAACTCAGCTCTTGTTGCCACTTCTCTGTTATTTCACTAAAGCAGTTTTAAGGGTGGAGGTGTTCGTTAGCTCTGATATAAAATAAAGCTTGTGCACAAGCACGATCTTACAGCTGTTCTGCCCCCAGGCCGAATCCCAGAACACGTTGCTATCAGTCCCAGGAGATGTTTTGTGCTCACCTCCTCTGAGTGAGATATGGCTATCAGGGTCTGCCCCTCTGCATAGGGCAGGGAAGTGACAGGGGCCAGAGGCACAGGGCAAAGGCATTAACTTCATGCTCCACATCACTGCCTGACTGCTCAGCTGGATAACCCTGCACATCCCAAAGCTGCGCTGCTGGAGGGAGGATGGCCCTGGGGGTGCTGCCGGCAGGATCCAGAGCCAGGCTGCCAGGGGCGTGTTGCTGGGGAGGTGTCCCTCAGCTGCTGGCTGGCAGGGCACTCCTGCAGCATTCATAAGTGCCACCAGAAACTGGTTTCCAGGAACAGACATCCCCAGAGGCTGTTCCATCAGCAATCAATTTATTTCAAGTGCATCTCATTGTGACTGGAGGCTGGAGCCCCGTTCCCCCTCCCCAGACGGGAGGTGAGTGATTCTTGGCCTCACAGAGGTGTCCAGAGATGGTCAGAAACAGCCTTGTGCAGGTTTCACAAACAAACAGTGGGGAACAGCCCTCTGATGCTGGTTTCTGACTAAGGTAATGCACAGGTGTTGGGAGGAAAAAGGGGCCTGTGTGGCTGGGGAAACCCCCAAGATGCACCCCCACCATGAAAGTATCCTCCTCAGTAACGCTTGCTCCATCACCTCATGGCCTCGGTGGCACAGAGGAGATACTGTGTGGTTTTGCTGTGTCCTCTGCTCCAGTGGCACATTCCTCAGGGCCACCTCTGATCTCTGGGGTGGTTTGGGGTGAGTGCTCAGCCAGGCAGGTGGCCAGGGGCAGCCCTAGTCCTGGTGGCCAGGGCCAGGCCAGGTCCCACGGCAGGGCTGTCTCCACAGTTACTGTGCGCAGCTTCTGGACGTGGCAGCATGAGCTGGAATAGCATGGAAATACAATCTAAGGACAAGCAGGAGGCACCAAAAGATATCCCTGTTATCAACGGAAGCAGGAATGAGTGGTGCCTGCCCATCTGGAGCTGGGGAGCTGGAAAAGATGCAGGCACCATCTGCACATCAGTAACTTGACAGCAATACAGTTTAGGAAAAAACTGACATAAGTTTTAGATTTTATTCATTCGTACATTATTTACAGCAGTTGCTTTCATATTACAATTCTCTTTCATCTTTTCAGTTTTCACTTATAAAAAATTAACCAAATAAACCTTATGTAACCAAATTTATCACAGCAGGTCTGGTTAATTTTCACAGTTACAGCGGCCATCAGGAACAGAACTTAAGTACCTACAAGTCACTTGTCCAGAGCACCTGGCCTGCCCCTGCCTGAGGACACCCTGCTGTCCCTGGAGAGCTGGCTGGCTCCCGGGGCTGCACTGGGGCCACGCTGTGGAGGCTGCAGCTCAAAAGCCTGAAGCACACCAACCTTAACCCCTGCCACACCTGGGGAACTGTTTGCTTTGCTACCCTCCTGGTATGCAAACAGCTTTCCAACAGAGCTGACTCCTGCTTCCCTCCACAGAAAATGAGAGCAATTGATTCTGTCTTCTGCCATTGCTGAGCCCCACAAGTGCAGTAGCAGAGTGTGCTGGGGTTCAAGAGTGTGGCAGTAAGTGTTCACCTTCCTCTGTGTGACTCTCACAGCTCTTCCTTGTGTCTGTCTCTCGCACCAGGAATGGTATTTGCAATAACTCACCCTTAACTGTGGTGAAAAGCCTGCACTGCATAAGGACTGGCAAAGACTCAGCTCTAGGGACCCCAAGGGGCAGGTTCCCTGCCAAGGTGACACTCACTCCCAGAGACTGATGGCCTTCCCAGTACTTCATCCTGCTCCCCAGGTGCAACAGCACCCTCAGGAACACACAGCTGCCAGTGTGCTCCTAGCAGCATCACCTTCATTAACCATCTCCCTGGGCTCTCCCCCATGTGCTCTTTTGCTTTACATGGTAATTATTGCTGTTTTAGAATGTGTTGGTTTTTCTTTGAGGACTTGTAGCCACTTCCCGTTACAGAGTACAGTACACACTATGCTGAACATAGAAAACACAAGACTCATTTCACATTGGTCTTGTACGACGGGGAGGAGATGCAGAGTAAGAGGCTGTTTGGGGGAATCCAAGTTTCTTATTTAGGCATGAGTGAGTAAGCCACTGCCTTAAACACGAGCAGTTCTGGGAAGCAATTTAGCCTGTTTGTTTGTTGTTTTTTGTTTTTTAACTGACATTGGACATTTTCCAAATGCATACCACACATCTGCTTAACACTACCAAAAATATTATTTTTTTTCCTTTACTGCATTTGTCTCAAGAAGACTTTTGCTTTAATAAAATAACACAAGCACACAAACTGCTTAAAGCTAACTGCCCAGCACAATCATAAGTACAACTCACAAAGCAACCGATGCTTTGTTAAACCTAATTACATTAAAAAAAATCAAATATACATATTACAAGGCAAAAGGATTAAGCTTTGGAGGAAAAGAAATTGGAAACAATATTAGCTGTAAGTTCATTACACTTAGGAGTAGCTGCTTCTGCATTCAAACGTGTTACTTGTAAATAAATTTACAGTTGCGTTATGTATTTGTTATGCTCTTGGTCTCACTAGGTCTGTCTTCTACTATTTAGATGTTAAAAGCATGTTCTCTCCTGCAGGTGATCATTGTGCAATACAAAGACAGCACTGAACAGTGATTTTAACTGTGATCAAACTCCAAATGCTGACTTGGAGCTTGTTAAGCAATTGTTTTAAACAATACTGTGTTTTGACTAAACTCTCAGTTATTCAAATTAATCTCCTGATTTATTTTCTATGAAAGGTACTCCCAAGCACCATTCAGGTACAGGCTTTGGTGGGATAAGCTCTGTTGCATAGTCTCTATGACTCAGGGATGCAAGAGCACACCAATTTTTCCTCAAGATTCTATGTGGATCTATTTTGAGAGAGAAAAAAGAAAATTTTCCTTTTGCATTTTAAAGCTTACTTTACACTTAGCATGACTTCATTTTTGTTATGTGGTACAGTATATTCCACCGCAAGACTCCAGTTAGTGTCCAATTAAAATGCCTTTATTAAGCTTTGAGTAGAGGGCATACCAAGAGCATCACACCAGCACTAATGAAACACAGGCCCCAGCACACCCAAAGTGAGATTATTAATTCAGAGGTAACCAGAGCTGGTTCCTGCCTTTGTTTGGCAATTTGGAAATCCCTGCAGTTTCTATCCATTTGCACCTCAGCCAGCAAATCTGGCAAATTAAAACACAGCAGACCTGCATCACATACGAGTGTGATCAGTGAGCAACAGCAGCAGCAAGGGCTGGGACAAGGCTCTGCAAAGCCACAGTTCCCTTGGGAATTCTGACCATGGGACTTTCTGTTCTTCCAGGTGGCCACAGCAAGGACAGGGCGCAGGACAGCCCTGGCACCAAACACTTTGTGCTCCTGCTGCAGGTGTGCAGCACCAGGACCCCACCAGGCACATCCCAGCCCCAAGAGCCACTGCTGACCCTTGGCCCTGCCTCCCCTACCCAGGAACTCTTAAATTAATTCTGACATCATGACCTGAAGAATCACCCTCATCTCCCATAGGGAGGAACACAGGGGCAGAATCCCAGGTCCCAGATGTCCCCAGGGTCGTTTGCCCCCTGCGGTTGCTGAAAGGCAATTCTGAAATGAGTCCTGCAGGCTGCACCCATGCACAGGACCAAGAGGCAGGATCACTTCTGGAGAAAGGTAAAGGCTTTCTCAGAGACAGCATCCCACAGAGGGGTGGAGGGGAGGGAAAAGAACAGCTTCCCACTGATGGCACTGCCCTGGACTTCTCTGCATCTCCCAGTAGAGACACAGCTGCCATTCCTCAGCATCTTGCAGGTGCTGTCTGCTTCACCGAGGGAAAACACAGCATGAATTTAGAGCAAATACAAATGTAAGGGTTTCAAGTCAGACTAGAAACCACTTTCTTTGTTGGTTTGATTGCTTAGCATTATCAGCCTGGATCTGGTTAGGGGCCAAGTTTCCCAGAGAGCTTATTGCCAAATATGACATGTGCTTGAGATGCCAGTTTGCTCAGGATGTGGAGGGAGTTCCCACTCAGTCCACAGGGAATGGCCCAGGCTGTGCTGCAGGGCTGGGGCAACCCCAAGGCTGTGGATCTCAGCCACAGTAATGCAAATTTGCCCTTTCTTCCTGTTTTTTGTGGTTTTTTTTTAAATTTTTGGACATGACACTTAGTGCTTTCCTCAGGGAGCAAGGGCTCTGTCCCAAGCCCCTCCAAGCAAAGGACACTTGAGCAGTGTCTCATGCACAGGGATTGGTAAAAAAAGCCCCAGTCTAAGGAGAGAGCAATCAGGTGAGGAAACTGCATCTCTGCAGGCAGCACGAGGGGCTGTGACAGCCCACCTGCACTGCAGAGTAAGAGCAGCTGTGGGAAATGCCTTCACACGTCTAAACCATCCTCCACCTAAACCTGAACTGGTCTTACCGAGCCTTGGGCTCAAACCCAAGACACACTCCACTCTTCCTCACATCCTGCCAACATTGTCCTTGGAAAGAGAAACCCCCAAAATCAATCAGGAAAATCCCCTCCCATCTCACACTGATGTGGGTCTCTGTCGGAATCAAGACCCAAGGACTGGCAGTAGTTCCAGACCACCACCTCTTCTGCTTGGGACCAGTCCCACAACCACCTTGTGCTGCTCCTCACCCACCCTGCCCTGAGCTGGGACGGGGAGAGTCAGGAGATGATGCTCAGGGCCAGAGAAAGGGCTGTGCTGATCTCTTCCAAGCACTTTGTTTAAACCAGAGCACCCTGAAAGATGCAGAGCAGAGGGATGGGTCTGCCAAAGGCAGCTCAGCCTCAACGTGTCACCCTGTGAGATGCACTGTGGTCTGCCCACACACTTCCCTGGCAGCAGGTGAGCCTGGCATGGTCAGAACCCAGCACCCCTGACCCCAGAGCTGTGCCTGAGCTACTGCACTTAGGGAAACTTCCCAAGAATGCAGACAGAACAGCAGTATCGTGTGGTGCTTTTAAGCCCAACCTTGGCAGCTCTGGGTGGGAGAGCAGCAACAGCTCAGGAGGTTGGGCACCCCTGTCCCACTGCTTCCACCAGGGACGCAGCTCGGGCAGCCTGTGCCATCTTCCAAGGAGAGCAAATCCCAGCCTATTTGGCAGCCAGCCCTTTCCCTCAGAAACAAGCTGTCCTGGCTGGAGAGCTGGGAGCAACCAGCTGGATTTCTTCCAAAAAGCCTGGTCACAAAGCAACTGGCAGAAGCATTAAGGGAATAAATTTTCTTGGCAGCTACCGGCCGAGTGGCAACAACTCAAACCTTATCAGTGCATTTCCATGTGCTGGGGAGGAATGCAGACAGCACCCCCAAAGCCACACCTTCCCAAAGCACCTCTTCCCCAGGAAACTCAACAGGTATTACAATCAGATACTGTAATAGCATCAGTTAAAGGTTACACGTTTTAGAAGAAAATACTGGTAAACCTGATGGTACTTCTGTGTCTGTGGGATCTGGTGGGATTTATTCCAGGTTTGGATTTTCTGACAGGATGTGGAGTTTTATTTCAAAGGCACAGGTATCAAATAAAACCAGCAACATTAGTTTAATTAAATAGCCTAATAAAAAAAGTTAATGTTCAATTTAGACTTTACATATTCCTCCCTTATTAAGAGACTAGTTTTTGCTTTTTGTTTTTTTTTTTTTTTTTTTTACCCATCTGGAAAGGTTTTAGTGCAGTGATTATATAGCAACAGAAAAATAAACCAAAAAAGGCACAAACTTTTGTGTTTTTTCTTTCAACTTTTGCTAACACTTCATATTTGTCTGTTTTACTTCAGTTAATAAATCACTGACTGCAGCAAGAAAATAATCTGCCGATTTCTGTACACTATACAAGAACCCCTACCAACAGTACATTATTTCAGCTTCAGGAGAAATGTACAGCATAGAAAGACTTTTAAAAATATAGTGCCCCATAGAGAAATTTTGTTAATTAAACTCATGGTCTCTTGCTACAGTGTCCTTCACCATCCTCATCACCCCCTTATTGCTGGAACACACGCTGGGACTCTGCCCCTCCGACTCCTCACAGGCTGGACCGAGCCCAAGCCAAGCAATGAAAGGGCCATGGGGGCTATGCCAAACAGCTCCTCCATCCCCAGCATCAGTGCCTGGCCCATGGCCCTCGCAGGGATGGGCTGAGCCCCCTGCTCTCCATCAGCATCACCAGCCACATCTCAGTGCTGGGGAAGCTTCTGGCTGGAGAGGAAAGGGCAGCTGCTGGTAGGAGTGGGACAGACAGCACCCCATGTCCAAGGTCTGTGTTGTCTGTCCCCCCCATCTGCCCCAGGGCTCCTGTCCTCTCCCCACACCCCAAGGCTCCTTCCTTCTGCAGCTCTCCTGCTGACTCTTCCATTGTATTTGCAAGCACAGCTAACACATGCTCTACCCCATCACCAACTCCATTGCTATGAGGTGGGGGGGTTCCCCCCTTACCACACGCATAACACTTCATAAAATTATACTTGTTTTTCCCAGTAAATAAAGGGGTTTTCCCTTTAAATGTATTAGCAGAGCCAAACCCCTCTACCCACCCGAAATTAAGTGCAGCCAGAAATGGTTTTCTGTAATACCTCTGATACCACGCTTTAAAAATTAAAACCTACCAGTCTTCTTTTTCCCCAAGATGTAATTCATGCAAAGTTGCTATTTGTTTAAATAAGTTATAAAAGTTGATATCTCAGGCTAGAAGAAGCTGTAGTCTTGGTTATTCTTTAGTTGGCAGGCACTGTACATACATACTGGGTACAGACACATGCCGAATCTGCTTTGCATTGCTTTTTGCATTGTACAATTCACAAATCTGACATCATTAAAGCAGTTAATTACCTTTGATGGAAGGCTGCAGTGAGGCCATCTACATTTATCAAACAAGCAGCTGGTTAAGATAATAAGTACGCTCCCCCCCACCCTGGCTCTCCCCAAAACGCTATTATCTGTCACACGTTGCTTCTCTGAAGTGGTGAGATTTGGTGCGCACATTAATGTGCAAATGTGTTGCCATAGGAACTGCAGCCTCCATTACGCCTCAACGACACCATTCAGCAAAAGCCAAAAACTAAAAATAACAACAACAACAACAAAAAAATAACCCTTAAAAATAAGATGAAAACAAACAAAAAACCCCCAAAAGGCAGCAAAGAGGAAGTCCAACGCACATGCGGAGTCTGGCCCAGGACTGCAGGTTACGCGTGGCTACGGAACAGCGCAGGAGATACTTGGGTTTGATCTTAACTTCACGCTATGGTACAACGGGGCTCAGTTCAGCCGGTCCGAGTCTGTGCTGGCTTAGGAAGGAGGGGGAGGTGGAGCGGAGTCGTGGTTACCGGATGCACCCGGGGTCTCTCAGACATTTTGGCAGAATGAGGCACATCCAAAAAAAGTGCAACACCAGTGCCGTGGTGGCAGTGCGATGTGTTTGAGTGCGTGCACGCGCTTTCCTCTTCATGCATTGGAGCAAGCGGGTTGGGGCGGAGGGGCAGGGTGCACCCCCCACCTTTTCTCTGAAAACTATTAACCAGTAGATTACGGTAAGAGGAATGCATATTCTACTTACTGGTGCGTGAAATACTGAAAACTGCATTCAAGTAATATTTCTGCACTATTATGAATGCATCACTATGTTATCTTACACCTGGAAAAGGAGAGGACTATGTACACCAGAGCAGTTGTACTATTTTGCAGTAAGTTTCTGTGCTTTACAGAGGTACCTGGGAAGGAGAGGCCGCTGCTCCGCTCCGCCCTGCTGGGTTGCAGGACTCCCAGCACCACCACCTACAGCATGCGAGGAAGAGGCGCTGCTCGGCCGGCCCATCGAGCTGAACGGAGCAAACCAAAACGTGACGTGAGGGTACAAAAACTCTAACCCAAAATTGGCAAATCAATGGTGATGAGAAATAGAAGGATAATTTATTATTTTTGAAGGGAGAAGAAGGGGGAAAAAAAAAAACTTTCTTTTTTTGTTTTGGTTGGTGGGGGTTTTTTTATTCTTCCCGCAGCTGCAGGCGGTAGCGGTGGTAGCGGACCTGGAAAAACATTCTCTCCAGTAAGGAGCGCGTCATCCCTGGCAGGGCATAATGTTCGACGACACCCACGTGCTTGAACCCCAAGGACTCGTAGAGCTTGTGGGCTGCCATCTTCACGGCCGTGGTTCCCAGCACGACGGAGGAGTAGTTGTTGAGCATGGCGAACTCCAGCACTTTGCGGCCCAGGGCCTTGGCGATCCCCTTGCCGCGGTAGTTGGAATCAACGGACATGCGGCGAAGCTCCACGGTGTTGTCTTCCTCGTTGCCCCGCGCTGCCACGATCCCCACCACGTTGCCATCCAGGACAGCAACCCAGAAGCAGGAGCCTGTAGGAGATAAAGCAGCACATGTAGTCACCCTCGATGGACAAGTGCCCATTGCCAAACACACATCTGGGAGCAGGGCCTGGGGTCCAACACCACATCACATGTGGGGACTAATGACCTCCATAAATAAGGAACAAACACTCTTTTTCCCTGGCAGCATGAAGGAAATGCTGTTTTCCCAAGGAAAATGCACAGGGGCTGTCTGTGTTTTCTACAACTCCTCTCCTGTCAGGGAGCTGTAGAAAATGAGAGGGTCTCCCATGATCCTCCTTTTCTCCAGCTTGAACAGCCCCAGCTCCCTCAGATGCTCCTCACAGAACTTGCGCTCCAGACCCTTCACCAGCCTTGTTGCCCCTCTCTGGATATGCTCCAATATCTCAGCTTCCTTCCTAAGCTGAGGGGCCCAGAACAGGACACAGTACTCAAGGTGTGGCCTGACCAGTTGCTTAATTATCACTCAAGAAAGCCACTATTCAATACAGCAGCCAACCATGGGCACTGAGAGGTCTCTTGCCCAGATGAACAGCACTGACTTTCAGTGTTCTGAAGCATTCATCCAGAGGAAGAAGAGCCCATGACAGGAGAAACCCCTGGTGCAGGCAATGGCCTTCCCAGCTGCTGAGCAGAAGAGAACCTGACTTGGGCAGCAGCTCCATCTTCTGCACCAACCCTGCCAACTGCTCCAACCCAAATGCATGGCCCATCTCTGTAAGAACTGAGTTATGCAGCCTGGGGGGTGCTCAGGGGGGCAAAGGACTCCCCTCCTGAAAAACCAGGGGAAACCATGAGTAAGACTACTCAGTATACTTTGTCACTGGAGGAGAGCAAAGCATGGGGTGGTGGTGAGAGGTGCCTTTGCAGCTGCTGTAGGAAAAGTGCACCTTGTGACGCCATGAAGCCATCTGAAAGAGATGCCCGAGGTCTTCCCCACCTCCCTGTGGCACAGTTCAGCTTCCAAGGAAAAGCTGGCTACAAACAAGGGGCAGGGAACCAGCCCAGGTTTATCTCAGCACACTGGGCTCATCCTCACATTCAGAGGAATGTGCAGCTCCAGTAACGCTCTCTCTTGTTCCCACTGTGAGCAAGCCATCATGCTGATGCTATCTAGGTCAACAGCTAATTTTTAAAACACCAGGGCCCATCTTGACCCATTTATCACGAGCAGTGAAGATGTCTCTGCTCTGCTGCCACGCTGACAGTGCGACTTGTTCCCCAGCGCTCACTTGGATCTCAGAACGTGATTTATTCAGACACGACCCCAGACGAACACCTACAAGCACTGAAATCAAGCAGCCACCCTCCCTCTGCATACAAATTGCAGGGTGGAGAGCTCACTGCTGCTTTTAAAGTGCTCACCACGTGGTAGCTGAGCCCAGTTCACTCCCCAGCCCATCCACCACACCTCTGGCCACACGGTGAGCACGCCAAACATAAGGGCCACAGTGACCCTCACCCTACATGCATGGCTACCACTCCTGTAGTATAGTTCCACAAAGGAGGTTCAGGAATTTCCCCATACTTGGGGAGCAGGGGTGGGATGCTTCCCTGGGGCTCCTGAGGCAGCCCCCAAAGGTGCCATGAAGCACTCATCAACTGGTGTTCACTGGGCTGCAGCTGGTGGCACAGTCGTCCCATCCCCCTCATCCAGCCCCATCC
The DNA here is from genome assembly GCF_015832195.1 of Motacilla alba alba. NCBI lineage: Eukaryota > Metazoa > Chordata > Aves > Passeriformes > Motacillidae > Motacilla > Motacilla alba. Next base: position 8,321,083 of record NC_052019.1, on the reverse strand, counting down.
ACAGCAACTCCTCCTGGAGCTGCTTCTTCAGCAAGTCTGCCTCATTTCCCCTCGAACCAGAGAAACAACCTAGGCTCCTCTCAACCCGAGGTTACACAATTGCTTCCACGACTGCTTCCCACTTTTATTCCTTATTTTCTCTTCTTAGCAAGCACCTCTTCTCTGTGCCCACCAAACCTGAGAGGCTGCTAAAGCTCGCTCAGCAACACTTCCCACATTTGTAAAATGGCACGTTTCTGGTACTTTGAGGTATTCTGAGTATTTAAAACCCAAATCTGGACATACCCGCTACCGCAGAGCCACCAAACTCTTCACATTCCCAACCCCTCTGACCACGCTCTCCATACTCCCTCATCTGTCCATCCCTGCAGGGACTGGACCTGGCTACAAGCAGCATGACAGCAAACCTGCACTCCTTGTTAGTTTTCACTTACAATTTTAAAGCTTAATTATAATGATTTTGAGTTCAACACGAAAAGAAATAGTATCTGGCACATGTCCCAGTGTATTTTGTGCACACAACACTTATAATTAGCCACAGACAGGACACATCTGCTCAAACAATGAGAGTTGTATTCAGCTCTCCTTTACACCAGTGCCATCAGTCCCCAAGACTTCTACCCTTCTGTCCTCCTCGTGTCTGTGTCTGCTCCAAGGATCACCAGCAGCCAGTTCCTTCAGGCTACTAAAGACACCTCAAGCTCCCAAAGGTGGCTACAAGCACAGGAACAGCTTCCCCCCGTGGGGTTGTCAAATCCCTCCTTCAGGCAGCTGAGTTCCATTCGGATGGGGACTTGTCCCTGAAAGCTGCCTGGGGATCACACCACATGCTGCTGACCCTGGGCTGGGACTCCTTCTCCTCTGGGAAAACCCTCCAGTTTCACAGCAAGAACGCTGAAGGTCCTCAGATGGCTTTTTACCCAGACTCAACTAGATGACCTCTAAAGGTGCTTTCCAGCCCAAACTATCCTATCCTATGATTCTACGTTTTCCACAATGCCAGCCAGCTGCAGCTCCTCACCATATCCACTCTTCCAGCAGCACTTAACTCTGGAGCAGTGTGGAAGCACCCTGGAAAAACCACCCTGCACTGCCACACCCCAGGGCCAGCAGAGGGTCTCCTCCTGACCTTTTCTGAGCTGAGGATATTGACTCAGAGCATGGCCTGTTTTTACACTTTTTCATACCTAGGATGAAACAAAACTAACTTCATCTCAGCTGTCAGTAATGAGCAACAGCCTTGTTTGCAGCGCTATTATTAGCAGGAGCTGACGTTTTACTCTCTCACATGCTATCTGAAAATAATCACTGCTGCAAAGATAAACACAGACCCTGACAGCTACAACTCTCCCTGCCCTTCCAGATACTCATCTCATGGCAGCATCTCTATCTTTGCCTTCACCCTCACTTGCCTCCACCTTCTGCCAACCCATCACTATGGTCATCCAAAGCCCTTCCTGCTCACTCCAGGATCTGTTCTTCATGGACATCTTGCATTTAACCACAGCTGCCCTGGGAATACCACTCTAAAGCACTGGAGGCAATTTCCAGAGGTCCTAGCTGTTCCCAACCAAACACCAAGCACTCTCCTCTGCCTTCTTCTGGGCTGCCAAAAGCAAAAGTGAGAAGCAGCCATGAAAAACTGACTACCACCTTCCTTAGCTCTCTCCACTTCCTCAGCTTGCTGCCTCACCACACAATCTTGACATCAGGAACTCACATCACAGACAAAAGATACAATAAATAAAGAATTTTTTTTTTTACCATGAGGGTTGTGAGGCACTGGCACAGGCTGCCCCACCCCTGGAAGTGTTTAAGGCCAGGTCAGATGGGGCTCTGAGAAACCTGGTCTGGTGGAAGATGTCCCTGCCCATGGCAGAGGGGTTGGAACGAGATGGTCCTGAAAGGTCTCTTCCAACTCAAACCATTCCATTAAAAAACCACCTTGTGATGCACACACCTACGAAAAAGGCACCAAATGGCTGTGATGTGCATGCCAAGGAACATGATTTCAGCTTGCTCATGCTTCACAGCAAGGTCAGACGTGGTTCCTCAGCTGATGGTACCCAGGGCCTGAAAGCACACAAGATGGCACTGTCTTTCTGCTCTAAATTTAAGGATGGTTCCCTTAAATTTAGAAGAAGACCAAGGAGGGTATTCTTATAATCCATCCACCCATCTCCCACAGCACAGGGCTGCCCTCAGAGTCCACACACCACTGTTGACACCACATCTCAGGGATGTCCCCGCAGTGGTGGCACCACGCTGGCCACATATCCTCCACTCCTGCCCAGGATGCCGTGCAATCCTCTGGCTGTGCCTGCAAGCCTCCTCTCCCACCCTCCTCCACTGTCATGAGCTGCACAGTTCTCCCCCACGCAGCCGAAGAGGATGGATGGTGGGTGAAAATAAATTCATTTATTTTTGCTGCAAATTCTTCTACACCTTTTGAAGAATAAAAGGCCAGTGGGTGGATGGGTGGAAAGACTGGAGCCAAAAGCAATAGCAGAGTAGTGCTAGAAGGGAGTGGGGACAGGGACATCAGCCTTCCTCCCCAGCATGAGTCCCACATGACTGATTATTGCAGGATCCAACAGCTTTCTTAAGCCCTCAGCATGCAGCAGCCACTGCCCCAAGTGCCAGAATTGTGTTGCTCTGAAAAGGCAAAGCTCTGTCTTCCACATACTTTTCAAAAACATTGCTTTCTAGAAAATTCTAGTATTCCCACAAGAGCAAGCAAAGCTTTGCTGCCCCAAAACTTGGGTGCTCCCCTAGTGCCAGAACCTGCATGCTTGAGGGGTGAGGGCAGAGGCAGGTAAAACCTATCCCTGTTTTCCTTAGGGCTGGGGAGAGGACAGAGCAGCTCCTGCAGCCACCACTGGCTGTTGGTGCTAATTTTGCACGGATGTGTCCCTGCGGGAAGGAGTTTTCCTCGGAAGCTCAGCACAGGGCAAGTATGGAAATCTTGCCCAGAGGCATGCCAGTCTTCTCTCTTTTTCTTCAGGGGTGGCACTGCTATCTATGCAGTCAAGCTCTCATTAATTCTTAGAGGCTTATGCATGGAACATAATTTCTAGACAGACATGCGATTTCTTAAGAAAATATCCCTTCAAGCAGAGACTGTGACTTTCAATTCTGCTTTGGCATGTCACAGCAACACAAATGTGAGCAATTCCCCTGCTGGCTCAAAGCTGTCACAGGTGATGTCCCTGAAGCATCATCAAGATGAGAGGACTGGCAGTTTCCATCACCACTGCTGGGAACCCACCAGGGCAGCACCAGCTCCTCTGCATCCTTACAGCAGAGGCAGGAAAGCATCCTGCACAGGGCAAAACCCTCTCCTACATTTTTTCCCAGGCTGCTATGAAGGGGCAAAGGGAAGGAAAAAAATACAAATACCAAAAAGTTCAAAATCATTTCTGTGCTTCCCCTAGGACAGGATCTGCAATTGCCTGTGTTCCAGGCTCTTAATATACCTACATAAAGGCTTGCCAAAAGTGACAGGCTTGCTCATCCCCAAAGATCCAAATGCTCCCTGACTCCTCCTTGTGACCCCTGACTGCAGCACAGCCTGGAGCGACACCACCACACAGAAACACCTGCACAGAGGAGGCACAACATGCTGTCACACCACAGAGCTTCGAGCACTTGCCCTTGCTCAGCTTGCTGTGCCATCTTTGGTGTGATTTTGGCCAGAGCAGCAGTTTTGTGCTAAGCAGGGGTGGCCCAAGCAGGGCAGTACAGAGGGAATCAGGACCCAGTCCAGAGCTATTTTTATCTATTCACCAGTAACCTGTTAAAAAGCCCCAAAGTTCAGTGTCTGGGCTCTCCTCTTGCCAGCACTATTTACATACATCACTGTAAGAGACAAGCTGGACATGGCAGCAAGTGCACAGAGTCCTTAGCCCAAAGCTGGCTGTGCTGTGGCTGTGTATTGCTGATGTTGCTTAAATTCCTGCTCTTTTACCCTGTCTGGGTCTTGAAGAAGGAGAAGAGGAATCACCCAGCACTCGAGGCAACACTCCCTCCTCCTTCCCCTTCATCCTTGGTGAAACTAAGGGCAGAGCAGCCGAGTTACATCAGCATCAAGGGAGAAAGGAGGCTCTTCTGGGGACAGCTTGGCTGCTGGGATGTGAATGCTGCTGGCAGGAGGGCACAGACATGGCACATGGGCTGCCACCCAGCCAGACACAGGCAGCCTGGGTGCAGGGACCAACCAAGGACAGGCAGCAGCTGTCCCTGTCACTGACTACAACTGCTCGGCTAGCCAAGATGGGGAGGGATTTATGTCTGTGTTTATGAGGCATGCCATTATCCTATTATCCCTCCTTACCTCCATCTTTCCCATGTGTTGAGTTTCTCTCCTTTCCACCTTTCTAGTTTCCCTTGGCTTCAAGCAGGGCTGCATGACAGCTTCCACAAGTTCTGCTAGTAACTCTACACTTGACTTCAGTTAAAAGGCATTCCTGGAGGGGCCCGACAAAATAATGGCATTTTAGTGTAGTTTATGGCTATGAAAATTGGGTGAGATGCAAGAGATCCTGACTCCAACACTCCTGACATCCATGAGCATCCCCCTGCACCAGACAAGGCCCTGGTGTGGGGGAACAAAATATGTCAGGGACACAGGAATTATTCATGCATGAAATGAGAAATGCTGTGGGACACCTTCCTCCCCATAAATAACCCCACACAATCTACCACTGCAGGACACATTGCCCTGTTATAAATAATTCCTGGCTGGAAGAGCACAGGGCAGTGCATCTATATGCCGAGGGTGGGTGACATCCTTTGATTCATGGAGCATCTGGGAAGCAGGCTATGAGATCACCTACAAAGCATGAAAAGAGATGGATGGTTTGGTTCTGAGCAATTCAGTTCATCTACTTCTCCATCTACCTTCTTTTCCATCCTTGCTAGCTGTGTTGTTACCAGGGGCTGAAGGTACTTGCAACAACCCCAAAGCTCAGCCAAAGCCTCCGGAGTTGCAAGCATCAGAGAATCAGTGGGATGACAGTGACATCCAGCATTCAGTCTGCAACACAGCCACAGGGCAGATCCATGGACATTTGCTACCAGAAACACTGTGACCCCAATCCAGCACAGCAGTGGGTCTCAAACTGCCCCAGGAGACAGGAGTTCAGAGTTGGCCTCTGAGCTGATAAACCTGAGCATGAAATGAGAGGCAGGGTGGTGGGGTGTTGGACTGCAGGCAACTGCTGCCCTAAGCACCAGTGCAAACCCCAAACCATATTTGAATTCAGAGTGGTGCATGCTGTACCATGCCAGTGCTGATAAACCTGGAGCAGCAGCACATGCTGCAAAGGTGATGGCCCCACTGCAGCTTTACATGCGCCTGGGGGTGGAAAGGGTGTTGTGGGGTTGCAATTTAGAGTAACAGTATGAAAACTTTCATCAGTGCCAGTTCCATGCTTTCTGATGGAGCTGGTGCAGCCTCCAAAGCACTCAGATACTTCAACATTGGTATTCTATTTTGGGGTGCCAAAGCCCCCAGAAAACCCCTAAGATGCTGACGGCTGGCTATAGCTTACTTCCACTCTAACATTTTGACAGGAAAAAAGAAAAACATATTCTGCAGCAAAGGGACTTCAGGAAGTGGCCAGGTTTGGTCCTAAACAGCATCTCCTGCTGTCACTGCTGGGGACATAACCCAGCAGGCATTTCTAATCTTCTTAAAACCTTTGCTTTAAACCTCACCCTGCTCCTCTGAAGCACCTCTACCACAGCTCCTGCCCACGCACCTTACTCCCGGCAAAGCTTTGCGAGCACCCAGCCCAGATCAATGCAAGCTGTTAGTGGCCGTGCCCCATGTCAGCACTTCACTGGTTGATTTTGCAAACAGGCTTAAGTCCCCTGGGGCCCAGAGTGTCACCACGTGTGACAGCACCCGAGGGGGTGCTCAGCAAAGCCCCAGGGAAGGCTCGGCACAGTGCAGGAGCGGGCTTTTGATGAGACAGCTAGAAACCCAGGCGATGTCGCAGATGGGATAAAGACAGCCCTTCCAGCACATTTCACAGGCTGCTATATTAAGAAGTGTAACAGCAGGACTTCAAAATCTTCTATCAGGCTCTTTTTGCTGGCCATGCTGCACCTTGAAAAGCAAAGACTGTAACAAAGCCAATGTGTAACAACTGTTCAAGCAAAAGCTGCAGAAGCAGTTGTGGGGGATTAGAAGCAGCCTGGTTATCTGGACAGATGTAGCCTGGCCCATCGCTCTGCTCTCTGCTGCTGAAAAGGACGACAGGACACAGAAAGCAGAGACGGAACCACAGATGCAGCAACCAGGGTCTACCTGCTGCTGGTTCACCAGGGGGAAAGCACAGACCAAAGCACAGACCGAGAAACGAGGCAGCATCTGTGGGTTTGGCATGTGAGCAATTGTCATCGATAAGTAAGGAATTAAACAGCTTAAAGGAGTGGATAAAGACTGGGATATGTGATTTTGGCTGGGCATTGTCCTCCGGGCTGACTGGGTGATGAGTCCCAGTGCAATGGAGCTGGCTCAGCACAACAGTCTGGTCTGCACAAATGGACAAAACCAGAAAATAGTATTTAAACTTTTCAGGGCAGATGCTCCTTACACATGAAAAATACACACTAAGCTGATCAACTGCAGAGTCAGGCCTTAAGCAAGCCTATGTTCTAGAATTTAGACTGCTTTTTAGTTAGTAGTTTTAAGGACAACAGAAATCAAGCTCTTCTGCCTGCTTTGCTAGCTTGTGTTGTGCCAGCTCCAAAAGACTGATGTGACAATTAGCTCCTTGTTAGTGAAATTAGTTTACAAGATCAAATGTGCTGCCGGTTTTGTTTTGAGCCAGCTCCTGAAAAGGACATTGTTAAGGCTTGGTCTCCATCTTCTACATCAATCTTTCACTACATGGCTTTATTGCTTTCTAAAGGTACTGAATTTGCCTTGCAGCAATTTTCACTTCCAAACACTGAAAAAACTGGGAAATTACAATTATTGGATGTTCTAGAATTCATTACTTGGTGGCTGACTTTTACTTTATACGCTTTACTGTAAAAAGGGACTGAGCAATAACCATTGAATGACTTTCTTTAGCTTAGCAGTTGGCCAAGCCATAAATCAAACAGAGAAAATGGACAGAATCAATCTGATTTGTACCATCCATCACCACTTTTCTGGTCTAAATTTAGCCAAGACTCCCTTCATTCAACAGAAGTGCCTGAATCTACATAGGTATTGCACCAAATGCTTCACAGCAAAGGGAAAAACTAAAGTTCATTTACTTAAGGTTAAATAATAAACATAATTCTGAGCTGTACAAAGACTTCCAGGGGGTTTTATGTTGCTGTGAGGTCAACAACCTTTGAGATGAGTCACTCTTCAAGAGAGTCCCTCTTCTGCAAAAGACCACAGCTAAAGCCTACAGAGCTCACTGCAAACAACTGCTTTCAGTCAGGAGAAACTTAGGTAAGATGAATTGCAGCCAAGATGTAAGTTCAAACTTAGGATACGGCATAATGATGCATCAGGACAGAATAACTCATCTGTGCATGCAAACTCTTTAAATTCAAGTCAAAAACAAGGCCGAGAGGTGCCTCCCCTAAAAGGTGAAAAAGGGAGCAACTAAGAATAGTTGCATATTTAAAAAGTGACAGACAAAAACCAAACAAATAAACCCACCCAGGAAAAGAAACCACAACAGACCAAGTCAAATAAAGGGTATATATTCATACATATATTGGCATATATTCAACCAAAACATGCTGCACAGCATGTTTCAGGACTTCTGAGCATGATGTTAGCTCCCTTGCCACATTCTTGCTGCCTTCATGAATCTCTAAGTGAGGACTTTCCTACCCCAGCAGCTGAGGAGTGACAATGACAAGGCAATATTCGTGGTGCAGAAACACTGACCAGAAAAGTCTCAGATCCCAGGGTAGCTCCTCTGCTTTCCTTCCCAGGACAAACTGGGAACTGACAGACAGGGACGTGCACTTCACCAAACCCTGCACAGCAAAGAGAAGTGACCAGGAAACTCTCCTAACACCCACAAAAAATATGGCTCTGCTGCATTCAGAGCCTTTCCTTCTGCACATGACAGTTTCACAAGAATCCTACCTTGTGGCTGACATAATGAATCAAACCTCCCTGACCTCCAGCTTTCCATAATCTACAGGCATGAAACAGCAACCAGAAGGAGTTATATTCTCTCTGAAACCACAGTGAAGAATTCATTACTCAATATTGAGGAAGACATCAAGAAAAAATAAGAGGTTTAGGGTGGAGATTTGGTAAAAAACTACAGGCTGAAGTCAGGTGGTAGATGGTTTGATCTCCTTAAGTCTATTGCAAGGAATAAATATTTTTTATTTTTAGTGTAACACCTTGAAATGGTGCTGCACACACAACCTTCCCAGAGCACAGGCATCCAACAAGGACACCAGTGACTAGCTGGGACAAACCCACCCTGTCACCAGCTGCCAAACCCAGATGAGCCCCTAAAATCCACCACAATGGCTTGGGAAGAGATCAAGAGGTGAGGAGTGCGCATGGCTCATTACCTCTGTCCTGCCCAGCTGCTCACCAAGGGCACTCATTTGGGCATTTCTCACTGGACCGATCCTGTCTGACCTGCATGAGCCCCCCAAACATCCGGGCAAACCTATTCCCCTGACCTCTGGGGAAGGAGTATGTGACTAAACAGGGAAACTGGGAAAGATAATCAAACTGGTAAGGAGAACCAGGCTTGGGACCATCAACCCCAGACTTTCTGGCCTGCTCTCATCAAGGCAGCATGCTGTCTCTGCAGAGGGGCTCATCCTATCACGGAAAGTGATGGGAAAAAAGCAATTTCTATCTGCAGCATGCCAAGAAACAAGGCCTTTCCCTTGGAACAGGGTCTGATGTACTTCTGACATCCAAGGCCAGAGGCAGTAACAGGACTAATGCTACAGTTTGTAGCAAATCCAGCTCCTGACCCATATAAATAAATGAATAAATAACTAGTAAACCTCTCTGCAAGCAAACATTCTGAGTATTCTTGATGTGCTTTTAGCAGCATCTAACTTCTAACACTGGAGGACTTCCTAGAGCAATGACCCTTTCCCTGCAACACACCAACCAGCCCATCCCATTTGGGAAGAGCAGGGAAGGAGGCCCTTTCCCCACCACACCCTAAGATGTTCCCTAGTCCTGCTGGGGCTGGATCTGACCTACTGATATCTGCAGGCACCTCCTGGTATCTGCACCTTCCCACATCTTCAAACCAACCCCCAACCAGGTGGGTGGTGACTTCCATGACCAGGCAGAACCATGACCAGACCACTGCTTTCTCCTCCCACTGTGTTTGTAAAGCCTGGTTTGGGGAGATGCTGAGCCCTCCTGAGATGGTGTCTGAGGGTACTCAGCCCTTCTGAGGCAACTGGAACAGCCAGGACTGCCAGGGGCACTACTGCAATGAGAGCTCTCCTTGAAAATAAACACAGGCTGGATTCCAGCAGGAGAAGGCAACCTACCATCCTTCAGGTACCACCTCCCACCACAGCTCCCACTGTAAATGAACACCTTTCTGGCCTGCAGCCCCCTCACTTCTCCAGCCTCACTGTGAATATGTAATCCCTGGGGGCTGCTCTATTTACCCCTAACTCAGCCAAACAAACCCTGGGGTGAGGTTGCTCCAGTGTGTCTCTTGTGTATGCCAAGGCAAAGGGCTCCCCACTCCCACTCTGCTGCTGGAGCCTCACACAGCAAGGAGGGCAAACACTGCCTCAGGACTTCACCTGCTTCTGCCAAGAGTCATAGAATCCTACAATGATTAGGGTTGGAAAGGACCTTAAAAATCATCTGGCTCCAATCCCCTGCCATAGAGCAGGGTGCAGACCCCAGAAGGACCTCCCAAGCAGCTGGAGCCTTCATCACCACACACTGCTTCAACCCTTAACTCTCAGCAAACCAGTGGCAATGCCCCATGTGAGGCCAGAGCCCTGCCATGGTGCAGAAAAAGCACACACCTGGATGGCCACTCTTGTGAAAACCAAGGTTTTCTACATCCCTCTCCCAGCACACCAAAGCCAACGTGCCTTGGGTATAGCTCTACTGAGCTCCACTAGCCCAGACTCAAACTAGCACATTTATTTAACGTGGCAGCACAAGAAAATTCCACATCCATAAATACACCAACATCTGTCAGGCTGGGCACAGACAATGGATGTGGTGTGGATGATGCATTAACAGAAAATGAAAATTACATGTGTAACTCTCCACATCTCTAAAGCTAAAAAAGGAAAAAAAAAAAAAACAAAACAACACAACCTTTGCCAGGAGTTCAGGCCAAAAAACATCAACATAACAATCAGGCCAAAAAAGTCCCTACAAAAGCCTAATCCAAATCTCCTGTGATAACCACCTATCAGCTTGTTACACCTCACACGCATGTGAACCCCAGCCTCAATAGCACTCATAGGAGCTGGGGATTTGAAAGACATCTGTGAAGTAAATTACTGGAGTGAGTAGGTGCCGGGCCATGTCTCGCTCCATCAGGAGGACACGTGGCAAATGAAGGGCAGGCTGCTCAGGGCTAGTGAAAGCAGACACCTTCGGGCCTGCCCCCTCAGACTGAGGCTCATTCACAAAGGACCTGTGGAAAGGGGATCAACTTACAAATACAAACTGCACTACAGCAACCAGAGCCAGAGGAGATGCAAATCCACAGGAGACTGGGTAGAACTGCAGCGTTTTGAGGATCTGTTGGATTGTCCCGTCTACAAAGACAACACTAAACCTCCACAAGCAATGCCAGGACAGGGCAGAATGAATATATCCACGGGCAGGTTCACAACTACAACTCCTTTTTCCAGGGCACCAGTATTCCCTAAAGCACCATAAATTCATCTTGCAGGCAGTTAATAGCACATACAGCAAACCCAAGGTTTACCACCATTTATGTCACAGGTCTCCTGTAACTATCCAAAGAGCACTTGGCCCTATACTGCCCCTAAGTATATGCTAAACTCCCAGCAAGAGACAAGGGATTAAAGCCCATGATTAAGTTAAAGCAAATGCTCCACTGAATCTTTAAGCCAAACTGTCCCAAGAGTTCAATCTCAGTCAATGTGGGGGGTCATGTGAAGATTTTTTTTAGAATTTCACTGAAATCCTCTTTAGCTATTTGAGTTATCCATGAAAAATGTTCCCACTTCTCAAGAATCCTTGCAGATGCTTTGATGTTCCTCAGACTACTGATGGCTCAAAACCAGCCCTGTAAAACCTGATGATGGCTTATTCCCAGACAAAAATCACTGTCCAAGAGGCACAGCTTGATGTTATCCTCTGAACACTGACAGCTTCTGAATCCCCACCAGACATAAATTTTCAGAAACATTAAATGAATCTAATTGACTTTACAAGCAGCAAAAGCTTGAAAAGGTGTTTCACAAATACCCATTTTAAACAGTTTGGATTAAAAAAAACACCAACCTCTCATTAGCATCCCTATTGTACAGTAACTTCTTCACTGCTTGCTTTCTCTCTTTTTTAACAAATCCCACAATAACGATGTAATTCCACCAAGCTCACTGCTGCTCAGCAGCCAGGTATCTGCTGTGCTTTCATTGCTCTGCCTCTCACTAACCTTCATCTGAATTAGACTTGGAAATGGCAGGTGCTCCAAACCAGGCTGTTTTCAAAAGCTTCTCTTTGCAGTTCTACTATTTAACATTATTTTAAATTGGAAGACTACAGATTTAGGTCTTCCCTGGATTCCCACTAGAAGTGTTACACAGTGTTTCTGATGCTGTTATCTAGATCCAGGGAGGATGAACAGATTTGGCACCTCCAAAAAAAGAACAAAAAAACCTTGGTCTCAGAAAATGAAGTGGTTGGGTTTGGGTTTTTTTTTTTTCTTGCACACTCTGAAGGCAATAAGGATTTTATATATCTTGTTAAAATGGGAAGGGTTAGGTTTGTAAGAAAAGTTATAGGGAAAAAGATCAATGGATACATCTGGAAGTAATGTGGGTCAGATGCTCTGAAGAAGGTGTAGGAAATGTTGTTGCTGGAAACACATTTGCCTTTAGGTAAAATGTTCTCCCCACCAGTGACATGTGGGTTTGTGCACTGTTTGCAGCTTAGCAGACACAATATCCTCATGCTGCTGACTCCTATTTATTTTTTCTCATCTTTGTTATTCTCAGTCTTCTACCAAAAGAAAGATACTTGCAAGTATTTACTTGCACTCACCAAGCTAAACATCTGCACAAACTAAGAAGAGAGGAAAGTACATATACAATAAAATTAGGTAAAGGCACATAAATTGAAAAGTTTGATGGAAGGAAGGGGAAAATCAGTGATACAGAGGGATCCTGGGTAGGGGACCACCACCCATGGGAAATGGCAGAAGTGATGAGTAAAGCAAGAAGTAGATCAGACCAAAAATTACTGGAGAATTCAACACAGGGATGGACAAGGGAGGTGAGCAGAACTCAAAGGAATGCAAGTACTGCAGTTAGACCCAAGACTGGAAATGTGGGAGACAGAACTACTGTGCTAGGGGATGGAAAGGGGTAAAAAAATGGAAAAAAAATAACTCAAGGAATCACTAATGATTATCTGATACCTGTTTAAGTGAGCATTGAATGCAAGGTGCACATGACCAGACAGCTGGTCCAGCACCCCCATTTCAATTAGCAGCACTAGCACAGAGCCCAAGAGTTGCAGCTGTAAAAAGCAAGCAAACTTGCACTGCTGATGCTGGCTTCCAAGTCAGGATTCAAGCACACTGGCAAGGGAGAGTGGGAGCAGCTTGTATAGCAATTACTGGTGATTGAGGGTAAATCTAGGCAAGCAACTTATTTCAAAATGCAGTTTTTGTCAATGCAAAACAATTCACACATTTGTCCTGAATCCACCAAAGGTGGAAAATGAAAGGCAGAGGAAAGCCAGGCTACCAGAAGTCCTGTGCAGAGCTCAGCCCCCAGGACACAGATACACAGCTCAGTCCTCCAAGGATCACAGGGGATGGATGCCCCAGCAGCCAGGACTTCAGAGATGGACCCCTCAACACCACTTCAACTACTGCACCACTATAAAATACCTAAATATGTAATTCAAACAGGGCCTGGGATGCCTGAAATCCCAGCACTGACTCAGTATAGATTTACCAGTGCCATGCAAAGCAGGCCCTGCCCGAGGGGTAACAAACACTTTACCATACCATGGCTCTATCATGGTCAGTATTTCCTAGGTATGCACTTGGGTCTGACCTGTGCTTCTTAAGGAAAGCTCTGACAGCCAACCAATCATTCTGTTTTGAGCTGAAAAAAGCATTACACCCCCCACTAAACACCGATCCTTGCTTCATCATAGTGAAAAAACAGAGAGGGAGTAGTAAATCAGCTTACTTTGGACCAAAACTATCCTTCCTTTTACTTTCCAGTTCCTGAACTGAAAAATCATTTTCTCACAAAACAACAACACATGAATTTTAAGTGACAAATATTACTTGCTAGTTACAATTTCAAGCAGGACACGCTGTGGTGGGACTAATACCTTGTATCATTCCATTAGCATTTACACTGTTGCAAATTCCACTTTACATAACAATATCTCATGTAGCCACTTAAAAATACAACTGAAATACATGCTTCCCATTACCAATTTTGAAATATCTCCTTTCACTCCCAGAATCCCATTCTAAAGCAGAAGCCCAGCTTGGCACTAAGCCCTGGGAATCACAGGTCTATGTTTTAGAACTATCCTGTATAAAATATATTTTTTTCCTTTTGAAAGAAGCACTCTTCAAACAGTTATAGAAGACAATGAATGATACTGTACTGTGTTGTCATAAATTGTTAATTGATTGCTGGGGTCCAATGGGTCAATAGATGACTTAAAAGAATGGCTCAAAGCCATCTGTAACAGATACCACAGCTTGTACCTGGCTCTGACCAGACCACTGTGAACTAATTGTTGATGCATCCTTAATAAAGGACATGAGGCTTCTTGGTGATCCCATGTGCCCCCCTTACCAAAAAACAAAAACATTAAAAAAAACAAAACAAAACAAAACAAAACCACAAAGAAACAAACCCCTCAAAACCCCCCTAAGCCCTATTATTTGGTTACAAGGAATAAATTCGTCAATAGAAACTAGGTAAGACATGCTGCTATCTTTGGATATTCTTTAAGGCTCCTTTCATTAGCCACCTGTCAGGATAACAAAACGATGCCTCAGCTTTCTACAGAATGGAAAAAAAAAAAGAAAAGAGAATAAGAAAATCTAAAAATACACTTTAAAGCACTCTCTGTTTTGCTGATGCAGAAAGTAACAACAAAGGCTCATACATCCCTCAGCTCATCACAGAACCAGATACCAGCAAAACACTCCAGGTCTCTCTTTTTGCTGTAGCCTGGAAGGGAGTAGCACCAAGTGTGTGATTATTTGTAACAGATCCCCAGCAGCGCATTACCAAAATAAAGCCAAGCACACTGCAGTACACCAGCAAACAATGCTGCGAGCTCCCGGAGTCCCCGAGGGGCTCACAGCCGCCCCAAAAGTCATTCCCATCCTGAGAAATTAAATATAAACTGCCTGAATCAAGATTGAAGGAATTCCTACAGAAGGAATTTCAGAAATCTACTCTAAAATTTGGGGAGATTTTGAATGCTTTGCCTTCTTGAACAATCAGGCCATGCATTTAAAGACTTTTACATAAAACCAGTTTTTTTCAATATATTTAGAGGTCTTCAAGTAGAGAGCAATCCCCTGTGGCAGTTTCTAAAGTATTAACCACTGGGGGTGCACATTGAGAAGCAAGAACATGACCACATGTGTGGGTAATCCTAGGAGGCTGAATATAAGAAATAAATACAACAATGTGAGAATAAGATTTTTCAGTTCATGTTTCTACATCCAAAATTCAGTGTCAAGAGAGGCTCAAAGCTTTGTACCTTTAAAACCCCTGCCACTAGTCAGATATCCAACACAGAGCCTAAATTTAGGCTATTATGAAAACTTAACCCGAAACACTTTTGGGCAATTGTTTTAAATCTTGGCCATTCCTAAGAAAGCAAGAGAAAAAAGAGCTGCCAAAACCCCTTTATAAGAGTAATAAATTTGCATTTAAACATGTGAACGAAATTCTGGAGTCAGAACCTGTTTTGGTTTATTCACTAAGACAGTCCTGAGAAATTGCATACAGCCATGTCAGAAAACACTTAACACTGGAGAAAATATTAAAAAAATTACTCAAAGCTAGAAAAAAAAACTAGAACACCTGATGTCCTTGCCTCCTTCATGTTCCTAAGTCCTAACGTGGCTTGTTTGCTGGTCTTGAGAAGTTAACTGTGCCTAAAAACTACTGATGTTCAACTTACACAACTGGTTACCTGTTGCACTGAAGATTAATGACCAGCACTGACACGTGCTGAGGATCTTCAGCACCTGCAGGCTGAGCTCATGTTCAGCAGCATCACATCCACCAGTCATGGCTACAACTCAAACACTGCTGCAGAGTGATGGTCATGTCCATGAGGGAATGGCTAGTTTTAGAGAGAATGCTTGAACATATTGGGGGGGGGGAAGGTTATATTACTCTGCAAAATTTACTATAAAATCTATTTTCATCTGATTTTGACATGGGACTGTGCCAAACTTGTGGATCTAAAGGGAGAGCTATTTTCATGTTACGGGTACACACACTGGGTTTGTTGCATATGTTCCTGCTCCTGTGATAAATAAATAGGAAGGGCAGGAGGCTGCAGCAGCTTGCCCATAAACATGTTTATTCCACTGGCTGTGGATGACACGGCCCTGAATTCACAGACTGCTCCCCCCATCAGGCAACTCCAGTTTTCTTATGCTGGCCCTTCACAGAGAGCACTGCACTCCTACTCTGTACTACCTGAGGCCCCCAAAAGTGGGGGGGAAAAAAAGATTTTGTGAGGTAGAAATACCCTGCAGACCCTCCAGTGGGTTGAGCAGAGCTGGCCCAGGTGGCTCAGCACTGCAAGGGACTCAAGTCGTGTCACATCCCAATCTACCCTCATTGTTATCAGCAGGGCTGCAGGCCTGGGCTGGGGTTCTGCATGGTGCTTGCTGCAGGGGCCAGGACAGCCCTTGGCCAGCTCTGGGAATTCAGGTGGGGGACCGAGCTGGTGCCAGCAGCACCTTGCCTTGCTCACTTTGCCCATGCCTGCAGGATGGGGCTGCCTCCAGATGGAAAAGCCAAGGCTCCAGCACAGCAAAATGAGGCAGGCATGAGTGACGGAGTGCCAGTGTCAGAGGAGGTGGGTTTTGGGAGGCAGTCCCACTCTAAAGACATTTTACATTATTCAAATAAAACCAAAATATTTCAGCCCACTGCAAATGCTGGACAAAGCACATTCCTAACACTTGGAAACATGAGTTGTTTTTCATCTTGCTTCCCAAAAACTCTGCACTGGAGATGAGAGATGCCAAACCAGGCAGTTCCATGCTACTAAGTTGTAGAAACCCAAAAGCAAAGTAGAAATTGCTGAGCTGAAGAATCCCTGACTATCCCACATGCAGGAGGTCAGCTTTGGAAATACTTCGACAAAATTCTTCCCACTATAAAGTATATGAAAAGCCTGTAATCCTAATCTTACAGGATCTCTCTGCTATGGAGGTCACATCCCTGGAAGCACCCTCATGGAATTGCAGAGATGCCAGCAGTGATATGCTCACAGGACAGACTTTCCTCTGCTGAGGAGACCTAACGTCAGTTCCCAGCAGTGATAGGAAGCAGAGCTGGGAGACACCCAGGAGGAGATAAGGGCACAGCCCCTCCCATGGGTTTCCCAGCCCCACACAGAACTCCTCACCACCCTACCCCACTGTGGGAAAGGCAAGCATGAAAACCCCAATACAGGACAGGCAGCTCAGAGGTTTGGCAGATACACGAGGTCAGGGCACTGCATAAGCCAGCAAGAAATGCTGCAGATAGGGATGCTTCAGATTCCAGATGCCTCTTGGGCACCAGGAGTGGGGCAGGGCTTTCCAAAAACACATTCCTCCACTGGGAAGCAGCAACCCTGAGCCCTCTCCGGCTCAGGTAACTGAGCTGCTCTTTGCAAAGCAAGAGCTGCTCTGTTCTTCCCAAACAATGTTATCATTTGGCAGCTTCACTCCTTATCTAGCAGCTTGAGCATTATCCAGAATGTGGAAGAACTGGGCTCTGTGGCTGCCCCTCTGCCCGAGGGCTCAGTGGGGAGAAATACCCTCCCCACCCCCTACGCCTGTGTCTTTGGAAGGGTTTAGGCATGGCAGAGCAACCACAGCTCCAGGGCTGAGGATCTCCTCCCAAGGTAGACCCTACATTTTCCCTGCACCCCAAAAGTCACTGGTGCTCACCTCTCAGCCTCCCCAAGGCTCAGCACTTATGGAGCAGAGGTAGCAGGGGCCACACGACTCACCAGCAGCTGTTCACCTTGCAGACATCATGCCAGAGGGAAAAAAACACTGCTAAATGGCCTGATGCAAGACACAAATACTTGTTACCCACACAGACACCTCACTGCAGGTGAGGGAAACATCAAAAAGTGAAAGCAGCAAACAGGATCTCACCTGCTCACAACCCAGCTCTGGACCTGCCTCAACTGGTGTCCTTCTGACATAGGGGCATGATCCCAGAACCTCTGCCGAGAAGGGCAGGACATCCCCCCTTCGGGTTCAGCTGAGGAATGTGCCCCACAAGCACAGCAGAAACTGAACCCTAATGAGCCATCCCCCTGCAGTCCCTCTTCCTTAGGGCCCTGTCCCCCAGGGAGGTCAGGATATCGGTGCAGGCTCCTCTGTGCACTGTCACACAGGGGACAAAGGGCAGCAGGACAGGAAGGCTCTGCTCACCTTGGAGGCAGGAGAGCAAAGCACCCGTCCCCTCCCTGCCTGAGGCAACCAGAGGTGCCTGGCAGCCCACAGAGCAGGAGCTGGAGCTGTACAGCTGCCACAGCCCTCAGCACTGGGTGGCTGCTGTCACCCAACACCTCCTGCAGCAGCACTCCAGCTTCAGCTGCTGCATCACCAGGGCCCCCAACACCCACCAGGCGCTGCAGCCTCAGCTGCCCAGGTTGCCCATCTGTGCTGTCTGTCCACCCTCCCCTGCAGCACTGGGCACTGCGATGCAGCCACCAAGCTCGTCACCAGCTCCCAAACCCTGACACAGCCCAGCTGCCACCACCACCAGGTCTTTGCACCACCAGGTCAGGTATGCACACACCTCTGCAAACCCTGCCAGGACAGCCAGCAGCAACTCTTTGAACAACCACAGAGACATGGAAATTCATAAATTCATCAGCCAAAGCTCCAGCTCCTGTCACTTTGGGGAGCAGCAGTTTTGCATGGGACACAAGGAGTCTTGGTTTCCATAAGCTCTCCAGCTGAGAACTCAGCCTCACAAGAATCTCTCTAACACACCAACCACTGCAAAAAAACAAAAACCCATACAACACAACCAACTGGGACAGAAGCTTGAAGAGACACTGTAAAATTGATTAGTCATCAAAATCATCAGACCATAAAAGAAGCTCCAGCTGTGCTCATCTTTTTTGTGTGGATAAATGCAAGAGGCAGGGCTCTATTTAAAATTAATTCCTTTTTTTTGGTTGGTTTTGGTTGGGGTTTTTTCTGTTTACTAGAGCTTGTTACTCTGGTTGACAATTAAGCCCATTATCCAATTCCTTTCTTTTTCACCATTCCACTAGTCTTTTTTCATAGCCTTTGAAGAACGAAAAAAAAAAAAAGAAAGGTAAATTCCAATAAGTACTATTTTAAAATGAAAAATGTGAGTTTACAAAGAGCTCAGGAAGGCGTTTGAACCATTCAACCTTCAGTTTTAAGACCCCTGCATACACAACACAAACAATTCCCTTCACATTGAAAGCAATTTCAAGTCACACCGCTGTGTGCAAGCTCCAAGTTAAGCACTGGCCCAAGTGTTCTGCCAGACCTTTGGCATAAGTGTAGGAGGGCAATAGAAAACAAAGATTTGAATTTTGGCTAGTGCACTTCTGAAAAATCACTGTCAGCACATATTTTTCAGTTCATACAAAACTCAGCAGAGGAAAATTCAAACAATAACTAACTTGGAGGCGAGAGGTTCAAAAAAAACTGCAGAAGAAAAGCCCTAATATGGTGCAACTCATGGAATTGTTCAACACTAATCATTAACCTGGGTGCTCACGGTATCCCACTGCAAACCTGGTCCTTTTGGCTTGGTTATAAAACTGACCCACATGTTCTGTGGATGCTTTCACAATACAACCAAGAATGATCCATTTAATAGTAACAATATCCCCTCATTGTAGATGCCTGCCTCACCAGAAGCTATTTGCTGTAGATACTCACTACAACAGTACCCCAGCCCTGGGCACCATGCAGAGCTGGCTGCAACCAACAGGTTTTGTGCCTGGGTATCTTGGATTACAAGGGCAAAAACCTCAGCAAAGCCTCAACCAACATCTTTATCCAAGACCTTAAGACCATGTCCCAGTTCTACCTTTGCATTCATCACCCCGAGAAACAGGAATTCACAACCCCACCATAAAAATGCTCCCTTTCTCTTTTTTCCATGTTGAGAAAAAAATATTCAAGGAGGAAAACATGGATTCTCTAAAGAAGGAGCAGCAAGTTGCCTGGTCATACTCCCAGGCCAAGCTGCAGTTATATCAGGTTGGGTTCAACTCGTCTAGTCAAGCTCTGGCCATCTCCAGCCTCTCCGGGACCTTGTCCCCACACCCCATTACTCTTCTCTTAACACCTCACTGAGAAAGCTCTCACAAATATCTCAGCTGCAGCACTACAACGAGCCCTTCTCATTCCCACTGCAATAATTTCTGCCTGGGTGCTAATTTGTAAACTAGGCAAATAAAATACAAACTTGGGTCTTGAATTTGTTTTATTGCTATTGTTCTGTCCTTTGGGTGGAACGGGCAATGCCAGTGTGCACATTGCTGCCTTCCTCTGGATGCTCAGCCAGCCAGCCTTCAAAGTGCACTAAACTCTGGCATTTTCTGGGATGACTGTGTTTATACTGCTGTCCCATAGGGAAAAAAATCCACCAACTGCCTTTTTGGAGGAAACAGGAGCAAACCACTGGATTCATTCCTTCTGGCCAGCTACACCAAATAGCACCACATGGATTAATGGCACACAGTGCTGGTTCCAACACACAGACACCCTTCTCCTTCCCCAGACCCCAAAGCCTCCCCTTATCCAACACCACTATCATCAAGAACCTTTAACAAGCACTAACAATCCCATAAATCTGCTTTTTATGGCATGGCAGAAGCCTAATTACATGATTAAATTCTGTCAAAAACTGAAGCCCACACATTTGCTCTAAAATTGCAATTAGCTCTTTCAGGTACCAAATAAAAGCAGTGCTAACATTTCAAAGACATGCTGGCAACACAGCTGAACTAAATTACATTACTGACCCTAAACAAATTGAGGGCATTACTTTGAGTCCCTTTCCTTTATTTTCTGTGTCTGCTAGTGTTATAAATACAGGTGCTGTGATCCCTCTCAATTGTGACCACGCAAGTCCTGGGCATTAAGAAGCTAAGCAGCTCACCTATTAACTCCAAATCACACATTCTTATTCTACTGAAATCTTCTGCTGTTTTCTCCAGCATAATATTTTGCTGGGCCTCACTACAGAGGTGCAGAAATGTTTTGCTAGGATCCCTTTTATTTCTGTGAAATAAACCTTTGATGAAGACTGAGCTTTTTAAATACAAGTCACACATCACTTAATTTTTACAAAAACGAGCTCTGTAAACGAAACACACACTGTGTGTAAGATGGGACAAGATCTGTATAAGATATGCACTATGATGGGAAGAGAAACCTAAATTAAGCTAGTTAATGATTTTCATAAGAAGAGCAACATTTTAGCAAAATGTAACATTGCTTATTAGACGTGAGGGAAGGTTGTGGCTATTGCACTTCCCAGCAGTTCTCTAGAAGCACCCAGGGAGAGGTTTGTCACACCTGGGGAACAGGAATGATACAGCAAATGATACAGCAAAAACATGGTCACGCGGAAAAACAACACAGTAGGTACCCTAGAAGAGAGCAGGTACCCCAGGAAGATGGAACTCAGGTGGGATACCATCCTTGCCTTGCTTTTCCAGCTCACCACTAGCACTCTGTGACCACCAAAAGCAAACCTCAAACCCCAGCTGACTGCCCCGGCATCCCCTTGCTCTTGTCCTCAATATGGATGCGTGCCTACAAAAGGGAAATAGAACCTGACAGGTTCTAAAGACCCTTTTTTTTTTTTTTTTGATGACCCAAGTTATCTTTTACAGCTTAACAAGGTAATATTATGATCAGATGTTGTCTTTTTAATTAGATGCATATATGGAACAAAGGGATGAACCCATATTAGGGCAAGCTTATGTGGCAGCAGCCCTTTACATACCTGATCCATGTCTCTTCCAAAACACCTGCATTAAGGAATGTTCTTGAATGACATGGGGAAATGGGCTCAATAGCTAAAATGGGCTCCTCTGAGCATTTGGGCTAAAAGGCCTTTCATCTCCCTCTCCTCCTGCAGCCAGAGCTAATACCAAATGCATGGAGCAGAAAAGCACCAAGCTGAAGATGGAAGGGCCGGGGTGGGCCCAGGCTGCAGCGAGTACCCCGCATCCTCCAGCCTCAGTGTCCCTGGCACCCTCACCCCAGCCTTGGGGTGGCCGTGGGACCCAGCAGTGCTGCGCTCTGGGGTGGACAGAGGCTGCCTGGGATGACTAGGCACTTGGGGGAGGGGGAGCAATGAAAAAAAAAATTAAAGAAACCAAAATCAGCAAAAAAAAACTCAAACCAAACCAAAACCAGAGATGGCTTTGTGCCTGGTGTGGCTAAAGAGCTGCATTCTGGCGACTTTTGAGCTTGCTCAGTGCTGCTGACAGGAGGAAAAGGCGCCAGCAGCAGGGAGCAGCCATGTTCCCCAGCAGGCTGGGGGGAGGAAGGCTCCCTCGGGGAATTCGTACTCACCTGGCGGTTTCATGTAATATTGCTCAATATCGGACATGTCCGTGTGCAGCGCACAATCGAGATAGTGCAGGATAACTTTTCTACTGAAGTAGTACCTCATGCCCATCAGAAAGATGGGCAAACAGCAGGTCAGCAGGAAGGACTTGGTCACAACAAAGCACATTACTATGGAGATAAGGAAGAGAAATAAACGACACCTGTCAGAAAAGAGAATTTAGTGTTGATTTCGGAATACAAACTCATTATAAAAATAAATCAATAAAACAAGCACAGTCAAAATATACATTTGCAGTACACACACGGTTCACGCTCTCGAGATTATCGTGTTAAGGGACGGTGTATCGCGACGAGATAACCCAGAGAAGTTTATGAGGTCCTGAAGGAGTCGGTGGGGAGGATGCCGCCACGCCACGCCAGGGCCCACCGAGCCCCTCCGGAGCGGGGCCGTGGGGACCCCGAGAGCCCCGGGCCCCGTCCGCTGTCCCCGGTGAGGCCGGGACGCGGCCGGGCGGAGGAGCCGCGCTGCGGGCACCACTCCGCAGCCATGTGTTCGCCACTGCGGCAGTGCTGTTTCCATCAGCACCGACTCCCAGGGCAGCCACCCTGCCCGTCCCCATCCTGGGGGGCTTCTCCGGCTGCCTCTGAGCCGGCGGCTCTCTCCGGCACGGCCCAGAGCTCCCCCACTCCCCCACGCCTGCCGGGGGTCCCCCTCCAGCGTGGGATCCCGCCCTCCCCGGTGTCTGGGACACGGGGTGCGACCAGCCTGCAGTCACCGGGGGCAGAGACCACCCCAAAGCCCTCTTGGGGCGGGGGGCGAGCATTATTAATTACTGGCAGGGGAGGGGACACCGTGCAAGCGCTATTTTTAACTCAGGGAGGTGAGGTGACCCCTCGGCTCGGTGCGGCTGCAGGGGTACCCCCTGCCCACGCCGGGGGGGAAAGGGGGCAGCTCACTGGCGGGCCCGGCTGTCTCCAGGCAACGCCGGCACGCCATGACCCCCTCGCCGGGCTGCGCGGGGGCGGCCGGGGCCGCTCCGCTCCTCTCCGCGCACCCCCGAGCCCTGCAATAACCAGCATGACTGATCTGCCCTCACCCCCGCCGCGACCTCCCTTTCGCGGTTCCCCGCCCTTAGCACCCGCGCAGGGTCGCGCATCTCCGGCGGCGCAAGGCTCCCCCTCGCAGCCCGCCTGGCCCCGCCGCAGCGCTGCGGCTCCGCGGCCGCTCCGCACGATGCTGCGGCGCTCCCCCGGCCGCACCGCGCCCGCGGGTCCCCGCCGCCTCCCGCCTCTCCGACCATTTTGTGAAGACCCGCAGCGGCGAATAAACCCGGCGCCCCACTCCCCAAAAGGGAGCGGATACTCACCCGCCAGCAGCCCGTAGAGCAGCTGAGTGAGGGGCTGCTGCTTCAGCCCCCTGAACGCCGTGTTGGGGATTCGCTCCATGATCCCCTCGTAAAAGATGCGGCGCACCACCTCCTGTTCAGAGGGGTGGAATTCGCGGATATAGACATTGTCGCGCCTGGGGTCTTCTTTTGGTGGGGTGAGGGGAGGTGGGGGTGAGGGAGGGGAGCCCGCCAAAGAGGGCCACATCTGGGAGGAGGAAACAATGATCGTGTCTTTTTTTGATCCCGGGATTGATTCATGATCTTCCGCCACAATCTTGGTCTCACAAACCATCTTGGGAGACAGACAATGCATGCAAACCGGCCGCGGGGAGGGGGCGAGGAGAAAAGCGAGAGGGGAGGTATCAGAAAATTAACAAAAAAATAAGATTTAAAAAAAAAAAAAAAGGAAAAAGGGGAGGGGGAAGGAGCGGGGCGCGGAGCCGGCACGGAGACCCGCGGGCAGCGGGGCGCAGAACAGCGCGGCCGGGCGGGACGAGAGGAAGGAGCCCCGCTGCATTTTGGAGAGGCATTTATAGGGCGGGGGGGGCCGCGGGTCCCCGGGGTCCTAGAGCCCCCCGCATTGGCTGCGCGGGGTCGCCATGTGATCGGGGGGGCGGGACACCTCCCCCTTGCCCCCCCCATCCCTGCACCGCCCCTTGCAAATTACTACGGCGCGGGGTTGCGCGGAGAGTCGGGGGCCGTGCATCCCTGCCCGCATGCACCGGTGCAGGCGGAAGAGGGTTATTAATTTATTTTTTATGTGTCTGTTTATCTACTGCGAACGCACTGTGCGCTCAGCAGATTTCTGGAGTAGTCGCTGCGGGTGCGCGGAGGTGCGCAGGGCGCTGCGGGAGCGCGGAGAGGGAGGGCCGGCCGGCGGGCTCCGCACCGCGTCCCGGCGGGCTCCGCACCGCGTCCCGGCGGGCTGCGGCGCGGCTGCTCCGCCCGAGTCCTTCCCCGCGGCGGCGCGTCTCTGCGCGGCCCCGGCGCGGAGCTCCGCGGAGCGCGCCCCCGCTCCGCCATCCCGCGCGGAACGCTCTGCGGGGCCGGAACGGCCTGGGGGTGCAGCCGCGCGGCCCCGGCTCGTCCCAAACCCGAGTAAATGCCCCTCTCTATCCCTTAGCGCCCTCCGGTCAGTAACTTTTCCTGCCGTGCCCACGCCACTGCGCGGTGCAGAGAGCGCTGCCGGCCCAGCCGCCTCCGCGCCCCTCCGCGGGGCGGTGAGAAGAGATGGAGGGGGAGGGGGGGATGCGCAGGGAGGAGGACGGGCTCCTCCTCTTCGCAGGACCCGAAAAGCTTCGGCCTCTCCCGGTTGGAACCGGCCGGCATCTGCCCGAGGCATGCGCCGTGCGCGGCCGGTGCAGGGACGGGGTGGGCGGGGGATGCTGGGCGGGGAGACGGGAGGCCCCGGACCCCCTCAGTCCCGTGAGGTGCATCCCCCGAGGGCTTCGTCTGCGCCTCCCCCTGCCCGGTGACAGCCCCCAGCCGTAGCAGCTGTGCCTCCCCGCAAACTTCACCTGTGCATCCCCCCGGGACTTGCAACTCCTGCGAACCTCAGCCGTGCCTTCACCTGCAGGGTGCACCCATACACCCCATGAAAGTTTCATCTGTGCCTCTTGCTCCGGTAAGGTGCTCCTGTGCACCCCCCGTGCAGTCATCTCTCGTTAACATCCCTGTAACCCCCTGCCAGGTGCACATGTCCCTGTGAGATGCACCCGTGCACCCTCCCTACAAGTTTTGTCCCTGCAGGGCCTGGGAGATGCACTCTGCTGTCAGGGAGTGCGGCTGTGTCACTGGAACTCTGCGGGATTTGCCTTTCTGGAGCTCACAGGCTACGCTTTGGTCCTCAGGAAGATGCAGTGACTGGATTTTTGCTTCAAGCTAAAGCTTTATTTCACTGTGATGATTTCATAGTGGTTTCATTGCTTCACTTTTCTATTAAAAATAGTTCAGGAGTATGAGAGAAGGGAGGGGGAAAGGTTTAGATAAGGACTTGGAAGCCTTCCCACCCAGAGAAGCGGTGCCAGCACCCCACAGACATTGCTGCATTGGGCATCCCTGGTGAGAAGCTGCTCCTCGGGTGGCTGTGGGACCTGCCCGTGGCCAGGCACTGCAGCCAGGCTGTTTGAGCACCTGCAGAGCTCCCCTTTCTAATGAGCATCGCCTGCAACTGCAGCCAGAGTGACCCCCAGCTCCCAAAGCCTCTGCACTGGAGATCAAAACACAGGATTATAAAAGGCATCATGGCACAGGTACAATAGGATGAGTTGGCCAAAAGAGCATCTCCTGCTCAAAAGTGGAGCCTCCCGTGGAAGGGAGATCACCCCAGGGAGGAGAGGCAAGGCTCATGGCACCATTGCATCCCCCCTGACATCTCATCTCACCAAGGAAGGAGCAGTTGGACTCTTGCACTTGGGAGATACCTGGCACCCCCAAATTCACCAACACAAAGAGTCAGTGGATGGGGAACAAAAGCTGAAAAATCAGGGCAGTGTTTGCCTTTGAATTCTGAAAGCTTTGGGCCAAAGATAGGAGGTTGCTGTTTCAGAAATATAATTAAGATAATGCTTAGTTTCCATATGCCTGGGTTAAGCAGGCATTTATTTTTGTTTCATCCTTTCTAGTCAGATGTATTCCTTATTTAGGAAATTACTACAGTAATAAAACCAACTCATTCCTTAAAAAAATAAAAAAAAATAAAAACAACCTACTGCAGTTATGTAACAGCCAAGGGAGCTCCCAGTTCTGGGCTATGGACCTGGGTGTTTGCAGATGAGTTATCTTTAGAAAACCACTAAATACTTGTTTACTATTTATCCTGCCACATTTGAGCATCTTGTGAGCAGTAATGAATATCTCCTGTTCCCCCGAGATAAGGGGGGGTTCATCCTTGGCCACAGCAAGGGAACTGAGGCACAGAGGGACGCAGTGATTTGTGCACCATCATGCAGTGACTCAAAGAAGGCACAGAGCACTGGACCGAATTTCCCGAGGCTTTCCTCACTGCATGACTGCCAAACTTCACCTTTATTATTGCAAAGCCAGGATTCAGCTTTCTCTGTAAATGGGGGTGAAGGGGAGGTTCTGGGGGTGCTGCACAATGGGGAGGAGGGAAGGAGGAGCTGAAAGCTGTGACTGACTGAAGCAAATGTCAGTGAAAATTAAGGGCCTCTCTGAAATCCATCGCAAAAGCCAGCCAGGTTCACAGACGGCAGATTTGGGTCCCTGGAATGAAAAGGATATTGTTAACAGCAGCTTGCTGGCAAGGCAACTGCTCTGCCAGGAGCTTTCGGTCCTTAAGAACACAGTTGTCATCCCAAGTCACTGAGGATTTTACTCTTGAGTTTACTTCTGCTCCTTCAGGACCTGAGGGTAAATCTCCCACATGCCATGACCGACTGCTGAACCTCATGGATAGAACTAATTTAATTAAGATGGACAGTTTAAAGTTTGAATGTCGTGCCAGTGCTCTCAGCAGCTCTCGCTGCACAGTGTAAAACAGGAGATTGTACAGATGTTTGATCCATTGGTACATTGGGGAAAAAAACCTGGGATAATGAGGGCAGGCTGTGTGACTCTAGGGGCTGAGGAGGTTTGGGTATTTCAGTAAGAAATATGCTTTTCCTTCAGCAGGTCTGCTTTAGGCTGACTTTGCTTTGGATTAGCACATCAAACCAGTAAGCCTTGGAAATGCCATTATTTATCCTTCCAAAATCAGCAGCTCTCATCTTGGGTCAAGGGGAGTCACTACCTCCCATGAGCCCTAGAAAACACCCAGCAAATGTAGAACAGAATTACCAATTCCCCTGCTGACAAGACCATGCCCTGCTCTTTGTCTGAAATTTTAGGTTTTCTGTCCAACCCTGGTCTTTGCATGACTTGAAACATCTTCCAGCCAGATTTTACTGTAACTCCTGAAGCAGTGAGATCTGTGTGACTGCAGATCAGGGAAACAATTCAGGAAGAGCAGTTGCTCTCCCAAAGCACCCATACCTAAGGAGTGGGGAACACCAAGACAAACCTCCGTGACCCACTGCTCAGTATCTGCTGGACAAGGAGAGGCCCTGCTGCCTCTTCTGCAAAAGCTGCAAGCAGCCACAATCCTTTGATCATTAGGGGCTGTATCTATCAACCTCAGCAATTAACTGGTTGACAGCAAAAGCTGCCCCAGGTTATATTAATGCAGTGATTCTGGAACAGCTCATCCCAGCAGGATGAGGCTGTCTATCAGGGATGGCTCCCACCCTGCCCTTTGCAATGTCTCCATCAGTGAGCAGGGGAGAAGATATTCAGGTTTAAAGATCTCAACTGCCTCCAGGTTCTCCTTCAACCTGGACCTTGGTAATTTCAGCTGTTTTTTCCACGCTTGACCCAAGATGCCCGGAGCAGGCTAAGCACCCCCAGCACCTCTGGCTGTTTGGTTGCAGCAACCTCCCCCCCTCCTGCTTTGCTGGGCTGGGGAAAAAGTAAAAGCGTCTTTGTTGATAGTAGATGTGCATATGAATGTGAGGCATTTGCCTAATAAATATCTTCCCAAAGGGGGATTAATTAGCATCCCAAGGTTTTCTTGTTTCACTCCCTCTGACTGCAGCAGCTCTGCAGCACCTTCTCTTAGGGACGCTGGTTTCCTGCTGAGAGCATGTTGCTGGCCCCTTTCCCAATGCACGGACCCCCAGGGCTGAGGATTCACAAATCTCCTGCTCAGGAGCCAACACTGGCAGCAGCTCCCGTGCTGTGTGTCTGGCAGTAACCACACACACCCTGGTTTCCCCAGTCCTGCCATTCACTGTGACCCATCCCAGCAGTGATGAAGGCTCCCTCCTTCCCTGCCTGTCTGGGTGCTGTGAATAAGTCACTACAAAACCTGACATGCTGAATTATTTCCAACTGGTAAAAATCCATGAACTGGTAACCGGCGCCAGAGGTGGGATCTACTGACACACACAGATCTCTGCTGGTGTTGGAGCTGGCTGGCTTTTGCTTTGGGCACAGCAAAGTGGGAAAACAGGCTGCTTTGGAGTCATGGAACCTCAAAACCCAATGTGGATCTCAAATAGATCAAATGAATCATATGCTGAAAACAGTTGAGTTTATATCTAAAAGGGAGTTAAGGATGACTAGCTTAGCTGTGTAAGTCTCCCTGAGGGATCTCTGAAGATTAATCTCTTCCTACAAATTTTTTGGGCTGAAAGAATTTTGTGGGTTGTGAATTAAATACGAATGTTTCCCAAACAGTGTGCACGCCCACGGCTGGCTTTATCCTCTGTCAAATGGGGATTTTGGAACTTGCATGTACATTTAATGTACAATAACATCTACTGTGAAGAAAACTCATTCTAGATCAAAGCAACATTAAAATCTGAGCTATGTAGCAATTACTTGGAGATTTATCTAAAGCATGTCAGTGCAGCCATCAAGAATACTTTCAAACAAAGAAGTGTTCAAGGCCAGAGAGAATGGGGCTCTGAGCAACCTGGTCTAGTGGAAGGTGTCCTTGCCCATGGCAGGGGATTGGAACTGAATGATCTTTGGAGTCCTTTCCAATCCAAACCATTCCATGAGTCTATAGAAATTTTAAGCATCTTCATTTAAGGAGTAGTATTTTCTGACACTGGATATGAAGTCCCGGGGAGACAACATATCTTTCT
Source organism: Motacilla alba alba (assembly GCF_015832195.1). NCBI lineage: Eukaryota > Metazoa > Chordata > Aves > Passeriformes > Motacillidae > Motacilla > Motacilla alba. The sequence continues at coordinate 8,292,046 of NC_052019.1, read as the reverse complement.
TCCTTATTATATTTTTGCTCCAAGCTTAAATTTATTTTTTTTTTAGTGAATGTTCATTTTTCCCCCCAAATGTTACCAGAAACTTTCACTTCAATTATCTGTAGGAGACAGAGCTGTGCAAGGAGACTAAGCTCTGTGATGAAGGGGGGGCTGTGTCGGGAGCATGAGGTCATGAAGGAGGGGACAAGACTGCATGTGTCCTGAGAAAAGCTGAGAGCACGAGAGCTCTTATGCACGTGGGAATAGCACAGGTGGTGTGAGCCAGGAAATGCTCTTTTCTTGGGGTTTTCAGTGCAGGACTTTGCACCTTCTTTGTAAATTAGCTGCGCCACTTTGGAAAATCACCTTCTTCCACAGTCAGTTCCTTCTCTTGCTGTAAATAACCTCCAGCCACCTGAATTTTGGCTACCTGCTTGGGTCAGCAGGGTAGCACTATTACAAAATCTGCTGTATCATGAACTACTCTGTCAATGTGTATCCATCTTTGCTAAGGAAGAAGGGGAGAACATGAGGTTATTGACTGTACTTTTGACCAACAGCTATTTTGCTGGTGTTTTAAACAATGACTGTTTTAACTAATGATCACCAAAGTAGAACTGTAGCTTTATGATTGGACTTGGATGAGAAGCATCCTATTTACTCTCCACATGGCAGACACTGCAGCCTGACAGCAGGCAGGGGGAAGGAGTTTGAAAAGGACCAAAGGGAGGTTAAAAGGAAAACAGGAAGAAAATTGGAGCACAGAAGGTATGAGGATATTCTGTAGCAAGGACAGGAAAATTAGATTTGAAACTAACCACGGGTAGAAAAACCTCAAAATACCACTACTAAATGCCCTGGTTCAAGATGAGCTCTGCAATGATAAGGCAGGAAAAGATGTGGCAAGGTTACTTGAAGTTTTTCTGGCAACATTTGAGAGTCAGTTCTGCTGCTGAGCAAAGGAAAGTCACATTTTCATCTTGGCCTGAAAGGCTGCCCTGTAACTGCTTGCAAGGTCCAGCAAATGTCCCAACTCCCCCAACAGCAGTGTGTGGGTAGCTTCAGGGGAGGCCATATAGTTCACCCCCTATATGGGCTGGGCTCATGTCAGAGCTGACTTTACACTGGTTTTTCCAGCACTTGATCCAGGCTGGGATTTTCCTTTCCTTTCATAATGCCTTTCAGCAAGGAGCTGAGGCAAATTTTCAGGTATTTCCAGTTTTCCTGCTCAGTGATGCCCCCAGGCCACACTGCTGTAAGACACAGCCCACAGATCCCCTTCCCTCTGTACGTGGGGCAGAGGGACACTCACTCCAGATGACACAGGGACCTGGACTCCTTCTGGAGAAGCAACACCTATGACAGAGAGAGGCATCTGACTGATCCTCCCTTCTCTGTCTGGGGGACCTCAAGTTCTTAAAATCACACTTCCCACAGCTGCCTGATGCTTGGTGCTCTTCTCTACAGAGATCCAGGAGTCCAGCATCCTCCTCAGGGACAGTTTGAGCATGGGGACAGGTGTTTGGCATCATCAATTAGGGTCCACAAACAGGTTTTGGGGGAGCCCTGGGCAAACTCTGAGCTGGCCACAGGCAGCAGGGCTCACATGTGCCCCCTGCAAAGGGCATTCTGGACATCTGCCCAAGGAAGGTTCCACCTTAAAGTTCACTGGTGGGGCAGGAGGATAGACCTGCTGCAGCAGAACACAGCCACACATCTGTTTCACACACTGGTTTCCAGTGTTAGATGCAGTCCCCATTTTCTTTGTGTAGATGAAGCTAGAGCAGCTTCAGCCCAAGCTCTCCAGAGAAGTCCAGTTTGGTTTTCTGTGTGTTCTGCTCTGATTTTGCTGCAGTGGGGATGTCTTGATCCTTGTGTACCCTATTTCCTTTAAAACTGAAGTCCTAAAAGCTTGTGAAGTTTGAAAGATCTGGTGGCATTTTCATAGTGGTGAGTTTGTTATGTTGAATGCACTGGGCAAATTCAAAAAACACAGTACCTTCCCATGGCATCACAGTCCAGAGCCACGAGCATGACCTGGCACTCTGCAGAAGCCAGGTCAGGGAAGATGCCATCCTGCCATTGTGAGTGAATAAAACTGGGCTGAAACACAGCCAAAGTGAGCCAGCCTTGAGTCACCTGTGATCCTGCATCCTCAGTGCTGGCGCTGAGCTGCTCCCTCTGTGTCAGACAGCTGCTGCTCCTGTCTGTTTGTCCGGCTGGGAAAGTGGGTGAGCACCTTCCTAGAATGAAACCACTGTGCAAACACACACTCATGCCATTATCCTACAGCTCACAAATGAATTTGAACTTGACTAAAAACAAAATCAGGGCAACTGATGCAGCAGGGGCCAGGGAAGCAATGATGGATGCAGGCAAGAGCTGCAGGGGCTGGATGACAGCAGCTGTCTTCAGGAAATAGCAACCTGTGACCCTGGAAAAATAGGAGCATTGCTGTGAGAATACCAACATCACCCAGTCAATGGTGCCAGCCAGCCGGGAAAGGAAGGAGGCTTTCATGTCCCCAAGGTAGACAGCTTCATGCTGGTCCGGCCCGAGGATGAATTCACTCCGAACTCGGGAAAAGTGCAAGAAGTTCTTTGGGAAACAGAGAGCCGGTGCAGCTTCAGCTGCCCAAAGTGCCTCCTGCGTGGAGAGCAGCCAGACGAGCTAATCTCTCCACGTTCGAGTTTTGCTCTTGGATTTTTGCCCCACCGTGGAGCCAGAGGGAACCCATGGCTGCCCTGGGATGCTCGGAGGGGAGCAGAGCCGCCCCGGGGGACAGGGCTGGCCTGGGGAGCTGCGGGCACTGTCCCGGCCGGGCTGAGGGAGGGCGAGCGGGGCTCATCCCGCGCTGCGCGGGGAGCAGGAGAAAGCGAATGCACGCAGACCTCCAGTGGCCCTCCCGAGTACTACACGGCACTGTCACTGTCACTGTCACCGCCACCGCAGGGACGGGGAGCTCGTCTGAGGCGCCTCTTCTTCCCCCGCCCCTGCAAGTGAGTGAACAAGAGCTCATGTGCACAGTGAGGGGTCCTGTAGGAAAGCAAAGGGATATGGAAGAGTCACTCCTCTCCTCCCTGCTTCAGTGGATGTAACAACCTTACGGTCTCACCCTTCCATGAGACTGATTTTGCAATAAACCATCTTTAATCGCCTCATCAATCGACCCCACCTACTCTGTATCCCGAGCAAGTGGCCAGTGCCTTAAGGTTAAATATATAAGGTTGGCTGAGGCTGCAGGCTGTGCCTCGGGTCTCAGGGAGAAGACAGGACAGTGCCCGTGCAGCAAAGCACTGTGTGACAGTGCCCCGTGGCAGCCCTGGCTCCATCCCACTTTTGAGGCGCAGAGCCTGCAGCTTCTCTAGGAGGGTGCTCTCAGGGACAGGCCCCTGGAAATGCAGATAAATCTGCCCAGTCCTAATGTGGCTCTGGGACCTGGCGTGGGCTCAGCTGCTTACAGCCCCTGCTGTGCCTCGGAAACACGGAACCTGAGAGCAGGTGATTTCATTACCCATATGGGGATTTCATTACCCATACTTGACCATATGCTTTCTTACAACCAGGGACCAGGGCTCGGGAATGCTCAGTGGGAAACACTAAAGGTCCAGAAGAGGTCTGCCCTAAGGATTTTTACAGTGCATCACTGGGACAAGAATCACACATAACCTCCCACCCACAGGAATGGGTGCAGTACCAAAATTCTGTGCCTCCAGGCTACCCTCCCTCCCTCCCATTTACTCCCTCCCTTCCTCCCTCCCTCCCCTTTACTCCCTCCTTCTTTGAGATGCAGAGGGGCTTTCCCATGGATATCCTCCCTCCCGGTGTTCTCATCCAGACAGGCACAAGGCTTGAACTCATCAGCTTCGTGTGATTTCATCAAAACCCTTCTAACAACCACCACTTCTTCATGTGCCTCTATTGTAAACACCTCCATAAGGAGTGGTTACTCATTTACAAGGTAGTGCTCTACGTGCCAGTCTGCTGCTCCTGCGAGGAAAAAAAATGTAGCAGTACAAACCCCTAGGGTTTGGTGATGGTTTCCTGGGTTTAACAATGACCAAGGAATTAGCTTTGAGGCTTTTTTCTTCTGTGATCCCTTTGCACCACATGGGTGGTTTTACTTAGCCTAGTTTCTTAGCCCCAGTCTCCTCCATGGCTTTTTCTGATTTTCCTGATGTCCATCACCTTCCTATCATGCCCTTTGCAAGAGGCAGAATCATCCCAAAATTCAGGACAAATGATTTAGATACCAATGAGGTATCTTGTGTGGCTACAACAAACAGGTTTTATAAAGGGAAAATCAAGAGCTGTGCTAAACACAAAAGGGAAGATCAGAGGATTTGAATTCAAGGCTTAGTGTCTAATTTCAGCAAGTCCAAGCGAGGATTGAAGCTTGATAAGAAAAACCTCCTTCCTTGCTGTCCCCCATCCACCTGCCGGTGCTCCCTGGGGAGTGCTGCTGACTGCTTCAAAATTCAATTTCTGCACTGGCAGTGGCATGTTGGGCCTGGCAGTAATTGCTTTGTCAGACAACTCTTTGCTCATCACTGCCTGCATGCCGGGGGGCCAGAGCAGCTGGGATGTGGTGCTGGGATACTGCCATAAGTCACAGTGCTGCAAGAAGACCCATACTTTTGGGTCATCATGCCCTGCACTCAGCCATGCCCTCACTCCATGAGTGGCACACCAAGGCTTGGGGCTCAGTGCCTTCGGGTTGCTGAGGATTGGAGCTTTGAATCAGCAGCACTGAGCCAACATCCCATCCCATCCCATCCCATCCCACATCCACCTTGTCCCTGCTGTATCCTCCCACTGTATTCTGGGGTGCCCCTACCTAGTGGGAAAACTTTTGAGGGTCCGCAAGTTCCCTTGCTGCTGTTCACCCTCTGCTGTTCCCTGACTACCCCGTGCTATTTCCAGTACATCTCCAGAAAATAGCTCACTCCCCCTGACACCACTGGCTCTCTACAGCAGGGAGCGAACTCAGCAATTTACCAGAGGGATTCTGATTCTTATTTTAGACTCCTATTTTAGCCTTCTTTTTCTTTCTAAATTTGTTAAGTTAATCCTTTTTTTACAGCTCTGGGAGCGAGGTGCAGCATCACAGGGCCCCCAGAAAGACTTACTGGCTTCTCAGCCTCACTCCCTGCAACCTGCTTTCCTCACCTTGCCCCCATGAGCCCCCTGTAATTTGGACAATAAAAGATGTTCTGAGCTAAGCAGCTGCATTTTATGACTATTATTATTTTTAAATCTGCAAACATCACCATCTCTTCAACTATAGCAGAGAAGGTGAAATGGAAAATGTGGGATTTGGGTATGCCTGATCCAGGATGGCAGCAATGTTGCTTGGGACTGAAAACTTCAGAGTCCTGATGTAAGTCAAAACTGTGGGTGATATCTGTTACCTTACAATCTGCTCCATCTCTGTATCCCTTATTGCAAATAGCCCTTCTCCAGACTATGCTTTGCCATGGGATATGCCTTGTATCTGCCACGTGAAGAAACCTAGTCTCCAGGAAATCTGTGTGCAACATCTGTGGGTCATCTCAGTTTCAGTGGCTGGAAAGAGGGTGATTTGCTGTGATCACGTGAGTCTCTTTTCAGTTGTTTTAGCACATCAACACACTGGTACAACCGGCCCAGATGACATCTGTTATTTCTGCAATGCCAGCTATGTATCATCTTGACTCATTTTCTATTAGATCCAGCTGTTCTGGCTGATATGCTATTGACCTTTCCAGCTGGTTCAGCACTTGGCTACCAGGAGGTTGGTCACTGGATGCCACTTTGAAACAGGCTCAGTGCTTACAGCTATTCTGCTGGGGTGAGGATGGATTTCATCCACCTGTTTTGAGTGTGAGCACCTTGAAAGATCAGCTGGCCTTTGCAACCAGCACAAGGTCACTGCCATACCTGCAGGTTTCAGGAAGCATCCATAAATCAGTCTAGCCCTGAAGTTTCAGTAAATTGTGTCATTTGGAATGTGCAGCTCAACAGCTCATGCCCCCACTCTTGGGAACTACAGGTTCACATCTCAGCATGACCAGGTACTGACTTCAGCTTCGTTAGGTGGGAGGAGATGCCATAGCGATGCGTGTACTAAAAATACCTATTAAATATGTAGCAGCCCTGGGGGAAAGCATGGCCAGGGCTTGGGAAAGGGGGGAGGATAGAAAGACAGGGTGAGTGGCTGACCAGTACACATAACTGCAATACAGAAGATGGGAAGTAAGCAAAGGAAAAAATGTTGGGATGTCATATTCCATAGAGTGAAAGATGTCATATTTCATGGACTTGCTGTTGTGGGCAGTGATTTCTCCAAGTAGCTTTACTATTTATTTTTGTTCATCTGTTTGCCTATGTTCATCCTCTAAATCAGCATTTCTGGTTGAGATGAGGCCAGAGTTTATGAAGATTTCCTTCATCAAGCACAGTGTGTTTCCATACTATTCTAGAGCAACGTTAGTCTGAAAAAACCAGAAACCTTATAGATGAGGAGTCATTAGAAGCCTTTATAGATGGGGAGTCTGAACCTTTCTTCAGTAATTTCATCTATGTTTTTATTGTCTGGTGTTTAAATCCGCTTTTAGTTACTTGTCTAACTTGAGCCACTTTTGCTGGATATTACTCCAATTATCTGTTCTCCTGTCAGGAGCTGAGGGACAATGTCTGACCATCTCCAGCTCTATAACAACCTTTTCTGCGTTGGATGATTATCCTATTTTGGCATTTTAGCTTCCTTCTCTAGACAAAACAAGCCAAGACCCATCTGAAACCCAGAGATTCATCTCCCTGCTGCAACCATTGTGATTTACAGTGTGTCTCTGCTTTGGTTCCCAGTGGCATTGCCACAGCCTCACTTCTTCGGGAGGCTTCTCAGGAAAGGACACAACCTGTGTCTTTGGTTTTGAGCATCCTGGTGGTTTTGGCTGCTTTGGTGCTGTGGACAGGAAAGGAAATGGAGCAGAATCTGTCCTTCAAGGCTTTTGCATTGTCTTTGCTCAGTGCAAAAGCCTGTGCAACATTCCCGGAGCAAGGCAGCCTGGGCTGGTAGTACATATTTCTGAGGAAACATGCCTGGATACACTTTCCCTCCCCTTCCTGTAGGGAGAAGGTAGAAATCTGTCCTCCCTGGGCTTTTCCCCCAGGTTTCCTTTCCTCTCTGTAGGTGGGAGCTTACGTAACTGGTGTGCTGTCACAGAAGGCCACCTGGGCCAGATGTCCCGCAACTTCTGGGAAAAGGAGGACAGGAGAAGGACAAAAGGCAAGTCAGCCCCCAGACACCACATCCATACCATGGTGAGGTTTGGGTTCCTTATGGTTGGATCTACACTGAAGCCTCCCTGGGTCCCCAGTGCTGAGGACAAGTTTTGAGAAGTTTCACTTCATTTCTGCTTTCTCTGCATGTCTCAGAGGTCCCAAGGGGAATCCACATCCTTCTCAGGGACTTCCCTCCATCACTTGTGGCAGGCATGAGGCAGTTTGTAGGCTGGAGAGACACACTGGGAACAGCACGTTTGGCTCACTTTGCTATCTCAGAGGGGCTGATTGTAGGGAACAGCTGGTCCGGCCAGGAGAGAAGCGCGATAGCGAGATGCCAGATGAGTAAGACTGAACGGAGCTTGTCCCAGCTTGCCTGTCCCTTCCAGCAGATCAAACCAAAACTGAGCCACCCCAGCAAGTCACTCACATGACAGCAAATGCAAGTCTGTGCCTTAATTTTAAAAAACAATTTTCCTCCTAGAAAAGGACGTGTTTGAAGGACCCAGCACCCTGCCTCCCTTGTGCCCTGCTCTGATCCTCTGAGACTCCCAGGATATTTTACTGTACTGCTAATAATGCTCAGTTTTTTCTACCAGAGGCAATTTCTGTTGTAAATTCTGGTTGTAAATCCTTGTAAATGTCATGCTGGGTACTGCTTCCTCCAGGGACACCCACCTCCTCAGCCCAGGGGCAGGTGGCCATTGCAGGGGATGTTCCAAGACTGCTGGTGCTTCTCACCCCAAGGCACTTTGCAAGTTTTTGCCTCTCCTCCTGAGCCAGCCTTGGCTCATTGTGTGAGGGGAGATCAAGTTGTCAGCCACTGAATTCTACTGCTAGAATGTTGAGGTGCTGGGGGGCCTGCAAGAACTTTGGTCTGAATTTAGAGGTCTTACATTAGGTGTCCAGTTTAGTCATGGTTCTTAATGTCAGGAAAGGGCTGGCATCCACCCATCACACCTGAACTGCCTCAGTAGTGGGGAGAAGCTTTACAAACAGGAGTATGAACACAGCCATGATCTCATTCTCCCAGTAACATTTGGGTAGAGAACATTTTTTCTTTAAGCAGATGAGGACAGTATAGTGTTCTTGCCTAAACAGAGGAAGGTGATGCCATTTCACAGCCTACCTGGTTTCCAGCTGCTCTGTACAGGGAGGAACCTGCCCCAGGCCCCCTGTCACAGCCACCACCCCCTACAGGTGGTCCAGTGCCTGCAGAACACCCTCAGTGGTGCTCTGTGCCACTGCATGGGCAGCTGCATGGGGCCCATGCTGGCTCTGCTTTGCAAAACCAGACCCTGGTGCAGGTAGGCAGTGCCTGGTGGGGCCACTTGTACCCAGACTCCAAGATGTTATTGGAGACTGGAGCAGCTCCAGTTGATCTGATTATTGACTGTTGTTGTGGCTGTTTGAGTTAAACAGGCAGCTGCACAACTGGGCTTTGGGTAGCCCTTGTTTTAGCTGCACACACTACAGCCTTTCCTGCAGAACAATGCCTGGCACCTTAGTGTGTGTAGCCAGAGCTCGGCAGAGTGTGGTTTTCTCTCCCTGTGAAATGTGTAAGGGTGTCAAAGAAAAGAATAATAAATCCGTTATGAGTTGCCACGAAAAGCCGCAATCACCAAAGTGTTTTCCAGCTGTAAACCTGAAGAAAGATTCCAGTGTGTGCAACTGAAATGTTTCACTTCCATTTCAAGAATGCAGCAATTGCCTGTCACCCCACTCCAGCTGCAAAACAATATGTGTTCAGCAATGTCAAGTGTGGTTCAAAAAATACTTTTCCAACTTGCAAAATTACTCGAAGCCAACTTTTTTTTCCAGCAGAACACAATGTTTTTAGCTCATCTGATCAATTTTTAATTTTCCCATGAATCTTGTTAGCCCAGCAGCAATCCAATAAACTCCAAAGGGTAGCTAGGCTCTGCCATTTCTGTGAGCACTAGAGGAATAAATGCGGCGTGTGGAGTGATTTATGCGAGTTCACTTGTGTTTCCCAGTTGTGGTTGCAGTTCCCCTGCAGTTTCAACACTCTTCAGGAATCTTCTTGCTTCTTGCCCTACTGCTGTGCTCCTGAATGGGCTGTCTGGGTCTCCCATCTGTGCTGCAGTCTCCCAGCCCACCCACACCAGATCAACCTGTCACTGTGATGAGTGTGGAAACGGGAGCCAGGAGTGGGGCTAAGGGAGTGTCTGTGTCAGCCCACCTGCCTGCCCAGCAGTGTCAGGCCAACGCCTCCACCAGCCTGCTCTGACTGTGGCAGCAAAAGGAGGAGACATCAGAGGAGGACAGCAAGGCTGGGGGAACCAGACACAGAGGAGTTAGGAGATAGTGGCACTTGGAAGTTTATTCCATAAAGATGTATTTCAGAGGGAGCCTTTAGCTTTGGTGCAGGAGGAAAATGTCTGGTCAGGGAATAAGACGGAGGCAGTCATTTTTGTTATTAGGCATCTGAAAGGATCATGGATTTCTGATGAGCTTTGAGACCCGCAGAGCTTCTCCTGGGTCTGAGATGTGAAGTCAAGCATGGAATGAAATCAGTTCCTGGGATGAGTTAATATTTAGCATTATTGAACGGTGAATGGGAGACAAAGCCGGGAGGACGTCTGTGCATGGCAGTCAGGCCTTGTGTCCTGCAAGGCACAAGAGTCATGGAGAGAGTCCCAGATGGGGACAGGAACAGTGACTGAGCCAAAGCAGCTGGAGAGTAGAGATCCCAACCATATCCCTGCAAGGGGAGAAACAAAGGTATTCCCACAGCTCCTTCAATCTCTAGTTGCTGTTGAGGACGTACTCAAGGACTCAAGTTATGCTGCTTGTGGAGAATCCTCATACTTAAAAAAAAGAATCAAGTGAAGCTGAGATTCCAGCAGTACTTATAAGTTCCTCCTAAATGCTAAAGTCTTTGGGATGACAAATTCCCTGGACTGCATCTCTAAAGCACATAATGCTGCACAGACCTGCTTCTCCTCTGGGGTCTCTCTGGCTGCAGCAGGAACGTGTAGTTCTGGTGTGGCCTCCTGGGACCTGGCAGGTCTTGGGCCCCTCTTCCAACAGCTGCTGGCTGTTCCACACGGCTCCTTGGGCAGGTTTGGCTTTGACTGAGGACACAGAATCATAGAATGTTAAGCAGTTTCTTCCTAATGTATAACCTAAATTTTCCCTCTTTCGAATTTTGTCCATTATTCCTTGTCCTATCACTACAGTTTCTGATGAAAAGTCCCTCTCTGGCTTCCCTGTAGGCCTTGTTCAGGTACTGGAAGGTTCCTATGAGATCTCCATGCAATCCTCTCTTCTCCAAACTGAACAGCCCCAACTTTCTCAGCCTGTCTTTGCAGGGGAGGTGCTCCAGTCCTCTTATCAACTTTGAATTCCCATGACCCAGATGCAAGACCTTGCATTTTACTTTGTTGAACTTGAAGAAGTTTACACTGGCCCACCTCTCGAGCCAAAGCTCCCCATCACCTCCGGTGCTTGTGGGGGGATTGAGGATGGTCTCAAGGGTTAACAGCCACTGCCAGCTGTGGCTCTCCAGCAGGGACAGAGAGGGCCCAGGCACCCTGCCAGGAGGTAATGCTGCTTGAGCACTGCTGGCAAAGACTTCAAACCCCTCAGCTAATTTCGGATCTTCTGCTTGTGACATGGAAAGCTGCTTTCCCATCTAGGAAAGAGCTCTTCCCTGGGACTAGGGAGGGAAGGGACTATTTATTAGTACGACATTGTCAAGAGTGGCACATCTATCTTTCTGATAGCCCTGTCTGAGGTGATTTCCTTCATGTGATACTTTTTCCTCCAAGGAGTCCCAAATATGCTACAGAAGATGCCGTCACAAAAACGCTGGAGACACGATGCAGGACAAACACTCCCTCTCCTTCCATGAGTCTGAGAGAATAAAAAATGCTGAATATTAAAAGCAGAGAGAAAAAATTGGGCAAAGTCATTGTCACCCTGATTTTCTAAGACTTTGCTAAGCCTTCTGATGTTTTCATTCTTGTAACGAACTTTCTCACACACAGTTCTGTAAACAACTTATGTTTTGCATTCTTTCATGGAGGAGGAGAGAATTGATGGACTCTTGATCTGTCCAGTGTCATTGGAGAGGTGGCACTGTCACCCTCCAATCCACTGTCACTTTTGGAAAACTATAAATGTTGGAGTCAGAAAATAAAGGTCCCTTTTTTTGTTCACCTGGAGAGCAGCAGTGTCCGTGTCGTCTTTTCGTGTCGTATTACGACAAGTCATATTTACTTTTCCACATTGGCAAAGTTACATATAACTTTTTATCTACAATAAAAATAGCTATATCTATATCTATGATAAATACAACCTTTTCTTTAAGCCAGTTAAAAGAGAGTAAAAGAGAGCTTTAGCTGGATCACACTTGGACCCTACATGTCAGTAGCAGAGCATCCTGCCTGTCTGTGAGGCCTAGGTATGAAAACAGAAAAGCTTGTCTTCAACTGGAGATACCATTTTTTTTTTTAGCTCTCCCTGGTTTAGGAGTTGCTGGGGAGCTCCTCAACCTCAGGCGAGCCACCCAGGCTCCCTTCAGTGCTGCCTTGTGGAGGCAAAGCCTCTTCCACTGCAGTAGAAAACTAAACAAGGAAACCAGTCTGGGGAGGCTGGATTCCCCACATCTGGCCTGGGAAGGATGACGGGAGTGGAGACCTTTAATCAGTGAGGGACTTCCCAGAGTATGGTGTTGACAGATGCCAGTAATGAGATCACAGAAGAGGCATCAGCATCAGATGACCTGATCGGTCTCTCTTTGTCCGGGACATGTGTCTAAGCCAGAGCCTTGTAATGCACTGGATTTGTGTTGACAGCACGAGATACACATGGCCTGTGACAACACTTGGCAAGGATGAAACAGTGTCCCCTAGCCCTTGCCATGGTCTGTCTCCCACCTTCTCCAGTGTCAGCCATTGTGATGATCAGAGCTGCTGGATTTAGGAAGTTTGGGATTGGCATTGCTCTCTGTGTGCTGTCAGCTATATGGTGAAGTTTTACTCCTAGCTGCCTGGTTCCCCAGGGAAACAGATATATGTGGCTGTAAGGATGTCACCATTATTATCATGACTCTTCTCAGGAAGCCACAGGGTAATAATGCATTCATTCCCCTGCTTTGCTGTCCCTATTGGGTAAATATGTCCAGTTCCTTGCAGACTGGCCCTGCCTTAGATCCTGTGCATGTGGTGTCATGTCAGTACTGGGATTTTCATACCCTAATCCCTACATCTGAAAGTTTCAGTCAAAACTGAGAACAGGATGGGGATGAGGACTCCTTTCTGACCTTCTGGTTTTCGAGATGGGAGAGTGCTTTGTGTATGGACTGAGAGGGCAGTCAGGATGCTGCTGCACAGGAGCTGCTGGTGCCAGGACACCAGAGCAGGAAGAGTGAGTGCCACTGACTCCAAGAGCAATCCTGAGGCTTTGGTATCATGTTGTCTCTGTTCAGTGTCAGCTACTTGGGACTTGGTGAAATTTAGACTCAGGACATGTTTCTTCCTCCATAATGTTTTTAAAAGCCTCAGATCTATATTAATAAACCTGTTTATTTTCAGTCCAGAAAAAATAAGGAATGCCATGTACTTCCATACTGTGATGCAGGTTTCCCTCATCACCCAGGGGATGTGCAATTGAATATTGTGTCTCTGCTGGGTTAAGGGACACCAAGAAATTCTCAGCATCACTGTCGATCATCTGAATAGAGAAGCAGAAAGGGAACACAATCGCCCTGCTGAAAGTAGCAAATCTAGGCACGAAAAATGCAGTGACATCCACAGCAACAAGACAAGCCTCTGGCACAGAAAAAATCTCCTCAGTCTCCAACTTTGCCCTGGCACTGTCTGCTTGTTATAGCTGCAAAAGGCTGTAGGAGCACTGGGATGTGCCCTCCAGACCCTCCATGCTGGGGTCACGCAGTAGCTGATGTTACTGCCACAGCCCAGGGTCCCACGTGGCTTCCCAGAGTCTCCATCTGAGTGCTCTGACACTACAGCACAGATGTTCCCATGCTCCATGGGTATGTCAGGATTTCTGGACATCTGCTTGCCTGGTAAGATTGGCTGCCCCAGTCAGGCTGCCCGACACGTGTAAATTGTGGACAAATGTGCTGCAATCTACAAATACCACCATGGTTGAGACAGAGAGCACGTCCCCAGGAACATGGAGAGCTGGCTGCTCTCCCCTTGCTGTGATGTTTTGTGCACATGTAGCAAGTGCTTTCTGTCATTAGCTCTCATAAATCCACCTCAGCTTGACAGGCTTGCTGCAGAGAGTGGGAGTATTTCCTGTGGCTCACAAGTGCAGTTGGGATGTGAAGCTGCACGGGTTTGCACGCTGGCTCAAATGTTGGCACTAAGACTCAATGCACAGCTGTGGAGGAAGGGAGCAGAGAGGATGGGGAAAGGAACCAAGAATGGAAAAAGAGATGCTTGTTTGTAAAAGAGGAGCATAGAGCCAGGAAAAAAAAAATGCAGAAAAATTAGTGAGGAAAGAGGAAAGAGCAGGGAATGAAAGAGGGAGTTACAGAAAATCAGGAGATGCATTTATTGTGCTGCAGGTGCCTGCCTACACCAGACTAATGTTCAGCTGGTTCTCTTAGTCCTCTCAGAGAAAGAGAGCTGGCATCCCTCTAACTACAAACCACATATGTGCAAATAAAATCCACAGCAGCTGAAACACCCTGAGATGAAACATAGGAGATTAAATTACAAGCTAATTGGGCTGAGATGCTTTCAGAGAAATGAAAGTTTTGGCAGGAGGCAATTTCTCCTGAGGAGATGGCCTTGTCAAATCCTCCTCTTCCCTTTCTCTATTAAGCAACCTCATTCCTGCTCTGCAGAAAAGGCTGTGCAATTTTTTTTGGTCTGTTGGAGGTTTTCATCCTGGGCAGTTCTCCAAAGGACTATGGGACCTTCTTCTGCCCATGCATTAAGCCAGTGTTGCCTGCTGCATTCCAAATGGGAGCTTCTTTAGATCCCCAACGCCAAAACACATTTCTAGTAACATGGTCAGGGACCTCCTGCCCTTGTGGGCTCATTTAGTCTGGAAAAAGAGAGTGAGAGAAGAAATTCAGCAGTTGTCCACAACTTCTTGATAGACAATGATAAGAATGATGGAAACAAAACCTTCTCAGGAGCACAGGGCAGTAAGAAAGGGGAATGGGCAATCTGCAGCTTGGGAAGGACAGCAGGAAAACCATAATTTCATGAGAAATGTAGTGCAGCACTGAAACAGGTTGCAGAGAGGGAGCTCAGCATCTGCCTTTGTACATTTTCAAAATCTGGGTAGCAAAGCCACATCAGACCTAATCTAGAGCTGTCAGTTGTCTGTCTTTGAGCAGGAGGCTGGGCAAGAGGCCTCCAGAGCTCCCTTCCAACCACAGTGTCCACAGTTCTAGGGTTATTTCCACTCAGGTTCAGCATTTAATTATTTTAGCTTCTGAAACTCTTGCTATGATTATTTTCCTCCTAAAAAGACATCCTTAGATTGTAGCAGGTGATTGAATCTGATCCATCTTTGCTATGTTAGTAGAAAACCTTTTTAGTTGTTGAAACTACCCAATTTGTGTATTCTGAAGCCAGCTAGGAGCACAAATTGGATTTGAGGTTGAGCATTATGCAGTTGGGCTTTTGGGTAGCGTATTTTATTTTAATTTAAGGGTGGTTTTCCTTTTGTTAATAAAATATTCAGCCTTTAATGCCACATAGTCAAACAACAGTTGGAGAACCAATGGATTGGTGGTTCCAGATCTGCAAGTTCATTAGGAAACCCATAACATTTATCGGGTGCTGAAAGCTAACACATGATGTGTTAAATCTGTGATTGAAAATGAGCTTGATATATAATCCCTGAGACACCAGAGCATCATGGTTAGATAAGGTTTCTCTGTGCTACACTTAAGAAAGCCAAATGAAAACAGTTGAGGTGAGTGAGATTAACAAAAATTATTTCCTGTGATAGCAATTTACTTCTGACTCATACAATCTTTCCCTTTTTTTTAGTCCCAAAATTAAATAGAAGAAAAGCTGTGTTTTAATGGAAAAGATGCTCTGAAGCTGAGGTGAGCAAAATCTGATTTACTCAGATTTAACCCTAAGTCATATGGTTCCTGCAGGAATCCCACAGCAGTATTCTATTTTTTCAGGTGCAGAAGAGTTTGGGGTTTTTTTTTAGTTTTATTTTATGTGATTGTTCACTCTGCTGACATTTAAGGAAATGATGGTTGGTTTCCCCATTGTGTATAAAACCTTTCCCCTTCCAGGAAATGTTGCCTACTTTTTCCTAATCCTTCACTGGCCAGGGTAAGTACAGCATTATGAGTTTCATACCTTGTTGTTTAATTCTTTTTTGGCTTTAAGAAGCTATGGTATGCAAGTGAATTTCCAGTCTTTCAAATCTTCTCCTTCAGATTAACCCTTTTGATTCTGTAAGAAAAGTTAAACAGAACATAATCAGGACAATTTGTTTTTACAACTGTCAGAAAACTTCCTGTAAAAAAAATCCTACCAAAACTACAGGTATTTTGCAAAATCAGTGACCTGCTGTACTCCTGGTCAGCAGCAGTGTTTCAGAAAGGCAAGGCAGCTGTAACATGAATATAGCTAAGTGCCAAAATTTAATAAAAAGCTGTCAAACTCTGACAAAAGGTGAAGGAACAAGGAGGTCACGTTGTAGAGGGCACTTCCCTGTGCTCTGGTGATAATAGATTTGCTCTTCTTCAGGGAATCAACCTGGAATGAGCTGTGACATCACTGATTTGAACATCTTGCCTTCTTTCAAACAGGAGGGCATTACATTGCATTTATATTATTATTGCTATTACATTGCAATTATATAATATTGTATTATACTATGTTACACCATGTTGTCTCTTGTTGTCAGGGTTCTTGTTGTGGCAACTCTAAATGGTGTTTACATAACATCAGTGTTTCTTTGAGTCCTGAACAAGAGCTGTGGGATAAAATCATTGTCCTCAGCAAGCCCTTGGCTCTCTCCCAAGAAACATGTTTATGGTGTTTGCTTCCTAAGCAGGCAAAATGGTTAACACAGATATGTCCAAAGACTGGCTGGGTTTTCTGATCACTGCCTGAAGGGTTAAAGCTTTCTTAATGCAGCTGCCTCAGGAGAGGTAGCTGTCTTTGTAGGATTGTCATATATCCCTGTTGAAAGTGTTCCTTTGTGAACTTTTATCTGCTTGTTTACGAGCTGGGAATTGATTTCTTGATGACAGTATTTCTTCAGAGTCTTCAGTATATATAGCAGATCCCTCCAGAGTCTTTTGATGCCCCTAAGGATTACAGGTAGTGACTGAAAAATGTTATTGTATTTCTCCTTTTTTAAAAACTTTTTTTTACTTCTGGGAATTGTGGGAGACCTCATAAAAGCCAGAGATTTCAGTACGTGGTCTGCAACTCCTGCTATATTCATTGTAAGGTGACAGTACTGCAGGAAGCAAAACTGTACATTTATTTGTAGACAAAGTACTTTTTGGATTATTATTATTATTATTATTATTATTATTATTATTATTATTATTATTATTATTATTATTATTATTATTATTATTATTATATGTATATGTTACAGGCAGGAGTAGATGTAAAAATAAATCAAGTAAAAAGCCAAGGAAGCAGGTGGTGAAATTTCCATTGCCTGCCCCAAGGACCCAGCAAGGTGCTGTCTAGAGGCACTTACAATTTTGGCATTTTTTTACAAAAGGATTACTTCTGTAGCATGTATGACTGAACTCCCAGGAGCATGGATGCAGGAAGCAAGTGCAGAAGAATCACAGCTGCAGGGGAAAAAGGAAATGGTAATGGTTCTCACAAGCAAAGGGAGACCTATCAAGAGTCTCCTACTGCCTATATTCTTTTCTATCTGCCAGTTTTATGGGGATAACAATATCAAGTGAAAAGAGAAGTCCAGCTGTGATGATGTTAATCCAGACAAAATGGCAGGTAGAAATGAGAGCAAAAGCCAGAGACATCAGTCAGTTATGCCCTGAGAGATGCTGAATGCTCCCAGCTTGCTCTGAAGTGGTGGTGCTGTAGATTTGAGGATTTTCAGGGATTTTTTAGTGGACATCTTGCCAGGTGAAGCTTCCAAAGGCCCAGACAGAGGCAGTACAAATATGCAGGAAGGGTAGCCTGTTCAGGGCTGGCTGAGGACTGGACACTAATGTGACCAGGATTGGTTCATGTGCAGCTGGAGACATTTCACCAGGGGCCTGCTTCAGTGGAAGCAGAGAAATGACAACAACAGTAAATGGGAATCAGTGGAATGTCTACAGGGTGACAGTTAAGGACACACACTGCACTGGTGAACTAGGGTACAGGAGGGGCTTGGTACTATTATGGAAAACGGCAAGGCACTGCAAATAGAAGCTTCTGAACAGAGAAAAGGGCCTGGTTTCTGCCAGCCCCATCAGTCACCCGCTGAGGCTGCACAATGGGAAGTGCCCTGCAGGCCTTGGAGCTGCTGCCCCACTCTGCAGAAGGGTTTGGAGGGAAGGCAAGGAGCCAGGGAGTGCCAAGTGTTGCCAAGACTGTATTGGAGCATATACAAGAAAATGGAGTAGTAAGGGACCTCTGGAGGCCTCTTGCCCAACCTCAAGCTGCAAGTTGTATACTCTGGCTCTGCAGAAATGCCCACTTCCAGCTGTCTGTCCAGCACTGCCCAGATCTCCCACAGTGCCCATTTGGTAGCTACCTACGTAGCTGTTCCACACAATCATTTACTCATGGCCATCTTAAATGGTGCTGGCTGCCTTCAAGCAGCCAAATTGTGCCTTTAGACTGGATACACAGTTGGCATGACAGGATACATACAAGTCTTTTCCAAGGCTGGGCATCTGGAACAGTCAATTCAGAGTTTGACATGAACACCTAGAGACCAAAATAAGTCCATGTTTTGAAATAAACTCTTCAGTGGCCTTTCCTTCCCAAAATGTGGTGAAGGAGCATACAGCCAGACTGCCTCCAAGAAAAGCAAGTTCATACAAAAGCAGGTTCACATCCCTCCTGTAACTGGAATCCATTTAGCCAAGAAAACACAAAAAATTTTGATAGATGTGCCAACCAGCAAACTGCCTGTGAGCCAAAATCGTCCTTCTTTCATGTTCTTGTTTTACAGCTTGAATCCCTTGAAAGGGTTAACAAAGCTGCAGAGCAGGGAGGACACAGAGGGCTCTCAAAAGGCTTTTGATAAAGTCCAGCACAAGAGCCTATTGAGAAACTTGGCCAGGGGTGAAAGGTAAAGTCTTGTCATGGATTAAAAACTGGAGAAGAGATAAGGAGCAAAGAGTAGGAACAAATGGGCAATTCTTAGCATGGAAAGAGATTAATCATGGATAGCTGCAAGGACAGTATTGCAGACTGGTGCTGTGTTTACTTACCACTGCCCAGCCAGGAGTTAAAATGTTGGCTCAAAATGTTCAGGATAGCCAAGACTGGGAGATTTAATACAAACCCATGGGAAAATTAACTTATGAGTCCAGTTCTGCCAGGAATTATTATCACCCAGCTTGTCTTAAGAGATATGATGAGAGTAAAAAGGCAATGGGTGTGAGAGGCAAAGAGGTGACAGAGACAGAAAAATACAGGCCAATGCTGAGAAGGCAGAACAAACACTTATTAGCCATTGTCACGGGCAGCAAAATTAGTGCACCAGAATTAAAATTCTGAAAAAGTGAAAATAGGAAAAGGGAAGTTCTGAGAGCGTGACACGGCATTGCATTTGGATTAGTGCAACCCACCACACATCACCTGATGCTCACCAATGGATGGGAGCAAGGCAATATTGAGACCTTTAAGTGAATATGAACAGCCTACACAGCTGTGCATAAGTTACAAGAGCTCTCCATCCTCCTGCTCCCTGCTTAAATGAATAAGCACTGTCTGGACTCAGAAGAGGTACTTGTAGTTTTCCTCTGAAATCCTCTCTCATTGGAGAAAAGTTTTGCACAGGTTGTTGCTTTTTCTTTTATTGGGTAAAAATGGCAATAAATTAAATTCAGCTTCCTGAACAGGGCTTTAAAAATATACGTCATAAATTAGCAGCTAAAATTTCATAGTTGCCCTCATATCATACCTAATAAACCTTATTGTCTCCATTCCACATAAAATATCACTGCAGTACAAAGGCACTACTACAGTCAGTATTTACCTTGAAGGTGAGTCACGTCATTTAACTTAAACGTGTTTATTTGGTGTCAAATGATACATCCATAAGTGTATTTCTCTTCCTTCTCTCAGCAGAGAAGGTCTAGGTGAAAACTTGAGTTTAACTTTCTATTTTAAAAGGTCAGAGCCTTTTGTTGAGTCCCTCCTCTAGCGTTTAGTGCCAGAGATAGCAATAGTTCCCAAAACTCCTGACTCCCAATGTTACACTCAAGTACAAGTGTCCATAAGTGTCCTGGAAGATGTCAAGTGGAGTTTATTCTTGAAATGTTTTGGCCAGGCAAGAAAACATCATCTCACCCTTGGAAGGATGGAAAAAGGATGTGAAAATTCATGTGCCCTGGTCAAATCCATCAGATGTAAAGGGAAGCTAAATAATCAAAAGCTGTTTGCTGCAATGAAAGGTGATGGGAATTTAACCTACATTTCCTGTACATATGATCTCTTTAGGATTAAATGTTACACAGTGCTGTCTCAGGAGTACACAGCATTTCTTCTGCCCTTCATTCAATTTTGTTTCTCCTCATTTCTGATTCTTTTGAGAGAGAGTATAGAAAGGGAATAGAGAAAAATAGACACAACAATTAAAAAGCAGATTGTGTCTTTTCTACAGAGGGATTATCTGTGGCTGACAAAATTGTTTGGAAATATCATGGACTCCCTTGATGACAGCATTGCAAGTTAATTAGGTGCACAAAGTCAGGTAATTAGGTGAGTGCAAAGAGGCAAAAGTTGAGAGCCTCCCTGCTATTAGAAATCTCAGACAAATTGCTTGCCCAGAGGATCAGATGGGTTTCCTCACGTATTAAAGTCTTCCAGCAATTTGTGTTATGCAGGCTGTAGAAATTTGATAAATAGCAATGTCACTTATTCAGGTAGCATCATTATGGTGTTGTGAAGATTGATCAAGTATTGTCAGAGGAGCTGGGTTTGCTTTCTGACACATACAATAGGAACCTTTCTGTCATTTCTGTGTCCTAAGGAAATGATGAAAATGGCCTCTGCAAACAACTGAGGTTTGCTGTGATGTGGAGAGATGAACTACTTAGGTTGGGTACAACTAACAACCAGAGGTTCCACTTTGTCACAAACATCAGCAAGAGGACTTTTTCTTAAGCATGAT
Organism: Motacilla alba alba; assembly: GCF_015832195.1. Classification (NCBI taxonomy): domain Eukaryota; kingdom Metazoa; phylum Chordata; class Aves; order Passeriformes; family Motacillidae; genus Motacilla; species Motacilla alba. Next base: position 8,271,496 of record NC_052019.1, on the reverse strand, counting down.
CTCTGTCTGCTCTCTCCAAGATCAATTGGAAAACTATTGAATTAGCAGAGAATGGAGTTAAAGCAGAACCTAAGGCTGATGATCATGTCCTCTTCCTCCCCTGCCTTCACCTATTCTCCAATATATTCATATAATAGAGCTGAAAGTTACAGCCTGGAGTCCACGAAGGCATCCAATGAGTGGGATTGACATCCATAAAACATCCATAAAACAAAGCTAGTGAACTGGATCATCCAGAGGTGCAGGCAGAAAAGTTCAAACATGAGCTGAATATGAATGGCCATCACCATACACTTTCTCTCTTGTTCCTACCAGAAATTATTCAAGTGGCAGATTCAGTAACTCGCTAACGAATGAGCTCAGGATGAGCAGCTAAAATCTGAGCTCACCCCATCTAGCTCCAGGCACTGAACTGTGGTCCCAAGTTTGGAGTCTCACTTCTTGTCTCTGTTTATAGTCAAATAAGGGGTAGACACTGCCTCACAGTGACTGAATGACCAAAAGGAAATATACCAGAAGGGTTCATCCCCTCATCCAAAGCCAGGACAAAAGCAACTTGGTGCATTCCTGACAGCTAGCTGTCAAACCTACACCTAAAACCCTTTAGTGATGCAGATTTCATCCTCAGATCTAAATTTTTTAGAAAACAAAGTGTTTTTCAAATGTCCACTTTGTCTCTTTGAGTTCAATCGAAGATTTCTTGCCCAACAGCTAGAAACAAAATCTTCAAACCATGTCATTTGCTCAGCATGGGACCAGTCAGGTCGGGTTCACTAGATACAAAGAGTGGATTTTTAAAAAATATTATGTTTGCATATGAAAATCAGACTTTTTCATTTCAGATCTTTTTAGGCAGCAGCAAGAGCGGGGCTTCCGCAAGGGGCAGTGAGCAACCACTCACCAGGACAGGACTGGTGAGAGAGAGAGAGATCCTGTTAGCAGCTCAATGACTATCAGACATGGCAAGGTAGTGAGCTAGGTCTGAGGTCCTCCCAGGAATAATTGCTGTTGTAGTTACTACACGTTATTCAAGTATGAAAAAATTGTATATTTCAAACTCTAGAAGTCATGTTTTGCTTCCAAACTACAGTCAATTAGTTTTAAAATGTCAGTTAGGACTTTTGCATATTTCTGCATTTGACAAATAGGTTCAGATTTTTGAAAATGCTGGTTTTGTTCAGTGTTTGCACCTCAGCCTGAGTGCATGAGTCTCTGACAGAAAGTACCTTATCATTCCTCAGCCAATAAAACAATTAATAGTAATGTGCAAACAGAGAAAGAAATACTGAATATCTGAATGCTTTCCTTGTGCATTACATTTACTTCTTCTCCTTATGCTCTGTGTACATTTCAAAGCCAGCTTTCGGCTAAACTACATCCATGCTTTTTGCCATGCATGGAAGGAGGATGAGATGCAGCAGGTACAAGTTGATATGAGAGAGGTTCAGACCAGGAAAATGCAGTATTTCTTTTGTCATGAGAACAGCAGAGGAACAGGTTGACCTCATAGCCAGCCCTGTTTTGAGCAAAAGGTTGGACTAGAGACCTCCTGGGGTCCCTTTCAGACTGAATTATCTTCAATCTTGAGTGCATTCAACTCATCTCACAGAGACAAGCCCTCTTCCACCAGGTCTGTGTGATGGGCTCACCCTGTGAAGACCAGCAGGGTTTTTGGCCTTCTCCGGACTCTCCAGGACCTTCTTGGGAAATGATAGTCAGGAGATATGGCACCAGAAACTTTCAACAGCACTTTCCTGGAAATCTGCAGCTCCAATCCACCTTGGTACATCCCCAGGGAAGCACTTTCAAAGCTACTGATTTTCATGACATGTCTAGGAAGATGTGTATGTCTAATATATGTGGACTGAATTTTGTTCTGGAGCTGCCTAGTTTCCAGTTGAATAAATATAAAAAGGCAAAAGACTATTTTAGGGAAAACCAGCCTCTCCTCACGGGTTATCTGAAGCACCAAACTCAACTGATTGCAAAGGGAAATTCAATATTAGGTGTACTGGATTTGAGCTCCCAGGCTGTGTCTATAACCTCACTGAGGCAGTGCCTACATCAGGCTGAGATCGACTGCTGCCATTCCAGGCAGGAGGATAATGAGAGAAGCAGTGAAGTACATAAACACAGGGTTGGTGACCCTAGCAGGGTGCTGCACAGACTCACTTTGGTGCAGGAAACATCCAGGGAAATGGTTCCAACAAGAATGATGCAGAAATCATTCTGAATCTGTCTACCAACACCACAAGTAGTGTTTGTAGAAATCTGTTGCTGCAGAAACAGGGACAAAATGAGCTTCCTGTTCTTTCTCAATAAACCCAGTTCTCAGTAGGGCCATTTTGCATAGTGAACCAATTAATCAGCCCAGGCACAAGATCAGACAAATAATTTCACTCCTGTGAGGAGCTGTCAGCACACTAGAATGATGAAACCAGCTAAGTATGTGTGGAACTAACTGGGAAAGAAAGTGATACATGACCAGAATATATTTTCCACTCAATAATGCCTGCCTGAATTTAGCCTCTCCAGTCATGCTAAACTACAAGTCTGGAAAATACTTTGAGAGGAAGAGTAGACTGTCCAGTACAAACTGAAATAGTCAGCACTCCTCTATGCATGGCACCAAAACATCCAGTCATCCTTCATTCCAGTCCCTCAGCTTTCAGGAATGATTGCTGAAAACCTCACCAATTTTTGTGCCATCTCAATTTTTCATTCTTGGGCAGAATAACAGAGAATGATACAGTCACCAGGCTTGTTAAAAGAGCCACCAGAAATTTTGGTGCAATTGTCAGAAAAGGTGTAGACCACAACACATCAGAGAGACTCCCGTGCTTGTACTGTAGGACAACCTCAATACAAATGGATGGATGATGATTATCCATAATTTAATCACCAAATGGCTTGAAAAGTCTGTAACTGGTCACCTGAACTGACTCCTTCCAAGGGGGGATTGCTCCATTAGAATATTTTCAGAGAAGGACATTTTGAGGTACTCGTTTAACATCTCAAAAGCTTGTTGCAACATTGTGACATTTGAGCAATTTGTATGGATGAAAGCACCCATAATTGTCATTTTGCAAGATGAAGTTGTTTCTTTGACTTTCTAACATCACTCAATTCGTTTTCACAGGCCCTATAGTATGACCCTGTGATTACATTTTTTATTCTTTGATTTAGTGACTCCAATTCTTGGGAGCTTATCAGAAGCTTCATAGAATTCAGCATTTATCTTAAAGATCTTGCTTCCAGGGCAACTGATTACATAAGAAAGTCACATTTTATTCAAAAGAATAAGTTTCTAGTCCTCTGGGTTACAAGCAAATTTAAAACTCAGATCTGACATATCCCAATGGTTTGTGAACAGTAAGATAAATTGGAAGAATGCTTCTTCCTGTATCTCATTATTTTGAAGTCAGTCTTAAAATGAAAGAGTCTTGTAAATCTTGTAAAATGGCAATTATAGGTGATTTCCTCCACTGAAACTGCTCAGTGTCACACTGAGACAAGCTTTAGAAAAGTCTGATTCATGATTTTGGAATATTTTAATTTGGGGCACCATAATTTGAAATCTGTAACCATGAACATTTTGGTGCTTGTGTCTCACATATCAGATACCAAACATTTTAAGTGAGAGTATAAAACCTTTGGCCTGTGCTTATATTTATACTCCCCCCAGCCAGCTTCCTAAAGAATAGACACAGATATTGCATAGACAGTGTAATTCCACCACATAAAAAAAAAACCCCATCATATTGATTACCTGTTTTAGTCAAAGGCATTGCATAGCATCCTGCTTTGCATTGGATTTTGGTGTTCTGCATTGGATCACAAGCATCTCTAGTATTTTATGTTTTGTAGCTTGGTTAGTTTTCTCTCTGTGGAGTCCCTCTCCACAAAATCTCATATCTTATCTGCAATGACTATCCTGTAAATTTGTGGGTTTGGTTGAGGGTACACTTAATATTCAGAGTGCAATATATTTTTATCCAACAGCTACAGAACAGATATTAATAGAAGACAGAGATAACTTCTGTGAAGTGTATGGACCTTAGCTCCTGCTTTCCTTTGCAAACCAAAACCACAGTCTCTCAAACAACATTTGTCTAATTGTGCTCTTTGTTGCCTGTGTAGAGCCATGCTGCAAGTTCCAGAGCTTTCCCAGGGAAGTGTCACTGCTGGAAAACAGAGCTCTTGGGCAGAATGAAGACTTTTTTCAGGTCTGCACTGGTGTTGATTTGTGCAGCAGCTCCTGGGGTGTGCTCAGAGCCAGGTGAGGAGCCAATGCAAGGGAAGGCCAGGATGGAGACTGTGTTTCAGCCAGTCCTCATGCCTCTCAGGAGGGGTGTGGCTACCAACCCTAGACCAACAGTGGCTCAGCAGCAGAGGAGGTGAACAATAGGACAAAAATGTTAGGCAAGATGTGTGTGTATGAAAAGGTAATACTAAAATACAAGAGCTGCATGCTCAGCACCTTCATAAGGTGGTGTTCAGTTCTCTCTGCAGGGCACAGAATGAGAGGCTGGCAGGCAAAGGCCACTGTCCAGCCAGAGCCTTGGGTCACCCCATCCAATGGCACAGGGTATGGGTATGGCTATTCACCCCCTAAGGCGGCAGAGCAATGCTGGTGAAGACTGCCCAGTTAATTCCACCTCAGGTGTCCCCCAGATATCCCAAAAGCTAAACTTAACTGTAGAAGGTGTAAAAGATGCCTAGGCCCACACTGGCTGTCTCTCTGACCCTAATATAGACCTTGGGCTGCTCCTGGAATAACAGACCATATGTGAAAGCAGAATTTCTAGCATATGATAAATGGCCTCGATGTTCTCACTGGCAATGCATTTGTGGTTTGGAGTGTGCTGAGCCTATAGCTGTCTGAACCTTCTCACAAGCTGAAAATTCTGGGAAAATGGCAGTTCTGAAACGATGTGATGTGATGTGATGTGATGTGATGTGATGTGATGTGATGCTTGAAAATGAAATGTCCTCCTTGGACTGTGAGCCTGCCTAGCAGATCTGATGGGCTTATGTTTACAGATGCTGTTGAAAATTAATTTTTAACATGCATACCTAGTTGCTTTTCACAAAAACCTGCATGCAATCACAATTCCCTTTTCTTCTAAAGGTTATAGAGAGTAGATGCAATAGAGAGCAGTATTTTTAATGCACATGCTAATTAAAATTGAGACTTAAATAATGCTATGACGAGCACCATAGAGTGAAAGAGTAGTAAGTATTTTAAAATGAAAGTCCCAATTCATCAGGAACACTCATCAGTGGAATTATTTCCATATATGAAGTTTGGTATTCACTTAAGTACCTTTTTGGACCTGAGCCAGGGAATAATATTGATTTTGATGAGCTTTCCATTAATGACTCTAAAAGATTAAACACTTGGTTTTGGGGGTGATCACACAAGTAAACAAATTGTTTTGATTTTCTCTAAAATATCCCATTGGTCCCAAAGGCCAGCTGGTTCAAATTTACTCTTGGAGTAAATGCTTAGTTGCCATTAGATGTCTGTGAGGCAGGAGATGGCATTCTATAAATACTGTATGACCATGACCACAGCAGGGTGATGCTCGTTCCTAAATTGGATCAAGTGAATGCTGATATGTGAAATATGTTCCCTGCTCTCTTTCCTGGCCTCTTCTCCCACTACCCCGTTTCTGCTCCCTCTGATTGCATCTTACCATGCCTTATACCCCTTAATGCCTGGCTAAGTTTAGAATCAACATCATGCCAAAGGCATGGTGATAATCATATATGCATAGACAAAATATGTGGAGCCCTGTAGGTTGATAGTGTGCCATCTTCTATGGACATTTATAACCCCCTTGGAAAGGCTCACTAAGGAAATGACATATGTTACTAATTAGTCGTGTTGCTAATAATAGTAATCTTTGGTTTACAGTGTTGGTTTCTTTAATCTGGAGCAGGTGAGAATCACCCAGGGTCCATGACCCACACAGGGTTCATGAAGCAGTTTGAAATGTGGAGTAAAAACATAAGTTGGAAGTGAGTCACCTACAGACCCAAACAAATGCAGACTTTGGGTTACCTTTCTGTGAGAGCAGTATGCACACATGCAGTCATTGCTGCACCTTACTCTGACACCTGGGAGCAGAGAATGCCTGGGAAGAGTTGGGGCAGCATTGTCTGGAAAGCTTCCAACATCTTTTCCAGCACTCATGGGAATTATTCACCATGATGCTGGAGTAATTTGGGTCGAAAAACAGCAATTGTCTAACCGCAACTGAAACTATGTAGGATTAGAGGGGAAAAATAATTATCCAGACAAAATTATGTGAAATATTTTAAAGTATGTTCTTCTTTGAATATGACTCTGTTGTTGCAAGCAGATACCTTATAAACAGGATCCTAAGCGCTGTTCTCCATGGGGTAACACAGACCTTCTTTGGATAATCTTGTTGATGTACATGAATACACAAAATACCCTGGACATACACCAGCTACCCGTATTCCAAGCTATGATTTTAAGTCTGCTATTAAGATCTCTTAGATTTCCTTCTAAAGCTTCTCTGACTGTTCTTTTTTAAATAACTAACTACTTTTTCTGACTTTTCTATCAGCTTCTGTGACTTACACCTCTAGTTCTCTTCCTCATTCACTCAAATATCTGAAAAATGCCAAATTCCCTGCATTTAGATTCAATCTGGAGGCAAAGGCTTGTAACCATACAACACAATGTTACTTGATGACAGATGACTTTGGCTGTAGGGGTTGACTGCCCAAAGGCTGTATTAATCTGCTCTTTTTAAACAGAGCTTGACCACTTCTTCCACCTGGCTTGAACAAATACTATATTCCTCATCTACAATAAAGCTTCATTCAACCATCACCAAAATAATAGGTTATTGTAGCCTTAACCAACCTAGTCATCTCACCTTGCTAATTGTAAGGTTCTTCTACTAGTTTCTATATTAAGTGTACAGAAGAAGAAAAAAGAAATAGGACGAATATAATTTTATAATGAGATATATAAAAATCAGAATGTCCTTGGCAGGGACTGCTCTGAGTTATATCCCTATGAAATAACAGGAAGACTGAATAAGGAAAAGTGAGGTCGTAATAGATACTAAAGACATGGCAGCCAACAAAGACTTAGATAGGTGAAGTAGGCATGGATCATGGCTGTGGGGAAGCAGCTTGGAAAATTCAGAGAAATCAGAATTATACCTTCAGAACTACACCTGGTGTGGCTACTCTGGTGAAGGCATTTGAACTCTCTCATTTAATGCCTGTAAATCATGCAAAATCTACCTCATGGGACTTTTCATAGTTACAAAACTATAATTTTAGCTCTGTGAATGAAAAGATTGAAGAGACAAAGAAGAAAGCCCTTGGTGGTTTGGTGCTAAGCTAATACCAATGAATGGGTGTGCTGCTGAGGAAATGTCACGGATATGAGGGCACTCCTGATGGCAGGAAAATGTAAAACTGAACTTTGTTTCTCCATGATGTGGTTAAAAGGACAGGCCTCTTTTGATAGATCACACTCATTTCCCACCTGTGTTTTGGACTCCCTCTGGCCTGCAGAAAGGAGGCAGCAGTGGGATTTCAAAACTCTCCCAAATTCCCAGATCCTCAGAATGGAACAGGGAGAAAATGTTCTCAATACCTCAATGAACTTGAAAGGGTCTCAATGGACAGGAGCACCTGGAGATGTCATAAAGGCTCTCTCTCCGGTAAACAATGCAAGATGGAGAAGAACTGGCTGTGAGCCAGCGGCAAAGCCAGTGTTAGAAATCCAAGGGCCATGACTGTAGCAGCAAATCCGTCATCCCAAGAGCAGACTGAAGGAAGAAGACAAGCAGTTTTCCAAGAACTGGTCTGACTGCACTAACTGTAAAACTCATACCCAAAAGCGGAGGGTGAAGTGAGGAAATAGTTAGCAATCGTTTAATAGAAAATCAAAATATGGAGAATTGAATTAGTCAAATTATCTGAGATACAAAGGGAAGAATTTTATTGAGAAAGGATTAAGTGGCCAAAAGGAGGAGAGGCAATGACATGATCAGAACTGCTGAGATCTTTCTGACAGCTCAGAAGCAAGTCCTTGACAGTCAGTGATTTGTGTCCTAACCAGTAAAGAGGATAACAGTTGGTTCTTCTACACACCAGCCATTCACACTTCAGTTATCTGCTGGTAGATACACAATTCACAAGTATCAAATGTAGCTGGAGGGAAAGGGAGGGGATCCTTATTCTAATACATGCTGGAGGCATTCTTCTGCCAAAACTAAACAGCCTTAGAATTTCTAAAAATTGCAGAAGTTAATCTCCTTACTCAAACTGTTACATCTAATCCAGGAAATTGAGCATTAAACTTCATCTTGACAGTCTAAGAAGAACTGACCACAGAATTAATTTTAGTGATGGCTTTGATACAAATGGTTATACTTAATTGGATTTCTTGTATACAGGCAAAATGAAGCCCAGATGATTATTGTAGTGAACTGATACATATATTCAATCCCTTAGAGAAGTGTTTTACAAATAGAAACAGTGATAATCCAAATAACTTGGAAAGAAACATGTGAAAATACGAGTGTTAGCTCAAGCTTTCAAAGATTTGTCTTAAAATGGTCAAAAATATTCATAACCCTGCAGTCAAGAATCAGAACTTCTGAAAACCTTACTCAGAAGCAAAATCAAGTAATTAGTTCATTTTTGAATAGACACAATTTCAATTGACAATAGAAACAAAAGATCATTTTAAGAGTTTTGAGGAAGCAATTAAAAAATCCACTCAGCATAAACTTAAAGGGAGGCAAACTGGCTAAACTAGACAATCTCAGAATTACAAGAATCATAATTAATGAAGTAAACTTCTACCAAGGCTGCACAGAGCTTGTCCCCATGCTGTTATGTGTTTCTATTGCTTGTTGGGTGGTGAGGTACCGGCACAGGTTGCCCAGAGAGTGCCCCACAGAGTGGAGGTATTGAGCAAACATGAAATTGGATGGACATGATGACTTTCACTATGACTGAATGCAAATCATGTATTTAGATATTCTAAGAAATTTTCACAGCCCAAGACACAGTTCTCTGGAAAACTGCTTTGGGAAAGCATTAAAAAGCAGCAGTAGCTGTTTAGCGAGCCATGGCCTACGGGTTGATGCAGTGATTAGAAAGGCAAATGGGATTGAATGTCCATGCCAGATGTCTCCTGCTTTGGTGTCCTCCTTTTTGGGGTCCAGAATCCAAGAAAGTGTCAATAAATTTGGGCAGGAATAGTTGACTCAGCATGTGGCTTGGAAAAACAATCATAAGAAAAACCATCTCTGTGACTTATGAAAAAAATGGAAGGTGACTGAGATTTTTGATCACTGTCCAGCAGATGTCTGACACCACAGGGCATCATTTTTATGGACAAAGGTGCAGGAGTCCAACTATGAGGAGCTGAGGCCAGGTAACTTCAGAATAGAGGCTTCTACCAGTGACAGAAACTGGCAACTAGAATAGTTTACAAAAAATATGCTCCATATTTCATTGCTTCTTGTCTTTAAGTCTTCGGATCAAGAGAAAGGGTTTTTTTTTTCCAAGAAGGTAGTCTTGCTGGAACAGAACTCTGAGAAGGCTCACATCTCACTTTTGGGAAGGTGTTGGACTAGAAGACTAGGGTCACAAAGTTCTGGCCTTATGAGAAACAAATTTGGAGTCTGGATTTTTATCAAACACATCTTTGTATGCCCCTGTCTTGGAACCATCTTTATATTATTCCTTCAAATGTTGCCATTAAAGAAATGTCTAAGAAAGAAAATTAACTTTGCAGGTAAGCAGATATTGGTTTTGCTATGCTTAATTTAAATCCCAAATACATTCTTATAGGCTTTCCTGGGGTTTGGGAGATGTCAAGTGACCTTGTTTCCTTGAGTCAGTTGCTCAGATTTAAACCAGGATTGCAAAATTAGTGATCAGCCTGTGCTGCGCCGTGCTGCGGAGTGTCTGGTTGCAGTTTGTGCCATATGTGCATTCCATTTCAAGGGGGCCTGGGAGAATTTTGAGGACATCTGTTAGCAGCACTGTCCCACAGGAATGCTCACAACTCACTTGTGGAACAGCCCATTTTATTTTGAAAATCCTCTGCTTTGTCTATGAGATAGGAGATTTTCTTTACAATTTTTCAGGGTTGACTCTGCTGAATCCAACTGCACCAGTTTTGGCAGTCAATTCACAACCCAGAGGAAAATAGAAGGGAAATAGTCCATCTTTACTAGTGAAGATGTCCAATTTGCATTTCATTCATTCATTTTTCATTTGTGCTGCCAGGTGTTCTAAGGCCTCGTGGTATCTCTAGTCTCCCAAGCAGAATATTTTTTAACACAGGAAGTATTTGAAATTCATCATTAAAAGAGCTTGTCCACTTTTCACAAATCCCCTCTCATCTTGACAGACCAGATATTTCATAGGCTCAAGTTTTAGAACAAAGGTTTCAGGATCTTGAAAGGCTCAGGGAACTTCAGCTTCTCTGTATTTTGAATACATTTTGAAATCACACAATTTCCATCTCAGTGGAAACATTTGATGATTTCATACTTGACAATTACCTCTCATCACAACCCTTGTCTCAAAGTGTGTTGCTATTGACAGCTCTTTAGTGCCCTCTCATGATGATTTGTGTTTGACAGCATAAGAGAGAACGTGCTCTTCTGGCTAACTCAAGAGTGATGTTTGTTGTGCAAACCTTTGCACTCCTGCACTGTAAGTGACCCTTTGTAATGAGATAAATACATTTAAAAACTACAGTCCTACCACTCATCTCCTCCCCTGCTATGGGACCAGAGTGCAAGGCTCCTGTACAATCCTGCTATTGCAAAAGAGAACTGAAAACCCAGCTGGGCAGGGTTCTGTGTCTGTAATGAGTATCATCTCCATCGCCCAAAACTGCCTAGGTTTTTGCAAGAGGCACAGAAATATAAGGTGCCCTCAGCCTATGAATGCTCAATACTTCTCTTGAGTTCATCAAGTTTAGTATTTTGTCAATGACTCAGTCTTAAAAAAAAAGAAGGTACCTTGTAAATTGATAAAGAGTGGGGAATTAATGGGGGAGGACTACAACAGAAATTGATCTGGCCTTATTCAATTTAACTATATGAGCCTAAGTCTTGTAGATGTGTGTGCGTGTGTGTGTGTTTGTGTGTGTGTGTGTGATTGAGCATTAGGCAAAATAAACCCAAATCTCTTCTTTAATCCACTTGGTTTAAATATTTGTGAGAAGTCAGCTGGTGAGTGGTGTATTTCAGAGCTCACTGAAGTTCTCCAGGGAAAACAAAGGTATCTTAAAAATATCAAGGTCCTTTTCTGGCTAGCCACCATGCTGGTGCTGATGAGGCGCTGAGAATGCACCCATGGGTCCATTTAAAAACATTCATCCAGAGGCATTCTATATTGAAAAATCAGACAGAGCTCTCAGCAAGCTCATCTAGTGGAAGATGTCCCTGCTTATTGCAGGGGAGTTGGATTACACGATCCTTAAAGGTCACTTCCAACCCAAAATATTTTATGATTCTATGATCTCTCTTTATATAATATTGGTCAGTAAAGTTGTGTTTTAGACATGAAATGAGATGTTTGGCCTAAAGAACTTGGGTGGTTACAGGGTTGGGGTTTTTTTCAGTGAGAATACAAATTGCCCTGTCAAAGCTCATAAATAAAAAAACTTGGTGGAATCTGGCTACTCTTTCACAAAGATACAGTTTTCTCTTCTGCTTGCTTAATGGCTCAGGAAGCTTAGATTTCCTTCACAGGAAAAGTTTCCAGAGCAATTTAGCTGCTAAAATAATGTATTTATAACCATGGTAAAAGTAGTCATCTGTTTCTTTACTGGTGCTTCTCTGCCATTTTTTAATTTGCCAGTATCTCTGGATGAGAAGGAGATACCACAAAAGGAATAATAAAGTATGTCTGAACAGTAGAAGACTGTAAGACCTGGCAAAGTTAGCTGATAACAGAATCAGTACTTTAAAAACCCTTATTGTGGCTGTTTATCTACTATAAGCAAGATACTTTCTGAAAAAAGGCCTTTAGACCCAAAACACGGCATAGAGAAAAGTGTCTGGGAACAGGAGATATGACATCTGCAGAATCCTTATCATGAAATTGAACCTGATATGCAACTCAAAGATGACTTAAGGGGGAAATAAGCAATCTTGAATAAGGAGATACACATCTTGGAGGTTTTCCTGTCCTTTTAAATTATGGCTCCTCTTCCTAAACAACAGCTCTGTTAATGCTTGGTTCTCAAGATCTTTCAGATGGAAGAAATACAAAAATCCTCAGACGAAGGACCACTTTGCTGCTGATGGGGAATCATGCAACATCCAGCACCACACAGTGAGCTTGGGGAATTGCAATGTTAACTATGCTGCACAGCAGCTCAGAAGGGGTAAGAGCTGAATCACAGCTTGATCCTGCTATCCCATCGGGCTGCAATCCTTTATGGAATAATTGCATGTATGTCAATGGGATCGCAAGAAAGGTGAATTCTGCGTGGAGATTTTAACAGGGCAGTGGTCTTGAGAAAGGGCTGCAAGATGTATTTATTCCTTGAAGTAACAAAACCTAATTTAAACCAGGTTCAGTTACAAAGCAACTGAAAACAAGGATTCAGAAACTGCTGTGCTGGCATTTTGTCTCTGCAGCACAGGTGTCACATAAACCTGCAAGTAGCTGCTTAGTGGCACTGTTCTGCATGGAGCATTTCCAAGCTCCACTAAGCAGGAGACAGAGCACACCCCAATGGTGGGACCCTCCTCACAGCCTTCAGCACATCCAACACGTCTCACAGTTCTGTCAGTTCTTTAATTCCTTATTAAAAATACTAAGCATCAGTCCTATTAAGAATATTGTAGGGGAAGACTCATGCACATTCTTTGCCCTGTTGTAACTGATCTTTTTTTTTCTCTTAGGCAATTTCTAGTCCGTGACAATATTTGGTCTCGTATACCAGGGTATTTTTTTCCCAGATTGCCTCCTGTGGAGGACTTTGTCCTATGTCTCTTGGAAGTCTAAGAAAGTCACATCCACTCTTCTGGCAATGTATTAAAAAGACTAGTAGATTAGAGACAATTTCCCTTCAATGAATCCAGACTGAGTCGTCCCCATTCTGTCATGTTCATCCAACTAACTTCTGGTTTTGATTAGTTTCAGCCAATGCAGCTGGCACTGGAGAAGGGCTCACTGGTCCCCCATCCTAGGATCAGCTCTCTCTAAAACACAGATATGACATAAATGAGAGGCAGCATATTTTTGTTAGTAACTGAGCTCCTCTTTCCTTAAATTCCTCCAGTTCTCCTGGGGTATATACCTTTCATTCCTAGCAGCTTGTAGCTCTTTAGCTTGTTCAACACCTCATGTTTTAACATCTCACTGTCTACAATTTGAGCCTGAAAAAATACATCTGGGGCCAATATTTCCCAGCATTCTCTGTGGTGCAGTCTGATATTAATAAATCCTTTAACTCTGCTGTAAAGGTCTTTATGCTCCTAAATACTCCGTTGTTACCTTGCCGCTCTGGGGAGTCTCTCAGAGGCTTCTTGTTTCTGCTGTGGTGAAGTTTGACATTGTGGGCTATCTGCTCCTCTGAAAGCTCTGTTCCACAAGGCACATGCCTTTGGATACGTGCCTCCATAGGACTGCGTTTCCATTTGCTGATCTTTGGCACTGAGGCACACTGTTGTCCTCACAGCATGCAGTTGAAATAGATACTCCTAAAATGCACAGTGCACATGCAGAACTGGAGCTCCTTAGAAGCCTGAACATGGCCAGGTTCTGTTCTGAAATGAATAAAGGAATCATTCAGATCCCCAGTCATGGCTTCTTTTGAGTGTTCAGTTACCACAAAAAGAAGTGTCAGTCTCACGGTGGTCATGTGCCAAGATGCCTGGTTTGAGGAAGTGCATTCTCTGGAGAAGATATTTCCTTTGAGCCGATAACACTGAGCCAAAAATTCCTTTCAAACTTGATCTTGAAATAAATGGTGCATTATTTCACAGGCTTCTGTCAGTTACAGCTGACAGTGTAGCATACCCAAAGAAAACAGCACCACCAGACTGAGCAAGTTTGGTGGTACCACTAAGCTCTGGAGCAGAGCTGGAGGGATATTTGCCCACCTTTGCAAAAAGAAAGTGGATGCAAACCATTCTTGCCAGCTTTCAAATAATTTCTATTCTAGCTCCCTTCTTTATAGGGGCATATTTTCCTGTCTGAAGCAGTAAACATTGATTTCAGCAGATGTTATGCAAAATGGAGAGGATGCAAAGTGTGGGTGTTTGTTCAGAAGAGACAGTGTTTATCCCCCTTGGATGCTGAAGGTTTTATGCAGAGCAGCTGGCCTGGCCTCCCTTGGTGAGTGAGACAATAGATGTCTTATTCTTGGTACTCTGTCTCTCAGATAGGAATTTATTTGCCCTATGAATATCTTCAGAGCAGCTCTCCATGGCAAGGCTCTCCCTGAGCTATCACAAGGTCAGGGAGCTTCAGGAGAAGTTCAGGCCATGAACCATGCACTCAGCAGAGATTAGATAACAATTAACAATGGTATTTATGAGGCCAAAACTGTAGAATTGGAAGCAGAAGACAATAACAGAAGTGGAGAAAATGTCTTTGGCTGCAGTCCAGACCACAGGTATTTTCCTGACCCAGCTTTCCCTTTCTAATTAATATAATTTTTTGTATTTATATTGTTGCACCAACATACCATTAAGCTAAACCCTTCCTTCAGCATGTTGTTAGCCACTGGACAGGAATTGCTAATGAAGAGCTGCATCCTTGCTTGGACAGAGCAGGAAGCCATCACGGGGGACGATAATTTCAGGCTGATATTAGAAGTTGTTTGTGTTCACACACTGTGCTGGGCTGATGGGCCAATGCTCGGTGTTGTCTCAGGCATTCAGCTGCTCCAATACCAAGGCTGCAGTTGCCAACACCTTGCTTCAAAAACCCCTCTCAGAGGGATAAATTGCCAGATTCTGGCAGATTCTGACATTTTATCACCAAGGTTTTTCCCACAATCTAGTTACTGGTTTCTAGTTTTTCCCACAATCTAGTTACACAGTACTGAGATCCCTCAGCCTGAACCTTAGTGCCCAGGGCCCTGCACCACTTCTCCATAACCTCTGGATTTTTTCTAAAAAAAAAACCTGCTCTTGTCTTATTTTTTCAGTGAATTTCTGCCCCTATTCAATCTGCAGAAGATGGGGCAAAAGTCTGCTGCAATTTCAATACTAGCCACAGAGAGGTCACCGACTTTCTGTGTCAGCCCATGTCACACTTCTATTGCTCTGCTTCATTTTCTGTGCTTTCAAATACCTCATCTTCACACTTGTCACTTGAGACAGCAGGTAGGAGCATGCACAAATGTTTTTGTAAGCAAACACAGATCAGATTGAAATGTAATTGTGCAACCACTGTGACTTGCCTCTCTATTTTTCAGTGTCTGCACTTAGATGTGATTTGTGACACTTGGTTTAGGTATACTCTTTTACATTGATTTAGCGTGTCAGCCTTGTATTGATCCCACACTCAGGTCTTGTCATTTGTAGACAGTGCAGACTGTAAGCTTCTCTGACTATTTGAGGGCTGACATCCAAATCCTCCATACATGTCACCGTCCTCCCCCTGTCATGCTCTTGTAATAATTTTCCTGGCTTATATCCTGTGCCAAAATGCGATTGACTGAAAATCAAGTTCTGTTGATTGTCTGCGTTTCCAGGTTTTCTCTTCTTGTGTCTTAAATGCCTTTACTGATCTCATCCCTCCAGCTTGTATTGGCATATGAGGAAATCTGGAGGATTGGAAAATCAGCTGAACTACATCTGCCATTAGTCTCCTTGGGCTTGTCCAGGCCATGCTGCACCATGGCAAAATTCTTATTTGTGTTTCAGTATCTTGTTTCAGATGATGACGAACATAACAATTAGTAGGTAACCCTTGTTGCCATCATGAAACATGATGCTGCCACCATGCCACATCCTCGAAAATAACCTGCGCACACCAGCACTACTCAGTCAGTGTGGAGGGGTTTTGAGCCCAGTGGGTCAGACTGGAGCACTGTAGGGATACATGTTGGGAAGAGGGTCCCTTCCTGTGTAGGATCACAGAGTCACAGAGTCAGGGAATGGTTGGGCTTGGAATGGACCACTGAAGGTCCTCTAGTCCAACAAGCCTCCTCAAGCAGAGTCCCTGAGGACATATCACCCACAATTGTGTCCAGGTAGCTTTAGAAGATCTCCAGAGATGGAAAATCCACAGCACCTCTGGGCAACCTCTTCCAGTGCTTAGTCACCCTCACAGTAAAGAAGTTCTTCTTTGGGTTCTGGAGGAACTTCCTGTGTTCCAGTTTCTACCCATTGCTTTTCATCCTATTGTTTGGAACCACCAAGAAGAACGTGGCTCCATTGTCTTGACTCCCTCCCTTAGGATGCTAATGGACATGGATAGGATCCTCTCTCAGTCATCTCTTCCCAAGGCTGAACAGGATTCCAGGATGAGCCATTCCATCACATCTTCAGTGGCTGAGGTAAGGTATTTAGGGCATCAGAATGAAATTAAATGAAACAAAATGAAATTAAATTAAATTAAACAATATGTTGCTAATACCATTTGGCATTATACTGGATTTAAATAATCTTCTGGGGGAAAAACCACATTTTTTACTTTAAGTGAACCAAGAAAGCAAAGTAATTCAAGGCACCTTTCTGGTCCATTCTCTTCTGATCCATTGTTCTATTCAAATTTAGCTTTCAAATCTTATTACTTCTCTAGCTTCTCTGACTGTTAAACTTTCCCTCTGCTTGTCATGCTTTTGTGCAATACAGTGGAGCTCAAAAAACCTGATTTTATTACATTTTAGAAGACCCAGGCTGCAGCCACAGAGCTTTCACTCTCACATAGCCCCTACTCAACTTTCAGGCTGGGATTATTACCTTTTGTGTCGACAATGTAGCTCTGTGAAGGAAAAAATGAAGCAGAAACCCTTCTCTGCTAAATGCAACAGCGTACATTGGTTGCTGCAATAATGATGAAGTTGTATTTTTATCTAATTAGCATATTGATCCTCAGAACTGACCTTCAAAGATATACAAACTCCCTTGCCCAGATATTGAGTTGAAGAAAAATAACACAAACCAAAGATTTATAAATCGCTTACTCCTTTACTCACCATCTCCTTTACCTAATCTATGGGGTGAGAGGGCACAAGCATCTTCCACTTGACAAATGCAAGTAGATTTACAGCAGAGATGGTGAATTTGCTGTAACAGAGTGATCATCAGAGATAAGCTGAGATACGATCACTACCAGGGAGCTACAAGAGACCTGGAGAAGAACTTTTCAAAAGGGCATGTGGTGATAGGACAAGGGGGAATGGCTTTAAACTGAAAGAAGGAAGGTTTAAATTGGGTATTAGGAAGAAATACTTTATTGTGAGGATGGTGAGAACAGTTTCCCCAGAGAAGTTGCAGATACCCCATTCCTGGAAGTGTTTTAGGCCAGGTTGGGATAGGCTCTGAGAACCTGCTCTAGTGGAAAGTGTCCCTGCCCACAGCAGGAGGGTTGGAACAAGGTGATATTTAAGATCCCTTCCAACCCAAACCACTCTGAGGTTGTATGATTCTCTGTGGGAAATGGCACAGGACCTCACATACACTTTTTCCATCCTTGGACCTAGCTCAGTTTTGTTCCACTGCAGAGACAATGTACAAAAGTACTTAAAATGCAACGGTGATGCAGATATCAGGCATTTGACTGAATTTTCTGTGTTCTTTGCTTCTGTACCAGAAAATTCACATCTCTTCCTAAATAAACATTTTCCTATTCTCCTTCCAGAGTCTCCTTTGCTTTGCTATTCAGTATACAATGGTATTTATCCATATGCCCTTGCTCATCCTCTCCTGGCAGTGACACTTGCCTAGCAGTGTGACTTAGCTGGTGACTTATTCCTGCAGCTTCCAGTCTCAGCCTCCCACAGCCCTGCCCAGGTGGAACTGGCCGGCATTCAGGGAATTTCATTACTTTTTCTTGGGGAAATAAAAGAGTCATTAAAAAAATGAAGAGCTACTAAGATTTTTTTTTTCCTTTTTGCTGAAAAATATGTTTATTTAGCCACAAATTTGTCTATTAACACAATAAGCATTTAGTAAATCACACTTTGCAATAATGTTTTTGATAAAAGTATCCACAAAAGTAGTTCAAGGTTCTTGCAAACCTGGGTATGCTTTGTATCTTCCCAAAAGAAAGAAAAATATGAAAATTTTCTCCTCTCTGAAATATTAATTTTTTTCCAGCAGGTCTGCTCTGCTGACAGCACAACTCCTTTGTTCCTGTTCAGTCCTACTTCTCTGTGGCCAATGCAAAGATCTTCTCTTCCTCTCCCATTGAGAGAGATCACAGTTGATTTGTGTTTAATCCAACAACTAATTACCTCAAAAATGAGGCTGTTTAAGCACAGTCAATGGCACCATGAGGCATTTCTATGTCTAAATAATGAGCTAAACAGCAATGCCCTTGCTGTTTCCACTCCTCATCATCTCCTTAGCAGGGATTGTATAAAGAGCTTGCAGACATTATATGTCAAGACATTCACAATATGCCAGGATTTTGACCCTTAGTTCTTTCTTTGTAACTTCAGCCTGACCGAAACATTTGCAGCTTGTCTGAACGTCTAGCCAAGCACTCACTGCCAGGATGTGACTGGCCTTCAGCCACTGTCTTTCCTGAACTCCTGAATGCACAAACCCTCTTCACCTCTGTGCCACTGGCATCATGGCCCTACAGCTAAAGCTGGCCGCAAAACCACAGGTTCACACGATGTTTTGTGAGAATAATAAGAGCTGGTGAGACCTTGTTTGTTCCTGTTCCTGCTCTGCCCAGCATCCCTGCCTGTCGAGGGAGGGTTGTGATACCTCAGCCAGCCCCAGTGTGCCATAAGCAGATGCTGTGGAACCCTTCCCACTTCCAGCAGCCTGGGTCAAGCTCAGACCTGGCTGCTTGCTGCATAAGCCTCAGTCTGTTTGCAGCATCTGTGTCCCCTTCATGTCCAATTGGTCCTGTGGAGGGCCTTCTGCACTGCCAAGCCTCCCTCAGTGCCCATAGGGCTTGCTCTGAGCAAGACTCCCCTTGTTCTGTGCTTGACTGACTTCAGTGTTGGCTGTCTGCAGCTGTGTTTAATGTTTTCTTGTGTGTAAACTGCAGATACATTTAGAACCTTTGCCTGACCCTCAGCTGTCTTCATTGAAGGGTGGGGATAGCACCACATTCCTGGGCACAAGGTCAAGGGATCTGCAGATTCCTGATAAAGCTTCTTTGCTCCAACGATGCAGTTCTGCCTTGGGATAATTGCTCTGCCCACAGACCACATTACAACTTCTAACACTAAGAAACTCTGCCCCTGAGGGTACAGGAGGGTTGAAAAACAGTGGCTGTGAAATTAGGCAGCCTCTGCTTATGTAGGGCCTGTGCAGGACCCAAAAGTTCCTCAGGAGCTGCAGCATCCTGTGAATATCCTCACCTGGGAGCTGGTACCATGGGCTGAGCAGTTCCCTAGGGCTGAAATTAGTAAATATACATTTTCCCCAGGGTTATGACATCTCTTTGGTAATTTCAAGGTAAGAAATGTTCATGCAACAGTGCAGGCCTTCACCTTAGGCTCAGACATGTCCTCAGACATGAAAACCATGGGACTTCAGTTACAAGGTCTGACTACAGTTAAGAGGGGAGCAGAAAGGTGCTGCTGACATGCAAGGAGAGCTTTAGGTCCTGGGGTTTTGTGCACATTGCACAAAAACCTCAGACACTGAGTGGCAGTCTCACTGCTAAATAGGGGAAGGAGGACAATCCCACTTAATAAATTACACACAAGTGTGATGATTCAGAAGGGCTAATTCCTCCAGACTAAGAAAATTAAAAGCAAATTATAAGCAAACAGGAGGAAAGGCAAAGACAGAAGGCTAATGGAAAGCAACATTTTTTCACATCAAAATAATCACATTCACACTATCAATAAAGAAGACAACATTGGCTAAAATCCCTTCCAGTTTCTGTGGCAAAGTGAAGGCTCCAATCAGAAATAGAAAAGCACCATATGACAGAGAAAGAGAGGGGAAACAGATCATAGCTGATAAAAATGCAAAGTTCTGAAGCCTAAAAAATTGGTGATGCGTGATAAAAATATCCAGGAAAATAAGGACTTTTAAATGATATACCAAGAATGAAGACCTTCTTCCACTGGACCAGAGGATACAGATCCCATAATGCAGAAAGCTACAGTGTTGGGAAGGTGATTCCTCCAGTCCCTTTTCCCAATCAATCTCCAGGGGAGCTGGAAGGGAAGATGTGCTACACTACCTCAACTTCTGTCTTGCTGCAACACCATGTAGAGAAGCTTCCATCCTCTGGCTTTGCTGTACACGAACTGCACATGAACCATGGAGGCTTCCTTTGCTTTGGTCCCTGCTGAACCTTTGCTGCTTTCACAGGCCAGCAGTGAATAAGAGATTTCCACACAGAGGGACACACAAGGTTCCCTTGAGGGATGGGAGCTTGCCATTTACATCCTCTACAAGAGACCTGTTCTCCTTTGAACACAGACAAGCTGAGGTCTTGACTGTGTTTTCACAACATGGCATTTCTCTTGTTAGCCTGCCTAGCCCTTTTTCTACCAGCCACATTCTGACAGGCAGCGGACAGTAGCTGTAAGACATGAGCAGCATTGAGACTCTCATCTGCACGGTTGCCTTTACACTGTGTCCCACTCAGCCTCTCATTCACTTCCTGTAGGAGGCACTGCCCACAAGCTCTCCACAGCTCTTCCCCCAAGGCTCTGCAGACAGTCAGTGACAAGCCTGAAAAAATCCCCTCCTTAGGTGAAGGATACAGCAGCCACAGGGAATTTCTTATTTACGGGTTAGATGCATGAATTATCATGATAGTGACATTCTCTGGTGGCCTTCAACTGAGGGTCAAAGTCACCAGCCAGGTTTCCAGTGCTCTTTTGTGCCATTGCATCTCCCTCTTCCCTGGAGGCTGAGTCCAGTGCTGGTCAGGGTGGCCTCACACCTCCTCCTGCCCAGCAGGCTCCTGGCACCCAAAGCCAGGCAGGTGGCCTGGCAAGTCCCTGCAGGGTGTGACACAGACATCCCAACAGCACCCAGCTCTGCCAGCACCCACACTAACCCTTGCAACCCCCACAGACATGATTTGAAAGCCTGTTGCTTGCTGGTTTTGCTGGAAGTTTGATTTAACTTTGTGCCATGTTCCTCCCTGCAACACACCAAATATCTCTGTGAACAGTCAAGTTTGGGTCTATCTTATTTTTTTTTCTCTCTTTGGAAAGAGAGAAAGGGCATCAGAAGCAAAGCTTTTCTCACCAGATCCATTGCTTATCTGCTCTGTGTAACAGACCATTGGATATGGGTTTAGCTTCTGATAATACATGAATAGATTTCCCACCCCACATCTGAAAGGTTCTTGGGATGACTCATCCGACTCCTTCTCGGATGCTGTGAGTGCAGCTATAATATAAACCAGCTGTGTCCTGGTTTGGAAAAATAACCATTCATGTTGTTGAGGAATAACTGCGACTGGAAATACCTTAAAATAACTGAAGTAATCCGTTTTATTGGTAGGCTGCAGCAAACTGCTATTCCAGAATGGTCTGCACTTAGCAGGCACCACATTATCCTGTGAACAGGATTTATTGCTACAGATATAAAAAACAGGGAAGCTGTTCTTAAAACATCTTCCTCCAAGGCATGTCTCTGCCTAAAACTATAGAAAATGCAAGATGTGTTGGGGAGCACATTGGAAAGGTCTGAGGAAGGGAAACCAAGGAAGGCAGAATCCAAAGTGCCATTAATGGTTGTTGGAAGCAAATCCCAGAAAAGGCAACTTTCAGTCTCTTTTCAAATGCATCAAAGAAAGCTGGAGATTTGAACAAGGATTTGTGTGCTCTTCCCTGCATTTTGGAAAGGAGGAACTCCTCCACCTCCTGTCAAGAGAATGAACTGTATCAGGGATGCACCCATCCTGTGCCTCCTCCAGCCTGGTAATACACAACAGAACTGAAACAAAGCCGTTGGCCAAAGCTTCTCAGAAACATAGAGCCACTCAAATATCTGCAAGGTCAGAAAGATGCTTGTTCACCTGCTGGTTGCTCCTGAAGGCTTTAGAACCACTTAAATAGGAGATAAGCCTGTGATGCTTGATGGAAGAGCTGTCCCACATGCAGGATCCCAGGTGACCCACCAGCAGGCCTCTTAAACCAACAAAAGACTTCCAGCGATTTCAATACTTAACAATTTCCAAGTACATTGATGAATGAAACATTTCTCACATGGTCTTAAATATCTGAAAAGGATACTTGAAGTGAAAGGTCAAGCAGTATTATGGAACCTGACAAGATGTCATGAGTGCTGCTTTTTTTTTTTTGCCCTGGTAGCAGAAGTCATGTAAAGATGTATATTTGCATGCTATATTCACAGGGCTGCTTCTATGTTTGCTGAAGAGAAACTCATGTAAGCTTATTCCATCCCCACTCCTGAGACAGGAAATATCCAGAGGCAGAGACAGGAACCTAAACAACCTTTGCTGCACGTGTCCATAGTGACATCCTCTGGGGTTACTTGTAGGAGGAACTTCAACAAAGCCTGGCCAAAGAGTCTGCCCATGGCCAAGCTACTGAGGACTTGTACAGCTCCCTGCAGTGTTTGAGCAGACAGGTGAAAAATTGCTGGAAATTCTGAGCCCAGAGACTCTTTTCCTTCTTCCAGTTTCAAAAGTCCTGCTAAATAATTGTTTCTGTATAAATTAATGGAGGCAGTATGGTAAGTAAAGTATTTTGCAAAAGAGATAAAAGTGAGTCAAGAGCAAAGAAGTAATGTAATGTAATCCTCTTTCATGGACGGATGCTGCATCCATCCTGCTGAGAGAGGCTTGAACCTCACAGACGAGGAAACCTTTAGGACTGCTGCTCACCACTGACTGCTGGCAAAATTCAACACAGCATTTTCCTGCCAAGGAGAGATGCCTGACCCCACTACTAAGCCTGAGTCAAAAAAATGACCAAAGCTGAAAACAGACCTTGCTTTTGCCCTTTGTGTAGCTTAGCACAGGTGTAAAAGAAACTCAGGTATTCAAGCTCCATCCAGGACTCCCCACACTATTCAGCCCCTCTCATACTGCAGCAGAGCAGCAGGCCTTGCAGGGCACAAGAAATACAATTGGCATCACAGCATCTCTTTCTAACCAGTATCATTGGAAACAAGATTTGCTGTTGCTTCACTCCGTTGTCCTACCATAAATTAAAAAAAAAAAAACAAATTTTATTTGCCATAGGAGTCTAGAGGACAAAGATTTTTCATTTACATGAACATTTGGAGAGCTTTCAGAGCAAACACAAAATCCAATTTACTTCCAGTTTTTCAGCTACTAAAAAAAGCCCCCAAACCAAAATGAGATCTACCAAGGGCTGGCATGTGATGAAAGGAATTACAGCAGTCCACAGTATAAGCAAAACAAGAGGCACTGCTCACCTCATGGATACAGAAATGACAGGCCAGACCAAGGCTTGCACTCAGACTTGCATTGTAGCCATTGTGTAGGGATAAGGGCTTGTGCTCTGCTGTATTTTGGGAGGTTAGAAATGCTCCTGGGCATCCTGCATCAGGCTGGGCAGTGGCTGCTGGTAAGCATCTTGTCTTCCTGGTAAGTAAGTTGCATGGACCAAAACAAAAGCATTTTCAGAGGGATTTGATCTCATCAGTTTTCCTACCTGGTTCCATTTGAGATGATCTTATGGATTTGTCTACTCCTTTCTCTGTTCCATTTTTGGGTACATATGGGTGGTTTTTTTTTAATAATCTGTTGTCTGGTGCATTATTCTGAACCGTAGCCATCTAGATATCACATTTCCTTTTTCTAAGCCTCCTGACACTGCTGACTGCTGCAGTTTTACAGATTTTTTTACAGAATGTACAGTTTTTTACAGAATTACTGTCTGTAATTACATCAGAAATGTGTTGGTTCCTTGAACACATGTGAAAGCCATGTCCTTCTCTGTGTGCCAGTCACATAGCAGTTAAAATTTTGCATTTTCCCCCAACCAGATTACAGCTGTCATTTCTTTATGCATAAAGCATCTTTTTTATTGCTGTTGTTTCTGTAGGTGCCCCTTGCATATTAGGATCATGTTTTAATAACTGGATGAGAAAATTGCCAACCACCACAAAGATAGGAAAAGGTAGACAGAAAACTTGCAGAGATTAGGGGAGTTTTGGAAGGTTTCCAGAGCAAAGCTGGGAATTTGATCACTTGCAGAAGAGGTGACAAAGGTGAATGGTGAAGAGGAAGGTTGTTTTTCCCTTAGGGCTGCCTTCCTGTGTTGACTTTGACATGCACACATGGGATGACTGAGCCTGGGCTGCTCCCTGTGCCTCTCTGAAATGCAGCAGTGCAGCAGCAGCTGCCCTGCCTCACTGCCTGTAGGGCAGACCCTGGGGCGGTGACTCCAGCTCTGAGTACACTGGAGAGCTGTATGTGTGGCCACAATACGAGTAAAATCAGCTCAGAGATGTGAGTGCTAGGAGGTGACAGTCCCTGGCCTTAGAGGTGACAGTCCTCTGTTGCATTGCAGACACCAGTAGAACAGCAAAAGGGTCTGGTTTCCAAGGTAGCCCCAAGGTAGCCCCAGGTAGCCCCAAGAGGGTGACTCGCAGTGGGAGCATTTGGGGAACCCCACTGCAGGTGGAGGAAAGCTTCTCAGCTTGCAAACAATCCATGTACCCTTTGCAGGCAGTAAACCATGATGCTAAAATGCTGCCCAGCACAAGCACTGAGCAGTGGGAGAGGGAAACTAAAGCACCCTCAGAGAGAACCTAGCCAGATGGCAGCCATGGATGTGCCCTGTATCAAAAAATAAGTCATTGTGATCCTGATTTTCCTCCTTGACTCAAATTGTCTTTAATACACTGTTTGCAAAGTAACAATTAAAAATATAATTTAAGAGGCATTAGCTGACTGACGGCTGTTGCTTATCCTGCAATATCCTGAGGACCAGACCCACAGAACTGGGGATCAGTACCTGGGAGTCCAGCAGCCAAGAGATGCACTGGAAGTCACACAGGTTTGCACCATCTCCTACTGACATGCCAGAGAGTGCAAATGCCAGAAACCCAGCACAACTCCTGAGAGGGAAATAATCACTGTTCTCCCCAGGGAAGGGAGAAACAGCAACTGTAATTCATGTAGAACAAATTCACCTTATCATCAGTTGTCATGGGAGAGTCCCTAGGCACTGCTGAAGAAAATGTAGCTGGAGAGAGGCAGCTTATGTCAAAAAGTCCAGCAAGAGCAATCCACTGAGCTGAGAAGGGCATGCTTGTGATGTGGTGGGCAGAGGATTGAAGGCTTTGCTTATTTGAGCTGACGAGCTCGGCTGGTGGCTCACAGGGCCACTTCAAAAGGAACCTCTGCCTCTGCTGGGATGAGTGTTTGACAGGTTGGTAGCACAAGGACTCAAGTAACAAGCTAGTGTTAATTGAATTTATTCACTGGTGATGGGTGCATGGGTTTCCTGTGCTTTTACTTGGGTTTGCACGCAGTCATAAGATTTACAAGCTGTGAACATCTGCAGTTTGGAATTACTTTTACAGCTACAGGAGGCTTTTCAGATTAACTTGTAAGATTAAGAATTTTCTTCTCACATATCTTCCTGGGGTTTAAGAAGGGAAGTGGGCAGCAGGGTGGAAGAAGTGCTCCTTTCCTGGACTGCTCATATTCCCACACATACAGCTCTCCACCCTGAGCAATCCCACCAACTTTGGAGAACCTTTTTTTGTCACCTCAGAAGCTGAGGGATCTCCAAAGCTCCCTGAAGCCCAGATGTCTCAAAAAACTTTGTGACTTATGTTCTCTTAGTTATCTGACAGCCTCACCTCAAACTAAGTCCACCCACCTGCTCCTGGAGTGGATGATGTTGATTTTCTCTAGCTTCTATAACCACACGGGCAAATATCCACAGGTCTACTGTGCATGGGGAGATGGTGGCTAAGTTTGCCTCAGAATAAAGTGGTAAATTTGGCCTGTTTCTGAGTATCTCTCCAGGAGCAGAGACACAGCCCCTCAGGTTGTGATATTTTTCTTTCTTTGTAATGGCTTTTGGTCTGATAACATGAGCTAGCTCTGAGACATTGTGCTGAGAAAATTGATAACAATATCCTCTCTTCTTCTGAGCTGCTGCTGGAATTGTTCAGTGGCTGAAATAAGTCCTTTGATTATTGTTTCCTATTGCTTGACTGGTTTGATAAGGTATTTTGAAGTCAGTGGAGTAAACCAACTCATACCAACTAATGGTGAGGCTTGCTATTGTTCTGGGATGATTTGCACCACGATAATTTCTGAGGCATTTGGATGCAATGTTTAATTAATTCTGGTGAATGATTTAAACGCCAGTCAATTGCTGCTAACCTGAGATAAGGCTATTTGTATAATTTCAGTATAATCATCTTCTCCCCTGCATTAATTAACACATGACAGCATTACACTGACAGCTTCTTAACACTTCTCTAACATTTCTTCCAAATCTCTCTCTCCCACTTCCCTGTGGACAATATGTCAATAAAACCCCCAAGTATTCTTTTTGAAAGCCCTTCATGTTTTAGTGTTGTGTTTTGCTGGGTGCAATGACACAGGCTCATACCAAGGCCAGTTGGTCCCTGTCTGGCTGAAAGACTGATGAAGAAGCCATGGGGTCTCACTAGCCTTCAAATTCATCCTGAGATCCAGAAGCCACACATACTGCTAATAATGACAGGACTTGGGAGATGTGAAGAACCTAGGGCAAGGTCCCCACTGGGATGAGGAATTGCACAGGACAATTAGGCAATTGACTCTTTTGGGTACTATTGAAGTGGTCCATGCTCTGCTGCTGAAAGGACACCATGTGTTTTATAGTGCTGGAAAACATTTTTCAGCTTGTGGGTTTGTTTCTCATCATCTTTGTCTCTGCCTCTATATTTTAGCAATAGCCTTTTCATGAATTATCAAAAGTATTTCTGCACTTCCCAAACATCTCTGCAGTTGTTCATCTGAATTCCTGAATATTTTCTCTGACATTTTCTGCAAAGGCTTCTGTGTTCTGTACGACACAGAGACCCACCTTCACCTCATCAGGGAATGACACCTGGGTCCTCTTGACCTCACATTCTCCATCTCATGGCATCATACCAAACCTCAGAAGTCCAAGTTAGATACCTGGCTATGTTCCCTCTATGGTCTTGGAGACTCCCCATGCATAGTTATTTCACCAGACTTGTCTCCTGCTACTCTAGGTGCTTGTAACCAGCGTTATCCCAGGAAGAATCTGAGGTCCAAAATATATCCACAGGTTTAACTATTTGGTTTTTTTAGCTTGCTTTCCCCCATCTAATCATTAATTCACTGCTGCAGCTTACACAAACAACTCTCCAGAAATGACCCTTCTTATCCACTGCCACAAAAACAGAACCTGTCCTTAAATCATAACTCTGGCACCACCAAAAATCTCTGCAATGTGATTTCAAAGAGGTGGATGCAGGCTTTGGAAGGAATAAGTTGTTCACAATTCACCGCTCAGAAATATCTCACAATTGGCTGATGCAGCTTTGAACTGAGTCACCACAGCATGCTTGTGCCTGAAAGGAACAGCAGCTTCCCAAGCCTGGGCTGTGCAGAGGTTGTTCCTCCACCACCCCTTCACCCTGCAGTCCTCCCTCTGGCTGGCACACAATTTTCTGAGTCACTGGTGCTTGTGCATCTTGCCCTTGCACAGTGATTATCATTTCTCAAATCATCAGTAGTCCTTCCTCTCCTGCTGCCTCTGTGTCTTAAAATAGCCAATAGAGCTCTGCACCCTGTGGAGAGGATGACTTTGCTCTTAAACTGTCTTCGTGGCATGCAGGTAAAGAAACACAGTAATGAGTGTTTAAACAGGGCTTCTCACAATAACCTTTTCAGCTAACTGCATTTCTTTTTTTGGTTATTGAAGTGTGGAGGGAAGTGTGGTCTTCTTTGATATATATCAATCTTTGACCAAGTTGGTTAAGAACCACCACAATGCTCTGGCCTTACCATCTACTAGACAATGGCTTGGACTGATCCTTTCACTGACCTCACCCCCTGAGCCACCAGGTATCCAGAGTTTCTGCAAAAAATTAAGCACCAGTTGAAATTAGCTGCTTAAGTCTTGTCTAACTTACACAGAAGAACACTAACAAGAAGACTTAAAAGACTAAAAAGTTTCAAAGGGATCGGTTTTGTGCCTGGAAGTATTAATTCCACAAAGCAGAAAGGTTTGACTATCTATTCCCTAAGCATCACTTCACAGAACAGCATTTCTGTTTACCCCAACTCACTCATATTTTTGAATCCATATAGCATTTTTCCCCTTGGATTGTGGTTCCTAAAATCCTAATACCTTTTAGCTGCAGGTCCCCCCCTACATTGCATCTGACTGGTGAATTAAATTCTCACTGCTTGATGTTCTTGCAGGCTAGCAAATGTATTTGGAATGCTTGAATGTTAATCATCAAAAATATTTTCACAGGGCTCTACAAACTAAATTCATTAGAATACCCTCAGTATTCAGTGTGAAAAAAATGGTCTGTAACAGAGATCCACCCTTGCAAAGCTGTTGTGGAAAAAAAATAGACATGTATAATGAATGTTTCTGATAGAGGAAAAAATAACAAAGTAGGTGAGTATCTGGGAAGTACAGCTTTGTTATTAAAACACTGGGCTGGGAGATGGATGTCTGCATCATATTTCCAGCCTGCCACAGATTTCCCATACGACCGCGGACAAATTGCTCGCAGATTATTTCTGAAACTGGCCTGCAGTTTTTGGGTGACACTTTCTGAAGACTGACGCTTCCTTTTGGCTCCAGCAGCACCAATGCTGCCTTTAATCCTGAAAACCTGGGGCCAAGGCTGTATTAGCTCTGCCTGTACTGCTCTGAAAGATCAGCCTCCGCAGCGGGTTTGGCTCGGTGTGTCCGGTCCCCTGCCCACCACAGCCCTCATGTCCGAGCCCAGGCTGCTGGCTCACAGCCTGCCCGGGCGGCTCTGCCAGCAGGTTTAGACATTCTCCTGCTCTGTCTGGCCGGACCTGCCAGAGCAGACCTGTTGGGTTTACTCCATGTTTAGCTAGCCTGGTCTACCTGTCACTGCTGAGTGCCAAGGCTCAGAGCTCCAGCACAGCATCTCCCCAGCTCATACACAGGCAACAGCAGGGAGGCCTACATGGCTGTTTTGTAGGGAAAGACCTGAACTAGTGATCAGTGGTAATCCTAAACTGAAGTCATTCTGCCGTATTGGATCAAGCAGTTAGAAACAAAGGAAACAGTCATTGGTATCATAGAATAATTAAGGTTGGAAAAGCCCCCTAATATCATCAAATCGAACTACTAACGCAGCATTACCAAGCCCACCATTAAACTATGTCCCTAAACACCACATCTAACTTATTTTGAACTTCTAGGGATGGTGATTATAATACCTTCCTGGGCAGTCTGTTCCAATGCTTGACCACTCTTAGAGTGAAGAATTTTTTCCTTATATCCCATATTAACCACTCCTGGTGCAAATTAAGGCATTTTCATCTTGTCCTATTACCTGTTGCCTGGGAGAATAGGCTGACCCCCACCTGGCTACAACTTCCTTTCAGGTAGTTATAGAGAGTGATAAGGTCTCCCCTGAGCCTCCTTTTCTCCAGATAAAACACCCGCAAGCTCCCTCATCAGACTTGTGCTCCAGACTCTCCCACAGCTCTGTTGTTCCCTTGTTATACTCCAACACCTCAGTGTCTTTCCACTGAACACTCCAATTTAGAAATGGTTTCCAACCTCAGTCTGTACCTTGGTTCCCCTCCCTGGTACAAGGGGTTGGGTCTCACTAATAAACTTGCAGGGTGTAGCAACAAGTACTTGTATTTTTGAAGTACCCAAACCAAAGAGTTCCAGAGACATGCCCAGGAGAAAGTGAGTAAGGCTGTATTCAGAGCAGGGTTTAAAGATGGATAGTAAATAAGACACCGGACCCTTCCACAACAGTAAGGATAGAAGAGATTATTGATGAACTGCTCACTAATTGAGCATCATCCTTTCTGGGTACTAAATGAGGTGGGGGACTAGAGGAAACAATGTGTGCAACTATAATCTGGCTTCAAATGCATGTGCATGGAGGGGCCTGAATTAACACTGCACAAATGCTATTAGTGCCGACATTTCCTTAGTTGAATGCTAAGTTTTGACTGCTTTTATAACATACTTTTCTCTCTTCCAGTCTTGTACTTCACAGCATTATTTGGGCCAAAGGAAATGGAAATAGAACAGAGATAGTAAATGCTTCCTTCTATTCTCAAACAGCAATTCTCTTCCACTCTACATTGGTGGGAAACACAGATCTCACAACACAAGAGAATGGGGCCCTTGGCATCAACACAGGGAAGCCAAGAACTGGGGTGTCCCAGAATCACAGTTCATAATTTGTGTTGGGACTTGACTGTGCCTTTGTTTTCCTATTTACACAATAACAATGCAGATTCAATTTTCCTGAGGGATTTTCAAGGCCTCACCAATGTTTGGTGGTGCCATTCATAAAGAACCTGGGGAAAGCAGGTTTGCAGATTGCAGCAGAGTACCTGATGTCTTAGTCCTCAGGCGGTAATAATTACTATTGATTGCCTGGTCACATTACCTGCCAGAATATGAAAAGGCAGAACAAACTGTAGTGAGAGGATCTGGTTTTGCTGCAAGTAGCAAAATTCCCCTTAGACAACACTCTTACATGCTGCCATTGACCACAGCCAATGAAAAAAAAATAATGCACTGGTGTCAAAAATTTATATATTACAGCTCAAAAATACCCTCCAGGAAGAGCAGGAGAGAAAAGAAGTGAGAAGGCAACAACCTAAGACAGGAGGAGATCATTTATAAGAGATGGGCAGTTCATATATCTGTAGGAATGAATAGAGCCAGTGGAATGGTCCCTGTGATACAGCACAATAGTCTATTGTCTTGGTGTCGATAAATCAGCCTCTGAGCCTGTGCTTTGAGAGCCATATGTTCATTATTAAACACTGTTCTGTGCTCCCTCTTCCGTTTCCACGCCAGCCTTGTCCACTCTGTGCACAGGAGAACGCTGCCCCTTCTACCTGGATGAAGCTGTGGTGGTGACTGATCCTGGAAGGGCATTCCAGGTACCTCTGTTCCACAATGGTTCTTTCAGCTCCACACAGCACCACATTGCTCTGCATTAAAGTCTGGCCCCTTGCAGTGCCCATCACAGTGTACCAAACCCTCTCAGTGCCCACATTTGCTGCCAGGACAAAGGTGTGCTTCCCCCATTTGCCTGGTGGAGTAGGTTTATGTGCAAGGTGTTGATAGTGGGGATGCTACAGGGGTGGCTTCTGTGAGAAGCTGCCAGAAGCTTCTCCCATGTCTGACAGAGCCAATGCCAGCCAGCTCCAAGGTGGATGGAGGAGATAGGGAAAATCAGGAGTGAAGTAAAGCCCAGCAAGAAGGGTGGGATAGGAGGAAGAGGTCTAAAGATTTAGTTTTTATTTCTTATTGTGCTACTCTGATCTAATGATAATATAATAATTCTTCCCAAGTTGAGTCTGTTATTCCCATGACACCAATGGGTGAGTGATCCTTCCTGTCCATATCTCAACCCATGAAGCTTTTGTTAGGATTTCTCTCCCCCATCCAGTTGAGGAACGGGAGTGATAAAGTGGCTTTGATGGGAACTTGGCATCCAGTGAGAGTCAACCCACAATGTCTTACCAGACAAGTCTGCACACCGAGGAGATCTCAGTTCTCGACTCAGTCAATAGGATCTCCTCCTTCCAGACAGCAGCAAGATCACCCTGGCTTGCAGGCTCCTCTTTAGGGGAAGCTTCTGTTGAGAGCAGTACTCTGATGAACACAGGAAGGTTATGAATTTCTTTACAAAAAGTTTAATATTTTTTAGCACTTTCCTGCTTGAGTGCTGTGCAACATCATAAAGACATAAACAGCTCTATGTACTACCAAACATGCAAAATGACTTAGAGGTATCAAGAGCTTTTCCCCAAATGCAAGCTTTGCTCTCCACTGCCTGCCTGCAAAACAGCTGCAGCATACAGGTGGGTCAAGGTAGCTTTATCTGCACCTGGGCCCAGCAGGCAGAGATTGGATCTGAACTCCCCAGAGGCCACTGTTGGCTGAAGCAGAGGTAGTGCTGTTTGAGAAGCTGGGCTGTTGATCATGGGCAGCTTTTAAGATTTCCCTTTCCCTGGGAAGGGTGTTAGGCACCATGATCCTTCTCCCTTTAAGGCGGCCAAGGTTAAAAATGTCCCTAAGAGTCCTTCACTGAACCAAGTTAACATGGGACATAAAACCAGTAAATCCAAGCAGTTTTAGGCACACATTTATCTTCAGTGCTTTACTCAGCTTAGGCAATGAGCAGAGAACATTTCATTTGTCTTGGCTCCAAGTCAGCTTTTTCCTCAATTGGCAGAGGGAAGGTGGTGTGTGCATTACAAGACACAATGTAAAACTCGGGTTAGAAGAGCCATGGCTAATAACCAAAAGGACAGCAATAACTTTTGAGTAAGTACCAGATTCAAATACTGGCCACCTGCCTTTATAAAGGGCAAATATTTTGTCAGTGTCCTCTGTGGGAAAGAGCTGGAGGGTGACAAGACAATACAAGAAAGCCCTCGAAAGATCCTGCAGTCATTCCTGTGCACAGGTACTGTATGGCAGTACCTTCAACTGCTCCTAATGGATGGCTTTTGCTCAAAATATCCTGTGCTGGGGAGGATGCAGCCTCCCCAAGCAATCTGCTGCAGTGTTCCTGTTGTGTTGAAAAGCCAGATGAGGATATCAGACGTGCATTATGCCATCCCCAGAGACTGGCTTCCCTCCTCCCTTTTGCAGCTCACTCTCTGGCATAGTTCAAGTTTGCTCAGTAGCTTGCTGGACTTGAAAGATTTTTGTTCACTGATCTATCTCTTGCTAAGGAATTACTCTTTTCCTCTGACCCCTTGATTCCTCCTTCCATCTGTCTTGGGCAGCAGGGCTGGATTCTGGTGGGATCATTTGTGTGGGAAAAATTCTGTCTGTGCTCCCAGGTGCTCAAACACATTGCAGACCTGCCAGGCTCTTACTAAATGATGCTTTAAAAAAAGAGTGCACAGAGGAAAATTAAAGCTTCAAAAGAAGGGGCATGAGCCAGTGGCAGGCATATGCCTCTCATTGCTAAGCCCCCACACTAAATAAGAGCCAAAATTCTCATGCAAGCAGTGCTTGGCTGAAGGTGAAAATTAAGAGAATGAAGTCTGGCCATGCAGAACATCTGTGGCAGCCAGTTACCAAGCAGGAGAAATAGAAGACAAATTTCATGCTGCAGATAAGGACAAACTGAAACAAAATACAGTCTGGGTGCAGAGATTAGAAGCTCTGAAAATCTGATATTATTAAAGGAAGATGTTGCATTTGGGAGTAATGGTCTCATTTAAGCATTAATAATGAAAAAAAGCATCGGTTATAATATATGGCGGGGAATACATCCATCCTCCTAATGATAACAAGACAGATGATTTTCCTAAAACTCATGCCACTTTTGGCTGTAACTGAGGAGGAACTGGAGATGGCTCCAGAGCATATGGACCAAGGATTTGCTCCAATGCACATCCTCTTGTGAACATGCCACAGGCTATGATTAAGTGTCTAAAAGCATTTGTGAACAGAAAAATGATATGTGTCTGATATGGCTGTGTCCTACTGCTTCTGCTTTGAAAAAGGATTTGCAATGTAATCCCCGTGTTTCTAATGCTTCCCACTGTCTGCATGCAGCGCATCACTTGCATTTCCATCTCTTTGGACTCCTTGTTTGTTCAAAGGCAAATGTGTGGGTCTGTGGGGATTTCCTTCTCTGTGTTGAATGATATTTTCATGGTACAGCATAAGACCTGGATTAATCTGAAAGCAGTCACAGAGAGACATTCTAGGGATCCCAAGCAGAAAGTTCTCTATATCTAGAACAAACTGGAAGGTGCTGTCTCTGCTCTGGGCTCACATCCCACATGACAGGTCTCCTGCCTTGCACACAGTCCTAGAAGTGAGAGCAAAGCCCAGCCCCCACTACAGGCATGGGAAGAAAAGAGAGGAAAAACAACAAATAAGCCAAATGAAACAGGAAAGCATTTTTTAATGCTTTTAGGAGAAGCCCCACAGAGCAAATATCAGCTCTGAACTAAACTTCTCTCTCCTTCTGGAACTCAGAGCAGAACAGTGTGGCTGCCAAGCTGCCAGGCCTCTCTCCAAGGCACTGCCAGGCTTCAAACACCTCAAGCCCTCTCAGCAGCTCAATTTTCCCTGAACAGGCTAATCATCCCTGCTGTCCTAGTGCTGTGCTCCAAGCTCACTTCCATATTGTACAGACTAAGCTTACCTCTAATTCTTCTTTGGAAGCTGCTCTGCATATTCCCACTGTCCTCTCTGATTGTGAAACCTCTCCAAATCCTACACCTGGCAAGGTATTGCTGCCCCTCCCCACCAAAGTTCATGAACTGTGTGCTTCATGCACTCCAGTATTTTGGTATTTCCTACAGAAATTGGTCCCTCTGGGCCTGTTTTTGTGAGCATTTGCCTCTGCGCTTCTCACCTGCCGCTGAGCAGACACACACTCTGCAGGTTTAACAAGCCCTGAGAAAGCAAGGACTGACCCTGTCCCCAGCTGTGCTGCTGAATGCCCTGGGCTTGAGGGGCTAGTCAGGGAATCATAGAATGGTTTGGGTCAGAAAGGACCTTACAGATCATCTAGTTGCAACCCTTCTGCCATGGACAGGGACGACACCCACTAGGTCAGGTTGTTCGGGGTTCCATCCAACCTGGCCTTGAAGATTTTCAGGGATAGGGAATGCTAGAAAGAAGCAGGAAGGTGGCTTCTCAGCTTGCTGAGGTTTGCCATGGCAAGGGAAATCCCTTGCTGCTGTTGTATCCAGGCATGTGCTCTTCCTTAGAGTTTGCCACAAGTACAGGGCTGGGACAGCTGATGGATTTCAGCCCTGGATGTTTGAGGTTTTGCAGGTGGAGGGAGTGGGAGAGGAGAGGAGAGGTCACTCCTGGCTGGCCCAGGTTGGGGTAGTAATTGGCAAAGACTGTAGCAGGTGAAGTGTGGCACCTAGGAAATGTGCCTGAGTATGAGGAGGTGATTTTCCTGAGCAATGTGCCAACTGTGTGCCTCATAGCAAAGCCTTAAGACTCTGCTTTGCAGCACAGCAGGGAAAAACAGCAAAAGCTTGTGGTGACTCTGTAAAGAGCAGGGAAACACGGGTCTGTTTGCATTCAATTAGCAAATGGTCAAGAAAAATTCTCTGAGGGAAGAAATTTTTCCCTGCTTTCTTCATTCATTCTCCTGACTGCCTTTGCCTGTGTCCTGGGGACTGAGAAGCCCATTGGATGTTATTCAGGGGTATAAACTACTATTATTCTCAAAAACTGACTTTTCACAACTATCTTTAGACTTTTACCTGCCAGAGACATCTCCTAGCTCTGTTAAAAGAGTCCCTTTCACATCTCTAAAGCAGTGTGGATCCAGAAAATACTGCTTCAATAATGTAGAAAAATTTGATCTCCAGAGACTGGCATATGCTAAAATGAGCTATAAATGTGCAAATAATCACAGACACAACCCACAGACATAAAGATGGAAGGGAAACACCACTAAATATCTAAGCACAGGTTTTGGGGATTTCCTTCTCAGGCAATGAAAAGACAGTGAGAATTTTCCATCAGGCAGCCCAGAGGTTTTTTCTCTTTGAAACTCCTTGCAGGGTGCTATAAGAGGAAACAAGGTATGAGAGATATTTCATGTGAAAAGGTCCATTGTAAAACTAACATCCCCAGTTTGGAAGTGGTAAGGAACTTTTTGAGAGTCCTCACAAATATGCTTCTGCCTTCCAGCTATCTTAAAAATACTGGTGTTTCACTAGAGGCAGACAAAGGCGAATTCAGATTAAGGCGAACCTAAAAGCTCAGGCAAGAAATTTGGATGCAAACCTGGGTTTTGTAATGACACCTCTTTATTGAACTGCACTGGTAACTGTATGGAAAATCTATACCATAGCCCACGTCCATGGTTGGCTGCTGGAGCACTGACACGAGCTGTTCTTGTAGCCTGAGACTGTTTGAGAAGATGACTATGCAAAGGAAGCACAGGTCCAAGGGCAGAGCCCTGAGGGCCCAGAGCCTCCAGGCGCAGTTCCAGGTGCTGGCACAGAGCAGTTACCTGGGACAAATCAGGCTTTGCCATCTGCCACAGAGAGCTGCAGAGCTGAGCTGGAGGACAAGGGAGGAAGAGACTAGAAGGACTTTCTTCTGCAGGCCCCAGGGAGCTCACATAAGCTGCAGAAACCATTAGAAGCCTTTTTTTTCCAGTTGTTTGAAAAGCATACAAAGTATTTTTGAGGGTGACAGGAAAACCAGGAAAAAGAATTGGAAGAAGCCCCTTGGAGTTACATTCCTCAGAAACAGCTCATCAAGGGGATGATACATTCATTAAGGTCCTTGCCCCCTAGAAAGAGGAAGACAGCACCCACAATGTCGGAACAAACATTTCAAGGCAGCCACAGATTTAGGCTTGTGCTCTGTTGCAAAGATGTATTTGCTACTCTCACAGCCATCCTTTATAGGGGAAACTCAGTTTCTACAGATGTAATGATCCTTCTTTTGCTGAAAGTTCAGAACAGTTCCCAAGCACAGTGAGCTCTGCCAGCAAGATGACTTGTCTGCTACCCGAGGTATGCCTGCGTGCAGGCTTCTGTTATTAAAAAGGAAAAGCAAAGCCCTACAATGCTGTGATATGGTCAGACATTTCTGGAGCTGATCCCTTCTGATTGAGCACAGCAGCCTTGCTCAGAGCAAGGTTACAGCTAGGTTTTGGGTTGGTGTAATTGCTGTGCAGCAATTACAGGAGGAGGCTCTGTCTGAACCAAGGGCTGAGTGGCTGTGGCATTCCTGCATCACTTGAGCTAAACTAGGTGGCTCCTGATTGCCAACATGGGCCAAAATGCCTTCTCTAGTATGCTTGGTCCTCTGTTGGATAGAAGTGTCTGAGAGCTGTGCCCATATGTTTCCCTGCCATATGGGATTTAGCTACACTGGTATAAAATAGCTTTATACCAGGCTAATGTCTTCCACTCTGCCTTTCAAAGTGGTTAAAGCAATCAATTTCCACACACAGGCAAGACATGACTTTCTTTCCGTGCTTGGAAGGTTTTATTCACAGTTCTGAAGGCCAGACATTTTATCTTTCTTTTTTCCTTTGTTTATTGAAAGTCTGAATCTCAGAGAAGAACCTCAGCTGCTACAGAACTGTTCTGTGCATGGGCACCTGAGAAACAGAAACATTTCATGTTATAGATCAGCTAGGAATTATATGAGAGGAATCTTCTGCTCATTAAAACTGGTTTGTCTCGTCCCCACAGTTCCCAGTGGCTGGCAGTTGACTGTGCATGGCATTTTTTTATTCATGAGCTAATACCAGAAACTGCCTCTGAGCAAGATCTAACATTGGGCAGAGCCTCAAGGCACATGACAGTGTTCTTCCACCCACTCCCATTTTCCCAGTGTAGCCATCACTCATGCATCCAGATTTGCAGCCAGAACTAAGACAGACACAAATCTGGTTAGAATAAATCCAGCTGAGGGCTAGACCCTAGCGGAGGGCATGAGGCTGGCCAGCGGCAGCTGGTGAGGTTGTGGTGTTTCTGGTCACTAACAATTGTTATGCCCATCAGTTTGGATCAATGCCCTCCCCTTCCCTTTTAATTTTTGAGAATCTGCAGTGTCCACATTGGCTGCAACATCTTTGCTCTGAAACCTCATCAGGCTGAAAGAATGAGGCAAGAAACAGTCTTTTTGACTGACTAGATTCCAACTACATTTCTGCTTTTTTGGGCACAAGAAAAATGAATTTTCTTCTGCTGGCCTTTCAGAAAGCTGGGCTGCCTGAAACCAGAGGGACATCTTGGATGAGGAAGGTTGGAAAGAACAGCACTGGAGCTGCCAGCACAGGTGAGCATGGCAGAGGAGGGGACATGGTCCTGTGGGGTGGATGGTGGAGTTGAAATCACTAAATCACAGCATCAGAGAATGACAGAATGGGAAAGGTTGGAAGGGAGCACAGATGGATTATCTGGTCCAACCACCTTGCTCAGGCAAGGTCATCCCAGGGCACATGGCCCAGGATTGTGTCCAGATGGTTCTTGAATATTTCCAGTGGGGGAGACCCCACACTCTCTCTGTACAGTCTGTTCTACTGCTCAGAAGAGTAAAGAAGTTCTTCCTCATATTGAGGTGGAACTTCCCACGTATCAGTTTCTGCTCATTGCCTCTTGTCTTACTGCTCCTAGAAGAGCCTGGCTCCACACTCTTGGCATCCTTCCTTCACACACTTACACATAAATGATGGCAATAGGAGCAGCCAGCAGAGGAAAGGGAAAGTCAGAGGGAGCAGTAAGAAGAAAATGTCCAGCAGACTTTGCTAGGGAAGGAGTGACCGCTGAGTGGGCAGCTCTAGGAAAGGACAGTGGGATTGGTGAGGCATCTCTGTGTCACAGCCAGCCCTGGGATGGGTGGGGAAGCCTGGAAAGCCTCAGTTCTTTTGAGGCAACAAAGTCAATTCACTGCCTGTCCTCTCCAGTGAAGGGCTGCTGTGTTGGAGCCAAATCTTTGTCTATGTGAAGGAGCCTTAGGAGCAGGACTGGGGAACTTGCAGGCTGAAGGCAGCTCAGGTATTTTTGATCTTAACTTTAACTTCCAAAGGCTCCATCCCTGTTGATTAGATACTGTGATGTGTGAATGTGTTCACAAGTTTGTGCCTGTTGAATGATTATAGGTGCTTCCTGAAACAAAGTAGAATCAAGTGACAAATACAGAAGATCAGCTATTTCAGACACTTAAAACTTGCTCCGTGTTTATGTGTGGAGTCAATGGAGTTGTTTGTACTCAGGCCAGATTTGAAATTACCTACCAAGTCTAAACTGGCCAGTATAAGTAGAAATTCTGACAGCTCTTTAAGGAAATTTAACCACACAAGGATACCACAAAATCATAGAAGTCCATTCAAAAGGGATGACTGCTGAAGACCAGCAACAGGAACAGCACAGCACTTACAAAATGTGCTGTCAGTCTCTCACAGAACTAGCTAGCAAAACTTTATAAAAGCCTGCTAATGTATGCGATGAAAGGAGACACAGAAGAAAGTTCAGACTACAGTGGACATGCTAAGTATAGCGGGGAAAAAAAAGAGATGTTCCTAGACCACACTAGGTAGCTAAGCAACTAACCTACAGAATGCCAAGCTCAATTCCCCCCAAATTCCTCAAGAACTGAAATGAACTCTTATAGCTGATACAAATTCTGAGTCACTGAGCAAAATCTCTGATAAAAAGAAGAGATGGAAAGAGAAAATAGCCATTAGCAAATCTTGCATAAGGAACTCAAACCCGTACCCTATAATGAATCAGGGAAGAAGAAAAATCCATTGAAGGATACAGAGATGAACTCTAAAACAAATTGTGTCAAAGCCCAGGTGAATAAACTTTCAATTCATATAACCATGCTCCAGAGAAGACAGGAAAAGGGCTATAAAAGCCCTTTCAGAAATGCAGATCATTACCTCAGGAGACTACTTAAAACAGTCTGTTTGTTTTGTTGCAGAGAGAGAAAAACAATTATTAGAAATAATTGCATGTTTTCCTTATTTTTTCAGATTCTGAGGTATCTTCTTCAAATGGCAGGTTTTAGCACATTTTTAGCATATTCTTCCCTGCCAGAGCTCCTCTTCCTCAGAGCAAGCACTGACTGCAGTTCCCCGTTTCTCAGCATGTCCCAGCACACGCAGGTTGGGTGTGAATCCAGCTGTTTGCCCCAAGGAGCGAGAAGAGCAGGACACAAGAGCAAGGCTGACTTACCATTTTCAAGGCCAAAATTTGGCAGCCTCAGCTAGAGCACAGACAGCATCTTCTATGCTGACTAAATGTGACACTGGCTGGAAATTTTTTCTTAAAAGATGCTGCTCTAGGCAGGTTTAAGCTATTACTTGCCATGCCATTGCACAGCTCTGCAGGAGGTTTTTGCAGGCAAACCAAGCTCATTTAAGGAGATGTGTGTGTTGCACTACAGAGCCAGAGGAAAATTC
Source organism: Motacilla alba alba (assembly GCF_015832195.1). Lineage (NCBI taxonomy): Eukaryota > Metazoa > Chordata > Aves > Passeriformes > Motacillidae > Motacilla > Motacilla alba. Next base: position 8,231,243 of record NC_052019.1, on the reverse strand, counting down.
TTGCCTCAACTTGAAGCAAGTATAGTATTACATTCCTCGAGACCAGAAAATGTTCTGTTACATCCAAAGAGATACTTAAAATGTAGCATTTTACTCAAAAGTACAGACACAGTGAAGGTGAATTTTCAAAAGCAAAGCTCTGTAATATCTCATGTATGTGATGACAACTTTAGGTTTACTTAACATTTTATGAAGAAGCCAAATTCCAGATGTATGAACACTTTGGCCAAACCACAAAAGCACAAAGGAGGTCAAAGATGCATCATTAACTGCATTAAATACTCCAGGCATAAGCCCCTGAATTTAATATTTCATGAATAGTTAGCAATCTATTTTATGAGGATCTGTAAAATACCTTCATTTCTATCCTGCTGCCAGTAGTGAATTCGTTAGCAAACTGTGTCTGCTAACTTTGGTTAATGTAAATAAGGACATAGATATGCTGGAAGCCAGGAAAATAATAGGCTCAGATTTATAGCTCCTGCCAACTAGTGTAGCTCTGATGGGTTTGCTTCCACTGCTGGCATTCAGCTCACAGAATGACACCCACATTTAGGCATCTACAGGTGTGCATCAAAGTCCCCATTTCAACCTGTGGAGAGGTAATTCTCCTCTCAGCTGACAGATGGCTTGAACGGGGCTTTGAACTCCACTCACCAGTGGAGCAGAGTTCCACTCATGTACCCCTGGGTGCCAAATCAAGTTATCTTCACAGCCCCCACCTGAGGGTCTGATCACAGCATGAGGAACACACGAGCAGTCCTGGTGGGACAGATCTGTGCCGACTGCCCTCTCACTGTCATGGCCGGTGCCTCACTTTGAAAAGAAATGGGCATAACTCCTCCCAAAACAGGAAGGTGTTGTCCCTCCCTCTGGATCACAAATTTCCATCTCCCATCCTGTTCTCTTTCTCCAGATACTCCTTCACTTGAACAGCCTCTCCTGCCAGCTGTCAGTGTCTTCTGGGTTTAGCATTATTTTTAACTCTTGTTTGCAGAGTTTACTGAATGCTGAGTGCCTAGGAAGATGCTTTTTCTAAAAATGACTCAGTGAGCAAGGTAAATCAGACCTTTTGCTGGAGCTAGTAAAGTATTAAACAAAAACTGCCATGTGATTTGCACTCTCATGTTCAGTGATTACAATCAACTGCTAGACACGGCAGTACCAAAGTGCTGCCAGAATGACTTTCTGCCTCTTTGTGGTAACCTGAATAGAAATATTTTCTTCTTCCACAGAAATGCAGCACTTACTAAAGGCTTATACTGCTCTGAGTTTCATTTTTATCACTTTGCTTATTTATCTTCTTGCCCTCAACTGGCCTGATACTCCTTGAAAGCACCTGTTAGATTCATCCCTTCCTTTTACAGGTTATTCCCCTTCTAAGTGGTTTTTGAAGATAGGCCTTTTCCTCTAAAGGAGGAAAGGTTTGTGCCACTTTTTTTTTTCTCTTGATGGCACAATGACAGCTTTGCTCCCAGGTTCCTGGTCTGTTCTCACTCCCTGCGTGCTCAGTGGCAGCAGTGAGCAGGATTACTGCTACTTCTTATCACCATCAAAGCTGCTTTTCTGGCCGTGGTGCAACAGAGGGGACAGGCAAGCAGAGGTAGTTAGCAGTGGGGCACCTGCTCTTTCAATTAAAGTCACCTTTCCTTCAGATTTCTGGGTTGGCTATAGCAAAAAAGGGGAAGAACCTGTGCCATGAAGCTCTTTTTTTTTAATCCCAGAGCACAGTGTAGTTCAACAACAAAACATGTGAGGACAGATTAAAAAAAAAAAAAAAAAAAAAAAAAAAAAAAAAAGACATAAGATCCACACATTTTTCAATTTCTAAAATTTTTCCATTTCTACCCTTATGGCTGTAAACAGAAATAAGGTACAGGTCCCCAGGTAACTGCTGTATCCTCTGCTACTGCTGGTGCACAAACCCACGTCATCTAAGGAAGCATCCAGGTACTTGCTCAGACTGTACAGTTGCTGGAGAAGCAGATTCTTCAAAACTTGTCATGTGAAATATTTGTCAGACTGGTGGTGATATTAAGACAAAATTATTTGCATTTTACGTAATGTATGTGAATTTGCACAAGCTAGACTTGAGACCAAAATGTTTTGATTCAAGCAGAAAACAATCCCAATATCAGGTGGCAAGGGTTGGTTTTGGAACATATTCATTTAAAGGGAAAAAGTGGGAGGAACTACCAAACTAGTAGTACTAATAAACAAGGAAGTCCCCAAATAAATCTTTTGAGGTATGGGGCTTTAGACTGACAAAAGTTCAGCTGCAAACATCATATCTCGTTTCCACTAAAGTATTCTGCATTTAAGACTTTTGGCTCATCCAAGGTCCACCGAAGCCAGCAAAAACACTCCCATCTTTTTCCATGTGTTTTAGGTCAGGAACTTTCTGAGGAAGATGTGTAACAAATTCAGCACATTGAAAGCAACAGACACGTTTCCGGCTTTGCAGAAAATCTAGCTAGGGAGGGAAAACAGGCAAGAAAATAGACCATTTTTGTGATTTTTTTGCAACAGTATCTGAATGTGGATTCATTCTTTTTCCCACTTAATAGTATTGGTTCCTTGTTCCCTTACCTTGCCACTGTGGATAATTGTCATTTGCTGTCTCTTGTCTCACTGTGAGCTCCTTTGGAGCTAGGACTGTCTTTCTATTCTGGTTTTGTATGGCTCCCGGCCTAAGGGTTCCTGTCCAAGATGCTACTGCAACACAAAAAAAAAAAAAAAAAAAAAAAAAAAAAAAAAAAAAAAAAAAAAAAAAATCAATAAATAATGACAATATCTCTTGTAAAGACAGCAAGCAAAAGTGCCAGACTTTGCACAGGTTTTGGCTGGGTTGAACAGTCCCCATAATCCTCTTCTGTGCCCTTCTGTGCCCTTCTGGGCCACACAGTGCCAAAGGACTCCATGACTTTGTCCCAGTCCTTGCTAAAATGCTGCTGGGGAGTGCTGAGCCTTTTTGTCTACTCTTAGTGACAAGGGTAGAGCCAAAGGCACTCAGCATGTTTCAGAAGATACTCAGGCCCTTGCAGGATGTGGCCCTGATGCATTGCAACTTTATCATAATCAAGGAGGATAAAATCTGTTACCAAGTCACGGGTACTAAATCATCCCTGTAGTAACAAATATGGGAAATTATACATACCACACCATGAAACAGTTCATTTTGGGAGGGCTTATTCTGACAGCTTCCAGTTCCCCTGAATGCTTCACACAGATTTTGCGGACAGTGAAAACAACTGTCCTTCTGGCATGATCTGGAGCTAATTCATCAAAAAGTAACGAGTTTCCCATTACTGGCTCCCTGTCCTCTTTCTGTAGGCATTCTGCCATTCTACTTAGGTATCCTGGCATCTTGTGCTGGATGTCTCTTCCCAAGAGCTGTCCGTGGGCTCCTCGCTCTCCGGTTCACGGTTGCCTGGACAACGCGTTGCAGCCCTCTGCAGGCACCAGCATCCCCACACGCAGGCTGCGCCACCGAGATCACCTTCCGTGGCTCCAACAGCAAAGGCCCCAAACTGCTAATTAAAAATAGATCAGAAGAGAGAGAAGCCAGCAGGCTTCGAGCCTCATCTGAAATGTACGAAGCGAAGACTTTGGATGACATCAGGAAGCGCTGACTACGTGATCCAGTCCCCAGGACTCTCACTAACACGACGAGCACAGCCTAGAGATGAGACTGGCTGTTAGGACTAATTAAGCTGACTCGCCGCAAAACGGCCACGAGATCAAAAATTCCATGTAAGGTCGATAATTGACGCATGGCAAGCCTTTGTGGAGGGGATGCCCTTGCAGAGGGCAATTAAGGGCCGCGCTGAAAGCGAAACGCCGCCTAAGAGCAGGGAGAAATGCCCGCAGAAGCGTGAGGGAGGCCGGGGAACCTCGCTGTGGGCTCGGGCGGCGCCGGCAGTACCGCGCGCTGCCAGCAGGCGGCGGGGCAGCCCCCGGGCCGCAGACGGGAGGGCGCGCTGACCCACAGGATCCCGGAGCCCCAGAATCACAGAATCCCAATATCACAGGATCCCGGAGATCCAGAATCACAGAATCCCAGAATCACAGGATCCCGGAGCCCCAGTATCACAGAGTCACAGAATCCCAAAATCACAGGATCCCGGAGCCCCAGAATCACAGAATCCCAAAATCACAGAATCCCAAAATCACAGGATCCCGGAGCCCCAGAATCACAGAATCCCAGAATCACAGGATCCCGGAGCCCCAGTATCACAGAGTCACAGAATCCCAAAATCACAGGATCCCAGAATCACAGGGTCACAGAATCCCAAAATCACAGGATCCCAGAGCCCCAGAATCACAGAATCCCAGAATCACAGGATCCCGGAGCCCCAGAATCACAGAGTCACAGAATCCCAAAATCACAGGATCCCAGAATCACAGAGTCACAGAATCCCAAAATCACAGGATCCTGGACCCCCAGAATCACAGAATCCCAAAATCACAGTGCAGGGACCCTGGCTTACCCCTTAACCCATACCTCTGGCCCTGAAAGCACTTCCCAGCCTAGTTTTCTACAGCCCCATTTAAATATCCAAACACATAATGAAGGCAGATGTTTCCATTATTTTCATTTAAAGAATAAAAATCAATGAGTCAGGTCCATTTTTGATTCTCGCTCATCTCACTTTCAGGCCCTCAACACAGCATCCCAGCAGCAGGGCACTGATTTGAAAACAAGTATTTCCCTGCTTTACTGTTAGCTGTAGAAATCATTTGGGTTATGAAATACTTTTTAATGTGAACAACACTGTCCTTTTAGAGGCAAGCAGCAGTGCTGAAACACTGAAAATGGTTTCCCTTATCAAAGGTGGCAACGAGGAGAGGAAAGCGACAAGCAAGGATTGCAGGCTGACTGCGCTGAGTACAAAGTGTGTCAAAAGAGAAAGCAGTTCAAAATGGATATTGATGCATAAATACGAGGTGTCCTTGAACCTCAGAGGTATTAGAGGCAGTGGAAAGGGCAAAACCCCACTCAGAAAATGCTTGGATTTAATTGTCTTTGTATTGGTGGTGTACTTGAGCTGGTAGCTTCAGAGACCCCATGACACTTTCTCAGGGATGAGAAAGGAATGGGAGCCCTCATTAGGGAAGAGGGATGCTCAGAGGAGAAAGCGCTGCTCTCCCTGTTGCTCCATGAACAGAATATTTTTTTCATAGCTACAGGGAAAGCACTCAGAGCTCCAGCCACAGGAAAAAAAAAAATCAGACCTCTCAGTGACTTTGCAGTTTTAAACTCTGAGGTCTTTGTGCTTTGATTTTCTAACTGCAAAAAGAGACAAACAATGCAATTTGCCTGCTGGAAGTAGGAAAATGTTGACAGATAACATAGGGGCATGGGGCATACCTGCAAAGGAAGTCCACAAAGTAGGTTTATCACCAGGGGGTTGATTTATCTGTCATCAGTCAGATAAGTAAAAGTGTTCTCAGTCTGACAAAATACATCTTGTTCAGAAGGTGAGTGCTAACAGACAGACAGCTCTTTAGTTTTCCTGGATGGCACCAAAATCTCATGTTTTCCTTACTGAACAGACTGAATTTCACTCCAGAAGCTGCTTGTCATCTGTGATCAGCTGTGTCCACCACAGCACTCTCAGCAGTAAAAATTACAAATACCCTTACACAAAGACAGAAATCCACTTGGACCCAAGTATCTCTTTCTCCCTGTAATCAGAACAGCTCTTTTTCTCAGGACAGTGGCAGCTGGATCAGGTCTTACCACCAAGTTTCTATTGCTTCTGCAAAACAGCCAGAGAATGTTTTGGATGGACTTGTCAGCAATAACCCTGGAACAATCTCTCATATTTACAAGTCAGAAGCAAACTTCCTATGTAAAAGCCCTGTGGGGTCAAAGGAGGCCAACCTCTGCCATATGAGGGGGACAGCAAGTTTTATCCAGTATGAAACACTAGAAATACTTTTTTCTCCCACACCACAGCTTCACTTGCTTGCTGCAGCTCACTCCTTCCTATGTCTCAGCACTGTAATGTAAAAATCAAACCAACCATGCTTAAATTTTGCACTGAAAAGCATCTGAGTCCCTCTGTGAGGGGAAAGACCCTAAGCATCAACTGAGAAGTTCAACATCATTAGCTGTCTCTGTTTACCCCCGTATGCAGAGAGCAGGACAGAAAGGAAAACCACCTCTGCTACATCCTACCCATGAGAATGGAGAGTCTCAGTGGATGCAGGGGTATAAAGAAGGGTTTGAGTGCAAGCAACTGGCAGCACACACAAGTCAAGCTGTTTAAGGAAATAAAAAAGCGGGATGTGCTAAAAGCCAGCCATTGTCTCCTCCTGGAGAGTCGCCCGCTCTGCAGGCACTTACTGCTTCTGTCAGCTCTGAGGCTGAATTTAATATTTACACAGCTCTGGAGATGACCCTATCTGGATTTGTGTGACAAACAGCATGAATATAAAATCCTTCTTCTCCAGAGGCACCTGGTTGGAGCTCTATTTTTCTTGCCAAAACATCATTTTCTGCCTAATCTAAAGGAACTTGGCCTATCAATGCAGCCCAACATTCTTTGGAGCGTCATCAGAGATTCTGAGACCTACATTAGCTGAGTATCCGGCAAGCTTCCAGTCCCCCTAAATATTTTCTAAGCACTCAGCTCCCTGAGGGAAGAGATTTAAGAAGAAATTGGCATACAGTAAAACTACTCGTATTTGTTCTGCCACTGTCAGAGAAATGGCTGTGGGCTTCTTTTGGAAAGCTGCAGGTTTCCACTAACATTTTGACACTTGTGCTGTTTTGTTTGTAGCTGACAGGGCCCAAAATGATGAAAAATCAACTCACCTGGTCCTCAACTGAGTGCTGAAGAGTGTTAGTGTCTCTGTACACTGCTAATTTACCCTTGCTTGATGGCAGTCCGCCCTTGGGAACTGAAACCCCTGCCCAATTCTTCTCTCCTTTTCTGCAGTGTATTCTGTAGTGCACAGCTCATCCCCACTGCCATGAAAATGAGATTTTCTGGCATCCTCCATAATAGGCTGGGAATTTGCAGAAGATTCCTTAGTTGAACTTACAACACTGGCAAAACTGCCTGGTTCTGCAGCAGATCTCCAGGTGGGGTCATGGAGACTGTGGTGAAAATCCTGTGGAGAGGAAAGATGGTCAGAAGGGCAAATGCCTCCAGGGTATTCAGCCTCCAGACCCAGGAGAGGTACGAGATTGGTTTGTTCCATTTTCGTGCCATCTCTTTTGACCCATGCCCACCTCAACTTCTGCAAGGAGGATGAAGCCCTGCTGGAGATGCTGTGGTCCAGTGGCCTGTCCTGCACATGGCATCTCCAGGTGAAAGGCAGAAGCCACAGGTTCTCTTATGTTGGATTTCCAGTTGTGGAATTTTCCTACATTTATTGGAGCAGCTGAAGCTCAGCAACACCACAGTACAAACCCAGTGCAAGCAGTCTGACCCAGACTTGTCCCTGCATCAGCCAATTCCCCTCTCACGGATGCTACTCCCAGTTTTGGCAGTGCTGTTGTAGAACATAAATCCACAGGACTCACCCCAACTGCCCCAGTCTCTCTGTGGGGGAAGATTTTAGCTTAGTGGTTACAGGCCAAACACCCAGCTCCACAGAAGTGCAGGTGCACTTTAGACAATTCACCAGTGGAGAAAAAAATGTGGATTTAGATGCTGGCATTATTGGGAATTCTTGACACACATTGAGCAAGCAAACAGAAGTAAAACAAATACAGACTGAATACGTGTGGGGCTGTCTTGAGAACAGCTCCTATGACTCAACATGACACCCTATCAGGCCATGTTTGCTCTAAGGTTATCAGCACAAAGCCAAAAACTGACACGTTACTGCAGCTGGATGATAAAACACAGAATAGCTCAAAAAAATCAGACTTTTTCATTTCTAACATATAAGTTTTCTAACATCTGTAGAGGGATTCCTGTTGAGGCAGATGTGAGTATCTCCTGCTGCACAGATGTAACACAGAGAAGAACTGGATTTTCCAAGGCTGTGCAAAAGTGCTGCCCAAGTGCCATGGTTAACAGTCCTTACAGGTTTGTACCTCACCATAAAATGTGGCAGCCTTGTCAAGTATCTTATCTTAGTGTAGGCTTTTCCCACAGCATCTTGCTCTAAGTATTGAGGATTGATTCTCTAACACCCAAAGAACAAAGACTGACCCTCCTCTTCAGGCTGCAAAACATGTTCTGGGGCCATTTAAGTGACCAGTATTGGGATTTAGTGTTGGGGAAATTCTTACAGACATTTCTCCATCCCCCCTTCCTGTACAGGGCATGACTGGAGAGAGCATATTCTGGTTTCTCAATGTGGGTTTTATGTTTAACACTGAATTACAAGAAGGTAAAATTGCCAACAGCTCACACCTCTGTTCATTGACTGATAATAGAAACAAAGAAAAAGAAATGTTATGAGCAAACCTTTTTCATGACGTGCTTGTGTAACTTGTTTTGCAAAACTGTTTTCTATGTTTCCATGCATGTTCAAGATTTATGCTGCCACAGTTTGGCTGTGCTAATCTTCAACTAGCACTACACAGCACATGGGCTGATCAGACAGGCAGCTCTTGGAGGGAAGAGGACAGAAAATACAGCCATAAGGAAGGAAAAATGTGTAGGAGTTCAGTTTACAAACCAGTGAAACCAACCCATGGGCTATAAATCAGGATGAAGTTAATGTGTGTTGCTTCAAGAAGACCCCATGCACTGAAAAAAATAAATTCTGACTGAACTAATGAGACTGATTCAAACACAATGGAAAAGATATTTGGTGCTGGTGTAACAGCAGAGCATCGCCAGGAGCAGTCTTTGTTGGATCTATTTTATTGCAGACATGCTCTTTTGATTCTTGGCATCACTGAGCCAGGGATGTTCACACTAGGAAGCTGAACCCAAATCATCTTACATTTCTGGAGCTGTCTAAAGCTGGATACTTGGAGTCATCTCTGAAGCAAAGCAGCTTGTTTTTGGTTTTGCTTTAAATTATAGAAAGAAGAGAGAGTGTCTGTGCTGCACTGAATCCTGTGCTTGGGTGTACTAGCTTGGCATTCATGGAAATTTTCAGCCATCAGGAGAAAGTGACACCTAATATTGTGAGGGCATGGCAGCTCAGAGGGGTCCTGGTGATCACAATGGGGCATTGGTCCTGGTGGTCCCTGTGGCATTCTGGTTGAGATTTTATGCTTTCAAGGAGGATGGCATGAAAATACATGTAACACTCAGACTGCTCAGAGATCACTTGTTATTGTAGGAAGGAAACTGCCGTACCATCAGAAGATTGTCAAGATTCAGTGACTGCCAAACTCTGGCACTGTGTCATGCCCTCTGGACACTATTTTGTCCTATAAAGAGATGTGAAGAGACAGAAAAGTAAGATCTGCCCTACATTCAAAAGAGAGCTTGTAATTCGAGCAGCATATAGCAAGTCCTCAATATCAAACAGAATTTGTGAGTTGTACAGATAGATTTCCCAGACACTACCAGGCTGGTTTATTTGTGTACAACAGCTGTCAATAATGATGTGCAGTTGCTGCTGAACAGCACACACAATATAGGGTAAGTTCCAGAAGTGTGGGGCAGGAGCTGTGAGCTGAGATGTTTTCAGAGCTCTCACACCATTACAAGTGAGAATCATTTTAAGGCTCCCCTGAACACAAAGGCTCGGCAGACATAAGGAAGTGGGCTTTGCTTCTAGGTCATCATATGTGAAATAGCAGGGTGAAGTTTATTGAAACTAATATACATACAGCATTTGGATGCTGCTGATTTTTTTTTCCTAAATGTCGTCTTTTATTTTACACTATTATTAGGTACTGCCTCTGCTGATTTTATCTTACTGTAATCCTTTGTCCCTAAGGCAGATCAATTTTCATTCCATTGAATACCTAGGGAAAGGGGGAAAGGTTTTATACGATGTCCTTTGTTCCTTTTATTTTCTTTCTTAGTTTTATGGAATTTCTCCACATCAAAAATACAGTGGTATTTTGTAAGTCTTTGTGATTGAAATTCCACAATGTTTAGACCTGTATACTCACTTAGGTTTTAATTTTCAAATAAGCAGTTTCTTCAAGTGACAGGAGTTTAGATATAACTTTGTCCTTACTGTATATGTGATGTTCCAGTCCCCAAAGGATGTTGAATTAATAGGATTTATTCTTTATATAATGAAAGCCAGAAGAAAATAATTACATGTAAAGATGTTTACTATTTGATATTCTGAGCTTTCTGAAGCTCTGAGTTTTTAAAATTCCCAGTGAATTCAATGGAAATTGCAAATGTGAAAACCAGATCATTAATGTCTAGGGATGAGTTTATGGCTATTAAATAAATTTGCCTCTGGCTGATGATAAAATTAATGGGGTTTTGGATGTATTAATAAAGAGATGAAAAACTTACTTGGAAAGATGATTTCGAATGCTTTAACATTCCGTTTCTATCTTATTCCTAAAATGTCTTTGGCCCATGAGCACTACAGACAAGTAAATATTGTACAATTGTATTTACATTCCAGATTAATTTTAAAGGTCTACAAGAATGAACTTGATGAAGACAGGAAGTTCGGACTATGATCACTTTTCAGTTCTCCTGTCAAACACTTCTGATGAATCTCCTCACGTAATACCAGCACTTCCCCCACTGTCTGTGTTTCAGGAGGAAAATCAGCAGGTGGCTCAGAGAGCTGAGTGATGGGGCTGACAAGGGCCATGCTGCACTTAGGTACACATTGAAAACCAGCAGCTGATCACCTTAATCTACCCCCAAGATGTTACTTTGTCCAAATGACGCATGAGCGTGCAGAGGATCACATTTTCTGCTTCTCAGGGGAGCACTGCTGCCCTTCCTTCACAACTCACTCCAAGTTTCCCAGCTCCTCTGATCCACTGCACTTCTCCTGAGGGCTGAGGTATAGGTCTGAGGAGCCATGCAGAGAGTGATAATGGATCAGTTTGGATGATAATGAACCATGGAGTGGATCTGACACTGCAAGGTAGAGAGCAGTTAAAACCCTGAGGTAGTACCATTTTACTTGTCCCCCCCTGACATCAGCACATCTGACACGAGCAAGGAGCAAAGCTACTGAATAAAAAAATGCCATCCTAACACCCCTTTTTCAGGGTAAAACTGCCCTTTATCTCACCCAAACAAAAGCGTGTGTAGTGTTTTTCACAGTCCCCAAATGAGCATAATAGCTGCTGGCAGTGAATCTACTTTCATCATTATCAAGGGCCTTGTGATTATGTGTGTTATTGGTTCCTGTTGAGATTGTTACAATGAAAGCCATTTGTGGAAAATTAAAATGAATAAATGCTTAAAAATCTATTATCATGTTTCACTGTTGTCTTCTAAGGAGTGAAATTTACCTATGTAGGGGAGAAAGCCAAGAGCCCTTGTAAGCAGGAACATCTATTTGCATGGAGTGTTTACATCTAACAAATGTGCTTTATCCTTGATAATTTACCCTGTTTGGGTCCAGGAGAGCTCAGACATTATTTAAGCATGGAGTGAGAAACAAACACGTCTACTGTGCTGGATTGAAGTTTATGCACAGGTACAAGCCTGCCTGCAGGGTGCACTGACCCTTTGGCAGGCTTTGGCAGAGATTAGAAAAGTGCCAGCTGAACTAGAAAAAGAACATAGGAGTGTCATTAGATGGGGATTGGTTGTCTGGACCAGCTTTCCTGACTTTGGGCTTAACTAGTGGGAGCTGGTATGGAGATAAGTGAGACGAAGGACCAGCCTTGATCGGAGTAGATCCAACCTGCATCATGGAGCCTGGAAAAGGCTCATGTCCTTGGAGGATGCAATGCCACTGAAATTTGTGTCAGTGCTAAAATTCCACAAGGGAGCACTGAAATCAAGGAGGTCTTTACATTTACTTCTTGTTCATGATAAGTCAGAAAATGGCTTATGGGATGACAGGAAATTTAAAGAGGGTTTTTTCTAAAAGCAAACTAGAGGAGCCAGAAAGTTAGAGATACATTACTTTTATTTCTTCTAATTTTGACATCATTTATCTCATGGAGGAAGATGCCAGTTACATATTCTTTCCCCTTGAACCCTTGCATTACCTGGTCTAGCAGTGTTAGAAGGTTCTCCTATGCTAAGCACACACCTCAGGTACTTTTGAGGAGCCCTTTCTCACAGTGCCCACAGTTTCACTTTTCCATTTTCTCTGACCTCCCTGGCTTGGCTCATTGGGTTACACAGGACAGCAGAGCTTGATCAGAGAAGGCAAGGTGGCTGAGATGGCACCTGGTAAGACTGGAGTGGTGCTGACTGGCTAGGGGAAAGCATCCAGAAGATGCATTTGGGGTGATTCTTAGGTCAGCCTTTTGTTGCTGGAGTTTGCTGCCTGAGGGCACAGTTCCACAGCTCTGGCAGTGCCAGCAGGAAGTCTAAGGCCCTGCTCTGAGTGCAGGATATGCACAGGGAGGTTCTGTACCCCCACAAGCCTATCTAGTCTGTGCCTAACCTCTCCAGAAGGAGTTTAGCCGCTGGCTTGCTCTGTAATGTCTGTCAACTTCAGTTATGCATCACAAGGTGTGCAATGGCCATCACACCTTCTTCTGCACTGTAGCTTCTATTCCTCTCTCCACATATTGATATTGGGGAGAATTTGTTTTATCTGCCTTGTTGGGATTTTGGCAGTCTTAGTATATGGTGACTGACACATCAGTTTATTTAGGCATGTTTAAATAAAAGACATCATGGTCATAACTGTAAAAAATACAAGGCCAGCTACATGCAAGGGGCCATTTCCCAGTAAATCCAGCCCTCATTTGTGCTTATTGTTCAAAGATTTCTTCAGGCAAGTCTCAAGACAGAAGTTATCAATAGATAAAAGAAGGCTTATCTGCAGATTTAATTGCACATAATGAAGTATGGGTAAAGTGAGTATTTTGCTGCACAAAACCCAATTAATATCTAGGAGACATACCTCCAGCAGGACATGGCTATACAGTATGAAGAACTGTGAAACTTCTGCTTTATCAGATGTCAACAGTGGCCAAAATGAAGAAAAAGAAAGAAAGGGGGGAAAAAAGGCATAGTCAAGTCAGGTGAAAGATGACTCTACAGAACTACAAATCAAAAGAAGACAGCATAAATATGTAACATTAACATCCACTTCCAAGAGTAGGCAGGATGGTGCGGGGCTCTGCTGGTAGCTGTGAGAGCTGCTGGTAGCCCTTGTACTCTGTTCTGCTGCGTGTGAGCACTTCTCCTGGTATTTAAACAGGGGAAACTGGTCTGTACTGGGGTTTACAGCAGGGTGATTTTAGTATTATTACTGAAAAACAGAAGTTTGGCACCTGAAATCTGGTGTCCTCCTCCTACAGGTCACTGCAAATTGACAGTCAGCTATTAACCCAAATTGCTTCCAAGAGAAACCAGGCAGGCATTAGAAAAAGGGAATCTGAGTTTCAGTCAACTGATTGGGAAGTGGGGCACACGGGGATTACAGGTGTTGCCAAGACTGCTCTGAAGGCTGAGTTGGCTTCTAATAAGCCCAGAAGCTGTATCTGTGAGACTACATAAATGAACACATTGTGTTCCCTAGTGAACTATAATGGTGTTTTTAATGTAGAGAGAAAATTCCTCTTTCCTGACACTTGCTACAGAAGAATGGATAATTTTTGGCCTTTTTCACTCTGCTGCTTTTATGCAAGAACTAGCTTCAACTCTAATTTTTCCTTGAATAGATTTTGTGAGGCTGCAGGCTGACCCAAAAGCCCTCAGCAAGCAGAAGAAAAATGCTAGTGCCAGGAGCTCTGCAATAGCCTGCGGCAGCCCAGCAGTGCACCGAGCAGCCAGAGCGTCAGAAGGGCAGTTTGGGAGCCCATTGCTGCTCATCTCCACTGCCTAATTGGCAGAAAACTCTGTAATTGCCACAAGTCAACAACACCAAGAGTTCAACACAGGAATCAAAGAGGGGGGCAAGTTAAATGACTGTACCTAGGCACTACATGCTTCTAGGAGAGCCAGAGGCTGTGCATCTCACAGCAAGGGAGCTGCAAAGCAAGTTCCTATCAACATGCACAGAACCTCCAGCAGGAAATGGGCTGACCTCAGTGAAAATGCTGATGAGCAGGGAGTTTGGCAGGTGTTGAACTCATGGCACAGAAAGCAAGCCTTATATAGAGTTGGGTTAAGAAGTAAGAAGCCTTTGCCTTCTTGTGTAAAGAAGTTATGGGCACACCTATCCCATGAGACCAGGCATAGCTCCTTCCTGCTTAAAGAGAAATGTACCTCTCCAATTCTGCTGTGTTTCCATGTGCAGGGACCAGGTTTTTAGGTAGCCTCAGGTAAACCTTGAGAAATGGCACTCAGTGAAACATCCAGGGTTTATTTCCTTTGATTCATGTTACCCATCTCTATGGCCTTCTGCCCAGACTCTCACACATTCCCTCTGCTGCATCATCTTGTCTCCCACTTCTCTGCAGACTTATAGAAGAGCAGCCAAATATGAGGGCAGAATGATTTCAAAGAAGCAGTGCCAGCCTGCCCTATAAATAATGCATACAGACCTTTTGTAGTGGTGAATTTTGCTTCTGAATCATCAACTATGTTATCTTCCCCATTCCTGTCTATTGCTGCAGCCTTCCTGTAACCCTCCTAGAATTAAAGTAATGTAAACAGCAGATTTGAAGGGTGTTTTTTACTATGGGTTCAGCAGCCCATTCTACTCAGTGACTTCACAGATGAGCAGAGCTCCTCATCCAGGGAACAGGAAGATGTGGAGCTGGTGCTCAAAGATGGCAGTAGACAAAAGGCCTTGAATTATAACAGCGCTGCAGTGCTCAGCGAGAAAGGACACTAAATACAGATTATGAGAAGGGACATTAAATACAGTTTTTGTAAAGCAAACAGGACTGTATCCAAAACAAACTTGACCTTGACCATCCATTTTACCACTTCAGGGGGAAAAACTCCAAAGGTTTCAGACACTGGTGAGCCAGAAGTAGAAATTCAAAAACCAAATCAGATGTTTTCCTGTAAGCCAAAATCTACTTACAACTGATAGCTGACTTCAAGATGGCATGCTATATCAGTACAGTGGTGTGTGAGCAATTGGCTGAGATACATGTTTGTGCAGCTTTCTTCCTTAAAACAAATGCAAAAGTTTGAGATTTGCAAATTGAAGAGGTAATCCCGATAATCTGTTTGTTTCACTTGAAGAGACACAGATCCTGTTGAAAATGTCATTCCAGCTAGGAAAAAAAATAAGTGATCACTCCAGGAGTTCAGATGTGGGGCTGAATATTGTACTTCCATGCCCAATATTGTATTTCCATGAATATTGTACTTCCATGTCTGAAAGGCTGCCAGGGTGAAAGAAATAAGTGTCACAAGCTCTGAACTGTGGCTCAGTGCATTTATAATTATACCAAGTGTACTAATGGCTCTGAAGCAGGGACTAAATGCATGACACAGCCCCCCATGTCCTCTGCAGGAAATCAAACAGATCCTAAAAGCAAAGGAGATAATACCATGAAAAATAATGCCCTGCAAGCCTCCACCTGCTGAATTATATTTATATAAAGATGCTTGCAGATCCAAAAGCACACAGACATACTCATTGCCATACCCTCCTAACCTTCAGTTTGGTCTTGCTGGCTCTCTGAGGCTAAGCATTGAGACCAAACAATGCACTTGGCTTCTCAAATGTCCACAGAGGTCACTGCTAGGCAAAGGGATACACTTTTTTCTCTTCCTATCACTTATTCTTCTTTGAGAGGCTGAACCTGATTGTTGACCACACTTGCCTTAGAGGAAGTGACACACCAAGATCTGAACTGAGCCCTGCACTTGTGCCTTAGGTGTCTGTAAGGCTTCATATTATTGGATGCCAATGTAATAAAATTAGTTCAATTCTCAGACAGCATTAGATGGAGTAGCTCTTAAAAGATGTGCATTTTCTGCAATGGTAAGAAGTAGTGGGGGAGCATAGGTTGGGGTAACAACTCAACGTATGAGCACATAAAATGCTGTCCCTCCCCACCATCAAGGGGGACAACTCCCTCTTCTAAAACTATAGCAGCTGGTCCCTTCTTTTTCTCAAGATACTGCAAAGCTCAGGGACAGACATGCACAGGATTGCTGAGCTCTTCCTTTTCCTTTCTCCAGCTTTTGTACAGTCAGGGTTGGCCATTCAAGGGACAGGAAGGAGAGCCCAGTATGGTTGTGACTGGCTGCTGTAGCCTAGTAGAAGCCTGACAGAATTTGGAGTGTCCCTTTGCCTCCCTGACCTCCCAGTGCTGGGAGCACTGGCAGCGTGGGGACAATGCACTGGTGATCTCCTTATCTTTCTTTTCTACCTCCATGCCCCTGGATTTTAATATGTTCCAGGTTGCCCCTCTTGTGTGGGTGTCCCAGTTTAGCTGAAGCCTCTAAGACAGCACCATTCATACACAAACAATGGGGTTGATGAGTCATGCCCACTTAATGTCTTGAAGGACTGGACTCCACTTGTCCCACTGCTGCTGTTCTGTTCCCCAGCAACAACACAGGTGCTCAGGAATTTCAATCACTTCCACTGCCTCCTGATATTTTGTTCCCTGAACACTGAGTTCTCCCCATCTATTCCACAAGCAGGTGGGCACCTGGGTTAGTTGGATGCAATTGCTTGTAGGACATTCCTCCACTAGCATTTCGATTCCCCCTTAACCACAATGGATCATTAATGACCTTAACTTGGATCATTAACTCTTATTTATGCAGCAACTCAATAGAACACTGTCAGCTTGAAAAATCATATTTCTCAATGAAAACATAAGTTGTTGCTAAAGCTGAAAACATTGACCAAATTTTATTTTTCAACTTCTTGATGCCCTTGCCAGCAAGCTGAGCAAACCTATGCCATTTTCTTTCTGCTCTTCCACTTGTGTTTTCCAGTTCAGTCCTTACCACCACTGTTAGACTCTTCTTGGGCAGAAACAACAAAACTCAACAAAACCTAATTATTAGAACACTATTTAAGATAAGCTTCCCTTTCTAATGACATAAACCTTCCTTATCACATATAGCTGTGCTTTCCTCAGGCATTTTACAGCAGTGACTCTTTCAGCACAAAAGAATAAAGCTCCAAAGCACTGTGATTGAAAGCATGCCAACCTTTATTGACAAGGAAGAGCCAAGGCTTTGGAGAACTGTGAAACAGAAGCCTACAGAGAAAGAGATACATTATGTATAAGACGATATTCTAGAAAATAGCCAAAGGGAAAAACGAGCCAGCCTTGAACAACTGTGACAGACTTCCAGCCTCAGCACTTACATTTCTGTTGAAATCTGATGATGAGAGCTGATCAAGAAGCTGAAGTAAATGAAAGTCAAAGATTAATAGGTTCCACTGTGATGAGCCTCTGTATAAAGTTAGATGATTCAGAGAAGGAAAGACAGGTGAAAGATTTGGTCGCCTATTTTCCATTAGAAATTTGTAAGAATGGGGGTTTCAAACTCCCAGAGAGGAAAATTCTAACTTAAATGTAGTAAAAATTCGGGGGGAAGTGTAAAATTGCATCAAGCTGACAAATGCATGGAAACAAAATAATTGTCTGCAAGTGTTTCAGCCTGGTTGTCTACATAAGTGAGGCAGCCAAAGAGATAGCAGGCTCAGGAAGGACTCAGAAGTCCAAATGTACTCAAGACATTGACAAAACAAATCATTCTAAAACAAAAAGAAACCAGACTATGACTGACGACCAGATTTATACATTGATAGCCTCAAACCCCTCTCACACAGTTCAAATTCTTGAGTGATCTTGCATGTGCTTTATTGTGGGGCAGTCACTGGTATCTGTGCTTTGTCTGGCAGTTCCTAATACTTCAGATATCCGGTTCCACTAAGGAGCTTATTCCTCTACAGTTATCTTAAAAGCATGGTGAGGGAATCGATTCATAATACAGGTTAATCCATTTCAGGAGACCACTCCCAGCATCCCAAAACAGAGCCTAAAATGGCAATAACCTAGTCATGCTTTTCCAGACAATAAAGAAAAGAAATGGTTTATATTCCAGCTAAGCTGTGCAAAAGCCAACATTTTAACTTACAATGATACAAAGGGCACTTGTTTTCCAAGAAAATGTATCAGCTTAGCACAGCTTAACTCCCACTGTGATCTGCCTAGACCCCTTTTGTCTCATCCACAATGCTTCCAGTCCCTAGAAGACCCTTTTAAGGACACCCTAAGGAATGCCCTCTCTGTCTATGAAATCAACAGGCTGAGGAAGCTGTTGGTTTGTTCAACCCCTCTCCACAACTTTCCCAGCCCCAGTTTCCAGCACTTCATGCCAGGTTTGACAGCAGTCAGCCTGAAGCCTTGCCCCTTCCCACTTCTCAGAGATTCCTGATGGATAGACCTGGGCTGCTAAGTATAGCAGCAACTGCTTATCTCTTCATTTATTAAAATTCAGCTATAAGTGTTTCACCCCCAAAGTTCTTCAAGTTAAGCCCCCAACTTGCTTTTCTAAATATTTTTTGAAATAATTGTCCTCAAAGAATGGGCTGGAACCCTTCTGTTTCTTTCAACCTTTCCCAGCCAGAATGTCACTTTTTCATTAGAGCCTGTTACAAAGTCCCAAACAATTGTTCTGCAAATGCTGTTTCCAAAAATAGCATTTGGGTAGTTTGCACACTACATTTCCATCTGGAGGAGATCTTAGTGGCTCCAAACACATGGATACATAATGGAAAATACTGTCATGGCTTGAATAATGGCTCCATTGAACACAGAGCAAAAGTCACTAAGCAATGAATCCCAAAGCTTGCTGAGCCCTCAAGGTCCAATTTTCCAAAGCTGTTAAGCGTGGATGTATGTTGTTTTAAGCAAGCTGCTATTGCAGCACCCTGCAAGATTTATTGTTTGTACTCTGGTGGCACATATTGATTCCTGGGATGTGCAGAGCTGAAACAGTTGTTACAGGAAGAACCTCTAGAGCATTAGATCTGGAGCATTGTATCTTGGCTCACTGCCCCAGCCAGTTCATCCACTCAGCCTCTCTCCCTCTGCACATCTCTAGGTGTCCTTGCATATCTTTCCTGCCTTGCTTTCTTGCTTTCAAAGCAAAACTTTGCAAAACATCTCAAAATTGATTTGGTTTTGAGATCACACCTATGGCCCTTGAGCTCCACAGTCATTTCCTCGGGAAGCGTTTGAGAAGCCATCTGCGTGTGTGAGCCCCGTATCTGATTTGCCTAATGAGGCACATCAAACTCACCCAAATCTACATCAAAATGTAATGAATGGTGTGATGTAGAAGCAACCTTTGATTCACAAGAGTAAATTAATCACTTGCTGAACTCTGAGGAAGTTGGTGGAGTCCTTTGACTGCAAGCTGCTGGAGTCTTTGTGGTAGGGCTCTTCATGTTTTATCTACTGAAACAACGAAAGGCAACTCATTAAAAACCTCAGCTTTCTGGAGTTATCAGATTTCCAGATTTAATCCAATTTCTGCACTATTTCCTGCTGTAATTTCCAGCTAGCATGACTTGAAGCATGAAAATTGGAACAAAATTAAGGGAACCAATTTGGATGTATTAATTTCATCTTATGCTTTTTGTGTAAATCCCATGATTTCTTCTTCTGGACTGCTGGATTTGTCAGCCCAAATAGCCTGGAAGATTCTGTGACTGACCTTGAGGCTTTCAGGCAGTGGTTCCCAGGTAATTTCATCACAGTGGTGGTATTGAGGCAGCAAACTGCATTTTAGATCTGCTCCTTCCTTGCAAACAAACAATAGACCAGGATTATGCTGGGATCATCCCAAATCCTGCAGTATGGTTGTCTCAAGATGAAAGGGTGGCTTTGAGCAATGAATGTCAGAAAGTACAAGGCTGAGGTTTTATTAAAGGCTGCAGGGAGCCAGTCAGGGCAGGGGAACACCCTTCCTAAGGGGCCAAATGCCTCAGGCAAAACTAAATTTGGGGTCTCCATTCCTACAGAATATGAACCTTTTTCCCCATCAACACCTGGCTCACAGACCCAGCAGAAAGGCAGAGGTGTTTCTGTACCTTCTCTTTAGGGAGGATGGGCCCAAGGGCAGTCCTAGTGCCCAGGCACGGCCCGCTGAACACCCCAGGGAAGTGACAAGTCCAGGGAAATGGCTCAGCCTCCCAGGCTCCATGTGCCAGGAGGACACTTTGCCTGGAGGACTGTTCCCCACAGAGCCAGTCAGTGACCCAGACAGAAGAACCTGGATGCTTTCTCCAGGCTCTTAGTGGCTGGCAGGAGTATATGGGCATCCAAACAACCAACTGTGGGCCAGTCTCAGACAGAAAACCTCCCACTGGCTAACTGCAGACTGAATTTGATTATAAAGTTCCTGTTCTGATGTACATGACCCATCAGGTGACCTTAAATGAATAAACTGTGGGTGTAAATGGCAACTGATTATAGCAGGTTGCTTTGACTACGTTAAAACAGCTGGAACTTTACCCTACTTGCAGAAGTTACCAGTGGTGGATAGAGAATGAAGGGACACTGAACTGCTTTCGGTGTTGAAGAACACTGAGACCAGCCTGACTCATCAATCCCAAAGTTAAACATTCTGAGGATGTGGAGAACAAGGTTTCCTGACAGAAACTGGTACCAGTGAGGACATAGCAGGCAAATTACTGATACAGGAACCAATGAGTGATAGAACTGATAATTTATCTAAAGCTGCTGAGCCGACACAGCTGGCACACAAAGTCAATAATTTTATACTATAAAATCTCACCTTTAATGGCAGGGACTTCTAACAAACCTTTTCTAAGAGCATTTGTGAGATTCTCTCATGAGTGGGGATGCTCCTCAAGGCCAAGTGAAAGAGATTTTCCCACAGTTGTTGGTATGGGACAGTAACATCCAGTCTCTAATAATTATTTTACTGTTTTTAGTATCATTGCTTCAATATTGCTTCAGAAAATAGTGCACTATGCTAGTAACTATAACTGTCTATACTGTGCAGTAAATAATTCTGATTAGGGTATTTTATTTTAATAATTATCATTAGAATCATCAATAAAATAAATAATCTTATTAATATAAGCATATTGGGTTGCCATCCTTAATCCCACAGAACAAAGTCATACAAAGATTCAATTGCATCTGTAAAACCCTTTGACTAAGTCTGGGACTAGGATTGGACCCAGCCACATCCACACTCCTCTCTGAGAAGGAGTTTAGAAGGACAGGGAGTCTTTTCTGCACCTTGTGACTCAACAGGAGAGCTTCTCTACTAAACTTAGTCCAAAGCTTCTTTCTGCTCACAGCATTGATCTTGAGGAGACGCTACAAAAAACTTGCTCACATGCCATGTGCAATAAAAGTTATAAATGGACATGGTGTAAATCAGACCTCTTGGTCTGCAGTAAAATGCATTTTCCCAAGTTTATCATATTTGTCTTCCCAAACTTTTGCTATGACTTTGGGTTTTTTTCTGCCTCAAGTGTTGCATCTTTGCACTCATTGTTAGAGAACTGACCAAGGTCTAACACTGATTGAACCCAATGAATTCAGTTACATCCAGATCCAACTCAAGCTACATCACAATGAAGTTGTTTGCTTCTGTTATATAACTGTATGTATGGGAAATAGCTGATTGTTTGCAATGAAGACGGTTTCTCCTTGGCTTTTGTCGCGTGGTTTTTTTGGCACAACAATGAAGTATTCTGCAGTCCTTTACAACCCATTCTTCAGAATTGCTTCACAGATTCAAAATCACAATTATTCAATGCATTATTTGGCATGGACTACTTTTCTTTTTCAGGCAATGTACAGCAGTCTATTTAGAGAGAGGAGGTCGTGTTGTGATGGGCCTTGCACATCACATCTTACCTCTGAACAGGAATTTATAACCTTCCCCTTTGTCCTCCTTCATGAATGCTCACAAAATAACCTGTTATTTCCTTTCTCTTGCACATTTTGGTATTGAAACTTACTGATGTGATTGTTTGGGGGAAGGAAATATAAAAAGCACAGCTCAGGAAGAGGCATTAGAAATGTGCACCAGAGCTTGAAAAATAGTTTTGCATTAGTTTCCAAATAGGAAAATCAGTGTTTTGATAAATGGCTTAAATGTATAACACTAATCTCTTCATTGCCTGTATATATAACCCAAGTGTTAGCTAAACAGCCAACAGTTAGACAAACAAACCTTTTTTTGCATCTTTAATGCCAGAAATCAGACAGAGTTATGATATCTACTGATTTCACCTTAAAACAACTGTAAGTTGAAGAATTTGGTATTTTCATGCACAATAATATTTGTCTTTAATACATCCACAATTGAGGTACAGTAGCTTGCATTCTTCTTAGGGAAAGAATATTTCTCCTTTGATGAATTTGGAGGCCAGAGATGACAAAAGAAACATGGGCAGTACCTGAAAGCACTCAAGTGCAAAGCTATATCACAGCTCAAAAATTCCTGGCTTCCAAATTCCTCTTCAGGCTTGTACTAAACTGCTGCTGCTGAGGTTTACATGCTTTACAGTCTGCTATACATTCACCTCCCACACACACCTTGAGTAATGAGGTACAGGCACACTTCCTTAAGCAATTAAAAAGAAAAGGAATTAAACATCAGGGAAGATGGACTTGTTATCATTATTGTGTTTCTGTGGGGAAAAAATTGTCAATCCATAGTTTTACCTCTCCTTTTTCATTTATTTATATGGAATTAAATATGATGTAAAGAGAATCTGTCCCCTTGAGATGTGTCATTATGTCCCCATCTATAATGTACAAACTTGTAAAAGCAGGTTGGTGTACCAACAGTTAGAAAAACCAAATATATTCAGGAATCCGTGCTGCAGGCACCATCTATCTTTAGTATCTTCATGCTTTCAAGTGATGAAATAACTTCTGCACCACTATAAAAAGGCTGGGCTTCTGTTTGCTATTTCACATGGTCAGTACTTGAACTATGGATAATATTTTACTTTGAGCTTGTGATCAGCTTGAGAAACACAATTTATAGCATCAAATTCCTCTAGTCCCCAGCCTGTATTTGTTCTGTATTTCTAGGGATGGGGCACAGCAGCTTTGCTCTGTCCAGAAATACCTTTTACAGCACTGTAAGGGAACAGTAGGGGATCCAAAAGGCAGCTGTTTCAGGCACACAGAGGAAACAGAACTGTGTGTTCTGTGACACAGGCCTGGGTCACCTCATGTGGTTTTCAGTGAGATCATGGAGATTCCCATGTGGGCATATAAGGGTGGACTTTGGGCTGCAGTGTTGAGAAAACAGCTCTGATGATTTCAGCACGAGCAGAACCACGATATGGAGTCCAAAGAATGCATTGAGACAAGCCAGGCTGAACAAATGGCCCATCATTTACTGGAGACTTCTCTGAAAGGAGAATGGGACAGATAATGATGGCTGCAGTGACCTGGAGATTTAATAATGGACATTTATGAACACCATCAATGTGAATTCTTTTTTATCTGCTTGGGACAGGGCTTTTTAATCTGCTAGGGACACAGACTGGGCAAGCAGGTACCTGGGGTTCCTCAGTGTATGTGTGGCTGCTCTGTGCCGCCCCTGGGCCTTTTGCTTTTTCTCTCCAACATCTTTGAGCTCAATGCCCAGCTGGAATGACATAATCCAAGGGTCCAATTGTCTCCCCTTTGCCACCCAGCTCAGGGATGGAGGGAATGACACAGGCTTGAAGCAAGTGGACTCCTGCAAAGCCTACCATGTGCTTTAGTCTCCTCAAGAATCATGAGAATGATTAAGTGATTTTTTTCAAGAGCCTCCTGGTGTTTTTCATTCCTCCGCTCTGGAATTCAGCAAGTTAATAGCTTCAACTTGTTTCTAGCCACATATATAGAAAACACAGCAAGAGCACAGAAGCTTGTACACATTGGACCAAAGGCCCCTCTGTTGGGGGATCCTTCTTCAGCAGTCAACAAATTATCATGAGCATACGGGGTAAAATTAATTCCATCCTCTGCCTATGTGGAGGTGCACATTCTGAACAGAACCCCAAGGCCAGATCAAGGCAGAAACAGAATCAGACATTGGAAAATCAGGGTGACTTTTCAGAAGTTTAGCAGACCCATCTGCTTCATCTACTGCAGCCAGGAATTATTTATTCAAAATGTTTAATACAGCAAAAGTGAGGCTAAATATTTAAACATATATATATATATATGTGTGTGTGTGTGTGTGTGTGTGTGTAATATTTGCAATTGATATTAGTTTCCCACCTCTATTTAATGTTTGCTGCAAAGAACACTCTTTGAGTGTTTCCTTTCTCCTTAGATGGTAAAAGCACCTGCAAATTAATTTCCCCTTAATCTTTAAATCAGCAAGGACCAGTTTGCAAAAGATGCTTCTGTCTCTTCCATATCTTCTTTGGGAACAAGTAGAGCACACAGCCTCCCTGAGACTTCCCATCTTCTGCACAGCTTCAGCTAAGGAGCACAGGGGTTATTTGCAACCACCTCTTCCATCTGCATTTCATTGCACAGCTCTCAAAAGCAGCTTCTGGAAAGTTTGGAAATTTCACATGCTGTGCTTGATGAGAGTGTGAGGAACGATCCCTTCTTTTGCACCAACGCACAAAACATCTCTGGGCTCCCCTTTTCAAATCCTGGCTCTGACACGGCTGTGACACTTTGTCTGCAGCACTGCCCTCAGCCAGAGGGGTTGCAGCCCCTGCTTGCCACGCTCAGCATGTAAATCCCAGGGAGGCTGCAGCTCTGGTTTCTCTGTCAGCAGCCCTGCTTTGCCAGGAACTCAGCCAGGCTGCAAAGGGCAGGTGTCTCTTCCCCTCCCCACTAGCTCACCTCTTCTCTCATTCCCTGAGTCCTGGCCAGGGAAGGACTAAGCAGAACATGGCTTTAGGTAAGGGGCTCTATCTGCAGGCCAAGAGGGGCAAGGGCAAATTTCCTGCCTTGCACCAGTTCCAAAGGGAAAACAGCCTCACAAAAGGCTCAACAGCCTCAGAGCCTTTCTGCTTTTAAATTACATTTGAACTAACCTTTGAACTGAGCTGGGATTCCTGTTAGCCTCCTTCAGCTCAGCAAGTGCTTTGTCTCCTCAGGGTGAGATCTGTGTGCAAACCATGAGTCCCACTGCTACAGGAGGAGCTCTTGTCTTTGGCTTCCAGCCCGGGGCAGGTGCAGAGGAGGGCACAGAAACCACATGGTCACTCTTAAAGGAAATACTTCCACACTTTATTTCTCTGAAAATGGGGAATGTGTGTTGGATGCTCAGATGACCCAGGATTTACTGACAGACAGTTCTGGGTACAGAGACATAACTGGTTTCCAAATATGAGGTTTCCATCTGGAGAGGGTATTCCACAGGATTTTCAGAGTATTCCAGAGAGTCCATTCACCAGCTAGACTCAGCTAGCAATAATACTACTGAGCTTTGATGCTACCTAACAGGATTCTACATTACAAGCAAGGTAAACTGTGTTTCCATTTCCAGAATGAAATCCAGTCATGTCTTCCTAGAGTTGTTCTGAGACTCAGAACTCCAAAACTCCTGAGACTCTAGGACTCCAAAACTGCTGACTTAGAATACACACAGAATTACACCCAAAGAAGGCTCTGGCTCAGGTATGAGAGGGTGTGGAGATGTGGGGACTGTTAATAGGATTTCTGTTACCTTGCCTGTCCAGAGACAGCACCACACTAATGTGATTATGCCATTTCTCTTCCAGGGAGGACTTGGTTGTGAATTTCACAGGCTACCACCTGCATTCCACCCTGTGTACAAACACCACGTGCCCAGGGCTAGCAGCAGCAGCACTGCACCAAAAGAAGAGAAGACACAGCTTGGCTTCAAAAGGTCACGAGAACTGCCTTGGCTCTGCAGCAAAAAAAAAAGTACTGGAAGTGTTGGGTGGGAGAAAAACCTTTCTGCTTTAAGCACTCCTGCAATTAAATCCATCTGCAAAATACAGGGTTTCTTTTAGGAAGTGGAGACTCAAGGGGTTCCGAATTTAAATTCACTTCCTGAGCAAAAAAAAAAAATTAAAATTATCTAGCTCCAATTTTTCTTCATGCCATCCTGCAATTATAAGGAACTTTATCAAAACCACCAAGTATAGAGTAAGAGATCCTTAAAGAAACTCACAAAATCATTGCTGTATCTTTATTTCAAACAAGAGTCAGTTGGATTTTCTACTTCAGCAAATAAGAATATATTAGTACCTTTAGCCCAAATGCAAAGTCTTCTTATTTTTGTATTTAAAATAGCATGTTTCCTCTGTGTATTTTCTGCCTAATTAAAGAACAGGCATTAATTAATGCATAAGCACCATAAATTTGTCTTATCAGGAACAAAGCACACCAAATACTATAATGCATCTTGCCCTTTTATTGTGTTGCATTATAGACAAAAAGAAGTACAGGATATTCACTCTGTTACAACCATAAAGTTGCAGTGTCACTCTGATCCCTTTGGGAGTCAGACAGCATCCACTTGTCATTCATTCCACCTTTATACTGTAACAAGCTGCATATATCAAAACCCAACCGTGAGCAACCATATTTATAAATGAAAACACGAACAAAACCCCCCCAGTTCTTGTAACAAGACTTTGCAAGATTCCTTAAGGTACCAGCAGAATAAGCATGCACAATATCAATACCAAACCACAGACATGCTGCCCCCTGGAAAGGGGAGCTGTGCTGGAAAGTTCACAGGTTCAGTGCTGGGACTCCATCTCCTGCAAAAAGCTGGCTCAAAAGCTGTGCATTACTTTGGTCCAAATATAAGTGAGAGTAAAGAAGCCAAAGGCTGGTATTTTGCAAGGAAGTTGTGTTAATCCTACTGTTTTCTTTGTACAATACAATTTGGTCTATGAGTGTCGGGTTCCCAGCCCCGGATTGGGGTGACCCCGAAAGATGGAAAAGTCCCTCCTCCAACCCGTGCCTTCAAAGAAAGACTCAGTAGTCTTCTGTTGTCTGTTCTTTAGGTTGTTTATTGTTGTTTATCTTAAGAAATTCTTTTCCTGAACTGCTGTGGCCCGTTCAGCAGATCAGACAAAGGCACACTGCCCTCCCAGGGGGCTGGTGCCATCTTTTATATCATATATTACGTACTACATGTTTATACCTTTTCCCCAATGCCTACTATCTATACTGAATGGTGACTTTCTACTCTAAACCAATCTGTGAGTGCCAACATCACCAAAGACATGGAGGCTAGGAAGGAGAAAGAAAGAGGACAGGGCACACCCAAATCCCTCCATCTTAGACCTCCTGACCCCCATGTACAAAACTTGGACCCCTGCGTACAAGGCTTAAAACCCCCTTGTACAGCACTCAAAAATCCTTCCTTTCACTTCGTGACTACTTCTACTACAATATCTAAACTTGTGTGTGTGGCTTGTCATTCTCCATACAGAGTTAGTAATTTGCTCCATGGGCTAAGATCAGAACCCCACGTGTGTCTTTGGCTGCATGCCAGGGTCTCAGAGCCCCCTGCCAGCGGCTCTGGCCATCCAGGGCACCCAGAGGAATGTCCTGGATTCCCACATATGAGGAAAACCTTTCCTGCTCTATTGACCGGTGCCACAGTGCAGGGTGGTGCTACCAGAAGGGAGCTGCTGCTGTGTCATGCTGCTTCTCTTGTACACAAAACAGGTCCCAAGGACCTCTAAAGGGGCTTGCTGGAATACTACAAAGGACAAAGGGGATTTCTTATTTGAAATGCAGGTGCAAGGAAGGTTTTCCTTGCTGAGAACCACACGCCTTTCAAACAACTTTGGCAATATATATGGCAACATGTTCCTTTGTGTTACTGAGTAGGACTGCACATGAAATAACAACTTGGCAGTGGGTCAAAGTTCCCTATTTCCCTGTGTTTGATGTTGTAGACAAAATGGGAGAGAAGCAGTTTGGAAACACACAGCTTCCATCCTAACTTACTGAGCAGGCTGAGAGCAAAATATCAAAAACACCAGCCGCTTATGGAAAGACAGACACACTGAAAAGAATTAGTAAAATTACGTTTTTTTTTTTTTTTATTCTGTTCCAATATTCTTGTTTGTATAAAAATTTTGAGCCTGTACATAGATGCTTGAGCTGACACACAAATCTCTACTTTGGGGATGATGTTTTAAGCCCAATGAAAAATGTATCATTATCAACAGGAACTTTCCACTGGGGCCATTTTCTGTTCTTCCCAAAATAAAGGAAAAAATGCAAACAATGAGAAAGGATTTGCTATTCTCTTTTAAAGAGTAACAAGGCACAATCTTGTTGTCTACTACTACTACACTGCTTTAATTGGTTTGTTCTCTCTTGTCTCTGCAGCAGAAATACAAATAACATCAGCACCCACCCTGACAGAGTGCAGAGTCCGTGCAAGAGCTAAGGACCATTTTGGTAGAATTGAAGTATTTCCCAAAACACAGTTTGCAAGAGACTCCTGGGCAGGCAGGCATTGTGTAGGCTCTCTGCCAAAACTCTCTGTAGAGGCCACTTTGAGTGGTTCAATCCAGCATGTGATTTGCTTAATGAAAGACACTTCTCCAGAAGATTTTGGCAGACGCAATCAGTTCAACTGCCAGGCAGTATTCATGTGATTACAAATGTTACTGATCACATTAGATACTTAATAAATCTCTCCAAAAAGATCACAGCTACTGTGTGGCTCTGAAGAAATCAAAATTGTGAGACAGATTGCTGTGTTTGCTGTGCACTGGACTATTGATACAATTGTGCAACAAATCCCTTCCTTAGACAGCCAAGCAGTCAGTGATAACTATTAATTTCTATATAATGACAAGTCTGATTGTTTGTAAATACGTGTCTATGCATCATGGCAAAGCAGATTCCTTTTCATGTTATTCTTCTATAAATACATTTTAAAAATTGACTTCACTGACTTTCACACATCTATGGCAATTCACATAAGCCAAGAGGTTGGCCTGAGAGTCCAAGGGCAGTTTTTGGCTTGAAATACCAAAAAAGCAGAATGCTATCCTTGCATAAAACCCATAAGCAAGACTTTGGCACTGTTTCTTCTCTTGACATTTCAGCAGATGCAATATCACATAGACTTGTGACAAACCACAACAAAGCAAAAATAATCTGAGCTATACCTGTTTTGATAAAAATGCTTTTCCTTATGGTGGGGCACAACTTGCACTCTGAATCTTCCTGTAATTTACTGAACAGCATTTTAAAAATGAATATATGTCCATTGGCCAAATCCCAGTGCTCATTTCAGTGTATTGCATGAAAGCAATCACACAGGCCTCTCTTTTCTGCTCTCAGGAGGAGGGTTTCTGTCTGGAAAACAAAACAAAACAAAACAAAACAAAACAAAAACCAATGAAATCAAAGAACTGAATATATTGCTTTAAAGGAGTATATAATTGATTAGATCTAATCCCTCTGCACAGCTGTAGCCAAGGTGCTCTGCTGAGTGAAAAATCATAGTTCTTAGTGCTGGTTTTCATCCAGAAAAAGTGATTAAATGAGTATATTTAGAACTGAGATGCAGGGAGAGTATTTTTATAGTTTGAGTGTTTTCATTTTCACAGTTAACTTCTAGGGAGTAGTCTGTCAAAATTATTAAAAGTGTCCTTTATAAGAGCTGCGACAAATTCCACTTTCAACTGCACTGCTCTTAATTCCTTTGTGGTGATTGATGGCTTCCTGTTGACAACGCCTTCAGTCCTGTATAATTTAATTACACCAGATAGCAAGTGCTGAGGAGCCAGTTGTGCTCTCAGTTACACTGCTGTTTCTCTGGAACAACTCTGAGTTGAATCCAGCTGTCAGTCTAACCCTGTTGTCTGAAACTCATAATCTTTCAAGGCAGATCTAGGTCTGAGTGTGTGGTTCCTATTTCAATCTGAGTTAAATTACTGACAGTTGCTTTATTATCACTACTTGAGCAAAAGCTTAAAAACCATTCCAAATATACAACATTTAAAATTACTTCCTGTTGTATTTGGAGCTCCTTAGTGGACAAGCTTTTCCAAGCTTTTTTTCTCTGTATACAGGGGAGAAAAAAATGTTTAGGTCTTTAAAGATATTCAAGTATCATTTATTTAATTGTGATCAAGTAACTTAAATATTTTGTGGATTCTTGTCACACTTTTGGAGAAACAAAGGCTGACTCTTTTGCATGGCACCATCATTTCAGAAGCCAATTTCTCATGAGACTCAAGATTGTTGGTGCAAGGAATTCACATCAGCAAATGCAATTGAGACTGAAGAGAAACTTCTTCCTGAGCATATCTTGTGGTTTTCACCCTGTGGTCTGCGGTCTCTCAAGCAGTTTGCAGACTGGCTTTGAAGAGTTTCTTGAGGGGAGAAAAAATGAATTTAGTGGGCTTAAATTCACAGTGGATGAGTTTCCCATCTGCACTGCAAAAACCCATTAGAGGTTGAAACCCACTTCTTAAGAAATTATCTCAAAGCTCCGTGAAACAACAAGGTCTTCAGCCTGCTGGTGTTCCTCTGTCCTGATTCCTCCTGACACCCGAGGGACAGCAAAGGGCTAATTAACCAAGGCACTTTCCAAAGGAGAAGCTGGGCACTCCTGTGTGGGTCCTGTTCCATCTCTGCCTGGCCTGGGCAGCAGTACCTCTGTCCCCCAGCAGTGCCCACTCCCTGTTATTCACTTCTTCTTCTCAGACTGCAAGCTTGTGCAGGACAGGCTGTTTCAGAATGGCTTTCCCTCCCCTCCCCAGCCCCATATCCTCCTCAACTCAAACTTTTGACACCCACCTTTGCATTAAAGAGGGTTTGTTCACATTCCTTGCCTGCTTTCACTTATCAGCTTAGCGCAATAAGGCGCTGCTCAACACTGCTCCCTGCTTGCACAATGAAATCTTGGATGAGTGAATGCTCCCATTGTTGGGAGCTCAGGAGAAATCATAGAATCATCTTAACATCAAACAGGCTTATTGGATTTCACAGCAATGCCATCAAGCTGTCACTGCTACCACAAACTCTGCCTGGGCGTCACTCAGGACTATTTACAGGCAGGAAGAGCAGCTCTGGGAGCACTCAATTGCAAACTGAAAGACTGTGAAAGGAGGTATCAATTACAAATATTAATTGTGGCCTTGATGGCATTGGTTTAGAAAGTCTCTGATATGCAGGAGCAATCCTGCATGGAGCTTGGCCTTGTAGCAACAATTTCCAAGACTCAGGAGTTATTCAGTGAAGTTATTTGTGTGTCAAACTTGAGAAATTATAGCTGGTCAGCATGAGCCAAGCATCAGCAGTGAAGTAAGGATATGGAAGCTCTACCTTTCAGAGTATAGAAGGCCACAGTGTGCCATTTGTAGGGCCTTGGTTGCTGTACTTCACTTTAGTTATCTCTGCATCTCTCAATAATTTGTGTTTATCCAAAGTACCTCTGATAGAAAGCCCTTTGGAGTATCAATCCAAAGGCTGGGAAAGGTGTACAGCAATTCAGCCTTTATTTACCAGTAGTGTTAAGCTCAGTTGTCTAAGGGTCTAATCTTACAAACTCTTTGGTTTTGTGATGCACTGTTCCTATGCCCCTTGCTCTGTAACACTGGGACATGTCTCAGTCATGCCTTGGCATGCCAGGCCTGTCCAGGTCCTCACAGAAACAGAAACTCATCTTGTGGCACCCTGGCACCAGCTCCTCCCTTTACATTCCACCTCACCTCTCCCAAGACAGCACTGCTCTCTGGCAGCACCCTCAGTCCACTCTGCAGAGAGAACAGACATCACAGACACACCTGAACACCACTGTGGGTGGGATTAAGGAATTGTGCTGCCTCCATTGAATTAAAAAAAAATCTTTAACTTCCCAGTAAAGCCTGTTGACAGTATAAGAAACAGCACAGCTGCAATTGCACCTGGTCTTGACATGTCATGTGTAAGTACAAAACATTTCAGCTGACCCTAATCCAAACAAGTGGAACTCTGCTATGCACCAGAAGTGTCCAGCACAGCTGCTGGAGGTAAAGCCCCTCTACTGACACTTTACCACTTAAGAGTTATTTATTATTACTCAAGTGCATGGGAAACTTCTGGAATGTAACCCAAACTCAGAACTTTGTCCTAATCAGTTTGCTATTGATAGCTCAAGAAAGTTGAAGTCACTCCAACTTCATTGTGTATGGCCTGATATGGCTGCCCAAGGTCACAAGAAACCAAAGGCAAAGCTACATAATTGTCTGATGGTTTGAGACACATAATTGATTTATGTCCCTTTGATTAGCTTTGCTGGGAATGACAATTTGAGCTGAGTGTGACTGTAGAGGAGCATGGAGCCCTCTCACCTCCCAAGAGGGATGGCCCTGCTAAAAGGAAGGAGAGGTAGGGCAAGACATACATAGAGAGGGGCTTTGTTTGAGGAGAGAGACCTCCTGCCTCTTGCAAACCTCAGCAGAAGAACCACTGTGGAAATCCTACCCCAGCCAGTTTGCACATATTTGCAAACCCACACAAGTATGAATTACTAAAATCAGGGCATTTAACACTCCCTCATTTTGCTCACTGAGACCTCTGGAGACAGGCATGTAAAGTGGCAGAATCCCCTGTGTGCTGTGATAAATGCATGAAAAAATGTGCTTCTCCCTTTTCCACAAAGCATCAATCCCTGAGCAAAGCGTGTGTGTGCTTCCCTCTCCTCTGCCAGCCCTGCCTGCCACCTTCTCTCTCTCCTGCTCATTTCTGCTCCTGCCCAGAAAATGGTCAGTCCACAGCAATGGTGTGAGGCACAGAATAAATAATCTGTCTTGTTTTCCTCTCCTTTGCACACCTTCTTTCCCTCTCCCCTTGGTGCAGGGACTGTCTGAGGTAATTCCTTCGGCTGTTATGCAAGAAGTCAGCCTAAATGATGATTACTGAACCTCTGCAGACTGTGAAAAATGATCTGTGCTTGTTTGCTATAAACCTATTTGCTGGGGTGGGAGTGAGTCAGCAGAGATGTCATGTCTGCTGTAGCCAGACAGGCAGACCTGGCCCGGGAGATAAAGGCTGGGGGAAAGCTTTCCTGCAGGACACCTACCCGCGTGTCCAGGCTGAACGCCGTCTTCTTCAGGTCCTGCAACGCCCTCTGCATGAACTCGAACGCGTGGCAGTCAACACAGGGCCGGCCTGCCAAGAGAGGACAAGGGGACATCACTGTCACGGCAGGAAAGCTGGAGTGCAGCTCTACAGAGGAGGAATACTCGGAGAGCTTGCCAGGAGAAACTCCAGCTCTTACCGGGCACCCACACCTGCGTGCGGGCAAAATCGGGGCTGCCTGCATCTATCTTGGTGCAAATGGGAGAGGATCAGCAGAAACCACGGAGTACTTCGCTGGGTGTGCTTTTCTGAGCATGGCCCAGACTTGACTCTGTCTGCTGCTTCAGCCCCCAGCCTCTCCCCTTCAAAGTGAAATCCTTATCCCTTCTCAGACACGGGTTAATTCTCAACAGATACACTGAAAATAGCAGTTTGCAGTGGTTCAGGAAGCAGACGGGCAGGTCTGTTTTTACAGGAGCTCTTACAGAGCAGCTTGGCAAGGGACAATGCCAGATCTGTATTTGCTTCCTTTCACCTGCTGCTGTATTTTTTCTCTGCCAGGAATGCAAAGCATCCCACTGGCTCTGCAGCTGCTGCCAGTGTGTGTGCTCAGAGGGGCAGGGCAGGGAAAAGGCAGAGAGTGGAGGAGGAGGGGACTCGACAACTAAAATGGCTCACTTCTGAACCCGGGCATTTCTGCTCTGCCAGGATTCACTCTGCACCAATCTCTGGCTGTTTGAAGTTAACGATGTGTGAGTTTTCAGAAGAAGAAATTGCAGACACTGGAGGAGATGCGGGGGGAATGGGGAAAGATGACATTTCATACTGATCACAGAGCCCCCGTGGTGGGGGGAGTGCTGAAATCCTTGTCCTCATGCAGCCACCTGTGCTGCTCTACCAAAGCAAAGAGGGTGCAAAGCTGCTGCAGAGATGGCTGGGGAGCTGTCTGGAGCCAGGGACCTGCTGAGCAGCCCTGCAGCACCCATCTGTGCCTGGCACCCTGCTGCCAGCACTGCCTTCTGACTTGTACCTGAAGGAAGGGAGCAGCCAGAGTGCTTCTCAGTGCTCAGCAAGCCTCTTAGGGGTTTCGATCTATTCAGGAGGAGTTTCTCTCCCACCTGTCCTTCTCCATCTCCCCTCAGTGCAAGTGGCATCTCAGGGAGACCCGGGGATCAAGCTAGGGATTTAATTCCCAAGCTGTGAGGAGATTCAAAGTCCCCATCTCTATCAGAACAGCACTGCTCACAAAGACTGCCTCTCCAGGCACAGGAGTAGTGACAGGATGGTTTTGAGCACACTTTAAAGACACTCAACCTCCTCCTGCTTTCAGTATTGCAGTAATTTAATTGTTTCCACTTCAGAACATGAAACAGAGCCCTTAGAAAGAACCTGCATGCTCAGACTGCTGTCAGCAAATTAATCATTCACTTGGTGTCATGCCCTGCTTCTTCCCTCGTTCTGGTCTGCTCGGAAACACCTTGCCCTGGCTCCACCTCGGAGAGGTGCTGCATGTCCTGAAGTGCTGACAAGCACCAAAATTTTCTCAAAATCAGAACCTGAAGGAGAAAAAAAAAAATCAGGTGATAAATTAATGTCTCCTGCTTCTGCAGTAGGGAGAAGAGGAGAGCCATGCATTCCATAATCTGTCACTGCTTGTCACACAGGAAGTCTTCCCAGGGCTTTGTGAAAGCTGTGATGGGATGGTTGGGTGGGATCATTCACTGGTATTTATGACAGCCAAGTGCTCCTGTGTGGACAGGGAGGCACTGGTGGAATGGCACAACCATGCCAAGTGGTTTTTTCACTTCTGCCAGTCCTGGGAAAGCAGCTGCCCTGGTATCAAAGCATCTTCTGCAGCAGAAGGTGGTGGCACAGAGGACACCTGCCTGTGCAGCTCTGGGTGTGCTGAATCAGACCTGCAAAGCTCCTGACACAGCACTGCCCTCCAAAGTCAGTGCACGTGCCGCCAGTTTCACCACATAACAGCATGCTCACTCTTCAGTGTCATTTCTTGGGCTGTGCTCCGTGGTGGAGGATCCTTCTTCAGGCACTGCTGTCTCTGGGCCAGGTCAGCATCCCTGCCTGCTGGGAGCCAGTAGCCAATGGCAGATGCTTGAGGAAGATACAAGAGTAAGAGTCTAGCAATGTTCTTCTAGCCTACCAGGAGGCTGGAGGATATCCTGCATCTGGCTGGGGTTTCTACGTCTGATAAGCCCTCCATGAGTTTTTCTCACATTAATTTGCACTGTTGCTTCCTGCATCCATGTAAACTTTTGTCATCTGCAACATCCTGTGGCAATGAGTTCCATATCTCAGCTATTCACTGAGTGAACAAAATACCATTCCTGTCTGCTCTGAAGTTGACATCTGCTGCTTTCATTTCCTGCCTCTAATTTTTGCAGTGGAAGAGACAGTTATTAAATAATCACCAACTTTGTCCCACTTATGACTTTGATGTTCTCCATCACTCTCTGCCTTGGTCTGCTTTCCAGAATGAAGAGCTGAGCTGCTAAACTGACTTATCTAGGTGGATTTGATCTCTCTTCATGCCCACGATATTTTCAGCAAGGTGCCCATGGACATTTCCCCAACAGAAATATGTCTAAACATCTGTTTTACCAAACAAATCTAAATATGTGCTGTTGCCAATAGGAGCAGTCCCACTCCTTGGCTATGGCATCTCCCACTTGCTCACAGCAGGAGTGACAATGCAGCTCCTCCATCCGCTGCATCACTGACTTTTTTCCCCCCAGAGCAGATCCTGAACCCCCAAGTTCTGGGGCCAGGAGAAGAAAGAGTGCAAGGAGAGGAGACCAGGTTATGGAGAGGAGAAGGGCAGAGGCAGCACAGGCTTACATCAGCTTAAAGCAGTCATGAAACCAAATCTTAAGTCACATCATAGCAAAGTATAGCAGAGTGCTATTAATTCCTCACTGACAGCTGGAAACAGACTATCATTCATAGGGAGACTTAACAGGTCTGTGGATTAACATAATGAGAATTATCAAGAGTCAGCTATAACTCTTTAAATGGGTCCTGTCAGCACAAAGACTGTATGTGTCTTTGTGTGTTTTGGGAGAAGTGGGGGAAGAGAAAAAATATATTTCTTGGCTTCTTCTTGGTGAAGAACTAGGACTGAAAGCACTGTGCAAGTCTAGTTTACTTCCCCTTGCATACACTTGGAGTTTATTCTCTGTATTTCATGTACCTGGGCTAATGAAAACAGACTGACCAGCTTCTGGTCTTCAGATTCCATATTTTAGCTTTCACAGTGGGTGATCTGGGCTATAAATGCAATGGGAGGTTGGGAAATAACTTATATTTTTCCAGTGGTTTGCAGAGAACTTTAAAGAAAATAATCTGTGATTATTAGTAGCACCACTTCAAACTTGAACAGTCCTTTGCATATGCTAAGTGCCGTGAATAAAGCATAAGGACACAATTAATCACTGCTAATTAGAATTCTGGATAAAGAGCTGTGCCTGGCTGTGTGACTGGTGGAGAGCAGGGGATGGTGTCCCGAGCCAGATTCCAGTGCCTCACACAGGACAGGATCTCTCTGCGCTGCTGAAGAGATCTGTGACTCACTCTCACGCTCCTCTCCTGTGACTCCTGCACCTCCCACGCTTGTAGGGAGCATCGCTGCCCCTGTCCTGCTCACGGTGCTGCAGGAGGGACACATTCCTCCCAGCAGGTGGGAGAGAGAGACCGTGGGTCCCTGCGGGAACGCTCCTGCCAAGGGCGTGCTGCCAGTGCCGTGTCACACGCTTGGGAACAGAGGAAAGCATCGAGCGCCACACTGCTCTGCCCTGCAGAAGGACACTAAATGTGGCCCATGTCCTTCCCACATCCCTGTCGAGAACATGCACTGGAGATCCCTTTCCCCTCTGGGCCATCCAGGATCCCACCCCCAGCAGTTTGCCTGGGCTGACAGTAAGGACACAGGGAAATAATAATAATAAGCAATAGGGAAAGTGTGTGCTCTTGCTGCAGAGGCAGTGCCCTCTGAAAGGGTCCGTGCCCACGGGGACCAGCTCCTGATGAGATGCAGCCACTGGGGCATCAAGAAGGAAAGGATCCAGGGGTGTCTGTACCAGATCACACCAAAGTGAGTGCCCAGCCCAGTGCTCAGTCAGTCTCCCACAGTCTGCATCTCTTGAGGAATATTGAAAGTCTGGGAGCATTCCCAAGCCTCGAGAGCCTGGGATAGCTCTACTCTGGAACAGTCAGATCTGTTTTACAGACAGACAACTGGCCTCCTCTCATGGACACAAGTGTGCCAGGGTCCATCCTAGCAGGGTACTGGTACAGGCATGTCCCCATGCCAGGCTGCATCCCTGGGCACTGTTATACCTTCATGGCCAGAAATGGGTGCCTTGGAATAGCAGGAGAACGGGGCAAGTCTGGAGGGATGTATTCCCAAAGACCCTCCCAGGTCTCAGGAATATGCTAAGGCAGCTCCTGAGCCAGAAGAAATGCCACTATATTTAACAGGTCTTTCTAGGATTTTTTTCCCTTGAATTTAACCAATTGGTTCTGCAATCTCACACAAACATTTAGCATCCACAATGTCCTAAGGGAAGAGTTTCACAAGTTAACCATCAGGAAGAGCCCTGAGAGGCAAAGGAAAGTGTCTGGAGCACTTAGCAGCTATGTAGCACTCTCCCAACAAGTGGCTGACAAGGACCATCAGGAGTTCCCTGTAGTTTTAAAACTCTGTCCCAGCAGCAGCCCAAATCAATTTACAATTCACAATCAGCTGACAGCCTTGCTCCTGGCCTGGTCTCAGACAGAAATAGCATTGTGCTTTTGTGGCAGTGCTCACAGCCTCTGTTCCTGGGGATGGGGCAGTGTGTCTCTGGGTAACACTGCCACAGAAACTCTCTCATCTGCCCTTCAGTCCACACTCTTACATTCAGGAGCAAGACAAGACAAGGAATCTTCCTCAAAGGCTGTTCAAGGGACTCCACAGCCTGGCTAGAAGAGGGTAATAAGATCGTAAAAAGACTCCTTGATACTGTAAGAAGGATGGGACAGACCTTTTTTTTGCGGGGCCTGTTGTGATAGGTCAAGGGGTAATGGTTCTGAAAGAAAAGAGGGTCAAATTAAATTAGTTAAGGAAGAAGTTTTTTACTGTGAGAGTGGTGAGGCACTGACATGGGTTGCCCACAGAGGTGGTAGGTGCCTCATCTCAGGAAATGTTCAAGGTCAGGTTGAACTCGGCTCTGAGCAACCTGATCAGGTTGAAGATGTCCCTTCCCGTGGCAGGGGGGTGGAATAGATGAGCTCTAAAAGGCCCTTCCCACCTTTCTATGGTTTTATAATTCTGTGAGACTCAGGTCAGAAACCCTGGCCAAGAGTTTTGTTCTACAGTTCAAATGGGAGTTTTCACTACACAAGTAGAACAAGAAACCCCTGTATACATTGTCCCAAATGTGTTGACTTGCCTCTGCTAACACAGGCACACAAAGAGTATGTACAATTTATTTTCCAAGCCTGATTTTCTCTTTGAGGAGATAAAATGGACTACTCATCACAAAACTTATTAGAATTAATGAATTCCTAGGAAACAGACACACAAAATAGCAGTGAGATCTGGTTTAGAACAGACCAAAACCTAGTTCTAATTAAAAAAAAAAAAAAGAAGATAATGGAAAAAGAAATTCAACATCTAAGTCCCATTAATTTCATCTAATGGAGTTAATTGTGAATAAAAAGCAGTGACAAAATCAGACCTTGTATTAAATGTTTTGATAGTCATATAAAAAGTAAACATGACTAAGAACTAGAGATTTGGTTTTATGCAATTATCTTTCTTTGTCTTCTTTTTCCCAGAGGACATTTTATGTTGCTAATGAGTGGCTATTTCCCACTTGCTGTCACCAAAACACCCCGGGAACATTGACTCCATCCCAATAACTTTGAACTATTGCCTCATTTTGGAGCTGAGAAAGTTTAGAGACTTACTCAAAATGACAGAGGAAGCTCCTATAGAGCTGTGATCCAAATTCAAGAGCTCCCAGCTCCGTGGTGTGCTCAAGCCAGTCTGTCATATTTATTTATTTTTTAGGTTTGCAGGATTTCAGAAATTTATATTTGCTTTCCAAATGCACTGTTTGGGTAAACATCCTCTATGTTGATTTGTGGTAGCTGCAAGAAAATTGAACTTGACCTATTGTTCCAACCAAATACTAAAACAAGCAAGATGCAACGCCCCAGCAGAACTACACACAA
Source organism: Motacilla alba alba (assembly GCF_015832195.1). NCBI lineage: Eukaryota > Metazoa > Chordata > Aves > Passeriformes > Motacillidae > Motacilla > Motacilla alba. The sequence continues at coordinate 8,192,047 of NC_052019.1, read as the reverse complement.
AGTTTCTTCTAACAATACTCGGACTAGTAAGGACATCATAGGTATTGTGGCAAATCTGTGTATATCAATTAAAACTATCTGGCAAAATGAAACTGTCAAGAAGCAGATCTAAAAGACCTACAAACAAAGAGCTTGAGCGCAAGCTCAAATGAAAATTAAGAGTATGCAGTTAGCATTTTTTCCCTAAATAACTACTCATCCTTTGCTTGCATGCTGTTTCTGTGGCCGTTGTTTTCACGTGCTTTGCTGGCATGGCACAAACTCATCATTAATCAGGCAACACCAGGCTCCCCTGGAGCAGAGAGCCCGTGTGGCTGCTGGGGGCAGCGGAGGAAGGCAGGCAGGACAGGGTACAATTGCAGCAGGTACAATGGCAGCAGGTACCTACTTTCTGCAGGGATGGCGGGCAGGACAGGGTACAATTGCAGCAGGTACCTACTTTCTGCAGGGATGGCACTCCCGGGGTCCTGGCCAGCGCCCACGAGCCTCGCGCTGAGCAGGCTGAGCGCCGACAGCAGCAGGATTCCCACCCGCATCTCGCTCCACACCGGCGGCCGCGCCATCGCCCTCATCAATAATTCAAGCTGTCTTCCCTGCCTGCAACGAGGAGAAGCGGTGAAAAATCAGCACTTTGCTCCCTGCACGCTCCTCACAAAGAAGTGGATGAGATGGGATAAGCCCAGACCCCGTGCGCGCACAAACCCACTCGCACACGCCGCTGCCGGTCACGCCGTGGGCCCGAGATGCCCCCCAAGGACCAGCCTGCCCAGTACCTGCTCCTTCTCCTTGCCTGTGTGCCAGACCCTTGGAGCAGCTGTGGAGAGCAGGCAAGGCTCCAGCAGCCACTCTGAGCATGCGCCCCTTCAGCATCCCCCCTTCCCTGATTAGGGTCATTGCCATGGAGATTTGCTATAGCAACGCTGAAAAATTGGAGCTGCCAAGTGGAGAAGAAGATTTAAAGGGACCACAATGTGATGGGTGGTCACTGCTGCACTCCTGCTCTGCTCCCAAAGGCCATGCCTTCTCCTTGGCAGACACTGGCTGCTGCCACCCACATTAGAGAGTCTTGGGCAATTTTTGTGTTTGTTGCTGTTGTTCCTGAAGGGACTTTGCTAAAACACACAGCTTCCATCCCCTGCTTTAGCTGTGACTCACTTAAAGTGAGATTTCATTCTGTGAGGCATCAAATGAGAGAAAAACTCAGAAGTTTGCTTGGATAATGAAGCTGCAAGGCCTGCCGATGGTGCCCTGCACTTTGGGGAAGAATCCATTATGGTCTTTGTTTAACTACTCTGAAAATGAGGCCTTGTGGACAACAGAACCCCTGGCACATGGACCAAGCACAAAACCAGATCCTGCACAGCATCACATTAGGGTGTGCTAATATAAATAAGAGCCCAGCCAAAACCTACACACTGCAAAAGTTTAAGGATGCTCTCTTCAAGCTCAACTTTTGATCTGGGATCATCCCTTATTTATTTATTTGTTTATTTATTTAGTTTTTGTGTCCTGACAAAGTTAAAGCAGGAAGCTTCCTGGACAGGGAATCTGTGTAAGCACCTGGCTGAAACCTAGCATTTAGATAGGGGAGGTGATACTTTTTGGAAAAGAAAAAGAGATGCTCTAACACCGACCTGCTTGCCCCAGAGCACAATTAAAGGCTCCTTTTGCAAGGTAACTGTTCAATTCATGGCTTTGTTGCTCTCTCACAGAAGAACACTCCATCTCCTCTCACCAAGGAGAGGCTCCAGCCTTCCTGGCCTGTACAGAATAACCACCCTGCCAGGCTGTGGAGGTTATCAGTCTTCCCAGACATAGACATAGTTTATCCTTGGCTTTCCTCAGCCCTAGAGATTCTCACCAGTACTGCCCTCTGCTTCTATTTCACTTGTTCCTGTGGCTTCTTCAGAACTACCTCTTATAGCCCTCCTTTCAATGCTTGTGCTTTTGGATCAGGTTAGTTTAAAAGTCCTCTCACAGGACTTTCTGGCAAAGTGGACATGCCTTTCCTGCAAGGGGGCAGCCCAGAGTTATGGAAGCAATTACTACAAGAATGACACACTGCCAAATTTTTAGCCCACAGTGCAACTGAAACTCAAATTCCCTTGAGTGGAAGGTCCAGCAGAAGGTCTCAGCCACTGGGATCTTCATGAGGTGAGTCTGGGCACACATGTGCACCAAAATGTCTCCACTGGCTTTATGAGAAGCTGAGACTCCTAATTCAAGCTCTGATGCTGGATGCCTGAAGTGGTGTGGGATGGACCAGTTTTACATTGTTTGTCTCATCCCAGGCCTCTCAGGCCTGCTAAAGGAGCAGCTCCACAAGAGCCAGGATATAAACAAACATTCTAGAGCTTGACTGTACACTCATCTAGGGCTGGTCACACTGTCTACCATGATCTTCAGTTTTAAATAACATCACGTGGAGATCCTGGCATAAAATCCAAAATCCCCACACTTCCACTCATCCTGGCATATGAGTTTCTTGCCCATACCCTCCTTATGGTCCCATAGCTGTAACCCACTTTTCATACATGAGTTTCAAGAAAGGGACAGGAAGGAATCACCTGCAGGTGCAATAACCTTTGATGAGGTAGAAAGCACTGTTTGTTCTAATATTTTTTCAAGGAATCAATGTAGTCTTTTATAAAATTCTAACTACTGTGATATCTGCAGTAGGGCATTCTGTATCCAGCACCTAAAGGGGTACAAGGTGTTAGTTCAGTGTCACTTATACTACTAAGCATAAAATAATGTCTTTTTTTTTTTTTTTACCTCAGTGTTAACATAAAACAACCAGACCTTACACTTACAGAGTGTGGCCAGTTTTTGTGTCAAATTCCAGGGTCTTTAAGAAATATGAAAAAAGTTTCCAACTCCTCCTGCTAACAAAACCATGTGGTCCAAGATGTGGTTCTCAATTCACAGAGAACAGGAGCCAGTCTGCATAGAAAAGTTCCAGAAATCTGTGCTATTTTCTCACCTCCAACAAAGCTGAAGAGGAGAGACACATGAAAACATTTGCATGACTTGCTTAGCTATTACATTCACTATTTGGTATCACCATAGCTAAGGAATACCAGTACCAAATTAACTTTGGAAGACAAGAAAATTCAAGAGATTCACAAAAGTCCATTTAGTGTCTGAAAAATATCATAGTGAATCCCAGAGGGCTCTCAGAAATATTTTCACTTAATTTTCTTTTTCTACAGAGACTACACACCTAATAATTGTTTGCTAAAAGAGAAAAAGAGTTTCCTCCAAAGCAATCGGAATGATCAGGCATTTAAGGGGAAGATGATTAGTGAGGACAGACATATGGTGGCTTCCTTGGAAAATTTCTTATTGATTCCTAAGTGTTACAGGTATTGAAAGTTACATCTTTGAAGTGGGGGAAGAAAATTTATATACCCATTTAAAATGACTTACATTAAAGGCCTGAGTTGAATATGTGTGCATAAAAGGAAGATGCAGGCAAAGGTTCTGGTCTCAGAACTGACTCCATTATTACAGTCATGGGCACACATGGCAAACAGGGCAGTTAACCCCAGCCTAACATGAAGTGCTACATCATTGCCCACTCACATGGCCATCAGCCCTTTGTTGGACTCGAACAGAAGAAAAAACCACAGGCACAGAGAATCTGTGTCTGGTCACCATTACCTGAAGGACAGAAGGGCAGGAGAATAACCCCAGGCAGAAGCCCGGAGAGGTCAAGACTCAAAACCAGACACAAGGAGCTTGAAACAGGAAGAACAGCAAGAAAGCATCCTTTAAACACAAGGGCAGTGAAATAAGGAAGACAAAACCCAAGGGAAGAGTTTATTCTCTGTTCAGCAGAAGGAGAAAGTTTATCAACTTGATGCCTTGAAAAGTGGTACAGAACTAAGCACCTCTTTTAACTACCAATGAAAACAAGTCAGCTAGTGAGCAGAAGGCTCACACAACTAATACCAGTGAACATGTTTTAGGTAAAAACATTTAGCAGAAATTTACTTTGGTTACTGATGCTTGTAGGTTGGTGGTAGGCCCTTTTCTGTGTTTTGATCTGCCTGGAGCTGTCTTTTTACTCAGGGCTATCACTAGACCCACCACAGGGGATTGAAAGAAGAACCCAGAACAACCACCAGAGGCAATCGCTGCTGAGAGCTCAGGGAAGAGCTGACATACACTTATGTCAGTCTTGGAAAAGGGTAAGTACAGTGACTGTGTTTAAAATGAGGAAAAGAACTGGAAAACTACACACAAGCCAATTTACCATCCACCCCTGAGAATGTTTTTCAAGCAATAATCCCACCAACATTTTGTAAGTGTTTGAAAAACAAGAACTGGAATTGCAAATAAGAGCTATTTGTCAAGAATCAAGTCAAACTAGTTTGGTATCCTCCTGTGACAGGGTAACAGGCCTTGCAGATAAGGAAAGCCAAATTTAATCAATTTCAGGGCTGTGTCACACAGCATTGTCAGAAGCAAACTAAGGAAACCTCTCTGAGGCCAGCAAAACTGGCTGGGTCACTGCTGGGAGTCAGCAGTGGGTCACTGTCCCCATGGGAAGATCACATCAGGACTGCAAAGACTCAGTTCAGGGGTTATTCAGCATTTCATTAGACAACTGGATAATGAATAAGCAAAGTGATTATTTAAGATGTAACATCAGCCTAGAGGTTATAAGCAATGCTGGGGAGAGGACTAGAATTCTAAACCAGGCAGACAAGCTAGATAAAAGGGTCTAAAAACCTATATAAAATGGAAAAGGGTCTAAAAAGCATATAAAATGAACTTTTATAAAAATGAGAGCAAGGTGCTACACTTCATCATCACTTCATCAGGATTAATCAACAGCTCATACGTGGAATGGGGAACAGCCCATTAAGCGTCACTTCCATGGTGAAGCTAGGGAGTCACAAGCTGAAATTGGTTTACAATATTCTGTCATCCCCCCCAAAAATACAATTATACTGGAACATAAAAAAAAAAGTGCAAGAGCTTAGGCTGACCTCAGCACAAGGCCTGAGCTGCAGTGCTGTGTCTGGTTTGGTCACTGCAGTTCTAGGAACTGTCAGAGACACCAACAGCAGCAGAAATAACCACATTTAAATGGCATCCAGGAAGCACAACCAAAGCCCCTGGAAAACTTCATAATAATGAGGATGGCACTGGGATGGATTTCCTGCAGAAGACAGGGGAATATTTAGGCCTGCAGGTATAAATTAGACATCATTTGGGGATGGCATTGGGATAGTGGCCCTGCATAAAGACAAGGGAAGAACTGAGCTATTTCTTATTGATACCTTTCCCTGTCCCTTCTCTCCTAATTCTGTGATTAAGAATAACTTTGTTCCCCAGGCAGTCACTCCAGCTCTGTGTTGTAATTCCAGAAGAAACACAGATGCCCCTGGAGAAATTCATTGCCCTTGTGCAGCATCTGAAATTCAGACTAATTATTTCTCCTCCCTCAGTTAGCAGGACAAAGGAAATGTTTTTTTCTCATTTAAACAAGTATGATGTCAGAACATTCCCATTCTGGGATGGGTCACTGATAAGGCAATTCAGAGACATTTGGCTGCAGGGCAGCTGGCAGAAGTTTCTTCTTCTGCCTTAAAGAAGTAAACCACAACCTTGCCAACGAATTGAGAAGTGAGAGGCTGGTGCACTATTTGACATTTTAGCCCATAAACAGAATAAATTCTATTGTCTTTTTTTCTGACAGCCATTTCAGGCCTGAGAAGGACTGAAAAGAAAATCACTTTATACTTACCTTGTCCCTTATGCTACGAGATAATGATTCACCTTTGCTTGATGGCTCAGGATTTTCTTTAAACACTAAGTCAGAGGTTTGGGAGGGGAAAATCTCCCTCGTGAAACGATAAATTTGTTCTTGGCATCCTTGCTTGACAAGTTCCCCATCTTAGAGCTTCCTGGAAAACCCTTCAAGAGTCTGACCACAAGCTGAACCTTGGTCAGCCTGTGAGGCTTTGAGACACTGAAGCTGTCCCAGCAAAGTCCACGTGACACTGCCAAACAGGGAAGTGGCTGCAAACAGGGAGCATGATGGAAATTTGCCACTAAGATCCTTTAGTGTAGGAACCAGCCAACTCCAAGAGGCCTCTTTCACCACAGTGTAAGATGTGGGAAAGCACCCAGGCTTGATCAGTTCTCCAAAAATCCACTGAAGCCAAGTGTGACAAGCATCTTTAAACACTTTCAAAACCTTAGAATGCTTTCAGCTATGCAGGAGGGGCTGTGTCAAGCTGTTGTGAAATTAAGGTCAGTTCAGAACTTTGGTTCCAAGAAAAAGTAAGAATCACTGGTAAAATACCAGTTTTCCTAGTTTATTTGTGAGGTTTGCACAGGATTGCTGGAAATCCAGCAGGCAAAAGTGTGCTGGACATGGGGTCAGTTTACAGCATGGGCAAGGGATGAATGCCACCAGGGACAAAGCTGACCTCTTTGCCTTGCTACTGCCAATCTAATCCCTGTCTAGGAAGACATAGGCATGTCATTATTTACTTGCTTGACTTGTGAGTAAAAATCCTTTCTTGAATTTATGTGTCTGGGAAGAAACTGTGGGCTGATATTTTAAGTGCTGGGACTTGGGCAGATTATTCCAAAACCAGAGTGACTAAAGACTGGCAGTCCTCTGCACAGTCTGTGCTTACAGAAAGGGCAGGTGGGGAGAGCTCATTGTAGTTTAGGAAAGCTATTGACTTCCTAGGATGTGGTTCAACCTTCCATGTGTAAAATTGTACCTAAAACAAATGTGACACATGCCAGCTGTCAAAAGGCATTTAAACATTGTTCAGGTCCTGCTTCGGTGCGAGCCCAAACTGTGGAATTGTGCATTAGTTATATTTAGTGCTGTTGGCTGAAACCAGACACGGTTCACAGGCTGGATGCTGTGTTACAGAGTATATATAGTCCAGCATGAATGCAAGAGCTGCTTAGGCAAGAAGCCTGGTGTAACAAATTTAGTGCACGGATGAAGTTCTGCTCTTTAACCGAGGAAAAAAAATAGCCCACAATGCCCAGAACTTTAGGAGACAAGTTTTAGCACTGCAGGTGGCCTCCATGAAAGCCTGGACTTGAAGCAGTCACAAACATGGGTAACTCTGGGCTTTGTCCTGAAGTTTGTGCCTCTCCCCAGACCCCATATTAAACTGAAAAGTTGCCAGGTGAAAATGCATGGTCATCTTTACAGGTTGCAGTCAAAAGATTAATAGATAAAACCTCACATGTGGATAGATAAAACCTGAACATGTGGACTTTAAAGCCTGTTGGAATTAATGCAAAGGAAGATGCTAAGTTTCATCTGGTTCAGTGCAGAAGCCATACAAAACAGCAGATTTTGTTAGCGTTGGTTGGCTATATTAACTTAAGAAAATTTAGTGCATATTTAGTATTAAAAGCTACTTTCTGTTAGCAGATCTGTCCATTAATTTGGACAAGATTAAACTCTCTTATAAAGAAAAGTTCCTACACTTTCTATTTTCTAGAAAACTCCCATAGATGGATATCCTTATACACATCAAAATGTCATGTTATAAACACTTTTAGCACTTAAAGCTAGATGGAAGCTGTGTTTTTCTTTTCTCTAACAATTCACATGGGTCCCTAACTGCACAGAAATCCCTGTGATGGGACTCCTTCATTTGTCTCTCTGTTTTGCCCACGTTTTCTGCCTGCATTGCTTTTGCATAGCCAAATACTTTATGGACTTTAGGAATGAAATAAAAGAATTGTGTAAAAATGAAGTTTTAAAAGAAAAGCATCAATTCTTAGAAAACATCCAACAATGAGATGTAGCTTGGGGCTGAGGCTACCATTCTGTTTGCCTGAGCATGAACATTAAGTACAGCTATTAATGCACACAGAGAATATTCATATCCCTCCACATCTAAACACGAAATTGAACATTGTTCTCCCTTGAAATCTGCATCCTGATTACTTTGTGGAATGGTCTTACTTGCATCACCAGTCAGCAGTCTTTCCAGCTGATTTGGACTCTCAAAGAAAAGTTAAGATATGAAAAATAATGGGAGGCTTGCCAGTCCTGCCCCATTTTCAGACTCTCTTGACAAAGAGAACAATCTCTACTTTTGTCACTTAAATTTTGCAGAAAAGTGCAGTGTCACTTAACTTTGATTTAAACAGCAAAAGGTGCTCAAGGCTAATGAAGACAAGCTGGTGTCTTAGCAGGTTTTCACAAAGTTCATGGTTCAGAGCAGGAATCAAATGATGACAGCCCTGACTGTGAGGAAGGTAAAGTGTAGGCAGATCAATGTAAAAATAGAATATCTGCAGATATTTGCATTTCTTTTCTCATGGCATCTGTGCCTGGAACCCTTCTTCTTATGCTTTAAGTCACTTTTTAAACTTCAGGTGTTTAGAGGTCTTGAAAATGTCATCTCTGTCACTTCCCAACATTACAAAGCCACAGCTGGAGCAGCAAGATGGAGTTGGAAGGTTAAGGAATATCTACACGCAGATTAAACTGCAAACCCATATAAATGAATACTATGCTTGAAACTGGAGCAACAGGCCAAAATATTTTACATTGTGATTTTTATTTAATAAGCTGACAATACCTAAAGGTGTGATGGCCACCTGGCAGTGCAATTGACATCATTTCTCTGGCCCAGACAGCTTTCAGTGCAGCCACAAAGCAAGGGGAACCATGTAATGTAGAACAGGGAATAAAACAGGACAAAGTGGACAGGGAGAAGGATGCATGAGTGTTCTGATGACCCCATTGTATTTGTGTGTAACAGTCTGGAGTTAACAGGAACCTTCTGGATTTTGAGGATAAAAAAAATGCACATCTTGTAGGAGATTTCCAGCACCTGGAACACACAGTAGGTCAATCCTCATGTAGATCATCCTCATGTTTGCTCTGCCCCTGCCTCCAGCAGGTTTTGTCCAGTGCATCCCACTGCTTGTTTGCAAAGGGACAGCAAACAGCCATTGTCTGGTCACTTATGGTTTCATTAACTTCTGTCACCCTCTTCAGCCATCTCTTGACTAGACTGAAGGTTCCCACCTGTACACTGCTTCTGTTTATCCTAGCTCCTTTGTCAGCACTTTATATGGATCTGCTGTATTCTTGTTCTCTATGAAAATGGTTGAGTCTTGTCATTCTGTCATACTAAACCTGATTTTACATATTCAAATTCTTCAAAAGTTTTTTTTCACTTGCCCAGAACAGATATTCTAGTTGCTGGGTGCAATTCCCACACCTTCCTGTGAAGGATTTTTCAGAACTGGTGGCGTATTCGCTGCTCTCCTGTCATTTGGGTGGTTTTGAACAAGAATTAATATAGAACAGTAATTGAAGGAAAAGAGAATAGGTAAGGTAATTTACAAGAGCATGCAAAAATCTCCACTAGGAAAATCCTGCTTGTATTGGAGCTTCTGCAGACTGAAAGGAAACTTTTTTCAGATGTTTTTTTCCCCTTTCCCCATCTATTCCCCTCCTGGCTGGGTCAACAGCCCAATTCTGTCCCATGTTTCACTTCCCCAGTTCCAACAAAGTGAATCATAAAGCAGAGCAGCAAAACAGCTGAAGGAATTCCAAATGGTCAGGTTTTCTTTTGTTCAAGCCAGTGTCTGTGCAATCACCAGGGGAAAAATTCATGAAGATCTATAGGTGTTTCCATCTGGCAAACATGGCTGGGTCCTTGTCCACACCTGTAACAAACCAGTGAGATTACACCAGCCTGGAGGACAGTCCACAGAATAATTCAGAATAATTCATCTGAAACTGAGCTGTTCTGGGACTTCCTCCAAGTTCTGCAATAGGAATGTTCATTTTTAGGTAAAAAGGGCTCCTTCCACACAATGTCTTCCCTGAACCGGTGAGCTCCTCTTCCTGGGAATGAGATGCTGACATTGCTCACACCACAGTCACTCACCCCATGTTAACTGGTGTCACTCTTTGCTCTGGCAGTGCTGGCAGCTGGACTAAAGGGGCTGCTGACCTGGGGAGTGTCAGCCTCAGCCCCCACACCTGCAGTGACTACAGAGTCACCAGACTGAGGGGCCTGGAGTGCCCTGAGAAAGCCCTGGGATTAGAGAGAGGGCAGTGCCAGAATGGAAGAGGGAAGGGAGGTTGAAAGGGAGAGGAGAGAGAACACAGGTCCAGAGCAAAGCAGGGGAACAAAGCCAAGCTGGAACAAGATGGGGACAAGCCAAGTGCAGCAAAAGCCAAGGAGCTCTGAGAAGCCATTGTGCTGCAGCCAGGACCAGCTGAAGCCCTCCAAAGGAGGCTTTGCTCCCAGAAATCCTGAGAGTGCTCTGCCACAGATAAGGACTGCTGCCCCTTCCCACTCTGCAGGTGAGGCTTGCACTGACTGGCTTTGCCAAGCAGCCTGAAATGAGCAGTGCCAGTGCTCCCATGCTGTGTGAATGGACTCAGTGAAAAACACAGCACAGCTGCTCCCTGAGGGGATTTGGAAAAATAACATCAGAATCCTCTCTCCCATTCACCCTGGGCTTCTGTGCTGGCCTGGGTCCTGGGCGCACACAGAAGGGCATGCTGTGCTTCTCAGTGTACAGGGATTGGTTTTCCCAGCTCTGGCCAGGTTTGGGAAGCCACTCAGGTCCCTGTGGTGCTCCCTGCTCCCCCAGCTGCTGTCACCATACCTACAGCTGCAGTGGCAGAGCAGTGGTTGTGTTTCCTCTCTCGTCCACTTCCAGCAAAGTCACACCAATTTATTTACAGAAGCACAGCCACAGGCAGGAACTTTCTTCCAAATTCAGCTGAAGAGATTTTTACCTTCAGATGTCCCATCCCCTTCCCAAGCCAGGTCTCAAAGTTGGAATCATTGGAGGCAGCTCTAAAGCACAGCAGACAAACTCCGAGCACCTCCTCACAGGACTCAGCCTATCTCAGACTTGTGAGTGGACATAGTATCTTACAATAAAGGGGGAAAGGTGAGGATGAAACAACCTCAGCTTTCAGCACAAAGGCCTTTCTTCATGCCTGAAACAGAAGGAGCAGTTTTCAAAGGCAGCTACAAGAGAAAACCAAAACATTTGGAGTTCAGTCCACCACAGGATGGACCAAATACGTGTGGCCTAATCCCTGTGTTTCACTTGAAGCAAAATAAGGCACAGTCTCATGAAGAAACTTCTTGGCACTGCACAGAGCTGTCCTTCAGTGTGATGCTGAGCAGCATTTGGCACAGCTGGAACTGGCCAGGCTGCCTATCACACCCTGATTCTCCTTTTCACTCTGTCCATTTGACCTGCTAAAATAAAGCTACTCAGAAATTCACTAGGGTAACAATGGGGTGTTCAGGGAAGGAGGGGAAGAAAACAAACATTTTAATTAAAGAAAATACTTTTCTGCAGGATAACAGAAGGCTCAGCACTGAGATATAAACTGCTTTGGTCCAAGAACAGCAGACGTGTAACTCCTCATGACACACACCCCATTACAGCTGACAGAACTACAGCGTGCCTGAAGGTGAGCACAGCACACACAACAAACAGAAAGGACTTCATCACCTTTAATACACAGGCAAAGCCTACAGAGACTACAGTGCCATGTCTCAATGAAACTGGGTAAGTTGCCACAGACATATATTCATATTAAAGACAAAAAACAGCTGCACGTGTCTCTAGGGCACTGTTCTCCAAAATTATCTTGGGGGGGGGGGTTGCACTTGGCAAATTCTGATTTAAAAATCAAAGCAGGTACATTTTCCACCCCACCCTAATATCAAGTAACAGATTGACTGAATTGAGCCCTTACTGGCAATCCAGCAGATGTGAAAAGAGGGTACTTTTTAAAAAAGATACAGAACAGACAAACACATCAGACACTGGCCCCAGTTTCATCAGTACATTGGGGCATACATGCTTGCCACATGAACTCCATAAAGCTGTATTTCATACAGCTGCATTTTAAAAACTGCTGGACAGGTGAGTCTCCTCAGGGGTCTCCAGGATTCAGTTCAGCAGATTGGCAGCTAGGCAGTCACACAGATTTCTCTTTTCCACCTGAAGAAGCAGAGTTTCTGTCTATAAGAGGGAGGAACAACATCATCAAAAAAACAAATGTCAGCATTGTAAAACTAATGAACTCCCAAAGAAAAGTCCATCTTATTTTTATTCTCCAATTTGGAACTAGTGGCATGAGGTGAATTTTGGGGTAAAAATCAGACTTATTGTTTACTGCTCTGCAAAATGATTTTGCTTTTGTGGGATTAATTATCATACCAACATAGCACTATTTCCTGCGACATGGAGAAAGTTATTTTTCTTTCTTAGAATCTTATTTCAACAGCACAAACTGGAGCTTATGCTCCCACCCCTCCCAAATCATGTCAGAAATCTTATTTTACTTAGAAACAGACTCCAAATTTAAAATTAGACTGTGACAGCCTGGACCCACTCTCAGTGAAGAAATTAACTTCTCTAATTTCTCCTTTTTAACTTTCTCCTGATAATAGAAAAATTCAGTAGTTACTGATAATAAAACAGACAAGAGGTTCTGAGCTGGCACAGAGCCATCACAATTCAAACACGAGATGAGATTGCTGACTTCTTTAAGGAAAGGGGTCCCAAACTGGTGAAAGCAGAAATATCTGGGTTGAACAGAGCTTCATCAATATCAGGAGATCTCTGTTGCCCACAGATCCCTGGTTCTGAAGCAACAAGGGTGGATTGGGAATTTCTGAGAGCTGGAGCTGGGCATGATCAGAAAGGCTGCACCCTCTCAGGCTTCCTGTGTGAGAAAGGGCTGGGGAGCAGGGAGGGGACAGCAGGGCCACATGAGGAAATTTGGGAATTCTTCCTGTCTAGCACACACACACACACACACACACTGGTGTTTTCCTGGATGTCTGGAGCATTTGTTGCTTCAGTAGACGCACGATGCAGCAGAGATGTTTGACACCAACATCACATCTTCCCCTCAGTTTGTCTACCATGAGCCGAAGCAATGCTGCTCGCTGGGTTACGGGGTGTCCCCAGCTTCGGCTCGGCCCGAGTTCCCCAGCAGCTCCCAGCCACAGACCACCTTAGCAAGCTTCAGTGATATCAGCTCCTTAGTGATGATCAGCTCATTTGTGATTCCAGCTCTCGCAAGGCGCCACAGGCAGAAGCAAGGCGAGAGAGGAGAAAAGCCGCGGGAGGTTCCACAGGGAAGTCTTTATCGCTCTTCTGTGAAGGTTCTCAGTGACAGCTCTTCTGCCAGACTGGGCAGAAGTAGGGGTTTATATAGGGTACGGGGATTGGAAATTGCCCAGTCGTAAGGGTTAAAGGAAAGTGACTATAGCCTTACAGAGAGATAAGCAAGGGTCTGAAGGAGGAAGAGAGCGGCTCCTAAGGTCCACTCATCATGACTTGGCATTTCCTACCTTAGGCTGCTGAACACCAGGGACGCCTTGCAGGCCCTGGGCCTGTACGCTGAAGCTGTACCTGAAAATCAGCCTGATCCAAGAGAGAACTCCCCCCTTATTGCCATGGGACACGGTAGCTGTGGGAAGTCCACTCACCAGATTAAACCCTACTGGGGTAACCAGCTACCAGAGCTAGGCACAGAAAAAAAGGCATTATGAAGACTATCAGCTCTAAATGCCAATCAAACCCATCCTTAACCTGCCTGACTTGCAATTTTTGGATGAGATGGAGTTGCCACGTGATTAAAGGCTGTGTTTTAAAAGCTGTGTTATCCATTGACCCTCCTCAGCTAAAGGCACTTGGAGCAGAGCTGGGCTGAAGCATCCTGCTCTGCACTTGCCTTCTTAGTGCAGGAAAAGCCATCTGCTGCTCAGGCTTTTTTTTCCCCAGATGATAAATCTCAGGAAAAAAACCACAACCCTGTGGTTTCATATTAAATCAGGTATCACTTTTGATTGTTTCAGCTGCCCTGCAAAACTGAAAAGATCTGATCAGACTTTGCTAATCACTGAAAAGACAGTCACCACCTTCAGTCACCACCTTCTCGCCACCCCACTGACATCATGTGCCATGGTTTGAATAAGGGAGGCTGACAGCATGCCAACATCTTTGGAGCTGAGCCCCAAGGCTGCTTACCATCTTATGTATCTTTAATAACATTTTCAAGCCTTTCTTTTTATTTTCAGGGACACATCTAACTTACTGTGCTTTAAACATTCTAAATAACCACGGACAGTCTATAAAGCAATAAAGAGCAGTGGTTGTGGTGGGAGCAGCACAAGACTCCTCTCCCCAGCCCATGATCACATGTGGCACTTAGGCTGAGTGGTGAACCACAGATATTCCCAGAAAAAACTGCCCAGAGTTAATTCTCACTGCCAAAACAACTACTCCAGCCTGCTCTGAGGGACCAGCAGCAGCACAAAAACAGGACAGAGAGGGGTAAACAGATCTGATATGTGTAGAAATCGGCCTGCCAGGAGTGGTCTGTGACCCTTCTGATGCAGTCAGCCTGAAAATTAGAGAGGGACCATCACACCAGGGCAGGTCACAAAAACCTCTTGGGATTGGAAAAGGAAGGAGATCCAGTCTGTGGCCTTCATGACAGGGTCTGTGACCTATGCCAGAGTCAGTCTGCTTTGAGACACCATGTAGCTCAACGCAGGGCCAAATGAAGTGTGAAAGCTCTTGAGCAATATTCTTGTGCAATAAATTATATACAGGCTTCCCCTGTACAGAACTGCAGGGTAAGATGTGCAGGAGGAATTAAATGAGAATTTCCTCTCTAAGCTTTTGGGAATCCCTCCCCCTCCAACACAGTTAGGAGCTGCTTAGTCATCATCTAACAATCTTGCCTGCAAACAAAGGAGAGTTTTTCAAGGAAATTAATGTCTCCAGTGGGAATATTAACAAAGGGAATTGTATTTTCAGGGACAGGAATATTTACCCCACAAAGCAGCAAAACAGACTAAAATAGTCAAATGTGAAATATATGTGGCTGAAAGCAGTGGTCCTAAAGCCCTCAGTTTGCATTAAATAGTGCCACAGCAGAATAATAAAAGTAAGAATTAAAATACCCTAGAAGACAGTTCCAAGAAGTCCTCAACTGTTAAATATTTCCATGTCTTTTGAGGATGTAGGCAGAATTCCTAGCTGAGTGACTGGAATAGGCCTGTTCCAGTCATGGGGAACTGAAGGATTTCAATATGAGTTCAATTATTTGATTTTAAAGGGGAAAAGAAGTGATAGGTTTGTTTTCATGGGAATATATAATATTTTCAGGCTTGCTGTCAAATCTACAATTGTGAAAGCCAATATTAGGACATTCATCTCAACTGACATTTTTTCTACCCTCATGTTATCTCTTTGGCTGTCTTTAATTTTTATTTTTTAAAAACTATTAAAACACAGTTTCTATCTTTGGGGTTCTTAATGCTACTTCTGCTTTGGATATCTGTGTTTTATAAATTTTTTCTCTTGGTCTTCAAGCTGAACCTTTCATAAAGGTCACTGTCATAGCCAGACTAAGATGTAGAAGTTCTGATGAAAAGTTCAAAGGTTTGTATTGGAAGAGGTGTGCTAAAACCACTTTACAGCAGAATCTGAACATCTTGTTTGGGCTGCATAAAGTGCTAAGCAGATTCATTAACAAGATTTCTTCATGAAGCCCAAAATATATTTGACCTATAATTATTGAACAGATTTTGTTTAGCTGTAAATGTGCTACATACCAATCTGGTTCTGCTGGAATGTTTGTTTATTTTTTGTAGTATGTCACAATTCAAGGTGTTGAATTGTGCACCTGTATTTTCACCTAAACATCGAGGACCCTGCTTGAAGTAACCTCAAACCATTCCTCAAAGACAATGGTTCACAGGCTTTGACCTGTGAACAGCCCTGACCATAAATCAGAAAAGCAGAAAAGTTTCAGTGCCTTCTGTTGAACAATCTGTGCAGGAGTGTGTCTATGGCACTTCAGCTAAAGGGTACACAGGAGGTGGGGACAAAGCCACCCTCCTGGGACACTCCATCTGACAGCAGCTGTGCCAAAGGTAGGCACAGATTGCAGGTTGCTGCAGCAAGAGACAGATCCACATCCCCCACAGAAGGGAGGTACCAACCCTGGCAGATTCTGCACACTGACTGCCAGCCAAACAAGTTTCATTGCCTATGCTGTTCTACTTTGTGGCATTTTTCATCATTATGAAACCAGAGAAATGTAAAAACTCCCCATGGATGATGTTTCCTCCCTCAGCTTCTCCCCAGGGATAAAAGCATGTGCAGGGGAGTATTTTATTTTAGTAGGCTTTTTGTTTGAGCTGGCTCTTTCCTTTTGGGTAATATATATATAAAAATTATACCTTACTCCCCCTGACATAAAACCAAAGGTGTGTGCTCAGCATTTGGAGTGAGAAAAGCAGCACTAATGGCTCTAACTTGGCAAGAGAAGGACAGTCAGTTCACACTTTCCTGTACTTTCTATTGTCCCTGCTACCTCAAAGCAGAAGAATTCCACAGATTATTGCACAGAGAGGTGAAATGTAATTAACCAGCCTCACCTCAGAACACAGGACAGCACAGTTCACAGAGTGTGCAAAATCCATCCACCTTATCTACTTTTATCCACAGAATTTTCTTTTATATTGGGAAATAAAAGAAAAAAACAAAAAAGAAGACATTTGATGTTTCCTTACCCTTGTGTCTAGATTATATGCTGTCTTCTTTAAATCCTGCAGAGCTCTCTGCATGAACTCAAAGGCATGGCAATCAACACAGGGGCGGCCTAGAAGAGCATTCAGTAGAGAATCATGACTATGTGGCATGAAGAATTAACTAGAAGGAGTAAACAGTGATTTTGAGCATCAGAAAGAGCTACAGAAGAGTCCACAGAGTGAGTACTGGTGTTGGTACTCCTCAACAATCCAGGTAATTTTAATTGGTTCACTGTGATGGTCCACCCAGTCTCTCAATTATAAAATAATTACTTCAAATTTACATTAATATTTTCCTTCCTGCTACATTGCTGTTCCACTTTTCCTTCCACAGCTCCTTGTATGGAAACATTAAACCCTTAACTTGAGCTTTTAATTTTGCTCCACTAACCCCGGGTACATTTTCAACCTTATCTTCAGGTTTTTCAGAAAATCTGTCTGAAAACATGAACCTGTTCCCTAGAAAAAGCTTGTCTCCTAATCCAACACATGTGAGCTCTAAATAGAAAACTAATGGAATAAAACTGACTACAATATCATAAAGGCAGACCACTCTGGCTTCTAATTTTGAATATGATTCAGCTTTGCCCAAACAAGTGCCCTGTTAACAGCAGGCATTGCTGTAAGCAGAACTGCTGCAATCTGGATTTATTGGAGTGTTTAGGAGAATGTCCCCAGATCCAGACACTCCGACTGAAGGCCACAAGGCTTGCTTTGCCTTGTTCACCACGTAACCCAGACCTGTGCCCTGACAGACAGCAGTACTGAGACAGCAAAGACAGACAGGACCAAACACCTTGAACCCACGAGGCTCATCTGCTCTCATTTGCCTCTCCGTGCCTGTGCCTGGCTGACAAGCTCACCAGAAACACTGCACTAGAGAGAAGTCCTGAGCCCAGCTTTAGTTTGCTCTTTGGGGTCTGCTGTGAATGAAAGGATGAAATTCAGGTTAATGCTGGGAAATGCAGCCTGTGTCCTGTCTGTAAGCCCATTTTGCAAACCCTTGATGCTGGGCTGTACATGCCTCTGACAGGCTGGACAATGAGCTCCCAGCTCCCACTCTGAGTGCTAACCAGCAACCAGGAATTCTGCCTGCTGGAGAAAGGGAGCCTGCCAAATTCTTTAACTGGCTAAGGAAAAAAAAAAAAAAAAAAAATATATATAAAACCTCACATTAAAGAGACCTGCTCCATCATTGTTGTACCATCACCCAGCTTCAGTGCTATTGTATTTACATTGGACAAAAAGGAGAGGACAGCAGTTTTTCACATCAACAACTTGACGGAAGAACCTATCATTATGTTTATAAAGTAAAACAAACTCAACACAGATCAGCAAAGGAGAATTAGATGGTTGAAGGCCCCAAGACTAGATGTTGACAAAACACTTTCTTGGCATCTTCACTGTGAATTTTTGAAATAAAAATTTATGACTTTAAAACAGCAAACATTGTCAAGAACAAAATATAATGAACAGACAATGTCAGCTGAAAAAGAACAAGCCTCAGTAATGCCTATGAAAAGCCAACATGGTGATTCCTGGCACAGAAAGGGCTAACACAATGCAGAAAAGAAAAGGTGCAGAACAGTGGCAGATTTCAGCAACAAGCAAGACAGCAACAGGCAGAGTGAAGAGCTTTGGATGCAGGAGCAAAACAGCACTGGTTGTGGTTTTAGAACAATGTAGGCAAGACATATCCAAAATAGTTTGAATTATTTGGGCAAACTTCAGAGTCCAGCAACATGAGAACTGCAGCAGGGGCTGTAGGAGAGGACTGTAGGGTGGTACTTACTCTCAGCTGGGATGGCTGTTCCTGCTTCTTGGTCAGCTCTGACAGGCTCCGTGACAAGTAGTGCAACCACAAAAACTAAAGGAACTGTAAGGATGGCTCTCCTCAGAAGGCAGGGTGCCAGCATCTTGGGAATGGTGCTTCTCTGCTTGTCAAGAGACATACAAGTTAGTGAGGAACATTACAGACACACGAGGGTTTTGTTACAAAGAGGTTAATGTCCCTGATGGCTAAAGCATTGTCAGTCTTCCTCTGAAAGAAAACAAAATACCAGAAGATCTAGGACATGGAGAAAAGTCCTCTGTACCTTTCTGGAGTGTACATAAAACTCAACTGTGAGAGAACATCCCTACACTAGATAAGAAGTCCCTAGAGTGTCCTTGGTTTCATTTGAAGGCCAGGACACCAGCAGCTTTGCCTGGTCTGTGACTTTTTTCTAACTACACAGACATGAGTCTGGTTCACTGTTATACTTTGAGATCAAAACTTCAGGGATTACAGAGCTGGCTGAAACAGAACCTGGAAGCAAGGTCTTTGGCCTCTGGCTTGCTTCACTGCATCATCTTTTCACAAGTAAAATAACTAAAGGTAACCACTAGCATTACACAGCACGCTAATTATAAAAACTCCTTTATGAAAGTATTTGAAGGAAAAGACTTTTGTTAAACATCCACAAATTCATTGGTAGAATTTCTAATGGTAAATGCATCAAAACTCTTTGACCTTCTGTTTCCCCTCCTAATCTGGGCTTCAGGCCATTATTTGCAGCCATCCATTTGTTCCTGCCGTGCCACACCATGCCTGGACCTTGGTACAACCTGGTCCAGCAACAGCTTCCCTTCACACAGAGGCAAGTTTTTCCATAAGTTTCAAATTAAGTGCTTTCTTGACCCAACAAGTAAACTGTTCAGAGCAAAAGGGACTGGCTCAAGTTGCAGCTGATTGTTAGAGATCCCAATCCAAGCCTCAAGGACTCTGGCACACTGACAGGGAGGTCCTTAGCTCAGCCAAGTTTACCTTTCATTCCTGTACATCAAAATGGAAGAAAGACAGGCTAAACTAGGTTATGGCAATACAATAAAACCCACATAAAAAATCTGTTCAGCTAACTGTGGGAAAGCAGGACAACATTCTGCCTCTTTTTGTTGGTGCTTATTGAGCAGAAGATGTTGCATAAGACCATTAGATCTGCATGTACTGAATGCTAGAGTACAGCACTCCCCAGAACAGATTGTATTTCACATTTAGAAAGGCAGTAGAGGGTGGCAGGAAAGGGAAGGGTTTTCCCCATTTTGCCTCAAACGCAAAACAGAACAAGGCTGCTCTTCAATATGTGCAATCCACCTTTTCAGACACAGCTAAAGTGAAGCTGCAAACTCTGCACGAACACTGGCAGCATGTGCAAACCAGCAATTCAGCCAGGGAAGGAGCAGCATTATGCACATCCCCTTCCTGTGCACCTCAACCTAAACACAAGAGCAGGAACAAGAGACAAACATGTACAAGTAGAGTCACAGATATACTCGAGCCCATGGCAACAAAAAGATAGGGTAATAAAATTTCTATACCCTCATATTGGGTTTCCTGTCCCACCCACTATTTAGATCTGATGAGATTTTTTTTTTTTTTTAATCTCTACAATCCCTAAAATAAAGGGATTAAAATCACTGCAAGTGGTTTGGGTTTTCTGTTTTAATTTATGGTGATCTGCAATCAAAACAAGTACAATCAAAGCTACCAGGTTTTGCAATAGGATGCAGCAGAGTGTCTCCAAGTAATAGTAAATTAGGACAACACCAGCCTCTTTTGGAAGCACCTGATGAAGCAGCCTCCTGGTCAGCAGGAGCAGAGGCTATTCTCATAGTCGACTATGACTACTACAAAGGTTCAACAAAACAAAACAGACACACTGTTAAACTTTTTTTGGGTACCTTATCCATCACCCACCCCAGATTCAGCTCAGCTTTGTGTGTGAGCCCCACTGCAAAACAACTGCTCCTCTAGTGCAGCAATCATCTGAAATCACACCTGACTCCTGCCTCTTGGTTACTGCACGGGAATTTGCAAGGAACAATCATGACAGGCTTCAAGGGTGGTCTCTCTCTGCAGTGCAGCCGGGAACAGAGACAGATCTGTGCACGGACTTCTATGAAAGAGAAAAATCACCCCCTTTAACAAAGGAAAAAATATCAGTACCTGATCTTTCTCTTGTCTTTGTGATGGTTTCTTTGAAATGGCCGCTGCAAACTGCTAAGAGAACAAGTGCAGCATTTCTGAGCATGTGCACTGTCTCTTTTTAACCTTCTCTGAAAGAGGTTATTACTATGGGGAGATTTCTGCCATGGCAACAATGCAGAGCACTGCAGCACGCAGCGCAGATTTAAAGAGGCACAGGCTATGTAGCCCAGGTCTGGGGAAGGATGTTTCTGCTCTGACATGCAAGATCCAGCGGTGACTCACCTGCTCTGGGTAAGGTTTTTAAAGCCAGGCCATTTGATTAATCTCTCTTGAAGTCTGCTGAGTGGTTTTCCTGAAGTCTGAGCAGCTGGATGGGGTGCCTGGTTCAAGCAACTTGCTTCCCCAGAGCTTGAAAATCACCATGACAAACTACAGCTGCTTTTTGGGAGATGAGGACAGACCAGGGACTGCACTGAGGAATTGTTCAGTGCACTGCCTGCCATTTGAATGGCTCTGAATTATAGGGGGCATAAGCACTCGTGCCTGCTTTCCCAGGTGTTTCTGTGATTCCAGTCCCAGGACTGCCAGGAGCAGCTGCAGCCACCAAAACTCTGAGTGGGAGCTTGAGCCCAAACTCAGAACCCCCCTTTTCCAGCCTGCACTTCTATCACCCTTTCAGTGCCCTGTGAGCTGCACTCCAGGACAACAATGACTGCACTTGTTCTGCACGCAATAATACGACGGAATGAAGATGATAAAAGTGGTTTTGTCAAATCAAAGTTAAGTTCAGGGGTTACATCACCCCCCAAAAAACACATTTCCCATCACAAATTAGACACTAGTAGTCCTCTTTTCAGAAAGAATGAGCCCAGCTGAGGGCAGGCACAGCACTGAGGAGCGTGCACAGACCTTCAAAGGGACTGTGCACTGTGTTTGCTTTAGCTGGTTCAGAGGAGACTCAATCTTCAATGATTTCGTGGTGAAAGTTGGGGGCATTTTGTGCCCAGGAAGGTCAGGCATACAACCTTTTTCTTCATGAGCAGAAACTCTTCTCAGAATTATGACTGAATTGCTGGCTAACATTTTTCTTTTCAACCTGCTCTATATAACCTGTCTCTCCTGTATAGCCCAAGAGGAATGCTTTGCTCCCATTAATTCTGGTAAGTAAGTAAGAAGCTAAAATCTCAGCTTGTTCAGTGTGTAACTATGCTGCTGTATGAAGTTACAACATCCATGAGCAGAGTTAAGAGGGGATTAATTATAGTACTGCCATCCTTATACATCACAAAAACAAAAATCAGGGGAAAATAATTTTTAGAGACTGTTCTTTTGGGAAAACAAGATTTAGCATTGCAGAGATAACCTTTTGGTCTGATTTAGTATCTGCCTGTACATAAATTACAAACACAAAACTTTACTCATGATCACTTTCTGCCGTCTAATCTCATACCTTGGCCTGTCTTCCTAATAAATAACACAGATATTCATACAGACACACACTCACCACCTGCCCCCCTCTCTATATATGCCTTTTCTTAGTCTGATCATTCCCAGTAAATCTGTTCTCCTGAATCCTGTGCTTTCTCTATCACAACAGTAACACCAAGCAGCCAGTCCTGATACCTTAGGTGTTATCACTGATTCCCTCTTCTAAACCCATGCAATGGGCTTCCAATTCCACTAAACAAACTTTTAAAAATCTGTTTCTGCCATTCAGATGTTAAATTGCTTGCTCTTAGCATCCCATACCAAATATTGCAATGTCTCTTCTTTAGCCTTGTCTTAGATCTATTTATCCTTCAAGGAACAACTTCCATTCAGTGTTTCAAACACATTTCCTCTTTATTCACTGCTCTCCACTCTGTTAAGCACCAGTTTTTCTCTTCACTGAAGCTAAAATTTTCTCAAGTGGAATATCTCAGTTCACCAAGGAGGAGATCTTCCATATAGGAAGCAGACATTCCATTTCAGCACATTTTTCACAGACTCATAGAACGTCCTGAGTTGAAAGGGACCCACAATGATCATCAAAGTCCAGCTCCTGGCCCTGCACAGGACCATCCCCAAGAGTCACACCCTGTGCCCGAGAGCATTGTCCAAACACTCCCTGAGCTCTGCCAGGCTGGTGCTGTGACCACTGCCCTGGGGAGCCTGTTCAGTGCCCAGCCACCCTCTGGGGACAGAACCTTTTCCTAATTTTCAACCTAAACCTCTCCTGACTCAGCTTCACGCCATTCCCTTGGTTCCTGTCTCTGTCACCACAGAAAAGGAATCACTGTCTGTCCCTCCTCTTCCCCTCATGAGGAAGTTGTAACTGCAAGGAGGTCTTTGTCTTCTCAGTCTTCTCCAGGATGAACAGACCAAGTGCCCTCACCTGCTCCCTGTATGGCCCCTCCAGACCCTCACCATCCTCGTGGCCTCCTTTGGACACTCTCTGATAGTTTCATGTCTTTCTTATATTGTGGCACCCAAAGCTGCCCCCAGCACTCGAGGTGGGGCCACCCCAGAGCAGAGCAGGGCAATTCCCTCCCTTGCCTGGCTGGAGATGCTGGGCCTGATGCCTCCAGGACATGGTTGGCTCTCCTGGCTGCCAGGACACACTGAAAAATTTTGAATTTTTGAAAGTTTTGAAAATTTTATTTGGAAAATGTTTTGAAAAATAATATTTTGTCAGTTCTCAAATTTTGATAATTACTGGCTTTCTGATTCAGAATTCTTTGTTTTTTTAAAACTAAGCTTTACACAATACAAATAGTCTGTTCATGGAATCTCATGCTAAAGTTATTGAGGCACAACCCCAACAAAAACTTTCCTTCTCTTATATCCCTCATGCACAAAGCACAGGTCACAGAGATGCTAGCTCAAAGACACCTGAAAATTGGAAGTACAGAGGAGGACTGGAACTATACAGCACCTGCACCACACCCTCAGTGGTGATTTCACTGTGCCCAAAGTTGCAGTGGTGCTCACGAGGCACCATGGGCTGCGTGTGAAAAGTGACATTTATGTGAAAGCTGGAACAACTTGACTCCCTAGCTGCCCTTGGGGAGCATTCATGAGGAAAGCAGAGAGAATTTATAGCTTCTTTTCTATAATGAAGTCGAACACAATGGATTTTTTTCAAGATACCCACCAGCTAAGAAACATCAAAGCACTGTTACTGAGATTGCATTTTTTCATCTTGATAGCACATGTCTTGATACTATAAATATTTCTGTGGGATTGGAAGAAAAGCTTGAGCCTTTACCTCTAAGCCTCTTCACTGCTTGGTCTCTCCTTGGCTCTTAAATCTAATATCCTGTCACTACAGAAAACTTTCTCCCTCACTAAAGAAAACAGATTCTGTAATTTCTCCTGGAGACACTTTTATGGTTTCTCACAGTCTGCCCCCTAAATCATGGCAAAAATCTCCCCACAAGGTACCATCTTGTCTTCTACCAACCACACTTTTATGCTTTACCTCTGCCACGAATCCCACAAAGGAGAGCCTGGGGATGAATCTGGCTGGGGCTGTGGATGCCATGCAAACGTGTTTGTCACACCAGTATGTCCCTGCCCCACACCTCTGGCTGTCACCCCTGTCACCCCTGTCACCCCTGCCATCCTGGGATATCTCGAGGGCAGGGGCTGTGTTTGCTCTTGTTGGCACAGTACCACAAGGCTGGAGTGTTGATAGAGGGCTCGTGGCACATGTGATGTATCATAAAGTCAAACTACCTAAAGCTGGTCTCATTCTCCCACACTCTGATATATGAGCTATTCACAGAGCAAGCCTCTGATTCTTTTCCTTCCAATGGAAAACCTTTGGGATGTATCAGAGTGACCAAATTAAGAAGTGAAGCCTGCCTTTGTTCCCTGAACAGGTCTTGCCTGTGCTGGTAGCAGCAAATAACTGCAATTGTTCCTCCTTCCCTTTTCCCCACCAGTAATTTTAGGAACAATTTCCTTGTCACCAAATCCAAATCCCACAGTCCCTATCTGTCAGAGTATGGATTGCCTGAAGTCATTCTAGGATTCAGAAATCTTGAGTTTCAGCACAACCCCAAGGCTGGGCTCACATCCAAGTTTGACTTTTCCACACAGATCTTAGGCAGACCTGCACTGTCAGAACTACTTACTGCTTTTTGGATGAGATGCTAAATTGGGGTCTTATCTTCCTGCATCTCTCTGGGAGCTGAGAAGCATCTAAAAATCCCATGGCAATATTCAGGAAGGGTTATCATTAAGTGAGACATCCTTGGCTTGCACTCTCCCTGTGCACCCTCCTGCACACAGATCTCTGGGGAATAAAGCTGTGCTAGAGCTATTTCAGGGTACATAAAAGTTGCAACTTTAACTTGTTTGCAAATTCCACAGGGATGTCTCGAGTACTCTGCAGCAATTAAATATGCAGGCACTTGAATGGGCTTTGAACTAGAGGGGAACAAACCTCTTACTTCCCAAACTTCCCAGTCTGGAACCAGACTTCAGAGTCCAGGGGCCTCTTTTAACACTGGAGAGATCTCTCAGCTAACAAACAGTGCCAGTTTCCTTGCAAAGGCTGCTTGGAGAAAGAGCAATTGAGAAAACTAAAGAGAGAGAGATTGCTAAAATTGGAAGTTTATTGATGACCTTTTTTTCCTTCTAAAAGATGTTTATTATCCAAAGTCTGCATCAGGGCTCTCAAACTATAGAAATCAGAAGACCCACATTCAGAGGGCCCCAGATCCATTCTCTGCGTTATGAATCAGCTCCTTTGCAGCCAGGAGACTAATTCAGCATGATTTTTATGACATCAATACTTGGATCTCATTGAGAATCAATAATTCTGACATTATAATCTCTGATTTAATAGCTTAAAGATGGATGTACGTTCACACATTTGTGTTTGAAAACTGTATCTCTAACTTGAATTCATGTTTACAAGGTATTTGCAAGCTGATGGATGTGGCTTCTCCTTTGTGCATGTTTTTCTCCTTTCTAGAATGTCAGTGCTAGAAATTGCAAGCTGAATAGTGCAGCACTATCCTGATGCTGCACTAGCTGTGACTGCACAGTTTCCAGCTAAAAGCTTACTCATGTCTGCCTTTAAAATACCTTGTAAATTAATTCCTCATTTGTAATCCTGGGATGTTTTTAGACTGAGGCCAAAGGCAAACAAGCAATTAAAATTTCATAAGTATCACTATAGTGGCCATAATCTTGGCTGAAATCCAGGAACACAGACCAGAACCACCACTGTTAAAAGCATGGCTAGTTGGAGTCTAAGTAACTGAGTCCAGAACCAGTGATCAGAGCAGGGACAGATTCCCATCCTTAGGAGGCCCAGAACTTGATCTAGGCAGGGATCACGTTCTAACATACACTCAATAACAGATTACAATCCCCAAATCCTCAAACTCATCCGGCTGTCATTCTGGAGAGATACACAGTGACCCCAGGGCAGGATGGGTTACTTGTTCCTTGGAGAACTTAGTTCCTCTTCTGGTTTAGGGCAATTTTGGGAGAAATTCTAACTGTTGGCAAAAAAAATGTAGGTTTACAACCCTCAAAACAACAGAATATGTTGAGATTATGAAGAATCCTAAGTCAGTCTTCTTATTTACTAAGCTACAGTTTGTAGTAGCAACTACTGTCGACCTGTGCAAGTGCTCCCAGTGCTGTCCAAATGGCCTGCAGGGCACGTCCCACACACAGCTGATGCCCTCCTGTGCTCTGACATGCAGTCTCAGATTCTAAGCAATGTGTCCTTTCATTCCTATCACCCAGGGAAGTAGCTCAGCTTTCTTCCACACTCATGCTCTCGGTTTTGTTAATATTGGGTTTCACTGCAGGTGGTTGTAACCCACATGGGCGTATGCAGAAAGAGCGGCACTTAAATATCTCATGCCCCAGCAGTGTCAAACTCATCTTACAGAACACAATCCTGCAGCTCTGAGATTATGCAGAATGTACTTTGAGAGAGCTGAGGACAAATCAATCTTGTTCAGGACATTTGTCTGCACGAGTAGCTTCAGAAGAAATATGGTGAATGCAGAGTCTGACCAGAATTAGAAAATGCTGCAAAATCTTCCTCTCAATAAAAGCCTTTCAATACTTGGCAACCTCCTGGGAGGTTGAAATGCTGAATTTTTCCACTGAAATGTTTCTTTTTTCTCTTGAATTTCTCATCTTTGCATCTGCCCATTTAAAAAGCAACAGAAGTCCCTACCATGGGGAAAAAAAAAAGTATCTTCAGGAGCTGAGGATGTAGAAGAAAAACAAACAAATACGCCACAGTGAGAGGTGCATTAAAAAACTCTAAAACAGATGGCATTTTAGTACCTAAAGGGGGCTTACAAGAAAGAGGGGGACAAACTTTTTAGCAGGGCCTGTTGTGATAGGACAAGGGGTAATGGTTTAAAATTAAAAAAGTGTAGATTTCACCTAGATATAAGGAAGAAAAAAATCTATGTGGATGGTGAAACACTGGAAAAAGTTATCCAGGGAGGTGGTAGTTGCCTCATCCCTGGAAACATTCAAGGTCAGGTTGGACAGGGCTCTGAGCAGACTGATCTAGTGGAAATGTCCCTGCTCATTGCAGGGGAGTTGCCCTTTAAAGGTACCTTTCAGCCCTTTGACTCTGTGATTCCATGAACTACAAAGTCTTGCTCACTTTGTCATGTCCCGTTACCATGATCTCTGTGGATTACTGGTTTTAGAAATTTGGACCTCAGCAAATCAAGACAAAGGTGATTTTCACTGTTGTGGTAGAACCCAGAGCTGTCAGGACACTGTAAGCAGCTCTGTCTGACAGGTGAATCTGCCTGCCAAAGCAGCCAAACACCTCTTCCAAAATTCAGCACTGCCTGCGTGGGAGTTGGACAGGAGCTTATACAATTTTAATAGCTTGAAACAGTGCTTATGCTTAAAATCAGGAATGGGTGATTTACAGTGCAGCCAAATTTTCAAGGTGAGGAGGAAGAGAACTCACAGAAGATGTTTTACTAGGTGCTCAGAGATGTGCACAGGACAGTGTGGCAGTTGAGAGAAAAGGAAAGCAGTGTCTTCTCTTGCCCTCTGCTCCTTTCCTATACTGCTCTTGTATATGAAAGATACACAAGACATATAGCTAGAGATAATTTAGATAACTTCTTAGATATCTTCTTATCTAGAAGATAAGATAGATAACTTCTGCTGTAATTGCTCATTCTCTCTAGCTTTTAGTTCTTCATCCACATTGGACATCTTTTGTCTCTCAGCCTCTGTTATTCTCCAAGGCTCAGCTGCAGTGTTTGAACACTGACCCGTGTTTGGGCACTCAGCTCTGTGAGTTCATTTTAGCAACCCTCCAAAGAAACAGTTGCTTCTGCACATCCCCCTGCCTCATCCCTCTGCCAAAATGCTACTGTTCTGTAGAAAGGTGGCTGGAAGAAGCACATTGGCTCCTTATCCCCTTGCAGTCTGGCACAGTGGACCACAGAGTGCATTGCAAGGGGCACTGGAGTGTCCCTGAATGAGCCCTCCCTTGTCCCTCCTGCCAGAACCAGCAGCATCAGCTCGGTGGCCTCACTGCTCCTCACACAGCTACAGCCAAACAGGCTGCAAAGACTGGCATAAATGGGGAACAAAGGCAGACTCCTGCTCTTAAAAGTCAGACAACCACCCTGAGAACTCCAAACACGCCTGGGAGCTTCTCAAAATACTGAGCTGCTGAGTGGCACAGGCTCCCTGAGATCAGTCAGTAATTCAGTATGGGTGCTGGCCTGTGCTGAGTCAGTGTAAATCAGCTTTTTGGGTACAGCAAGACACAAATATGCATTTTTTAAAAGAAGAATGTTTTAGGCAGGGGAGGGCTGAGAGAAGAAGCTGCCCAATCTATCTCCCAAAAAATAACAGCTGGCTCCATGGTGAACAGGAGCCTGTACACGCGCTGGAAAGGCCCTCTCTAGAGGTTCTCCATCTTTTTCACACTGAATCTCATCTTGTCTTTTCTAGAACTTTCCATTTAATTTTAGGGATATGGGAAAGACAAGGCAGTAACCACCTGGCTATTTCTCTTCATTTCTTCTGGGTGAGGAGTCTGCAACAGGGAAGACCATCCTGTCCCCAGGAATGTGAGCAGTCCACAGTACCCTTCCACATTATTTTAGGTGCTGTTTGAATTTGTGATAATGCACAAGTTACTTCTCACGTCCACATCCCAAAAATGGAAGGAGCAAGGGAGAGCTCTTGGTTGCATAAATATTATTCTCTTGCCAAGGAATCTTCTCTGGGCCAGCATCTGCATTTTTATCCCTGAGGGCAGCATCCTCTCCTCAGAAAACAGGTATCTTTAACTTCATTTCCCACTATGCTCTGGAAATTGCATCAGGAGGAAGAAAAAGGAGATTATGTGAGAGTTAAAAGACCCAATTTTTCAAAGCATAAATTCCTGCAATGTCTGTGCTACCGGTGCCCTTGTGATAGGCTGATGATGCTAACAGGGGCACCTCTCCAGAGTTACTGACCCTGAATCACTGTGGGGCAATGGGTTCACATCCAGGGAATGGGGCTGTCATATGAGGAGATTTTTTTAA
Source organism: Motacilla alba alba (assembly GCF_015832195.1). Taxonomy (NCBI): domain Eukaryota; kingdom Metazoa; phylum Chordata; class Aves; order Passeriformes; family Motacillidae; genus Motacilla; species Motacilla alba. Next base: position 8,162,927 of record NC_052019.1, on the reverse strand, counting down.
TAAGCAATTCAAAATAAATTGCTTCTCAAGATCAAGAAAAGAAAAAATTCTCATGGATTTGTATCACGTTTACAATATAGTTGAGGCAAAGAAAGGTTTTCTAGTAACATTAGATGAAGTATCCTTTTGACAAAGAGGTACCACGGCCTTCTAGAGTGTTTTAAAAAGCATGCACTAGGCAGACAAATGTGGCTGCAGCATCCTGGGCTGTTAAAGCTGAATTACAACTCTTATTGTGATCCTCACTTAACCTCTCCAATTGCTATTTTTTTCATACACTGTCCTGGAACAGAAATTAATTCAGAGAAAGCTCTTGAAATAGAATTTATGTACTGGTGTGAGAACATAACAAGCCTACCATTCCCTGTTGGTTCCAGTGGGATTTTTTGAGCCTGAAATGCTCCCACTTGGCTCAGCTGCTTTTGTATTTAAACTCGAATGGTTTTGAGTCAAAACCAAAGAACATCTGTTTGGCAGTTTTAAAGCTAGAAGTATTTAACGTTTTTCCCTTGATGTGCACAATTTGATTCACTGCCCTGTTGCACTGATGCTACTGGAGGGGCTTTATGCGTTGTTTAGAAGACAGATTGGTGGTGTGGGACACCCATGGCAGCCAAGAGAGCTGCTGGGCTGCAGCAGAGCCAGGAGCCACAGCCCCTTACAGAAGCATTTGTGAGGCTGTCAGCTCCTGGCTTAAACTGAGTTCTGAGCTCAGCAAGAGCTGCTGCCTTCCAGAGAGGCAAAGCACCTCCCATCAGCCAGCCAGCTGTGGGACCTTGCTTCCTTGGGAGGAAGGATTGCCTGGTTCCAGACAGGTTTCCTTTCTGAGGAGAGAACAATTATTCCGTTCCAGACCAGCAGTACAGCCCTCCTTATCCTGAACCTCAGCAGTGCTTCTCCTCATTATTCTCCTCATTCCCCTCACTTAGACCTGCCAAGCTGCTCTGCTGCTCTAGGTCTCCTAAAAAGGAAAAAAAAAAAAAAAAAGGAAATTAAAGTATGTGCATATTCTGAGAGAGAAGAAAATATTTGCTGTTTTGCTCTCAATTATTTTATTAGTTGGACTGTTTCTACTTAGTCAACTATTTTATTTATTAGAGAAAATGTCAGATGCATGTCTTTTAAAGGCTGTAATTAAGCACAGTCAGGAGTCATTAGATTATTCAAAAAGCCTGCTGCTTCTCATTAAGTAATAGCAACTACCAACACAAGTGGATTTTTATAGACCAGGTCTAGATATAAGTGTAAAAGTATATTGGAGAGCAGAGGCACATACTGTACTTAGACATCCCATATTCATGCTATGGAATGCCCTAATTGGCAATTAATTTCCTCCAAGATGGAGTTGAAAATTGCCACTTTCCAAACACTGAAATTACCAGAGGATTAAACTGTCACTCTTTCCATAAGAATGGCCTTTGAAGATTGATTATGCCATGAGTCACCTTGTATCTTGAGATCAGCTGTTTAAATTTGATGCAGGCTGCACTTTTTTTGCTAGCATTTTCTATCTAGGTAAAAAAGAGGCTGGATATTGTGGTAGGGGATGTTTCTCAACCCATGAATTATGGCTCTTCTAATCAGTGTTAAATTGCAAATGTCATTGGAGAAAAGGAGAAGGGTATAAAGGTAGCAGAAATAGTAACTTTCCAGAATAAAAAAAAAAAATACCATTTTAAGACCCCATCTTCTGAGAGAGACAAATGTTAAAAAATACTTTTATTGCACCAGCAAAAATAAAAGCCATAAGAAAATGTTTGGACACTGTTCATGTCACACCATACTATGTTGACATATCCATTTGACATGCAGACTTTTCAGTTTTGATCATAGCTGTGAACTACAGATGTTTTTAAAATACAGGAGAGAGGAAAATAGATTCCCATTCAAAATAGAACCTGTGCTGAATGTCTATTCCAGGTCTAAAAAGGACTGAGATTTACAGTCATACAGACAATTTTCCAGCTGTGCTAACAACGAGGGAGAGAGAGAACACAATGAGGTGCTCTCTGTTCTTTATCTTTCAAGCTGGTTTTGAAACCTCCAAACAGAAATAATTCCTCTGTTTCTAGAGACCAGCTGTTCAACAAGAGGTGGGAAATGAAGGGAGCAATGGACAATAGCTTTGAAATCTGCTCATGTTGGCACGGATGAATTTTATTAACATATCACCTGGCTGACAGCATGTAAAATATAACACAATTCACAGAGGATTTTCCCACCTGTGCATTTCTAAGTACATACAAGAATATTAATGATACTATCCTTTTTCTGTGTCTCTGATGATAGACACAAAACCAAGTGTGGCTGGTGGAGGCATCCTTCATCTGCGTAACAGACTTGCAGTGGCTGGGGCTCACCACAGAAGCACAGAATGGGCTGGGCTGGAACGGACCTTAGAGATGATTTAGTTCCAACCTCCCTGCCATGGGCAGGGACAAAGTGTGCCACTTTTTGTTGGTTATCATCTCTTTCCAGAGCCAATGCTGACATTGTGGAAAGGCGGCTGAACTGAGGATAGATTAGATAGGAAGGCAAGTTCCAGACACTGTCCAGCCAGGAGCAGCTGTCACACAGCAGCCAACAACAAGAATTACTGCACATCAAACCACCCACCCAGTGCTGTGCTGCTGAGGAGCACCTGGATACAACAACCCCACCAAAATCCACCAGTCTCCCTCAAAGGCATCTCTACTTATGACAGAGCCAGACTACTGCCTGGAAATCCTCTTCCTTATGTGCTTTTACATGGCCTCATTGCTAGGTTTATTTTAGTACTTGGCATTCATGTGCTCGGCTAACACCATATAAAATTTTCATGTAAGCATTGTTGTTCCTCCTCTACTCTTTGGAGGGAGAATGTGACATTTGGAGAGCTTTCTTAGTTAAATGGATGACGTTTCTGTGTCAGAGACATCAGGCCAAAAACCATCTTCCATCTGGAGGAATGACCCTTAACGTCTGCAAGAGTTGTGTCCTCAGCCTGGGAGCCACTCCCCAAAATGCATCTACACTGGCAGTTATGACTGAGACAAAGGAGACCTTGCTCTCAGCCACCTAAGCAACCCCCTCTGCATCTGCATCTGCATCTTGCTTGTCAGCACCAGCTTCCACGTCATTCTCCTCAAACCTCCATCCAGCTCTGATCTCACGGACAGCAAGGACAGGAGGAACAATGCCACGTGGGATTGCTGCTTACCACAAGCCACGCTTGCCAGCTGCAGCAACCTGGTGAACTGAGTGTGTCATATAACTTCAGAAAAGCTTCTGGCTCAGACTGAATGGCTGCTGAGGCTTGTACTCATGGGAGCTTCTTTTTTAGGCATCTGCAGAGTTGGAGATTGAAACGGACCTTAAAGTTTTCTGTAATTACCAGAAATCTTCTTATCCTTCCTGCACACCTGTTCTGCAGCTGGGGCTAACAGAAGTTCTAAATCCTCTCAAGCTGAAGGGCTTTGTTTACCCTCGTGGTAAAAAGCTCCCCAGTGCCTCAGGTACTGTTAACACCCCAGAGAGTGTCACCCACAGTTCTCAGGCCAGGCAAGAGCAGCAGGGAAATAATGGCTGCGACCTGGAGTTTGAGCATGGGAAACCAGTGCAGAGAGCAGGAATGAGTTTGACGTGCACGTGGATGTTTGAGTCGTTGAGGACACACACGGCAGCGCTCTGTAGCAGCTGTGTTTCCTGAGGACTTGGGGCATTGTGCCAAGTACACAGCACCCCTGTAGATCTGAGAGCAGCTTGTGTTTCAGAATGCTTCCCTCCACCTCCAGATCACTTTACCAGCCAAATGGGAAATGGGTGTCTCCGGGCATCTTTCCAGAAGCCTCTGAACTGATGCCTTCACGCAGCAAAACTCAGCGGGTACATTCATGTACTTTTCACCTTGGTATTTGCACCACATGAAGCATTTGCCTTGCCTTTGCTGACCTTTGGATGCTCACTGGCCTTCTGTGTGTTTACCAAAGCAGGAAGTACCTAAGCAGGAACAAAACTGAGTTAAAGTCTGACACAGCAATAGTATGTGGCAAATACCAACATTGTCTGCCTCAGGCTTTTTAACAATCATTAATGTTAACAAAAGTGTTACATTCTATAGGTAGATGTCCCTCCTTGAAGTTACACCACTGAGCTGAAATTTAACCCTTCTTTGCATTTCCAAAAGTCAATCAGGCTGTCATTGAAACAATGGAATAAAATCACCAGACCTTGATCTATTCCTGCTTCTATTTAAAGGTGATAAAGAGTTGATTTTACATAAGATCTCATCAGTGTTTCTGAGTCAGCAAGATTGTTCTGGACTTCCTGGCATTCCGACAAACTGAGCAAGTAAGGTTATTCAGGAGCTTAGAGCTGGTATGGATGGAGGGAAAGGAGACAATATGCTGCCACCTTTTGGTTACAGAAATGAGAACAGGTATGATCTGGGCAGATCTCTCAAGTGCAAATTAAGACATCTATGCTTATCTTCTGTAATAAAACAGCCTGAAAGGCCAGATGCTGCAAGATGCATCCCTTCCTGTTCTAAACTGTTGCTATAAGCTCAGCTCACCTATTTCACATTTTTCAGTCTTGCTCGAACTAATAATTATCAAGCAATAATTAATAATTTATCTAATTTAAAACATAAAGTTTTGAGTTCTTTCGCCTAAAACTAACCCTTTGCATCACTAAGCTGATTTGAGGAACATAGCTGCAAGAAACAGAAGGTACAAGATCTCATGAATTAGTAGCTTGTAAAAGAAAGAGACTGCACGTCATGACTTCTGACACTTTCATTACTAGGTCTGTCATCAGTACTTTACAAATTCAGCCTTAACTGTTTGAATGAGATTTTCTGTGCTGGCTGACTGCTGAGGACCTGAAGGGTATTTTGTTTGCTTGTTTATTAAAAGATTGGTTCGGCTGTCTATGAGAATAAAAGATTGCAGAATGGCCATCTTAATAAAAGGAATGCAAGGCTGCTCTGTTAAAATGTTTGTGCACCTCCTAGTTTGATGCAGAGTCTCAAACTTTAACAGGGAAACTCTCTGTACCAGGGATGTGCTTCTCACTGCTCCTATGAGTCACTGTACAAATTTGGGCCAAGTGATGAGCCTGTGACAGCCTCAGTTTAAAAATATTCTGTAAAAACTTATGGGAGCTTGTGAGTTCAAGTCCATGAATGTTCTATGACTTTCTGCTCCTTTGAGCCAGAGGCTCTTTACATTTACTGCACGTATAGATGCACTGAGCATGCTGCATCCTCATGCACAAAAATCCATCCAACACTTCTTGTTTCTCAATGCTGGCACTGAGTGCTCAATCTCCTCTCCTGACATATGGGTAATGTGAAGGGGGATCCTGTCTGCCTGTACTGCAGAAGGAACAGGAATTCTCCCTCCACTACCAAAGCTGTGTTGGTTGGTTTGCAATGCCCACCTGGAGCAGCTGCAGCCACTCAAGCAGAGCAGAGCTGTGCAGCAGAGCCAAACCTGGCCCTGCTGCCACCTTAGGCCGTTGTTACACTTCACACAAGGCTGCTCATGCAAGATGTCCCTGTCCCAGCAGAGCAGTAATACACTAATGGTGCCACCCTACCCTGTCTGCTGCACACACCCCACTGTTCTGCTGCACCTGGAGGAGTTCCTGGCTCATCTTGAGGAGTTCCAGGCTCTCCTGCCATTTGGAAGAGTACTCAGAGGACTACAGACATGAGGAAACCACTAGGAATTATCTTGTTTATGCACTCATCACTCATAGACAGTCCCAGCAAAGGCACTCAACAGCTTCCACACACTCACATATAGAGACCAAGAATCTGAAGGAGACCCATAAGAAGACTGTTGATAGGAATTTAAAGGCAAAACAATCCCTCCCCTATGTGTTATCGCTTCTTCAAGGGGTTTAGCTCCATCACCCATCAGGAAAAGGATGAGGAGAACTGATTTTATCTTGCTCTTTTTAAGGAGGGAAGTGGTGCAATGAATAACAGAGATTATTCTCTCAGGGTGAGGGGCATCCTGTTATCATTCACAGGTCAGGATCACATTAACCATCTGGACCAGTGCTGGGAAACAGCAAGACATGCTTCCAGAGCTAAATGAGGCCTCCTTTTCCTACCAGCAAATTTCCCTAAGCCTCTTGGCAACCAGAATTCCTCATCTCCATCTCAGCACTTGTCTTCCACACACCTCATGAGCTGTTTTCAACCCATCTTTCAAATAAAGGGGTTTTTATCCATTTAACCTACACATGCACAGACACACACTGAAACCACATCAGGGTAGAGGCAGAGGAATATGAGGACCATTGGGACTGCTAGAAATATTTGCAGGAATGGTCTTTTTTTTTTTTTCTCTTTTTTTTCTCTCTCTCTTTTTTTTTTTTTTTTCTTTTTTTTCCCTCTACACTTTTCCATCATGCTTAGGGAAGCATATCTAGCTTGCTGGCACAGAGCTGTATACAGCAACTCAGTGAACAGGATGGACCATGGTATGGAGATGAGTCAGGATTGTGTGATGAATCAGATCTTGTCCAGAGAATCCTGGCTCGTTTGTTGCAGACAGGGAACACTATGATTGCAGGAAGAAAAAAAAAGTGGTTCCAGGCTAAGGCATTTGTATGCAGCTCAGAAGAACTGGATTCTATTTTTATCCTTCTCACAGACTACCGAATTAGCCACTTAAAAACCCATTTTTCATGGCTGGCCATGAACTGGGTACAGGGTTTTGCTGAAAGCCTAAATTCTAATCTTGTGCTTTTATGGCTAAAAATGTAGCTGCAATGTAATGTAATTAGCTGTAATGCTATTTTCTCCTTAATTTGTGAGGATGTTCTCAAAATACACTGAATTCTGTTTGTGAAGCTTCCAGTTCCTACCCTCTTGTATATCACTGAAAAATGCATAACAAAACTGGTAACTCTGCCTTCACAGCAGAATTTGAACAGTAAGTAGCAAGGCATGGAGACCCATATCAAGCATCAAAAAGACAACAAAATATTGAAGAATGACTCATTAAATGACTACTGTCCTCTCTGGCCACTAATGAGCTCCTGTCATTAATGACTGCCTTGCAATCAAATACGACAGAAGGCAAATCAAAGTTCTGAAAGCAACAGAAATCCTGGCAGTTTTTAACTGCAGAATGTTTGACTTTGCAGCCTTAAAAGCTTTTATATTATTTTTGTCACCCTATGACACAGCTCAGTGCCAGTGAGGCTGTTTGTGAGATTGCTCCCTGTTTAGTGCCTCCCTACTATGCCTGACCTCCTAATGATGGTCTCCTGATTAGGAGCTGAAGATAATTTAAGAAATAATATGAAAAAAATATATAATTACTTTTTTCCAAAACATTTACTGATTTTTTTAAAAATTATTATTAAGGATTTTATTTTTTCTCATTTTCTCTCTCCTCTTTCGCTCTTCTCACTCCCTCCTCCATCACCTGGAAAAACTAAGTCCATGATGTTGCCTCTGAAAAGGGCATTAAGAGCTGTATATCAAAAACTCTTCTGTGTAAATGTCAATTCAATCCACTCCAGAACATCTTCCTACAAGCTACTTTCACATCACCCAACACTAAAAAATGGATTAACAAACTAAGCTGGACTTAAACATCCTCCTCATTAACACAGTTGTAAATTGGGAAGAATGCAACATTATTTTTATCTCCAGCTTTCTCCTTCTTGGTTTACTCAGTTTGTCTTTCAGAAGAGTTAAATTCCAGAGGGTGATGAGGCACTGGGAGAGGTTTTCTAGGGAATCTGGGGATGTCTGTCCCTGGCAGTGTTCAAGGCCAGGCTGGATAGGGCTCTGAGCACTCTGGTCTAGTGGAAGGCTGCCCATGGCAGTGGGTTGGAAGAAGATGATCTGGAATGTCCCTTCCAACCCAAACCATTCTATCATTCTGTGATACTTCAATTGGAAAAAAAAATCCAGTAAAAACCACCAATGAGATGCTGGAGAATTGAATTAAAGATCTGCCTCATCTAGTTGTCTTACCTGGCCCTAAGCATAGAATTTCATCTGCCCCAGTCCTTTGCTGCCTCTTTGTAAAACAGGGTAACACATGCACAAATCTCATAAAAAGATGAGAATCCTTTTTAGCAGGGATTGAGCCACTACAATCCACTGGCAAGCAGAACCACACCAAAAGATACCAATAGTACACGTAAACCAAATTTATGCCATCTGAAGCTCCCTGTAAATGTGTTCATCAAGATATCACCTCAGTTACTAGAATACAACAAAGGTCTTGCTGAAATCATAACTTTTTAAAAAAGAAATAAAATTCTCAGCATATCATATTAATCTGAGTTAATTTACTGGTTCAATAATGGACATGCAATATCAGTTTGCCCCGAGAGTAGCAATGTCTCAATAATTCATGAACAATCACATACAAATATTCTAAGTCTGCCTGCAAAAGCTGCAACTTTGTAAATTATTATTTCAGTTCTGGAGGAAATCCAGCTGAGAAAATCTGTGCTAGAAAAGAGAGTTTGGAAGGAGAGGTAATATGTTTTATTAGATGAAATCAGACCAAATACAAGGAGTGTAAGCTTGTAAGATTGTTTATTTTTGCAATTATATCTGATAAAATATAATTATGTTTTGCTATAAGCCTAACCTTTCCTACAGATTACAGAGGTATTACTTTAAAAGTAAAGTATTTGCAAGAAACACTTGTACAATAAAGCAAATAAAGCTTAAGATAACTTAGAAGTGAGAAAAGATTAAAAGATTTATTATAATTTACATTGTTCTCTACATAGCTCTGAAGTTGTGGAGTCAGCTAGTAAACTTCCCCTGCTTATTTGGATTTTTCTCACAGCAATGAAAAGAGCAAAAATAAAACACTTTTAGGTGTTATTTCAAAAATAAAAATAGGTGGAAGGAATTCACTGTCATAAAAAAAACCCTTGAAATTATTTCAGTTCTTATCTTTAAGGGACTCTAGTTCAAGTTCATAGTATCCCTTAAACGATGACAGATGTTTTGGCTTCAGCCAGATTCCTCAGATACGTTTATCTTGTCATGGTATTTGGACATGTCTGCATTTTTTCCCTACTGTAATCTGTGTTTTTCAAAAAAGACTCCACTTCTCATAGCAGAATCTGAACTAACACCAGAGATCTTAACTGTCAGGCACTAACTGGTATTTATGGTTTAGTCAGACAAGCTGGAGAGCTGGGTGAATTTTTGTAATTTTTTGATTAATGATTTGCATCAGATTTTGTGTGTGTGTGTGTGAGAGAGAGAGAGAGAGAGAGAATTCTTTAATTTTATGCTTGGAACTCAAGCAAATACTGCCTTGAGGAATTTCTCTTTTAATTATAAGAGTAAGAAATACATCAGCAGTAACTCTGGAAAGCTCACTGGGCCAGGAGCTACCACTAAAAGCAGGAAATTTTGTCTGTAAGATTTATTAACTTCTAAATTTGAGTACTTCTGTCTTGTGTTGCTACCACTGTTGGTTGGCCAGGATTCAGAGCAGGCAGAAATGGGCTGTGAAATCCGAGTTTTCCACTGACTCATAGAGTTTCAGGCCCAGATACCTGCATCTCCCAAATCACACCTGGAACATCCAGCTGTATCACACGTGGAGTATCTCAAACAGTGGAAAAGGGCACATGTAACACAATGCTGTCTGGTTAAGGCTTAGATACTGAAATTCCTATCCAGATATTTTAGTATGTTCTTTCTGTGATCCCTGGGCTTTTAAATTCTCTTCAAGTGCTCAGTGTGGGATCTATGACAAGGAAAAAAAAAAACCCAAACAAACAAACGTACAACAAAAACAAACAAACAAACAATTTATCTGCTACTTTTAATTTATACAATGACACAAAGAAATGGTCTTTTTTGAGAAAGCAAGGGCTGGCAGCCAGTCTGTCAGATGGTTTGAAAACTGGCTGGATGGCCAGGCTCAAGGAATGGCTGACATGCAGCTAGTGAAGAACAGCGTGTGTCAGATGATGACACAGAATGCGCCCTGAGAACATTTATGGATGCCAAATTAAGGAGTGCTGACATGAGGACTGGCATGAGGATTGACAGAACTTAATCCAGAGAGATCTTGATAAATTTGAGGACTAGGCCAAGAGGCACCTCAGGCTTGATGAAAAACCCCAGGCAGGAGGACAGGTGGGAAACTGGCTGAGCATCAGGCCAGCAGAAGGACCAAGGAATCAGGCTAATGTTGCCCATTTAGGCCAACAGCATTCACACTGCAAATAATGCAAACTGCACCCTGGACTCCATCAAGAGGAGTGGCAAGGAAAGTATTAAATATCATTAAAACAGAGAAATGAGGAGCAAAACAATTGCTACAGAGGCTGAAAAATTCTACTTTAATTCAAAGTTCACCCGCTTTGCAAAGAAAGAAGATGGTGTTCATAAAAATGGGTGTAGTCTAGCTGGGGAATTAGAAGGTAGCAATCCTTGCCAGAGCAGTGAGTTTCTGGAATACTCTTCTGCCTTCAGCAGCAGGATAAAACAGTCAAGCCAGTTGCAACATGGAGTTTAATAAAAAGACTGATGTAATAACATGGCACATGACAGCAAGTGGTCATATAAGACATGTCATCCAGTCCTACATTCCTGAATTCCACATGCATGAAGAGTGATAAAAAATTAAATAAGATGAAGAATAGTTTCTGAAAGATAACAAAGAGGGAGAGAAAAAAGGAAAGAAACCTATAGGTGTTGGCAAAAAAAGTCCCGGGGTTTATGAAGAGGGAAGCATTCTTCCTTGAAAACTTCATGACTTCCTTGTGGAAGATCACAGCATTGTCTCAACGTGCCCTGATGTCACAACCTTTAATACCCCTCATTTCACAGCACAATTTCATTGTGACAGCTGCTGAAAGCATTATGCCTCCAGCAAAATAACAACGGGATGCTTTATACTCTGTATGCCCTGAGATGTCAGGTAACAGATGATCCAATGCAAGGCCTTTCTACCACTTGGCCATATCATCATAAGCAGAGACAATTTAAAGCAGAGTGCATGGGCAAATATATGACTTTAAAACAACAAATTTATTTGTGGGCAACCCTTTGTGTTTTAGGTCCTAGGGGTTTTTCAAAACCTCTAATGGTCTTTAATTTCACACATTGTTAGGTCTGATTAATGGTATTTGGACTGCTCATAGTGATGGTGTTCTTATTCATTAGAAGTAATTGAGAAGATAATTGAGCTCTGCATTCATAGTTTCATGTTTTAAATAACAATTTTAATTCTTCCTTTTGTTACATTAATCTATTAAAAATCTTACTAAAATCAAGAGTAAAAGAAAGATAGTGGAAGAGGTGGCAAAGGCAACCAAACAGATCTGTTTCCAAACAGATGGGTGTTCTCTCAAGGATGGGACCTGCCAGGTAAGAGTGCTGCTCTACAGAGCCCTCAAAGAAATTGTTCCATCACTGCTGACCTTTGGTGTGCAGGCCCCATCAGCCACACATCAGAGCCCAGAGCGGGAGTGCACCAAGTTAAACTGCTCCAGAGCAAGATAGAAGGGAAATTACTGTCCTGAGTTCCACCTCTTCCTCTTCATGGGCCTTTTTCATCATAGGTCTTAAGTCACTACATCACTTCGAAGTTTATTTGAGAGGGAAAATGATCACAAAATCATGTGACTGAAGTTGCAAGATGGTATGACAGCAATGTAAGCATAGTCCTGGACACAGGCAGCTGGATGGAGCACCATTGAAACAGTTACTGCCCATCATGCCATGCCAATTCACAGGACAAGATGTACCAGGACATTTTTCATAGCTTTTATCTTTATTTATCTTTATTTCTGCCAGAGGCTTTGCCTGCCAGGGAAGGGAGCTGGCTGTGTCACAGCTGATACAGGAGGTTCCCACAAGGAAGCTTTGCCTTAGACTTGAGGAAGTCAGATAATCTGGTTTTATTTGAGTAAATTCTCAGCCCATGTGTCCTCTCAGATCACATTGCCACAGCAGTCTTAAAATGGGTCAAATAAAACTCCCACACAAAATTATGCACCCACACAGTTGCATTAACCCATAATAAGCAGCACTTTACAAACTGCATTACCATAAAAATGTATAATGTATTTACAGGTCTTCAAACTGACATTGAATACCATTTTATAAAATCAACTACTGCTTAATAACAATTAACAGTGTACCTTAGACCCACTGAGAAACCTCTGTTGTCAGTTACCATAAAGGATATTAGACTTGTACTACCACCAGTTACTCCATTAGCGCCCCTGACAGCTCTAAATTCTTAACCCCACAGTAAACTTACATGCCAGCCTGATATCAAAGGATAAAATTTATCTTCTTTTTCTGCTTTGAAAACCTAGGAAACTGCTTTAAAAGCCTATGGAAAAGATGTGGTATTTAGAACTCAAGATACAAACACAAATGTTCACAGAAAAGCTGTTATTCGGTCCTGATGGCAATGCTGGGAGAGCAGGAAGATAAATTACATGATAATACACAATCTAGTGCTCTGTCTGCCTCCCTGGGCTGGCCTCTGTGAGCATGGCATGAATCACAGCCCGAAGCCCTGCTGGCTCAGACACTGCCATACTTGCCATTGCAGGACGAGGTGCCAGTGGGAGCTTAGTGCCACTGCTCATACCAACGCTGCGTTTACTGTGCACGCCTCAGCACTTCCTAAAAACAGTAAAGCAGCTTCTTGTTCACTAGAGATCAGAGCCAACACCAAACTGAAACCTCTGCCTAGGAGTGCACCAGATGCTGTGCTGCTTTCCCTTGAACCGGGATAACTCCAGGCTCTACCCCTGAACATCCTGCTGGGTACAAACAATTATCCTGAATCTGACAGGTAACACAGCACCCTGCTCTGGGTAGTGCAGGACTAGATAAATTCAACATATTGGGAAAGTCATGGAGCACTGGTTTTGGTGTGACACAGTTGCGCCTTTCTTAAAACAATTATAAAGCAGATTCAAAGAAATGAACCCTTGCCTATGTCTGGCTCTTATTTCAATACTGTCATGACTGGGTGAGCGAATCCAGGGTGTCCCCTGGTCAATTTTGTAGCATGCTCCAACTCTTCTCAACAATTTCATATTCAACATCACTTGCTTTGAAATAGGGACCTGCAACTTACAGGAAAAAACATCTGCAGACAGTTATCTGTGCAATGCAACATATTGAGGGATACAAAGCATTCCAGAGAAATCAAGTACACCCCTTCCAGCTCCAGAAATCCCTGAGGAATGAACCTTTTTATATCTGCCATATCACTCTGAAAATCACTACCCAAGCTAAACAAAATTTAGGTTAAAAAATAATAATAAAGCACTTTATTCCAACAGAAATTTAAGGTACAAGTAGCTGGCAGGACAAAAGCTCTTACAGCAGGCTGGCACTTTGTCTTAATCTCCAGAGAATCTGATGCCTCTTCAGTTAAGAGCCAGAAGGACAAATCTGCAGGTGATAGGGCTGGAGCCAAACTGACTATGCAAATCCTTACATGCCAGACACACATCACAGAATAGGCTCCCACCTCAAGCCACACTTCAAATAAAAGCACAGAAGTGATCGCAGCAGCTCAGACTAGATGGCCATGCAGCTCTGGCCATCTTAACACTGACCGTGTCCAAAACCAGATACCTCAAGGAAAGCACAGGAACAGAGAGTGTGTAATAACCTTCCTTAGCTTCCATCAGCCTGCAGTTTGGCTCTCCTGAGGAAGGCAGCACCAAATCCCACAATAACTTTAGGGAAGCAGAGCTATCCTTTCAAACGACAGCCAGTCCAGCCACCTGAACCGGTGGAGTTTGTGCCACCCCACAGAACCAGGTTAGCTCTGTTACAGCTACTGCTCAAAGACAACCAGCTGTACAAACACGTTCTGATTTACCTCCCCCAACACAACTTTAGAAGGAATTTGTTACTTTTCTGCACAATTAGAACATGAGAACATCACTACTTTTCCTTGCCTAATTAGATTTTTTTACACGATCTCATGGATTTTACCTGATAGATAAGGATGTACCAAAGACTTACCAACACTGGTGCCTACCTTTAATTGGATATAACTAATGGAGGGCAAAGGTTGCTACTGATAATTACATGTTGATTATATGACTAAACTAACGCAATGCCTTTACAGCTATTTTTAAACCTTTTGCTTTAATTTATTTCCTCTTCTGTTTCCAATTTAATAATTTACCTCAGTGTCTTAGTTAGAATTTTTTTTCCTATACAAACTAACAGATAAATAGTTAATTATGGATAAGTAATTCCCCCCCAGCTACACACTGAACTCACATACCAAGACAGAAATTCTGGATATTTATGTACTACACAAATTGCCCCAACTTTGATTCTGCTGTTCTAAAATATCAGCTCACTGCATACAAAAAGTCTGTCTTAAATCAGATTTGAGTATAAATTTTTTGATGGTACCAAAAAAATGCATTATTAGGTATGGAAAAAAAAATCACAATGTACTAATATATAATTTATTCACACAGAAACTCTTTGCCTCAAAATACTTCCACACTGACAGAAGTCATAGCTGCAGACACTCATCATTTTGGATATCAGTAACACGAACAAAAGAGTCCATGATGCCATATTTGGATTTAATAGTAAGAAAAACATTTTCACTGAAAGAGTAGTTAAGCATTGGAATAGGCTGCCCAGGGAAGCGGTGGAATCACCATTCCGGGAAGTGTTCAAAGGTCGTGGAGATGTGGCATTTGGTGACATGGTTTAGTGGTGGCCTAGACAGTGCTGGGTTGATGTTTGGACTCGATGATCTTCAAGATCTTTTCCAGCCTGAAGGATTCCGTGATTCTATATTGAGGAAATACAGAGCACCTCGGCAATAACAGCTCTGCTCTCACAGAGAAATCAGGTTGTAAACAACGTCTTTGAAAGGTGGAATGTTGTAAAGAAAACGTCTTCATTCAAAAACTTAGGATAAAGAGATCAGCAGAATCTGCTCTGCGCTCCTACAACTCCTGTACTTCAATTTCAACCAGAGAGGCGCTAAAAGGAACCGTTCATGCTGCGCTTGAAAGCCCTTTGAATCTTCCGGGATATAGGCAATTGATTCATTTTTTTCACATTTAAATAACAACGAGACGAATCGCGAGGGAACATGAATGTATGCGCTGCGAGTTTCTGCGCGTAGCCCCTGTGCCCCGGCCGCGAGGCCACCTCCGCCGTGGCTGAGGCGCCCAGCCCGCCAATCTCCGGGCAAAACCACGGAGGAGACCCTCGGGCCCCCGGCAGAGGCAGCACCGCGGCCGGGGCTCCGCTCGCCAGAGCTGCTCTGAGCGGGCACGGCTGGCCGCTCTGGAAGGAGCCGCGGCCCTGGCTTAAAGCACTTTGAGGGGGCATTAGCGCCGGGGAGCGGCGCTGGGTGGGAACGGGGGCCGGCCGCGGGCAGGGCAGGAGGGGCGCGCACGGAGCGGGCGGGCGGCCCGAGGGGGCTGTGAGGGAAGCAGACGTGGTGCTCCGGAAAGCGCCGCGCCGGGGCCAACCCACTCGGGCAGGAAGCCCTGCCTCCAGCCCCGCCGCACCTCGGCGGCCCGCTCGTGGCTCTCCTCCCATTTCTGCCCAGGAGGAACCGGCGCGGACTGTGAGGGACAATGAGCTGGGGCTGATAGAGGAGCTTCTCTACAGTGAAGCGACGCCATCTTGCAGTACGGACGAAAAGCCGTGGTGGGCGCCATTTTGCACTTGGCCGAGAGATGAGAAGCGCCTTATTGTATTTCCTGTCCTGGGCGCCGCCATTTTAGGTTACGGCATAGCCTCCGCCTTCCCAAGCGCGCTCTCATTGGGCGCCGCCATTTTGGCTTACGAACAAAACGGCGGCCCGCAGGGGTCCTCACCCCCTCCCTTCCTCCCTTTAGGTGCCTTCATAAAATGCCCGTCGAGAATCCCCTCTTTTTTCGCCCCGCTCCCAAGATGGCGTCGATGCGGGAGAGCGACACCGGCCTGTGGCTGCACAACAAACTGGGCTCCACGGACGAGCTGTGGGCGCCGCCGAGCATCGCCTCGCTGCTCACGGCCTCGGTCATCGACAACATCCGTCTCTGTTTCCACGGCCTTTCCTCGGCCGTCAAGCTCAAGCTGCTCCTGGGGATGCTGCACCTGCCCCGCCGGGCGGTGGATGAGGTGAGAGCCGGGTGGGAGTCGCAGCGAAGCGGGGCGCGCGTGTGTGTGTGTGAGGGGGAGAGGTCGGAGATGGCGTGAGGGGAGAAAGGGGGGCAGTGCCAGCACCACCTCCCCCGCCCGCCCTTTTTTTTTTCCACACGGGGGCTGCGGGGAGGGGGGACCCCGGGCTGCCCGCGGGGCGAAGCCGAGCGGCCGCAGCCCCTCAGGGCAGGGGCGTGTGGTAGGGCTGGTCCCCACAGCCTTCCCCGCCTCTCCCTCGCAGCCTTCCTTGGACGGGCAGGAATAAGCGAAGAAGGTCTCCCGACTCGTCCTCAGTGTGAGGAAAAGCGCCGAGATTCCCCGCGATAAGGGAGCGAGTGGAGCGGGAGCTTTGCTGCTGCTCCTCCTCTTCCTGCTCTTCGGGGATTCCCTGCTCGGCACTAGCCTTTTGAAAGCAGTTTGGACATGAAACCCGTTGTGTGACCCACAGGGACTCATTGCAGGGCTGTGTTTTGGGTGCCTTTTAGGGAAGAGGGTTTTTCTGAGGCAGTGGTTGTGCGACGGCCAGGGGAGAGGCAGGATCGTTTAGGAGCGGTCGTGTGTGTGTGTATTCAGCTTCCTCCACTCCTTCCTTAGTACTGGCAGCTGAGTAGGTGTCACAAGTCGAGCATCTCGGCTTTAGGGAGGACAGCAGCAAGTGCTGAAACTTTGGCAGTGGAAGATCTGGGGTCTGCACTGAGCAGTGTTTTTCCCCACCCTCCTGCAGTCAGGTCTTAATGTGGGGAAATTGCCATGCTTTTTGTTTGCCTCTCTTTACCTTTCTGGGAACAGCTGGTGCTTTCCTCTCTTGTCCTACCCCAGCTAATAAACTGGCTGGCTCGAGTCTGAGCTGGCTCTGCAGGCTTTTTCACTTGGCCCTGGACCATACCTCATCTGCACCTGGCTTATTCTTGCCGGTAGACAGCTACAGATGTTAAAATGGAGAATGCCTGGAGATCTTAGGTTTCTTCAGCCAGACTGGAGGAATTCCTCTCCTCCTTCCATCATGTAAAGTAGTATTTCCTGGTAGCAATCATGGAAGTAGTGTGTAGTTAGTTTTTACCTTCCTGTGTAGAGTATCCTCAGCTGTGCTTTCACCAGTCTCTTTCTTGGCTACGACACAGCTGCTTCTTAAGCTTAATATACATCTATACCAGGCAGGGTGTGGTATGTAACTTGGATTGTTGTATGCTCAGCTTTTGTGCACTTCTAGGCTGAAAATGGGCATACATCACCTTTAAGAAATAATTTAGTCATGTCAATGTTTGTCTTGCCATATGCATTTGGATGATTCTTCACCGACTTACACTGGTGTCACTTAAAAAAATTCTAGTTCAGCGTGTTTATGCTGATTTTTAAAACATGATATTCATGTTTAGTGCCTGTCCAGTGAACAGGCTGTCATCCTTGTGTGTGATAAATGGGGTCGTGTTCTGGACAAACAAAATAATCTTGGCCAGAAGGGGGGATAGGTACTCGTGTGAGCTTGTGAGTTTGCAAAATTCTTGTGACCTTAGTGCGAAAATCCAAGTAGCCTGGAAGAAATTAGTATTGCAGTGTTCAGAAAAATCAGTGGTGTTTTTAGATTGAAAAGAGCTTCAAAGAGCTTAAGGACCTTCATAAATGGCACTCATGGCAACTCTTTGAGGGAGCAGCATTCAAACTAACTGAAATAATTTGTTGAAATGCTTCAAGTGTGTTCACTGGGCAAACGTTATTAACCAAACCGAGGAGGAGCTGCCAGCAGCTTTCCTGGATCTGTGCTTGTGTTAGCTGTGGAGATGAAGTGTATGTAGAGAAAAGCCAGTAGTGTGCCTTTTGCTGTGTACTTGAAGTGATCCGTTGTGCTCCAAATGTAAAGCTCTTGTTCCTGCTGTAACAAAATACTGAGGGATTTTTCAATTTGGAGTTCATTAATACAATCATAAGCTTAATCTTTTATTGTAAACTGATGATGCTTGATTGAGATCTACCTTTAGCATCTTTAATTATTTCAGGAACATGTGATTTTTTTTCCTTAAACTGAGAGAAGGGCCTTTAAAAAAGGGTTAAAAATAGAAAAACCCCTGAGGCAGAAACCCTTAACATTACTGGTAGGCCTGCTATTGTCATTACAGGCTTCCTTCTATAGATGGTAAAAATAGCTGATGTAACCAAACTGCTGACAGAAAGGTTGTCTTATCAGATGCTCATCATTTGTGGTTAGTTTGCTAAGATAGTTTTATTTGTGCAGATTTGTCACCTAATTTAGTATCAAAAATGTCAGTGTTCTAATTGGCATGGAATACTTGCACACAATATCCAGAAAATAGATGAATGTGTCCGTGTCCAGAATGGCTGTGCTGGGCACGTCTCTGCAGCAGCCTTTGCTCGTGTGCTGGGGAGTGCTGGAAGCCTTCCTGCCAGGACAGGGTAGCTGCAGCCACCTGGAAGTGAATTTCTCACTTGGAAATCACCCCCACGTCTGAAAATGATTAAACTTAACTATGAGAGTGCTTAATTATTCTTTTTGGAAAGTCATATGTCTTTCCCATGCCATGTGCCAGTCTGTATCGATCGTGTGCGAGAAGCACCGAGCTGGCATTTGGAAGCTTAATTGTATTGGGAAATGTATTGCATCAGCTTTGTAAAGCTTTGGGAATCTCACTAGCAGCTACAGGATATGATACATGTTAAAAGATAGTCCCCTCTCTAGATAACAGATTCAACTGAGTTCTTTTCTCTTCAAAATAAATTTTTTTCTGTTTTCTGTATAGTAGCATTTTCATGAAAGCTTAGAATAACACAGAAACCATTTGGGAGCAGATATTTGAGTAAAAAGCAACGTGGGAATCTAGGAAACTGGTGGTATTTGGTTTAGAAGGGATTTAATTGCTCGTGGTCCTTTCTAAATCTCTGTGAAAGCTTCAGTCTAGACAAGTGAATCTTCAGTGAGCCCTCTTGAAAGCTCAGTCCTTCACTTGAGTGGTTTTATCCTCATATGTAATATCTTCAAATTTTCATAATGTTTTCATTTAACACTCCAAATACTATATAGATATAAGTGACTTAATCCTCATATACTCTTGTGGGACAGGTAATAAAACTAATTTTTTATCAAGCTGTGAATCTCATTACTGCATGTTTGTTCCTGCTGAGTAATAAGAATAATTTGCTTTCATTTTCATTTTAAATTGTGTCTTGTAGGCAGTTATCAAAAATTCCCACTGTAATTCTCTGGGAAGAACTTGCAAATTCTTGAATCTTATGGCTTTTTATCTGCTAATTTTTTTCTAGATAATTGCACTTATTTGAAATGATGCCTAAAGCTCAGCGTAGTGCTGACCAGAGTTTCAGTTGTGAATTTGGCAGAACTGTTATTTCTGTTTATTTTGCGTATTATATTCTTGTTAACCTGATTCACAATGGCGAGTGCAAGCTTTCTTTTTATGCCAGTGTTTAATTTATTTGTTCAGGCTTGGACTGTGATGTTACAACCAAGTCTGGAGCAAGGACTGTGCTTCTGTGCTCTCCGAATTGCCTTGAGAGGAGGATCCCTATCCCAGCAGGGGCCTGCCTGTTTATTACAGTAGAAATCAAAGCTGTTTCTTTGTACTGGCTTGTGTGCACCAGGAGCCATCTCTGCAGGGAAGTGGGGATTGTGGAGTATGGGTGCAGAGGAGTAAGAGGGGACATGACACTGGCATTTCCCTCTGTATTGAGAGCACACAGGCTGCTGTGCACCTTTCTGGCCTGCACTTAGAGTTCACAGTTATTCTGTGATGGAAAATGGGATATTTTAATCCAATAGTTCTCTTGGCCACTTCAGCTCTTTTTCATGATTAAAATGCAAACCACATCCAATAGTGCTATTGACCCATTCTGGGTTTGTATTGTGTAAATATTAATACTGTGTTTTCAATCCAGTGCTTTTAGTTTAATGAAAATATTCTATAATGATAATGCAGCTCCCTATTAAATGCCATCTTTTCTATAGCCTCAGAAAATTAAAGCTTCATTTGGTTTATTAGCCAACTGTTGATACACTTGTCTGAAAGTATTGTCATACACGTTAATTTAGGCAGGAAACAAAGCAAATAAATGCAAAATATTTGCAAGTAGTCATCGTTGAGTTGTCACTTGCGTGCTACTTGTAACACTTCCTTTTAAACACCTTTCCACAGTCCTGTTTGTCCTTCCTGCACAGCCATTATTAATCTGCCTGTGTTGCCAGACACTTCCCATCCTGCCTGATCCCTGCTTGCTAGATGTTTCTAGTCGTGGCCTATGCTTTTTCTTGTGTGCTGGCAAGCTGATAACAATACTTAAGATCCTTAAGTTTTAGATGAGAAAGACACTGGAACATGTTACATCAGATCTTGACATTCATGCTTAACGAGATGCTGGTTGGAGGTGATGGGAGTCTTAATGACCCAGTGTTGCAATCATAGACTATTAAGAATTAGGGATTATGGCTGTGCCCTGTAAAGTAACAGGAAAACTGCATGTAGGATTCCCTGATGAGTTGCATTTCATGCATTCTCAAACCATAAATGAAATGTGTCTTTTCAGCTGCCAGTTGAACAGTGAGAACTTGTATTTAAATTGCCAGTTGAGGACAAACCCGAGTCAAAACTTGAATCCAGGTTGTTTAATGCAAAACCATATTCAGGCAAGGTCTCTGGTTAGCTCACAGGCCTTGTTAGTGTGCTTTGCTTCCCTGTGTGTGATAGTGACTGTTATTTCACCATGTGCTTTCTGTCATGAGGCCTTGTGATAATGTTATTTGCCCCATACTAGGCAAACAAATTGTTTCTGGGCTCTTTTCTTGAAGGAACTAAAAGCTTGTTAAGCAGTGGGTTTTGGCATAAATAGGCTGCCTGAACCTTAACCCTGAGAGCAGAGGGGATGCAACATGCCCAGACCAGAGTTCTACATGAACTTTCAGAGTATAGGCATGTAGCTCTGTGAATTTTTGGTACAGAGAGGAGTTTTGTGAAGTAGATATGAAGGGTAAATTGTGAGACAAGATACAGACAATACAAGAGACGTTTTTCCTCTAGCTATTGCCTGACTTTGCTTTGATGAAGGAAGTGACATTCTGTACACTTACCTGCATTAGTGGTGTCCACAGAAAAGCTTGTAAAAGCTATGAATTCATCAGCTCTTCTGGGATGTTTTAGGTATTTTGTGTAAATCAGTACCTTGAGTCCTTTAGGACAGATAAAAGAACAAAAGACTTTGCTTTCGCAGTGTTCACAGTCGTTCTCATCCAGTGTAGAAGTGACTTTTGTTCAGGAGTTTAGGGTTACAATAAAGAGGTGGACAAGTGTGTGGAGGTTCTGGTGGGGTTATGTTTGCTGAGGAATAAATGAGCAATGGAGAACCAGCAAAGACTGGAACCTCAGAAATTGATTCTTTCCCCTGGGTAAGCGTTGGTTAAATTTGACAGCATATTAAACAGTGTGTGCTCCTGGTTGTGTGCTCAGTTTAATCCAAAGCAAATCAATGGCACTGCTTAGATGGGAACTGGCCCGTGTAGTCTCTTCTTCCTGCTCCCCTCTTTGTGGTTCTGGTGTTCGTGTGACTGCAGTCAGTCACTCTGAGGAGCTGGTCGAGCTATAAGCTACAGAGGTGCTCATTTTGGGTCAGATGGACTAATGCAGTTGTTTCACAAGTGCATAGTGTGTGAGCCCTAAAACATGCAGGGGGTAAAGGACAAACTGGCTCTGGAGTGGACTTGTAAACCCTTCCAAAGTGAGAGGGCAATAACATTGTGCAGATGAAAGGACTTGAGAAATGTCAATGTTTGTTTGCCTCTGAGCTTTAAAAGTAGATGGGTGAGGAATGGGGAGCAGAAATTTAACTTTTATTTCTTTTATTTAGAGTTGTATGCATAGAGTAAGTTTATTTTATTAAACCTTTTCATATAAGAGTGCTTTAAATAAAGGAAAAGAAACAGCATGAAGGTGAAGATGAGTCTCTTGCTTGTCTTCCTGTGTTCAGAAACATGATGACTGTAACTGAGCTATATGAGTCCCATGGGTGGTGAAAAATCAAAATTCATATATTTCCTTATACTTGCTTGTACATTCTTCAGTGTCAATATGATGCAGATAGAGTATGGGAAACTACTTTATGTGATTTTACTCTGTTGTGTTTTGTGGCTTGTTAGACACACAGACTATCTCAAACACCTTAGTTCACTGGAGCTAGTGCTGTCACACTTACATGAAAATTTACTTAGAAAAAAAGAAAGTTCAGTCTTTGGGGATTTATACTTACTTGTGAATGAAGTAAACCCCTGACTGTAGTCACCTTGATTTTCATGTCATAGTGCCAACAGATATGTTGGTCAGTAATTAAAAAATACTGTTACAATGAAACTTAAAAGTTTACTTCACTATTTTTTTTTGCATTTTTCAAAATAGAAAAATAACTTTTTTTCTGACTGTAGAAACTTTGGATAGATGGAAAATCTTGTTGCTCGTGGCATGTTAGGAGGGCTATATTTACTTCCCATAATACATAATTTTTGTCAAACAATACAGTATTGATTAGGTTATTTTGGCCTCAGCTTAAGTAGTATTTTGAAAACAATTATGATGCAGATACAATCTGTCTGTGTAATTATACTGTCGACTGGCAAGGGGCACGTCTTCATTTAGATGCCTGTCCTAAATAACTTGTGTTGTATTTGCATATTCCCATCGCTGAATAGAAGGTGTGGGTCCACAGGGGCTATGAATGTAAAACAGGAGACAGTAATGTAAACATTTGGCTGCTGCTTTTAAAAATGTCCAGTGCTAAACAAAGCTTTGAGCTTTTTTGCCAAAAGCTCAAAACAAACTTAGGTTAGATTGGCTGAAAGCAGTTTTAAAAAATTACCTTGGTTCATTCTTTGCTTGGTTCTAGAGTTAATGTATAACTGTGTGGAAACAATGTCCCTCTTCCCTCCCCCAGTAGTAAAACATTGTGCATGTTTGTATCTTTGTAAAATAAATCCAACTCTAACCTGTTTAAAACTGTTTCCAATTGGTTGATTTTCTTTTTCTTTTTTTGTTAGATGAAAGGGGCACTGACTGAAATTATCCAGCTCGCTACCTTGGATTCAGACCCCTGGGTCTTAATGGTAGCTGATATTTTAAAATCCTTTCCAGATACTGGCTCCCTTAACCTTGATCTTGAAGAACAGAATCCCAATGTTCAAGATATTTTAGGAGAGCTTAGAGAGAAAGGTAAGCCTTTTCTGTTGGTGAAAATTGCAGGAATGTGGTGCCTTTTTTTAGGAATAACCTGTCATTTCATGGGCAGCCTTGCTGTCTTAAAGTAGAGATACAAGAACAAGTACTGTCTTGTCTCTGGACTACCACAGTTCATGACCTGGAATGTTACTGGACTGGGAATTGTGGGATTTGAGGAATGGCAGCTTCTTAAATTATCTTTTCACATATCATCAGAATTAAATGTCAGTTATTGCCCGGAGTGTGAAGGGCAGCACAAAAAGTTGTGTGGATTCATTAGGATCACAGGCTGTGCTGCAGCTTAGTCAGGAAAGGCTTTTTCTATGTTGCTCTGTCTCCCATTTGTGGTACCCAAGATGACAGCAAGTCTCTGCCTTGTGTGGAAGCACCACCACTGTCCTGGGCAGGGGCTGCCTCTGCTGGAAGTGTCTGGACAGCAGGTGATAGGTGCTGCAGGGAGGCTGATCTCGGGAAGAGTTGTGCTGCTGGTGGCCAAGCAGCTACAGATTGCCCAGCGGCTGAAAGTATGGGCTCAGGCACTCGCACAGTTGCCGCTTCAAACAGCAGCGAAACTACTGATGGATGCAAAACTACTCCTACTCCAGTGGGTTTATTTTAGCACATTGTCTAGAAAAAGCCCTCGGGCATCTGTGGACAGACACAATCTCGGGGCTGGAGATTGCAACAGAACAATAATTAAATGGCTTGGAGGTGGAAACACTGTTTTCTTTCTATAATCAAATGATCATTTGTCTGTCCACACTTGTGATTTGGATTTTTGTTCAGTAGTTTGGTTTTAAGGTGTAATTTTTAAGGAGTCTGAGAATTCCATATTTTTTATCTTTGTAATAGATAGCATATTTAAGATACCTATAGCATAGATATAGCATATATAAGATACCTATAATTTGACTAGGTATAATTAAAATGGAAGCTTTTATGAAGCTAATGGGAAAAACAAACATACTAACAACTGGTTATGTATTGTGTAATAATTGGAACAAAATTATTCTTGGTGTTTGTACAAGAAATCTAAAATTTAAAACCACCTGTACAGTCTAGTTGTAAAATGTTTTGTCATTAGCTGTCAAAGAGGTGCTAATACCCCTGTGTACTGTGTTAAATCTTTATGCAGTAAGTGAATGTGAAACTTCAGCTATGTTGCCGTTGGAATGCCAATATTTAAACAAAAATGCCTTGACAACACTAGCTGGGCCACTTACTCCCCCAGTGAAACATTTCCAGCTGAAAAGGAAACCTAAAAGTGCCACTCTCAGAGCTGAACTCTTGCAGAAATGTAAGTAGTATTAAGATTGTGTACCAATTAAATGGTGAAAGGACAATTTATGTTCTGTATATTCAGTCTTATTCTCCAGAATTGTGATACACATCAAAATGTTCAATTACAAGAGCTTTCCTGGATGAGGATGGACTGATGTGTGGAAGAGGAGGTGCAAGTCATTCCAGCCAGGATTGCATTAAAATGCTAATATTGATTTAAATGCTGTTCACATTTCTAGGCATACAAAGAGCTGTAGCTTCATAAAGCACAGACAGGTCCTCTCCTGGGTGTATGTAACAGTCTGACTGAGGACACCTTTGGTTGAAGCTCCTGAAGCAAAAGTAAAATGAGGACAGTTTTATTTTGCCATGTGCTTTTGGAGCAGAGAGTAAGGGCTGCTAATTAATGCTTTCTTTCACTCAGTGTGGCTGTATAGGGTGTAAAAATCAAGAGGGTTTTCTCTTAACAAAAGGCAGCATATGTGTGTACATGTGTTTATTGGTAGCTGGTTGAACTAAGTGATCTTAAAATAGTTTACTGCAGCTGCTGTTCTGTTGCAGCAGCTTGCTGCTTTCTTGCATGTCACTTGAGTCTGGTTAAATACAAAATTTGTAACTTTTCATAATGTGTCATATAACTTTTGAAAAATTATTTCAATTTCTACTGAGTAAATTGCCTTTTCTGGTAATTTCTTATAGCTTAGGCCACCTTGTCCATTGCATAGTCATACTGATTTTGCATTTTCTCCAAATACAGTGTTTACTTCACATAAATGACCTGGGTTTTAATTAAAAAACAATTATTTCTTTGTTGGTATTCCTATCTCTTTATGTATTATTTAATAACATTTTATGTAAGAAGCATTGTGTTGTGTATTTTCAGCACAGGTTCTGTAATAACTAAAGCCATTTTTCCTTTTAGCAACAGAAACCGCGCAGCAGCTCAAGAAGACTGCAGGAGTGCCTTTCCATGCCAAAGGCAGGGGCCTGGTCAAGAAGATAGATACAACAAGTATGGCTCACTTTCATCAGTTCTCAGAAAGAAAACCTGATAGAGTAGCCTTGATGAAGAATAAGATTACCATCTGTTTTTTACAAAAGCTTTAATTTTTTTTGAGGCAAAGGATTTCTCCCTTTCTGCCTCCCTCTCTCCTGGTACTTAAATATTTCTGACATGTCTTGTCAGAAGGAACAACAATGTGTGGGGTTTTTCAAATGGCAAGTGTATCTGCCATGCTTCCAAAGTGTATTCAGCTAGATCATGCCTAGAGACTTTGATAGGAATTTAATTTGCATCACTCCAGGAATAACTCCTGACTAAGCCATGTTGCTCCAAAAGAGAGCAGAGTGGATCACACTAGTCTGCTGTGCTCTTTGAAATGCTGTGAAGTAGATTGAAACTGTCTTGTGTTTGTATAATTCTGTCTGGAGAAAGAAGAGGGGACAGTGTGTTCTCTGCAGCCAAGGCCGAGCAGTGAGTTCTACATGGCAAACCTGTAGAATGATCCTTCAGCTTTGTATTAATGCATTTCAGCTGTTTGCTGAAGTTCCTGAACTGCTTGAATTTTTCAAATAAGGTGCGAGAAGAGGGTTTAAAATTAGTTACATACTCTTTAAGTCACTGCACAGGTGTAACATTCATGGCTACCAGTGATGCTGAGGTGTGAACCTTTGAGTGATTCTTGGTTGTGGCTGGAAGTACTATGAAGTACTGTGAAGCACTTTGTGTCGATGCTGTTTAAGATGTGGCTTTGAGGGCTGAAGTTTGGCCTTGTGTTCACGCAGGAAATGCAAAAGGTCTATTTGTAATTTGAACTAAAAATTTTCCAAGTTCTTGGCATTCTGTGTTGCTGTTGAATTACTAAAGCCAGTTCTTAGACTTGGCCTTTAGCGCCAGTTGGCCTCTAGGAACAGGAGTTGGGGACCTGCTGAGGTTTGCTCTCCTGAAAGGTACTCACATGGGTCAGAGCACTGTCCTATGCTGAAAACATTTTCAGTACAACATTTAGAGGGATACAGACTCTCTAAGCTCAAACTGAAGTTTTCCCTGTTTATCTTCAACTTACAGGGCATGATGAGATGTCAGGAAGCTCAAAGACCTGATAGATCACTATGTGCATCCCACATCTTTTAATAGTTAAAAGACTGCTGTGTTTAGTGCTAGCATTAATTGTGAGGTAGAGGGGCAGCATCATAAAGTTGGGAGGAAACAGATGTTTACAGGTGTAGCTGATGCTACTGAGTATTGAAACAGCAGGTCTTCTGTTTGCACTATAGACCCAGACTGGTCCTTCTCCTTGTGCAAGCAGCAGCTCTAGATTTTCACACCCCTGTGTGAGGCAGTAACTTACCTTTGCAATATATCACAAGCCCTTGAACCCTGCAGAAGCTTGGCTAAGATTTTTGGTTAAATACAGTTTTATCAAGTAATTTGATTGTGAAAATCAAAGAGCAACTTTGGCAATAATTGTATTCAAAAGATTTCTGTCCTATACTGTTACATGTTCAGAGTTTATTTTTCATGAGTAAGGAAAGCATCTGTGTGTATAGGAAAAGTAGACTTTGTTAGCAGAGCACCTGCTTGATTACTTCATGTAGAATGGGGCTGCAAGCATTGGTCAGAGATGGGCCCTTATTCCCTTTTTGAAAAGTAAAACCTAATCTAACCTTTGAGGGACATGTAGTGTTATAGCCAATTCCACATTATAATATTAATGTTTATTATAAAGATTTTAATTTAAAGGGCAAGTAGTGTGTGCATTAAGAAGGGGAAGAGCTGAAGAACTCATTAAAGCATTTTTCATAACCAGTTAAACACATATTTCAGTTGTTGCTTTCTTTGCTCTTCCCTAAGCACCACTCAAAGGAATACCAAAACAAGCTCCGTTCAGGAGTACTTCAGCTCCCAGTGTTTTTAGTCCTTCTGGAAACAGAACTCCCATTCCTCCTTCAAGAACACCTTTGCGCAAAGAAAGAGGAGTAAAGGTAGGTGCACTCCTTGTTTTTCTGCTCAGGTCTCTTCTCTCACCTAAAGTGAATTTCTGCTGCTGCTTTGAATCAATATATTTAAGGAAAAAAAACCTGAGGATGATATTTAGAGATAAACTACATGCAATTAACAATGATTATTAAGTTCTCTGTGGTCTTTCTTTTTAGCTTCTGGATATCTCTGAGCTGGATATGGTAGGTGCTGGCCGTGAAGCAAAGAGAAGAAGAAAGACATTAGGTTGGTACAGCATTCTGCTTAAAAAGGCTGTCAGTAGACCTGCAGATAGGATCAATATTTGTAGAACCATTTTGTTCTTAATTTGCTAAAGCTTAGCCTGAGCTAAACTTAAAAAATTGAGGGATGTGATACCAACCAATACTTGCGAATGAAGTAAACCTCTGACTGAAATAGGTTTTGAAGGAGGATTTTCACTTGTTTCAGTGCTCGTACTCATATTGCCTTGGCCTAGGTAATCTAACTCAGACATGTGAAAGGATTGAGCTAATCAGTTGTGCTTTGGGCAGCCCATAGGTGTGCGAGTGGCTTCAGTGTTGGAATTTTTCTGAATTATTTTCATCTGCTCACTTCTACTGGCTGTATGGCCATGCAAATTAGGTGAAAGTCATGTTGAAAAAATGTATAGCACTTTCCAAAATTTTGACTGAGAGATCTTAGCAAGTGAACAATATCATATACACTGCTTTTAAGGCAAGTGACAGAGTTGTGCCCTACTTAACCATATCAAGAAGATACACTATGCAGCATATTTGTCCTAAAACAATTTTTTGTGTTTGTTCCAAAAAGAGAATACCACCTCAGAAGACAACCATAATTGCAATTAAAATGTTGCTTGGGCTTTCATGCATTCTAGTATCAGATTACTCAGTTATTGTATCCTGTACGTTGTTGGTTCAGTTCATTATAAAACTGTGTTTGGAGATTACTGTATCTATTTCAGCATATACCTCTTCAAGCATGTTTTAGCATACTTTGATAAATGCATTTTTATATCTTTGTTTAAAAAGCATATTCAATATTTCTGAAAAAATGCTTGGACTCACTTGTGTTTTTATGCAATAGATACGGAAGTTGTGGAAAAGCAAGCCAAAGAAGAAACAGTAGTAGAAAATGCTACCCCAGATTATGCTGCTGGCCTTGTATCTACACAGGTAAAACCAAGCAAAATCAATCAAAAACCAACCAGTCAAAAAAAAAAAAAAAAGGAAAGAAAAATAGTCTTGACATGTGCTATTCTAAACCACTTAAACCCTGTAAGAGTATTTACTCACTTGTTGAAACATGTCTCTTTATGTAAAAATTTCTATGTAATTTTTTTCAAAATTCCATTATATTTTCACCAAAGAAAAAGCAAACCTGTTGCTAGAAGTCATTCAGTCAGGGAGAGGAAGACCCTGTCATGTGTAGGCCTTTTTCCTCTTATTTCAGATACAGTATATTGGAAACTACGGTGTAGCTTTGTGTCCTCAGTCAGGATGTAGGTTCTACAAGAATGTTATGTCCTGCCCTTGCTTTTGAGTGAGAAACTGTCTGCTGGGCATGTGTGACAAGCCAAGGCCAACATACAGGCAGATTGTGGTAGGCCAGAATCAGGAGTGAAGGTCATTGCCTCTCTTTCTGCTGAGTGCTAAGAGAATCTTTGTTTTAGCAAGTTCCACATTTTACAGAATGTCCATGTTTTAGTAGGGCTACTTTAAATGATTGGTCTGTTTGACTTACTCCCCCCAAAACTTCTTTCCTCTCTCACCCCCTTATGTTCAAAGGCTGGATCAGGCAGCGAAATCATCAACCATGCTGCTGTCTTCATGCTGTGTATGCAGTGTCATGTATAATTAAGTACAAAATGAGGCTTTTTCTGTAGCCTCATCATCCTAGATGGCATCAGTCATGTTGGTGTTGAGTGCCTGTTTCAGTGGCAATGGCATTTTTGCCTGTGCTGTTTCTGCTGCCTTCTGCTTGCCTGTGTCCCAGAGGCCTTTGTGCTCTCCTGGGTGATAGCCTAGTAGGCCTTATGCCCATGGATGAACATGGTTCTACTTGCTGGTGGTGAAGAGCATGTTTCCTCTGGCAGATCACTTAGTGCTAGAGTGCAGTTCTCATAGAGTGCCATCTGCACAAATTTCTAATGTTTGAAGTAGAAAGTCAGTGTTGAACAGGTTGTTAGGTAGGACTCCTAACAGAGGAGGTTCCAGTTAAGTTCCCAAAAGGAATATCTTAGTAAAACTAATGTTGAAGTTGTATTTAAAATGCAGAAACAGCCCATGAATACTTGCAGTGTGGCTTTAATATTTTCTTTTCTGTTCTGTAGAAACTTGGCTCGTTGAACAATGAGCCTGCACTACCTTCTACAAGTTATTTACCTGCTACCCCCAGTGTGGTGCCGTCTTCCTCCTATATCCCAAGCTCTGAAACACAGCCAGGTAACAGACACTTCTTCACTCTTGGGACCTGATGACTGCAACTCTGTACAGCTTTACTGTCTGGCTGCTCTTTTATTTACAAACCTACTGTCCCTCAACTTGAGTGAAACTCCATCTTAGCAATATAAAATCCATTGCAAGACTCCAGCCTTTGAGTCTGGGGAAACCAGACATATCATTTAACCTAAGTAAAGAAAATCATTGTTGGCTCTAAGTTTTTAGAGTGACTGCTAGCTAAGTCAAGTATGTGAAACAATTTCCCGATTTTTCTTTTCTTACACAGCAATAGAAAATCCAGTCTTTTGAGTATTCAGTTTAAGTCTGAAGTATATATTCCATGCACTCCATGCACATGCATGCTAGCACATACAAAACAGTTGCTTTCAGAAATCAGTTTTATTTCTAGAGGCAGGTGCATATTACCTTTCACACAGTTTGGGATTAAGCCATCCATTTTTCTTCTACCTTTGTATAACAAAGATAATAGCTGACCTACTGCATATTTTGAAAAGTGCTGTTATTTTCAATTCTAGAAAATTGCCAATAGTAAAAAGTAGTTTGTAGAAGTCCTTTTTTCCTACAGTTTTATTTTAACCAGCTTGATTTTATTTTTCCTTCCCTACTGTGTGTGAAGTCTTTAAAGGAATGTATCAGTTTGTGCTAACAGATGTTCATGGCTGGGATTCATTACCAGATCTGTCCATTAACAGCGAACCAACATTTCAGTTTAATGTATTATTTTTACTTATGAGCTGTGGCATTTTGGGCACTGTAGAAAACTGCTTAGATGCAAGACCCAGTCATTTCATTTGGCCTCAAAACAGTTCCGAATCTCTCTGAAGGTCTATGCACATCTTTCTCTGGCAGAAAATTGGCATCTCCAGAAGGAATGCAGCCAAGAACACAGCAGTGTGTCAGCAGCTGTAGTACTATTTTCTACGGTGTTGGCATTGTGTTCAGCAGCAGGAAAAGTCTAGTTTAAAATTCTCTATTCTGTTCTCTTTCCTTTTAGAGTATGGAGTATTTAGCTTATCTTAGGGACCAGGAACATAAAACTGTTTGTTTGATATAAGATGCACACAGAAGATCCACAGATTTGGCCTCATATAATCTGAGGTTGCATAATTAAGACATAATTTCGTGAAAGTCAGTTATTTTGACAAGAGACAAAGCCAGTAATGAAACTTGTAAAAGAATAAGGAATAACTCATACCGCAAATGTTTATCCTGTCAATTGTTCCACATCTGCTGAAAAATACCAGTATTGCTAAAACCATTGCTGTGTCTGTGCCAGGATGTAGAACCATAGATGTCTCATATCCTAAAATCTGCTCTAAAGGGCACCAATGTACTCTGTTCCATATCTGCCTGTCTTCTGTGAACACAGTGTAAACAGGTCAGCTTAAAGCTCATGAGGTTTGTGAAGGGCGCTTGAGCAGCTGTGCCTCTGTCCAAGAGCTGCAAAAGAACATAGATAGTGTCCACTGGATAATTATCACTGGCTGGACAGATGGTAACTTGTGTGGTCAAGCTGCTGTGATTTCATGAGTTGCCTCCAACTGCAGCTAGGTTGGGAATAATATAACTTCCTTATTGCAGGTGAATGGATCAGCTTTGAGAAAGAACAGTTAAGCCTTGTGGGGTTTTAACTTCTAGCAGTTAGTGTTTAAATAACGAGTGATTTGTGCATTTAATTATGACATCTGTTAAAGTCTGTTTGTATTTTCAGTATCTTAATGGCACTTCCTTTGAAAGCTGCTGCTACATTAGGTAAAAACTGATGAAATAATTTTTGACTTGCTCTGTGTAATAGTACAGCAACAATCCTGGTAGGACCAAAGTACAGTTGTTAGAGCTATATAAACTGAAAAGTAAGTATTGCAGCTTCAGTTTAATAAATTGGATATTGATTAAACATCAAATTTTATTCTAAATATAATGTATCCATATGGAACAGCTGGGTACTCTGTTGTCTAATTATTTCTAAAGATATTTGAGTGGAAAGAGCACTAGCTCTTAACTTTTTCATATGGATATTAGATGGCATATTGATCGTGGTGCTAAAATGGGATCATCAGAGATTTTTAGCTTTCTTTAAAGGTCGCTGGTGATGCTAATCCCTATTTGTGGACAATAATGCTTTAACTATCCTGACTGGTCTTTGCAGCTGGCTCTGCACGAGAGGCCTTGCAGACCAACAGACAGACAGAAGAGCCTGCAGCTCCAAATGCTACTACAACTCTTCCTGCACAGTTCAAACAAAGAACACCCATGTACAACAGCAACTCTAATCCCCCTGCAGCTACACCTACCTCACCCCTAACCCCCACCACACCTCCTGCCATCTCCCCTGCGGCACAGGCACCACAAGTGGCCCCCCAAACTCAGCAACAGCCACCACCGAAGAAAAACCTCTCTCTCACAGTAAGTAAAACCAGATTCTTTTTGACTGATGGTTTTGATGTGGATTGGATCTCATTTATATGTGGGCATTTCTTGGCCTTTGGATTATGGAGTGGTTGAGGCTGCTTTTTTTATAACCAAAGATTACAAAAGTACTTTGTGGTTTAGCATTGCTGTCTTAGTGTTATTCACAACATTTTTAGTTGTGCAGTGTTAATGTTGCAGTAAGATGTCATTACTTAATGCTGTTTATTATGTAAAATGTGTTGCTCATTATAAAGAATTTTAGAGAAAGGTGTATTTCCAGCAGAAATTGCCCAGCCAGTTCCACATAATATAAATTGCTTGGAATTGTCCTGACATAGATGTAGTAGGAGAAAATACACAAAAAGATTATTTAAGGTAAAAGATTTTATTTCTGATCCACCTCATCCCCCCATTACACATTTTTCAAAGCATGGGAGTGGGGATATATCCTGAAGCTTCCTATTCCTGGTGCATATATACATGATTTGGTATGTATTATGTGCATGCTTGGAGTCCCATTCAAGATGCAACTCATTAGAAGACTTTGCTAAGCACATCTGTAAGCCTAGCTTGCAAGAGCTGAACTTCAGCAAGCTGGGTGACTTCTTCTTTTCAGTACTTCTACTGCATTTATTAAAGAAAAAGAAATCCTCTGAAATTATTGTAAGCCTGGGTTTGTTGGATTGTAGAGAAAGTATTGGATTATTTTCTTTTTTCCCTAATGTCATAAAGGACACAAAATGGACAATATAAACGTTAAGCCTCTCACATGTTTCTGTAACTATTTGAAGGTGGGGTGTTTTTTTCAATGTCCAGAGTTCAATTGTCCCTGCTGTGCATGTTAGGTAAAAGTATTGCAGAGGGGAAACCTTGAGTTTAGGATGCCTTTTTTGTTAACTTTTTGTGGGTCCTACAAACTTTCGCCATGTTCTTTTATGCTCATCTGCGGGTATTAAAGTGGTCCCTGTTGGCAGAGTTTTTCTCTACTGAATTGACATTTATTGTGTCTGTTACAGAGGGAGCAAATGTATGCTGCACAGGAAATGTTCAAGACTGCAAACAAAGTTACAAGGCCAGAAAAGGCTCTTATACTTGGATTCATGGCAGGATCCAGAGGCATGTATTGATATTAATTTAGCTTGCTTCTGAATACACAAATCTGATACACAGCCCAGCATTTCTAAATGTGCATGTGGTGTGCATTGCTTTAGCTTTGTCTGTATGTGTTGGACTCTTTGCTTTACACTGGACTCTACATACTTTGTGAATTATAGTTCTAACTACCTGGAAATGGGTCTTTAGGGTCCATTTCCACTAAGTCAACTGGTCTGTCAGAAAAGCTGCTGACCACAATATAACTGAATTCACTGTAGAATCAGGGCTTAGGGTTGAAGAGAAACAAGGCAGCTGGTAAGCTTTGTTCAAAGTGGTTGGGTGCTACTGCTCTGCCTAGAGGACCAGTGAATGTAAATTTTTTTTGTGGCCAGTTGATGTACCAGTCGGGTAGTACAGAATCTCTTTGCTAATTCCTTGCTTTAGAAACTGGCAACTGTTATCTCAGAGACTTTAGATAACAACTGGTGCTGTGAATCACAGGGAGATAAGCTGGCTCATAGCTGGATCCTGTTATGTATTGGCCTTGATAGACCAAAGCTGTTTTGCCTAGGAGATTATTGGATGTAAGATGAGAAGGAGCTTAAGAGTCCTTAAGTGAACTCTGTCATCTGCACTAGCTCTGGTTTCTATTTTGGTATTTGGGGGCTCTTACCACCAGAGTCCTGCAGCTTAAATGTGGCTCATGCATTTGGAGTAATGCAATACACTGGTGAGAATGAGCAGAGTTACTGTGGCGATCCCTGAGCTTTAAGTTTGGTGCATCTTGCATTAATCACAGTGTTTTCAGTACTTGATGCTACTTCAAATTGCAGTAGGAGGCTGTAATTTAATATCTACACAGACAGCTTTTTCTAATGCAAGGTAAAATACTCTTTTGGAAGTGTGTGTGATACAGATTCACAGATACATATATAGTAATGTAAATATTAATATGAATTCACTTAGTAATAATGCCAGCACCTTCTGAAGGTTGGATAAATAACTGCCAACTGATATTCTTGAGCATCATTCCAGTACCTTGAAGTGTAACATTTAAAACTTCTACTGACTTGGACCCGAGTCTGGGACTCAGTGGTTTCAGTGAAGCTTTTTGGGCTTCCTTAACAGCTAAAAATTCTTGAGGCATTTAACTACAAAATATCTCCCAAGTAAAGTAACTCTGGTAGTTCAAGTTTACCAACTCCATTTAAATATTATCTTCTCTTCTGACTTTTGAGGTTGAGAGAAATGACACTGGCAGTCTTTACTCCCTCTTTTATTGTTCTTTCAATCATGTTAGCCTTGAGCTTCATCTTTTGGGGTCTGGTTTTGTTATTTTTAAAACTCGGTCTCAGGAGTGTGGAGGGAGGAAAATCTTTGTCTGGTTTGCTCAGCTTTGGGTTTGAGAGTTGTTGTTTGTGTTTTGCGGGGTTTTTTTTTTAAGCATAAGAGCCCCCTGTCTTGTCTAATATACTGTTGAAATGTATAATGTGTTTCTCTCCTTGTTTCTGCAGAGAATCCTTGCCAAGAGCAAGGTGACATCATCCAAATTAAACTTAGTGAACATACAGAAGATTTACCAAAGGCAGATGGCACGGGCAGCACCACTATGTTGGTTGACACAGTCTTTGAAATGAACTATGCTACTGGTGAATGGACCAGATTCAAGAAGTACAAACCTATAACTAATGTTTCCTAAGAGATGCAGCAGCAGCAGACTGGACCAAATCAAGTTTAGAGTCAACCAGCTCATAGAGTATGTCAACTGTACAAAATGGCATTCATGTGTACATTTCTTATTACCCTCCAGAGTAGAAGCTGTGCTCTTCAACCAAACTGAGCTCAGTGAACACAGAAGTGTTTGATGGTGTCAAACTCACTTAATTTTTTTTTATTAATCTTGGGAGAGGGAAAGATGTTCTTGGGGGGGGGGGAACGGGACGTTGTTGGTGTGTTTTTGTTCAGGATGCTGAAAAAGGAGATCACAGCTGAAAGGTTACAGATGGGTGCAGTTTACTGCTAAGTACCAGAAGAGAAGACTACTGCACAGTCACTCACGGTTTACTGTTAACTGAGGGCACAGATCTTTATTATAAAAAAATTTTCTTTGGCAACATGAGTTCTGTCGTAAGAATGGATGTTTGAAGCACCACAGGTCGGTACTTGATAATTTTGTATTTCTGCTGCAGTGTAACTATTGCAGATGATAGATGTCAGTGTCTAAAGATACCCACTGTATGTTTAGCTTATTTATGCTTGGGTCATAGGATGATATTGAGCAGCTTTGTTGTAGCAGTTGGGAACAAAG
Organism: Motacilla alba alba; assembly: GCF_015832195.1. Taxonomy (NCBI): domain Eukaryota; kingdom Metazoa; phylum Chordata; class Aves; order Passeriformes; family Motacillidae; genus Motacilla; species Motacilla alba. The sequence goes on along the minus strand of NC_052019.1, from coordinate 8,127,022 downwards.
TGACACAGACCCCCTTATGCATCCAAAGGAGATCGCTTTATTGTAGAAATCACATCCTTTTAAACCTGACATGACTGAATTCTCAACCTGACATAACTGAAGCCAAACTGAGACCTAACAGAACTTAACAGAAAGAAGGCACCATTGGCTGGCCCAGCTGCAGTGCTGCTGCCCACGTGTCCTATCATCCAGTCAGCTTCCTGCTCTTATGCTGTCCACATGTTCTTCCAGCCAATCACAGTCTCACTGCGGTCACTCAACTGACTCTCTCCTGACTCCTGACTGCCTCCCACCCCTCCAGCCTGCAGCTGTGCCTTTCCTATGGGGCCTTCTGGGGAGCATAAGCCTTAACCACTTTAATAATTATTATCCCATGTCCTATGTCTCCCCCCCCTCTTTTTTATTAAGTAACGAAAACCTACTAGGAAAAACCTAAACAATTCCTAAGGCATTAGTAACAGTGACAACAATAATAACTATTACAGCTTTTCAAAAACTGTAACATAGGCTTCTCTGGTGTAAGTAGTAGCACTTAACAGAAACATAATTCAGTTTTGAAAGAAATTAACAAGGTGAAGCTTACAACTGCCTGTATGCTTTGCTATCACCCAAGGTCTACCAAGGAGCCTTCTTTTCATAATGAGGAGTTGGAAGGCCTCTCCTGAGCGAGGCTTCCATATTTACCTCAAAGGAAAGTGTTCTAACTTTTGCAAAGCTAGTGAGTCCCTTTTCTGTACAGAAACACCTGGGCTTGATAGCATACTTTTCCTTGCCAGTCAAGGCCATAGCTTGGCCAGAGCTAAGACCTAGACTGGGAAGGCTTTCCTGTCATATCCTTAAAAGAAATCTTCAGTAATAACACACAGAACAGCTGGCTTTGTCATAAATAACTTGTAAATAACTATAACTATGTACATATATACAACTCCTTTGAAAGTACCATTTACCTTTTTTGTCACAAACAGATTCAAAACTAGCAAAGAAAACACCTCTCTGTCTCAGCCAAACCTGCAGCCTGCAGGCAGGTTTGCTCCTCTGAGGAGGCAAGGCAGACGTACAAGATCTTGGTGGCTAGCAGTAACAATGCTGTGGCTCGCTGTAAAGGCAGCATGGCAGTGCCCATGCCAGGGGAGGCACCTGCTCAGTGACCTGCTCACTGCTGGCAGCCCCGTGCCCCAGAAGAGTGCGGTCTGCACCCCTTGGTTGCTTCTGCCGCTGGTGGCCCTGCGCCCTGACTGCCGCTTCTGGGTGGAGCTATGAGACAAGTGTTCTGGTGACAGCCGCTGGGCTGGCTGTGCTGTTGTCATTGGGCCATGCTTCATGTGTGACCTTGCCATACTTGATTGGCTGGCAATCCCTGATGTGCCTGTGGCTGGCCATAGGCCACCTGCATCAAGCTGAGGACCATCAGTAGGGCCACCCTGACCCCTGCCCAGCTGGGACCCCCCACACGTGTGTCCAAAACCTGGAAATGCGTGGCTCAAGCCCCTGCCAGAGAGTTAGTATTATGAGCAGTAGTTCCCCTGTTTTGGCATGCTCTAACCATATCACCTGTACATGGGTTACGAACAGCGAGCAGTGCTTTTCTACAGTCTTTGTTCACATTTGTGAATGCCAGCTGTTGCAACAGTATAACTCTGGCCTCGTTACTGCCGACTTGCCAGGAGAGCATGGCATGCAGTCTGTCCAGGAACTGCACAAACTTTGCCGCTGGACCCTGTAAAGTCGTAGCAGAAGACATATTAGAATTGATACCCATCCCAGGGAGTTGCTGCAGGGCTAGGTGAGTGATGGTACCACATACATCATGCGGGAGCCTGCCTGTGCTGCAGGAACTGCAAAGGGACTCTCTCCGGTCAGCGGTGCAACGGTGACTGGTGCGTTTCTGTCCTGCAGCGATTCCGGCTGGGCTGTACACAGCTCTCGGTAATTGGTCAGCCAGACTGCAAGCTGCATCGCTGTTAGACTCATTTTCCTTGTGCTTTTCACTCATAGGGTGTGAGGACGTACGTGCTACCGATAGACTCGAGGTAGCTTAGGGTGTGATGGGAGGATATGCCGCTTTCTTTTACAAGCACCCTTCATTCTTTACTTTATAGTCCAGCTCTAGGTAGGCTGGGTGTTGGTTTGGCATGTGTTTTACTGGGCATGCCGAAATGACTGCCAAATCACCATCCTTCATGATGGCTTCCCAGCATTGTTGCCAACTCTGGACTACTGCATCACCATCTTGGGCTGGAAGTGAGTCTGCCACCCGCTCACAATGTGGGAATTCCACGCCGAAGGGGCCAGCCACGCAGGGATTTTTATTGGGGTAAGGCAGTTCCATGGGGCTTGGGTTAGTCTTGGGATAAGGGAATTCAGTGGGGTTTGGGTCCATCCTTGGGGTCGTATACGGGTTCTGGCAGTGCTGAGGGTTGAGGGGAATTACCTTCCAAAAGCTGCGTAATGGCCGACATTTCATGACTTCCTTTAATGGCTGCCACAATTGTCCCCCATGGAGCGAGGTGCCCCCAAGCTTCGGCATTGCCATCCCAGGTGATATCAAAGAGTCTCTTCCTTATTGCTTGCCAGGTTTCTGATCAAAGGGACCCACTAAAGGGAAAATCTGTAACTTGATTAGACACTCAGTCCAGCAGGGTGCTTAGTTTCACATCAGCCATATTAATAGATTGCTGATGTAGGAGCCGCCTGACCTGGTCCAAGCTCCTGCTTTGTTCCCCTGATATTCCATCTCCCATACTTTCTCCCACTGATCTCCTCATCCTTCCAGTGAGGTACACACACCTAAAATTCCTGGGTTCCTTCCTGAACTCTTCCTGGATCCTGCCTGGTTGGTTCCTTGACCTAGTGGGAGCAGCTACTGGAGCAGACTGCACACCCTGAGCTGCCTTCGCAGGTCCCTGTTCGGGCCAGCCAGCAGCGGGGAGCAAAGCGACACGGACCCCCTTATGCATCCAAAGGAGATCGCTTTATTGTAGAAATCGGTCTCCTTTATACCTTTGATCTCAGCCTGACAGAACTGAAACTGGAACCAAACTGAGACCTCTCAGAACTTAACAGAAAGAAGGCACCATGGGCTGGCCCAGCTGCAGTGCTGCTGCCCACCTGCCCTGTCATCCGATCAGCTTCCTGCTCTTAGACTGGCTGCATGTTCCTCCGGCCAATCAGTCTCACTCCCAGCTGTCACTCAGTGACTCCTGACTGCCTCTCCGGCCTGCAGCTGTGCCTTTCCCATGGGGCCTTCTGGGGAGCATCGGCCTTAACCACGTTAATAATTATTACCCCACATCTTGTTAACTCTCTATATTGTCAATGTCCACGCCCAGCATAAGTTAATCTTTATTTGGCATTATTTGAGATAGACAGAAACTGAGTATCATAACTTTCTGAAGGAAAAAACCCATCAAAATTATAAAAGTAACTGGCTTGTCGCTGCCTGGAAGTGATAGTTTCCTGCCATAGGAGTCTTGGAGTAGAAGTTGATCTATGGCTCTTGCATAACAAGTCCTTTGCACAGCATAACTTAACCTGGAGGAAGGGAAACAACTGCATCTCAAAACCAACTGGAGCTTAATTTTAAAATGGCTCTAGAAATGGTTGAGACATATCTAAGTAGAAGTAGTTTTTGTTGTCTTGAGGCACTATTAATGAATGTTTCGTTGAGCAGTCAAAAGCTGTTTGATTGCCCAACCCTGACCCAAAAAGTTTTTCATGACTGTAGCTGTGGTTCTTACCAGTGTAGTTTTATCAGTATAATTGCTAATGTGACCACAATTATACTGGCATATAAATGTGCCTTGTACTTGTCCCCTGCTAGTAGAAGCACATTTTTATCTTTATAACTGTGTTCATACCACTGGTGTAATCTGGCTTTAATGCTACGAGCAAAGCTGGCATTTACTGAGAGGATTTATGTACATTAGTCAGGATTCCTTCTTGGGAGACTTAGCTTCATCTTTTGAAGGAGTCTTGAATTCAGTGTCTGGTTTCTGCCAGTACATGTGTGTGGAGCTGTGCTTGGTTGGGAATGCTGCTTAGAAGGAAGAAATACAAAGATGAGTAGCAGAGTGGTGATGTGTTGAGGAGGTACCTTGGTCTGACTTAAAAGATTCATGTTGAAGTGAAACTTTTAGGACTAAACAAGGCTCTTGTTTGTTCCTGTTTTTTTTTCTGAAAAACAAGCAGACCAAATCCCAAGTACACTTGTATACTAATAAAACATTTAGATGTTTGATTAGAATCTTTTTTTTTTATTGGGGAAATTTTTTTATTGCATTTTAATCTTTGTTTTTCAATCAAACTACCCAACAGGACAGGGCAAGTATAAATAATATTTTAAAAAATGTCCTGTATTCTACAGTGTTTTAAGATGTGACCAAAAGTGTAGATTTCTTAACTTTATTTAAGCAAATACACAGCATGTTCTAGCTCCTGTAACAGGCAGGGTATTTGATGGTATTGCTGCTGTTGCAGAGTGTTGTGCATGTTTTAGTGTGAAAGTTACTCACATATAACTGTCACATTGGGGCTGTCCTCCCCAGAATTGCCCATTTCAGAAACAACGTAGATTGCAATTTTGATTCCAACTTTTCTTTTTAAACTGCTTGACAAGTGAGGGTGACTAGTGAGTTTTAGTTTTTAGGAGTTTAGTAGAATGTGTTATGGTTATAACTTATTTGGTTTTAGAGTGTTACACAGTGAGGGCTAGTGATAGGTTATGAAAGTATTCATCTTTTAGAGGAAAGGTTTAAAGAAAAGTGACATTCCTTTTGTTGTCTGCATTCAGATTTTGGAGTTTCCTTGTGATGACCAGTTTTCTGTACCTGTGTATACTTCTGTCTTAACTGTTCCTGCTTGCTAGATGAGCTGCAAGTATCAGATACAGTTGTTAAGAATGAGCATTTAGAAAATTGGCTGGCTTGAGGGGCATGTACTGTCATGTATTGTAAACTCTTGATGCAAGACCTGTGCGGTTCTATCAAGGTCGGGAGCTGCTGTGTGGTGGCTCTTGAGATTAATGGTGGTCCCTCACTAAATTTCTGGGGCCACAGAAGCCTGCATTTCAGACCTGTGCTTGGGGAGGAGATAGCTGTCCCTCTGCTCTTCAAGAAGCCCTTCTAGAATGCAGTGGAGTCCTTTGAGTGCAGTAGTACGTAGGAAGCTTAACCATGCTGCTGTTTGTATTGCTGCATAATGCAGTTGGTCTCCAGGCCTGTTTGTCTAAAGTCAGTCATAGGCAATAAATGGAAATTTTAAGTAAAACGATAGTATGTTTTTAATTCCATAAACTCATTAGGATGAGACAATTTAACACTGCAAAATTAATTTTTTTTAAGTCACTCTATGACCCTCAATACAGAGGATTACTTCAACTTGATCTGTGAATCTATAAAGTGCTTAAATGCCTAAAGAAGGGGAAGTTTCTGGAACATTGTTAAATTGATACGGTGAGAAGTAAAACTACATGGAGTTCTTTGGTTCAGCGAATTAAATCATCAAATCTGTGTTCTGGAAGTAGGAATAGTGCCAGACAAATCAGAAAGGGAAACTTCAATATTGAAATTCCAATACATTGGAATTGTTACATACAGAACAGAATCTGGCCTTGGAACTTGATGTTTTTGTCTTGAATATTCAGTCACTTGGATGGGAAGCTATTCAGTGAGGCTCAGTGTGTGCTCTCAGGTTAAGGTGTAAGGTTAAATAAAAGCATTTCTTTACTCTAGAATGACTTGCAGATTTACTGAGTTGACCAGAGAAGTAGTTCAGAGCTTTCTTAAAGCTTTGCTTTTCTCCTTTGCACATGCCTTTATCCAAGCATATGGTTTTCGGAAATAGCAAGCCCAAACTTAAGAGCTTTGGGCTTGAACTGCACCTCATCAAGGTGATGTCCCAGTCTCTCTGGCCCTTGCTTGTAGAGGAGCTCCTGTCTGTGCAAGCCTAGGCATGATATGAATTAGGTTCTTTGATTTGAGTATGAAATACTGCAGAAAGAAGCAGTGAAAGTGGCTTGTGATTTCCCTGTCCTGTCCAAACTTTGTTTTTAGGGGAGAAAGAGCACATTCATCTTACCCAGGGTTCTTCAACAACTTGTCCTATAGTGAAGTGCTAGGTTTCTGAACGCTCCATTTTCTTCCATGTGTGCTGTGAGGACCAGAAAGAGTGAAATGAGTGTAACGAGGAAAGGGAGCCCAAGAAGGATGCTGAGATCACAGATTCCATCTTTCTGTTCATACTTTTTCTACTCTAATGCTTTGTAGTTATCTCCATACAAACCAGTCTACGCTTAGTACAGTTAACACTCTAGTATTGGGCTGGTATTTGTGGGTTAACCTGATTTTCAGTGCTGGCTATGCCATTTATTCTTTCAGTTCAATACCATGGGGTCCTGGATACAGTGGGAAGGAGCCTTTGGTAGTCGCTTGATATCTCCATGTGGAATTGGTCACTTCTCTCACTAAGTTATGTCAGAGTGCAGACCACTTGTCTAGATAAAAGAATCTTGAGACTTTGACATCATGCAGTTTAAGAGTGAATCACATTTTCATAGTAAGGTCTGACTGGAAAAAAAAAAAAAAAGACTAAAAAATGTTAAGCCAGAGCCCTCTGGGAATCTGGTGCCTTTAACAAAAACTGTCATTTTGTAAAATGTCACATCTATAGCATAGCCCATATGTTTTCTATTGGTTTTTGTTTGTTTTTTTGGGTTTTTTTTTGTACAGATGTAAATTCAAAATATTCTGTCTTTGGGTACGTATTTTCAGTGTAATACAGTATGTATAATAAAAAATTTAGATTTTCTAAGGAAGTGGACTGATGCTCTTCTTAATAACCAAGTTGTTCATTGTACTAACAATGGTACCACCAGCCTGAGACCAAATTGCCTGATATTATGTGTCTTTCAGATTTGTGGCATTATTTCTGCAGGTGCACTTCAGAGTTAGCAGTTCAAAGCTGACAAGTGCTGGTTTTGCTAGTTTAGGATATTTGTGAGTAGATTTACTGCACTACCTGCTCTTGCTCTGTGTGTGGGTTCACTGAAACACTGAAAGCTGGTGAGCCCTGTGTGTGGGTGTACCTGTGCTGAGATCTGATGGTGTGAGGAACATCTGCCGTGCCCTGGTTCTGGGGATGGGCTGTGGCAGTGTGAAATAAACCCTGTTCTTCAACGCTGCCTTTATCTGAATTGGGGCAATGGTGGCTTCTCTCAGTTTGAGTGCTGCAGAAGTTGAGTGTGTTTTGGGATTGGTGGGTTTTAGTATGGGGCTTGTTGTGGGTGTTTAGAAACTGTTTTCATGCTCACGTACTGTTCTAGGGTCTGGTTCTGTGATAAGCATGAGGGTTTGTCTTGCAGTGTTATGTGGAGATGTTTGGCTGGCCTTATCCCAATTTCCCTATGTGCAGCTGTATGAAATGGCTCTGTTCCACTTGCCTGTGCTGGGGCCATGCCAGACATAGTCAGAAGTTTTTCTTTTCTGTGTCAAGTCGACCTTATCAAATAGCCAGGAAGAGAATTCTGTTCCAGGTCAGCTGCTCTGGTAGAATGCTTAGGACAAAAGCTTTAGGAGAGGCTGAGATGCACCCTTCATTTGTTATTTCATAGGGGACTTGCTCTCTGAGCTTTCCTGGTGCCCTGACCCTGATACACTCCACATGAAAGGGATGTGCCATTTCCCTTGCCTGCTGAGGCTGGCCTGGGCAGAACCAGACTCAGCTGTTTTTAGCAATCTCTGTGCCACTGGACGCTGGGGAGGCTTAGCTGGTACAAGGCTGTGGGGAATTTAATGTTTAGGATATTGCTCTAGTGCTAACCCTTAAGACTGATGATGGACCAAACACTGACCTCTTCCAGACCTGGACGAGCCTGTGCCAGATGCTGTCCTGTGTTCCGAGTGCCTTTAGACAGAGCTCAGACATCTCGGACCCCACTCCTCTCCCTACCATGCAGGTGTGTGTACAGGCTTTCCTGAGAGCAGGAAAGGGAAAATGAGGCAAGAAGCAAAACCTGACTGTTCTAAAGTAAATGAGGTGACTGTTTCCAGAACCTGCTGTGTTGCATTGTACCATCCCTGGAATTGCTCAAGGCCATGCTGGATGGGGCTTGGAGCAACTTGGTTTAGTGGAAGGTGTCCCTGCCCATGGCAGGGGGTTGGAACTGAAGGTCCCTTCTGACTGAAAACATTCTGGGATTCTGCGACCTTTCCCTGAGGAACCTGGGGAGATTCCATTATATGGCTTTCAAGAATGTGGTTCCTGTGTATTAGGTTTTATAATATACTTATTCCTTCCTGGTAGAAATTTAATGAAAACAGAAAGCAATTGGTTTCTCTGAATGGTTGATTGAATCCCTCACTAGCATGTAAGCTTGGCTCTCGTGCCTGCCCCATCATTTGATGTCACTGAAGTCCATAGTCTCTCTGCTTTTTCATTTTCATCTTTCAATTAAAATTGTTTTTTGTTGGCTGTTTCCTGACATAGGAGAGTTGGCAAGACAAGCTGGTCTTGTGCTAAAATTTTGTGATCATGTGCATTGATCCAGAGCTGTTGGCCAGGGGGGACCCAGGCTGTGCCTGGATGGAAGGTGTTTTCCTCCTTCCCTCCCCCAAATGCTGCAGGCATGGACAGCCCAGGCAACACCCAGAAGACACACTGGTCCATTTATGACCACCTTTTTAACTGATGGGGGGGACTAAATAAGAATTAAATGTTCTGTGCTGCTTGTGAAAAAATAAACTTCTAGCCTTTATATATGATTATGGCTGGCTAAACCATCAGATCCCTGCTGCAGTACAGCACCTTTCCTTTGGCTAGCTCTACTCTTTTTTTTATTATTCCTTCTAAACTCAGACACACAGAAGAAACACTTTTTTTTTAAAAAAAGAAGAGGTCTGAGGTCTTTGTTTCCGAGGGATTGTAATAACTTTTATTTTTTACTTCAATTCCTCCAGCTCCCTTTTGTGGGTTTCGTTATTCCAGCTCCACAGCGGCCAGCGCTGCCGGAGGTTTGGGAAGAGCCGCTCCCAAAGGCTGCTTTTGGGTGAGGTGGCTGTGGGGCCGCCGGGCGTGGCGGTGTCCCCTGCCCAGCGCTGTGGTGCCATCGCGTGGCCGCTCGCTCACGGAGAGGTTTCGCCGTCAGGAGCACAAAACAAACCCTGTGTGTTCCTCTGGGAACAGTGGTGCTGTTTTTTTGGGGTTTTTTTTTGGTTTGTTTTTTTGGTTTTTTTTTTCCACCTCTGTAGGAATGTCTTGGCTCCCTCTTTGGTACAAAGCTGTTGGCTGCTGGTTAGACCTGCATCCCTAAAGCCTGGACACCTGTTTTATGGGAGTCAACGGATATACCTTGGAATAACCTTGCACCTAAAAGAGGGGTCTGGATTCACTGTTGCTTCCCAGCACATCCCATGGGATGATGCATCCCAGGGGAGTCAGGAGTGCTTCTGCTTTTTTGTCTGCAGGGGAGCAAGTGATAGCTGGTACCTTTTCTACACACAGCCAGGTTTGAGTATCACAACATATATTGCTTGAAGAAAAGTCTTTTCCAAGAAAAAGCCCCTGTCAGAATCCCACTTGCAGTTTGCCTGAATATGTTGGTCTTTCCCAGCAACAGCAGCAGCTCAGCCCACCCCCATTTTCTAGCTCAGCAACGCTGCCAAAGGACCACAGTCCTGTGAAATAGCTGCATACAGCACACCAAGCATCCCCATTCTTCCCGGTCATGGGAACAGGACAGCTTTGCTGCACCTTGCCTACCTTGGAGCACGACAGTCACTTGCCACTCCAGCAGGTGTCTGCTAAGCCTAGGACACCAACAGTGCAGTGGGGTGGTGGATAACTCTGGACAGAGCCTAAGAATACAAGGATAAAATTATCTGAGTCCAGAGGAGGGGCTGTAAGATCCTCAGAGGCCTGGAGCACCTCTGCTGTGAGGACAGGCTGGGAGAATTTGGGTTATTTAGCCTGGAGAAGGGAAGGCTGCAGGGAGACCTTACAGCACCTTCTGCTACCTCAAAGGGCTATAAAAGAGCTGGAGAGGGACACAAGGACACGTGGTGATTGGACAAGGGGCTTTGAGCTGAAAAGATGCAGGATTATATTTGTTATTAGAGAAAAATATTCTAACTGAGGATGGTGGGGCACTGGAAGTGGTTGCCTGAAGAACCTGTGGCTGCACCATCCCTGGAAGTGTTCAAGGTTAAACTGGATCAGTCTTGAAGCAGCCTGGTGTAGTAGAAGGTGTCCCTGTCCATGGCAGGGGGATTGAAAGGAGATGATATTTAGCAGTACCTTTTAAGCCAAACCACTCTGCTCCCCTCTGCTTGTAGTTGATACCTTCCTGACCTTAAGGAGTCACCTGGTGACCTACCATTTTCAAGCTGATGGATGTGACAGTCTGCTCGCACATTCCTCTCCTTTGCACTGTCCCCACTGCAGGTGGGACCTCACCTGGGCATTTTCACCCCCACAGCACTTAGTCACATCCCAGCTGGCAAAGGCTGAGGCAGTGGCAGGTCACAGGAGACACTGAAGAAGGCTGGTGTTTGAGAGTCTTCCTGCTCAGTGTTTCGTATTCAGCAGGCAGCTCTGCTTGTAAACAGATCTCTTGGATATCTAATCTATCACCCAGGTGGCTGGCAGGCAGTTCATGCCGAGCCCTGTGGTGGTCCTTGGGTTTATAAAGCCTGGGAAGCTCAGAAATCCAAGTTTGCCCTCAGCAGATGACATCTCTGATGGCACATCCTTTGCTTGCTCAGCTGGGATGGATCAGGACAGCCTTGGACAAGAGCTGTCCTTTCCAGGCTGGGCAAGACCAGGGAGCTGGCACAACGTGCTGGAGTGCTTGCACAGGATGCTGTGTTCTTGGGAGAAGCATCATTGCTCCTGTCTCTGCCCTGTAAGCTCTGAGGGTGGCGGGCACTGTCTGGTTTGTCTGGGGAGACAAGGTCTGCCAGCTATGGAAGAGCAACAGAACTGACAAGATCAGGGCCCTTTGCCAATCTAGGACATTGTTTTTGATAAACCATGACACTGCTTTTTATTCTCTGTGAACCAACTAGCAAAAGCATTTAATTTCAATGGAGACAGGCCCAGGCAGGTCAGGAGTTTATGAATTTGTCTGTTTGTACTTTTCTGCCCTGAAGTGACATTAGATTTTCCCCATCAGAAGTGTATTTCCAGCTTGCCCAGTTGCTAAAACAGTTGAGAGGAAAGCAGTCTGTCTCATCTCTCACCTGGACTCTGAGGGGACAGGAATGGCTTTGATGCACAATTTCCCTTTCTCTTCCACGTCTTAGGCTGAAACTGATAGTGAAAGTGCTGCCACATCCAGTTCTGAACTGTTTTTCCAGTGTGTATGTGGGTGTTGTAGCTGCTCAGCAAATGTGTGACATGGTTCTGGGACCGGGGAGTGTGGGAAAGCTCCCCACTAACCAGGGGCTGCAGCTTGTGGGATGGAGGGGACTGGTCTGCTGCCAGCTTCCCTAGCAGGATAAATGTCACTGGGCAATTGCTGGCAGTGTTGTACCAGTGCCCAGAGCTGCTCCATCCTCCAATGCTGCTCCTGCAGAAGTTGTCTCTCACTGCAGAGCCTCAGCCCGCTGAGAGGGGATGGCCCTGCACAGCTCTGGGTGGAGCAGGTTCTTTACACAGACTGAGATCAAACATCTTGTGCACAGCCTCGTACAACCTGTAAAGCCAAGCAGAGCAATGTCACAGTGAGAGCTCTCCTGCCTGAGGGAAGGGGCAGCATCAACCCAGCCCTGCCTTGGCCAGAGGCACTGGGCAGCGGCTCTGGGGGGCTGCCAGGGCTCAGTCCTTGAGCCTGATGCCTTGTGATCACTCTGGCAGTCATCAGCTCAGGTTAGGGTTCTGTCTGACAGAGTTAGGAGCCAGCTGGTCACAGTCTGACCTGCACCCACCCAAACTGGTGACACCAGAGTGGAGGAGGCTGCCCTGTCTCCGTGCAGCTACCATGAAGCAGGATGGCTAGCAGTCTGTCACTGCCAGAGACAGGAGGACAAGAAAGTGTCCCTGGCCGCAAACTGATCCCACCTGGGCCACTGTGAGGAAAGCCTGAGGGTTTGTGTTGGAGCAGGCTAGTCCTGGCTCATCATGTTGGGCCCTATTGAGGATCCTGGAGCACAAGGGACACGAGCAGTGCATGACAGAGTCTGGTCTCACTGAATGTGCAGCTGCGTGTGGAGCATCCACAATCCTGCATGAGTACCCTCTGTTCCCTCAATTTGGGCAAAGATGTGACACGTGAGATGTGGCGTTCAGCTGAGTGCTAAAGGAAATCCTCTCAGAGTGGGGGCTTGGTAATGCTGACTGCTGAACAGTGAGGGCAAAGGAGGATCTTTCAAAACAGGGCTGCAAGGTAAAGAAAACATGGGGACATCTGTGTCCTCAGGTGGCCCAGAAGGCAGTACAGACACTGGAACACATGGAAAATGGGGTGGGGCCCCATTAAACGGAATGCTCTCACCTCAAAACTATCATCATCAGGACCTACATGCTTGATCCTGATAACAGCTTGATGCATCAAGCTGGACACCGTGGGGGCAGTGGGGGAGGGAGGGGGATGGAAATGCTGGTTGGGAAAGCTCTGTGCTCTCCAGAGGCTGAGTTCTGGTTACAGCATGGTTGGCCCTAGTTAAAATGGGAAGTCTTCTGGGGTTGTTTTTCTTGTTTCTCTTCTTTCAGGAAATCTCGTGGGTCTGAAAAATGAAATCCTCTCACTTGACGAGGTCACGGGGGGCTGGCCCGCAGCCAGGCTGGGTTCCCGTGCTGCTCTGCCTGTTCCTTCCCATCAGTTCCTCCAGAACACTCCTCACACGGGTTCCTGCAGCTCTGGGAGGGCAGATCTGCTCCTCTGGGTGCCTGCTGGGTGCTCTGCCCTGAGGAGGCCGTGTCGTCTCAGACCTGTTGCAGTCTCCGAACATAAACCCCCCTTTGTTGGGGAGAGGTTGACTTGACTGAGCCACATGATCGGTCAGGTGACAAAATTGGGCACCAAAGCCGAGCAGAATGAGCAGCTGGGTGAGGGCAGTCGCTGCTGATCTTGCCTCTTGACAGGCTGTGTTACTCCTCAGGGAAAATGAGTGCCTGGCTCTGTCCTCTGCTGTGCAGCTTAACCATGGTGTGCTTAACAGGTAAGGCCTCCCGACACTGGGGTTCTCTTCTGGCTGAGCACAGAGGGGGGTGAAGCCATGGTGGGACTGTGGGAGCCCTGGGCTTCACCGTGGGCTGAGGCTGTGTGGGCAGGGCCGGGGGAAGGCAGGGAAGGAGGGAAGTGTTGAAACACGGGCAGTGGGGGAAGCGGGATGCATGCGGTAAAGACAAAAAATTGCTTTGACAGGAAGAAAAGAAACAAAAAAAGAAAAGAAATAGAGCTGTATTGCTCTGCACAGTGAGGATTTGCAGAGGCTTAATCTTAAACCCCAAGGAGCAGGATGCCTGTTGGTAGGTTGGGAAAGATCAGCTCTCTGTCCTTCCCTGACATCCTCAAGGCTCTGTTCCTACCAAAGGGTCACATGCGAAATAACACATCCTTCAAGTTCCCCTGGAGATACTTCAGGTGATTCACAGTGCTCCTTAAAAGAAAAAAAACCAACCAACCAAACCAACAAACAAACAAACAAAAAAAACCCAAAAAGGCTCTAGAAAGCAAAATTGCTTTTCTATGACATAGACAGTGTAAGTGCAGGAGAGAAAATGCTTTGTCTGATGAAGCTGAGGTTGTTTGAGTACTGGCTTTTCACACCTGTGTCTGACTACGACTGGTAAAATTCACAAACACTATATTTGTGCTCAAAAATATTTTTTTCAGCCTTCTGACTTCTTTTTTTCTCCAGAAGTTGTTTAAATTATTAAGAAGTACTGGCTACCAAAGGTTATTGATGGCTACTGAAGTTTTGCAAACAACTTTACTACTTTTGGTAACATGTTGTGGAAAACTACTTTCCAATTAAAAAAATTCCTCTGAAGAGCACCACCATTTGACATTAAATCCAACCAACCAATGAAACATTCAATTAAAAAACCCCAACAACAACAAAATTCATCCAGCTATGGGCAGTCCAAGTTGTTGAAACCTGTGCAGTGTCTCTGGCTGGCAGAGCTGAGCTGTTGGGGTCAGGAGGGAGCTGTGTGAGGTCAGACTTTGATCTCAGAGGTCCTTCTGAAAGGTTTTCCCTGGGAATTTGGCATTGCCCTTACCTTACTGCTAGAGTTTATGTCAGGATTAGTTTAATGGATCTCAGGACTGCCTCAGTTTGTTGCCAGAGGTGAGGAAAAAGCAAGCAGACTGGCTTCAACCCCTCAGGCAGGGGAGGGGATGAGGGGAGTTGTGCGTCTTGGATCTGGGTGGAGGTCTGGCCCCAGCAGCAGTGCCCTGTGTGGGCACTGTGGCCCTGCTCTCCCTGCCTTGGACCAATGCTGGCACCTCTGTCCCCTGGATTTGAGCCTGGGGCAAACCAGTGTGTTACAAAGTGATCACTGTTAGATTTGGTGTCTCTTTTAGGGCCACAGCAAGAAAATGAGATAGAGTTCAGTTGGTGCTGAACATTATTGGCACAGAGCTAATAATGCCAAGGTTGTGGGCTTGATCCACACATGGGCCATTGTCTTTAGGAGCTGGAGTCCACGATCCTCTGGGTCTCTTCCGACTCAGACTGTTCTGGAAATTCTTTAAAGCCTGAGCAGCGGCCCAGATGGCTGGGTGCTCATCTGCTTTACTCACTAGCTATACCAAGATGGATTTGGCACAAAGCAGGCAGTCAACAACAGGAGGGAGCACTCCCAGCAAACTGTCTCCATGTGATCACAACTTCATAAAGACTCTTTTATCCACTGTCCTGATCCTGGTGCAGAACTCTAACTGGAGCTGCCATCAGCTTGGTCTGCATGTTGGTGTTTGTTCCGTGGTAGTGCTGAGCCCTGGTGCCAACAGTGCCTGGCCTTGCATGGTGGGTACAAAATTAAGAGAGAAATTAAAGGCTGGGGGTGAATCAGAGCTGGGGGAAAGCCTGCAGGGATGTGGGTCTGACACCTGACAGCTTGGGCTGTCACCCATCTTGTCACCCTGCCCGTGTCCTTCCTCACCTACACCCTACTCTCGGGTGTCAGCTGCACTCTTTGACCTCCTGCAAAACCATAAACCGATTTCTTAGGAGCCCTTGTGTTTTCTGTGCCACTGGGCATGGATTGGCAAGGGGGCTTAGCAAGTGTGTAAATGCTGCTTGAGAGAGCATTTACACCCCACACTATCAGCTCCAGTTGCCTCCTGGTGCTGTGTAAGGTTGGGTGTTTCCAGAAGTTACAGTAAATATTGAGGAAATCCCTGCCCTGAGTTCCTGAACCCAGCTGGTGGCACAGCTGCGGGGGCAGGAGCTGCCTGTTTTGGTTTTGAGTTTCTTCCTTTACTTCGTACCACACTGCTAAATTAACAAACCCCTGCTGCTTTCCATGCTCAGTTTCATGGGTCTCTCCTCTGTTAGAAACTGGAGGAATTACCCATGCTGTGCCAAGGGATGTCTTCCATCAGCAGATGATGTTCCAGTCCACCCTGTATCACAGCAAGACAACCTGAGCTGCAGCAATACCTCCTTTCTCTACAGATTTCAGCAATCCTCACTCTGATGAGGGATTTTAGAATTAAAGCAAGTCTTGGCCCTCAGGCTCCCTTCTGGTTACTGGAAGTACCACCAGAACAGCTTAAAAGAGCCCTGAGCCCATGTCTTTTCTTGGCTGATGTGTTTAAGGGAGATGGGATAAAGCAGTCAGCTACTTGACAAGCATCTTAAATCAGATTGTCATGAGGTCTCAGAGTAAACAGTCTCAAGAAGCTAACAAAACTGGCTGTTTCAGGCAATTCTCACACCCATGAGTCAGACCTCCCAGACACTGGCATTTATTTATTTGTGGCCTCATGGACCCACGAATTTATTTCCTTGGTAAGTCTCTCATGTGCCAGACATGCTCAGATGCTGCCTCAGATCCTTGCTCTGTAGTGGAACTCAGCAGAGGGGAGTTTCTGGACAACAAACAAGGACACATGGTTTAAGCAGTTGATAAAGACCTAAATGAGAAGCATTATTAAAGGGAGAACAATAATTCAACCACTAATTATGTTTTTTCTTCTCTTAGGTATTGCTTTAGGTCAGACAACCAGCACTGAGGTCCCCATCACATCAACCCCAGCACCTCCCAGTGCAACCAGCACTGAGATTCCCATTGCATCCAGCCCAGCACCTCCCAGTGCAACCAGCACTGAGATTCCCATTGCATCCACCCCAGCACCTGCCAGTGCAACCAGCACTGAGATTCCCATTGCATCCACCCCAGCACCTGCCAGTGCAACCCCTGCTACAGCCTCTGCACCCCCAGCTGCTCCTGCAACACTCTCAGCTGGACTGACAGCGACCACTGCAAGCCCTGCTGCATCCACAGCAGCTCCATCTGCTGATCCAAGCACAAAAACCCCTGCCCAGACTCTGCCCTCCACCACGGGGACAGTCCCCACCCCTGGCAGCAGGGCCACCTCTCAGGTGACTTCAGCACTGACGGCCACATCCAGCAGTGCCCCAGCGTCCCCTCCAGGAGTGACCGCATCCCCCGGGCTCCCATCATCAGCTGTGCCCCCCAGCACCCCCCAGCCCTCCAGCTGCAGCAGAGTGAATGTGACAGCCTGTGCCCCCTGCCCCCCAGGGACAGTCCCCACCCAAGGTAAGGCTCCCGGCTGCTGGGTTAGAGGAGAAGGGATTTGTCAGGGCAGGTGAAGCCAGCACTTGTCTTGTGTTGGAAGCTTGGACAGGCAGCAGGAGAAGGACTAAATTCATTTCACCCTCCTGAAATCAAAGGCTTGGTCCTTCCTGGCCTTGTGCTGTATTTTGGTCTTTCTGAGGCTTCCGCAGTGGGGTGACAAAGTAGTTGGACTGTGGCACAAAGTGTAACACGAGTCCAGCTTGATTTATTGGCAGAACATCATTTTGGGCTCCAGGGCCAAATACAGGGTCAATTTCCAGCTGTCTTAAATGTTTGAAAGAGAATCTCTGCTCTAGAGACAGCCTTTTTCCATGGCCTTGAGAAAATCCTTGCTCAACCTCTGTTGTGGTCAGCAGTGCATAATATAACCTTTGCCAGAAGTTATTTGTTGTAACATGGTCGGGTTCTGATTTCAAACACCACCACCCCATTGCACAAAAGAAAAATCTCAGAAAAAGAAAATAATTCTCCAAAATACAAGCCATGTACTTCTCCCCTGCACTGCAGGGCACTTTCTAAAAGCAGCTCTGATGCTTTAGGGTGAATCTGCAGAGGACAGAGTTCTCTCCCACCTCCCTTTTATGCAGGATCTTGTCAGTCAGGGCCTTCTCCTATTGCCTGTGTTGGTGATGCAGCTGCAGTAAATCCACCCAATTCC
Organism: Motacilla alba alba; assembly: GCF_015832195.1. Lineage (NCBI taxonomy): Eukaryota > Metazoa > Chordata > Aves > Passeriformes > Motacillidae > Motacilla > Motacilla alba. Next base: position 8,109,600 of record NC_052019.1, on the reverse strand, counting down.
TCTGTGTGGCTGGGATTGGTTTTGTGGAGCAGAGAGGGGTAGAACTTGCCTGCTGGGAATGCCATGGTACCTGTGCTCAAAAAAAAGCTGCTGCTGCTTAAGGCAGATCCTTGACTCTGGGGCTTTACTCGTCAGTTCTGCTTCCTACAAGCTTAAATTATCAGTGATCTAAAGAAGTATATTGGCTTCTTCTTTTTTTGTGTCTCTTTTGTGTGTGTGTGTGTTGGAGGAAAATAAGGAAAATTTTCCTGGCCCCTCAAATTAAAGATAGAAAAAGCAGTCAGCTTAATTCCTGGAGATCCACACTGATAGCCTTGACTCCTTAGATCACCTTGTGGCTGTCCTGCAGCTTGCTAACAGTGGACAGCAGCATAATTAGCACCAACATTGCAGTTTCTACCCTCTATGGGTGGGTAGGGCTCCTTGCCAGGGGAACTGCATCCCAAAGCTTCTGTCTTTGTGGCAGTGACCTGTCCTGGCAGACACAGGGGTTTCAGTCAAGTTTTGCAGCCCTGATCCTGGCTTTTTGTCCCAATTTAGGCACCTTGAGCTGCTCGTGCTGCGCGGGGGGCGCGTGCATCGGCCCCAGTGCCTGCAGCCCCTGCCCACCAGGCCACTACCAGCCCCAAAGTGGGCAACCCTCCTGCCTGCCCTGCCCACAGGGCTACTACACCAGGTGAGTGACTGCCCCTGAGCATGGGGACTGGATGATAAACCACAAAACACTTCCCAGCCAGGAAAATCTCTTTCTTTGGGTTGTAGGGAATGTGCTGCCAGGGCTGTTTCTCAGAGGCTAAATTCTCCTCATCAGGAAACCTTGGATCTGCTTGTGCTGAGGCTGCCCCTCTGTGGGCTTCCCTTTTTTACCCTCATGCCTTTTGTCTGCACTGAGGGAACATGTTGTTTTGTGGTGGGGAGACACTTGGCAGTGAGGTGTGGCTTCATCTGCTCAGCTTTTCTCTAGGATGTGTCTGACAAGCAGGCTCCATCTCCCTGCTTTGCCCAATTACTTTCTCAATCCCTGTTTTCTCTCCCCCAAGGCATCTCGTTACATTTGAGTTGCTGGCATTTAAAGCAATACCCTCAGCTGACAGAGTGTGGAAAAGCTGACAAGACAAGAGCCCAGTCTTGCAATTCCACCAGGCTGCCTGATGCAGGGATGCTGTACAAGTGTCCTCTGGCTGTGGGGACATGTGCATGTGCTGTTTGTGTCTGCAAACAGTGGGCTGTGTCCTTTGTGGGGTGGCAAGGACAGGAGGGGTGGAAAGAGCCTCCCAGGACTGTGTGCACTGCAGAGCAGCTCCATTTGGAGCAGTCCTGGGCTGTAGGAAGGGTGACCTGACTGTGCTGCTTGTTTGCAGCAGCCCCTGAGTTTGAGGTGCCAGCAGGCTCTTCCTCTGTGCTCTGCCCTTGCAGTTTGTGCTGTGAGGATCTGCTTTAAAAATGCACCCCCAAACTGCTTTAAAAACCAGCCAGGAGCAGTGTCCAGGGCACACAGAGCTGCTGCTCCTGCAGGAGAGGGGCAGGGAGAAGAGAGTCAGGCAACAGTGCTGGGGTGGTGTGTGCCAGAGCAGGGACCAACAGGGGGGATCTGGAGGGGACCTTGGGGTGCAGTGTGTGCATGGCCATCTCCTGGAGGCTGCCTGGGCCTCAGGGCTTCAATGGGACCATTCAACATTTCTGTGGAGTTGGGAGAATTTGGCCTCCCTGCAGCTTTGAGAGGCTCTGGCTGGCCCAGGCCCTGCACAGGTTTGTTTTCAGCAAAGCATTTGCTGTTTCCAGTTGGTTTGGGGGGTTTTGGGTTGTTTTTGTGGTTTTTGGCTTTTTGAGCTTGGTTGGTTGGTTGGTTTTTAGTGGTTTTTTGGTGTTTGTTGGTTGGTTTTGGTTTTTGTTTGGTTTTTTTTTCTCCTGTAAATCTCATGCAGCCCTGCAGTTTCTGAAGGAATTAAAGAGCGTGTCCTTGTTTTCCTCCAAAGCATCTCTGAGTATGTTATCAAATTCCTTTGATAAGGAATTGAGGGGGATTGGGCTCTGTTAGTGATGGATGTAAAAGCTTCCTCTTTCCCTGCCTTTGCCTCACTCATTTCCTCCCCCTCCTCCTGACATTTTGCCTCCCTTTTCCCACAGTCCCTGCTATTCAGCGTCAGGGCTCTCACAGGTCACTGCCTGTGGTTTAGATCCTTTTTGCAGCTCCTGATTCCCAGCAATGGAGCAGCTCCTTTTGAAATCCCTGATGGATGCTGAACAGCAAACACCTTCCCTATTCCATGTTCAAGAGTGGATTTAAGAGTCTGACGTAAGCCAAGGGTTTTAAGTCTGACCACAGCACATTTTTAAAGACCTTCAATTCAGGTGGTCCCTTTCCGTATTGCCCACAGGCCCAGGGCATCTCTAATGTTAATAATACAGAAAACTTTAGTTTTTTTACTGGACCTCTAACATTCAGGTGAGTTCAAACCCATGTTTTTCTGCCTGAATTCCTTTTTCATAATTGCTCTAATTCTAGACCAGTCAGTGTCATGTTCTGCTCTGTCTTCTCCAAATGGATGGAGGCTTGGGTAACGTAAAATTGTGTTCCTCTCTGCTCCCTTCCCTCCCAGCTTCCCAAGGAGCACTGTGTGTCTTCCCTGCCCACCAGGACATTTTGCTAATGAGTCTGGGGCTGCAGCCTGCAGAGCCTGTGAGCGAGGTAGGTTTTGGCCTGTGTTCAACCCAAATGCATTTTTCATCACATGATGCTTTTTCCCAGGGGCAGATGCAATTACCAGGTAACTTAAAAGCACTGAAGGGTAAACAGGCTAAAAATAGCCCAGCAGATCTCTTCCCTATCCTGTTGTTATTAAAATGAAAAGAGCAGATCTCAGCCATGCTTGTTTTTGCAACAAGTTAATGCTAACTCTGCAATGAAAGTCAGGAAAAGAGTTTTATGAAATTCAGTTTTAGCACAAGGGGGGAGCATTGTGAGGAAACAAAATATTCTCTATTTCTGATAGCAAAACTGGGTCCAAATCATCTTTATTTTCCTTTAGGTAATCTTCTGCAGTGTGAATATTAAGTGTAATACTCTCCTTATTTTCCACACATCAAAACTGGGGTTTTAAAAAGGAGCTGCTTTGCACTGGCTAATGCTACTCCAGCCTGGTACGATGTGTTTGCAGCTGGGCTGACAGCATGAGCAGAACAGAGCAGCACTTGCTTATGCAAAACCCTAATGAGCACATGCAGTGCAGCAGCTCCTCTGCACCCAAAGTGGGGTCCAGCTTGAACTTGCACAACTGCTCCTTTGAAAATCCACCCACAGAGCTGCTGGGCTGTACCTAAACCTTGGCTGTCACTTGCTGAGTTTGGGAGGAACAAAATCTGACTGGTGACAGCAACGGGTCCGTCCCTCCCTTTACTCAGCAGATTTAAACCTGTGTTAGATAACAGGGGGGGTCTGTGGGGTTGGCCCCTAAATCCTGCAAGTGTAAATGTAAAAAGTTTCCTTTCCCTTGCAGGGAGAGGGGAGGTGGGTTTGGTTTCATCCTGCTCTGCTGCCTGGTGCAAACCCAGGTTTGAGGCAGATCTTAACCCACACCACATCCAGCTCCCCTCTGAACCTTAACTCTGTCCCGTGTGGGCAGTGACCACATTGTGCATCATCAGGCACCTCCAAACCCACCTGAATTCCCAGGTGCTGCTCTCTCAGCTTTCCTGTTGGTGTGGTGGGACTCACAAATTGGGTCCTGCTGCCCCCTGGGCACTTTGGGGCACTTCACTCCTTTTTGTGCTTTGGGAAGGGTCTGTACACGTCCTCCTGCCCATCCTGGTACTCGTGGGGCAGGGAGGGAGGCTCTGCACCAGCAGAGCCATCTTGGCTGGTCGGTCTTGTGTCCTTCCTTTTGCAGGGAAGAAGATGCACCCCAGACTTCCTGGGGTGGGGGGAGGCCTGGAAGGGCTGGGGTGACCAGAGAGGTTCCCCTGGCCAGAGACCTGCTCCAGCTGAGTAACTTGGGAGTTGGAACTGGAGTCACCTATTCCAGCTTCATTCCAGTTCACTTGTGGTGCTGGGAAGGTTTCTGTGTGTCCTTGGTGTGGTTTTGAGTGATGTGAGATGTGAGATTCACCGTGGCAGAGGGCAGCAGGGAACTTCCATTGCTCTTTCAGAGCTTTTGACAAATATAACCCCAAATGCCCTGAAATGCCACCTGAAGCCTGTTGTGGGGAGTTGTTTGGTTGTTTGTAAAATGGACATGAGCACATTGAAAACGATGTGGGGCAGAGATGTGGAGGCAGCATCCTGAAGCCTTACCCTTCTCTTTTTCAGGCTATTTTAGCTCCAAGCAAAATGCAGCTTTTTGTCTGCCTTGCCAGCCGGGATCATTCTGCAAGTAAGGAGCCTCCTGGGGTGCAGGAGCTCACATGGACAGGGAGGGGGGTTCCTTTCAGCCACTGAGCTGGAACCAGGAATGTAGTGCCCAAAACCAAGTCACCTGCCATTTCAGCTGTAGGATGGGGCTTCGAGCAACCTGGTCAAGTGTCCCTGACCATGGCATGGGGGTTGGAGTGAGATGATCTTTGAGGTCCCTTCCAACCAGACCGTTCTGTGGTTCTGTGTGAGAAACTGCACTGGAGACAGACATCCACAGAACAGCAAAGGTTCCTGGAGCCTCCAGTTTGTGAGAGCTGGCTTTGGTGGGCTGGGCTGGTCTCGGAAGTGCTCATCCTACAGCGTGTCCTGTCTGCTCTCCCCTGCCAGCACCACCAGCTGCTCGGCCTGTCTGTCCTGCCCCGGGGGACAGGAGGCTCCTCGGGAGGCCTCGGAGGGGTGCGAGTCCTGCCCGCCAGGTAAGGGGGGAGGCTGTGCCCAGGGGAGGCTGTGCCCTGGGGAGGATGTGCCAAGGGGAGGATGTGCCCTGGGGAGGCTGTGCCTGAGCAGAGGCTGTGCCCTGGGGAGGATGTGCCAAGGGGAGACTGTGCCTGAGCAGAGGCTGTGCCCTGGGGAGGATGTGCCAAGGGGAGACTGTGCCTGAGCAGAGGCTGTGCCCTGGGGAGGATGTGCCCTGGGGAGGCTGTGCCAAGGGGAGGATGTGCCAAGGGGAGGCTGTGCCAAGGGGAGGATGTGCCCTGGGGAGGCTTTGTCCTAGGGGAGGCTGTGCCTGGCTGGGAACACAGCTCCAGCTCCAGCGGCTCATTCCAGACTCATCCCAGCTGACCCTGCAGGTGCCCTGCTGGCAGAGCTGAGCCCTGGCAGTGAGGGACAGGGCTGGAGGCTGTGCCTGTGCCAGGCTGGTTAATGCCTTGGAGGTTTGCTGGTCCCTGGCATGCCAGGGAGCCCAAATCCACGGCTGGGTAACAGTTCCAGCAAAGAGCATCTCGGCTGGTGGTGGCGACTTTGCTGGGGAAAGCCCAGCCCAAAGGGAGGGGATGTGAGGGATGGGGCCGTGCCCCTCCTGGGCTGTCTGACACAGCCAGCAGGGCTGGGCAGGGCTGGGCAGAGCACTCTGGCCACCCCCATGGCAGTGGGCAGCCTCCAGTGTGGACACAGCCCCAGGGGGGTCTCCCAGCCGAGCTGCATTTTAAACACGCAGGAAAGCATTTTACCTCTGTGAGACTTGGAACTTCTGTGACCTGTCTCTCCCACACAGCTTGGGAAACTGAGCTGTGCTTTGAAGTCTGCTCAGCAAGTTTCAAACAGCTGGAAAAGGTGTTTGAATCCAGAATTGGAGAGGATGAAACACTGCTGACCTCCAGCTCCCATCTTCCCCTACATTAAAAGCCAGAACTCACTGCTAAACCCCTCTCCCACGTACTCCTACTCACACTGCTCTGTTTGCCGAGGTCTGACCCCAAATATTCTCTAGTCCCTCTTCCCTGTTTGTTCTGTTCTGACCCTTTGCCACCGAGCCAGGACCAAAGTCCAGGCTCAGCTTTTGTAATGCACATGAGCACTTAATGCTCTTTCTCCCCGTGGCTTTGAAAGCTGATTCATCCATACCCAATTGCAAAGGTCCTGGGCTTTAGTCTCAAATCTTAATATTGTGCTTATTTGCTCTTTAGGTACATTCAAAGGTCCCAGTGACAACAGATGCAAGGCCTGCAGGACAGGAGAGTACCAGCTGCAGCGGGGCAAGGAGAGCTGTGAGCTGTGCCCAGAAAACCACTACTGCCCTGTGAGTCCCCAGCAGCTGGGGACAGCCCGTGCTAGCCAGAGCTGTCCCACGACGAGCTAAATACCCTTCAATGACACTTTCTTTCTTCTTGTAATCTGAGCTTCCTTTCCCTTAAACATAGACAGGGCTCTGATGCAGGGAGATGATTAAAACTAAGACTCCAGGAGTGTGGCTTTGTGCCTGGAGCTGCCTGCTCTGGCTGGGGCACGAGGGGATGGTGTGTGCAATAATGGGGGGTTGAGGTACAGACTTGCTGTGTAACAACACCTTCTGCTCTTCCCCACACTCTAACACTGCAGGGGCAGATGAGGCTGAATTTCATGATGGCACACACATTCCTTTATTTTTTTCCCCCTCCCCAATGCTAAAATGTCACCTCCCTTTGCCCTGGTTACCTTCTGCAGTTTGCTGGTGCTGAGTTGCTTCTTCTCTTGGGCAGAGCCCAGATGTGAGCCCAGTGAAGTGCCCTCCTGATGCCTTCTGCCCCCGGGGCAGCGTGGAGCCCACCTACTGCATGGAGCTCTTCCTGTACAAGGCAGGGGACTCCTGCCAGCTGACCCCTGCCACGGTCATTGTCCTGGCCACCTTCTCTGCAGGTCAGTCTGGGTCCTCTCTGTCCTCTGGTAAAACCCCTCTGCAGCTTGTTAAACCAGGCACTCTCTGGGTGATGTGTTCTGTGTTTCTGGGCAGATTTCTAATCCAACTGCTCTCACTGCCAGTGCCAGTCCTGTCCCTTGCTCTGAAGGAAGGTGGCACAGTGCTGAATGCTTGTTGCTTGTCCCTGGGGAGCAGGGATGCGTATGGACCCTCAAACAGGGATTCCTTGGCTGCACCAAAGTAGGAAAAAGGACAATTTCCTTTTGGTATGAGCCTTTGTTTCCTGAAATCATTCCTGCCTTAAGTCATGCCACAGCATCCAGCAGAATGGGGAGCTGCTGGCTCATACAGTGTTGGTTGCATTGATGGCAAATGTTCCTTGCATCCAAGAGTCAGGACTTGCTGAGTGTGGGGAGCATCCCTCCAGATGCCACCTGCTGTAAATTAGCTCACTAGGGCAAGCTAATGAGTGGATGAGCTCTTCAGCTGGGAAGCTGCACCATGAATAATCATTCCAAAACAATGAATATGCATTTTTAGTCTTAGGAAAAGGAATAATAGAGTACTCTCGTTTTTAATCAAAATTGGGAGGAGGTTTAATCAGAGAGTTATGACGAAAATGAGCAGCTGTTAGTGCTGTGGATTGCAAGAAGGGCAGATGAGGAAGCTGGGAGGTGGAATCTGTCTCCTGTGCTCAGAGAGATGAAGAGAAATCCCTAAGTGCCACTTACACTACCAGAGATGAAAGTCTTGTGTCAAGAGAGCCAAGTCATAGAGAAGAGTAAGCCATCAGAGGATAAAGAATATCCACCAAGCCTTATATTCACAGCTTCTGTGTTTCAAGTGTATTTGATGCCCTTCCTGAAGACCCATTCTCCACTTGGCTGGCTACTGTTAAAAGGAGAGAGAGGAGACATTAAAGGCATGTGTTGCAAGACACAGCAAAGCTGCTTCTCCAAAGAAAGCAGTGTTCTCATCACACTTGTCTCTTGGCAGCTGAGGAGGGGACAAGGACAGCAGGGTCTGCAGGAGCTCCAGCAGCACTCTCTGAGTGCTGTCTCCATGGGGCTGGAATGCCTGGGGGTGCAGATGAGGGTTGTTCTCACAAGCTGTGGCTTGGAGCCATGAGAAAGGTCCTCCCCTGACCCCTATCCCTCATGCCAGGCTGTTGTCCAAAAATCTGCCAAAGCAGATGCCCTCTGAAGCGAGTATTAATTTGAAAAAGTAGATTAAACTGAAGTATATGAAAAGACTGCCCAGAGAGGGACAATGGCCCATTAACCAGCATTTGTGATAAACAAGTCTGAGGGTCAGGGAGCAGCATTCCTGCCTCTCCCAGAGCTTGCTGCAGAGAGGGGGAAGGAAAGAGCCCACGCAGGAACCCGTGAGTTTTCACGGCTGGTCTCACAGATCAAGTGTTTACCATGAGGCTGTCTGCTCACACAACTGAAATTTGGGTGTATTTGTCTGGCCATATTGCATCACAGAGACAGATTGGTGCTCTTCTGTTCTGATCAGTTTTCTCTGATGATGCTTCTGCCAGAAACAAATGAACAGAATGTCGCACTACTTGAGATTTGCCAATTACTTCCATGTCTATGCCCAATCCAAAAGTAATTTTTCCTGACAGCCCTGATCTCAGTCTAGACTCAGAGTTAATCTAGGTTAGTTACTTCTTGTGCTTCAGTGTGAGTGCTGCACAGAGCAAACTAATTTCTCAACAAGATCCTTTTGGTGGGGTCTGCAGAGCATAAGATGCCAAGTGGAAAACAGTTCCAGGGAGTAAATGGGAGTAGGAAAGCAAGTTACTGAATTATTTCATTAAAATCTGTCATTGTTCCTTGCCGAGTTTAGCTGAACTGCTGAAGCTGAGTGTTATTAGTGCTAGTGGAACCTTTTTTTCTCCCTCTTTTTGGAGAGGGACAGAATACATAGGAGAAAAAAACCCCTTATTTTACCAGAAGAGAACACCTGAGTTGAGAACCTTTGGAGCAAACATCACCTGACACTTTACCTTCCCATCTGTGAATAACTACCATTGCTTTCTTTCCAGGTGGAATCCTTGTTGTCTTTCTGATAATCCTGAGGAGGAGGCAAGAGCAGGGCAAGAGCTCCCTGAAGTCGCAGCTGCTGCCCCGGGGCTCGGGACACGCCTGCTACGGGGGCACGGAGCACACGGAGCCAGTCTATGCTGGCTGGTAGCCCTGGCCACGGCCAGCAGCCTCTCCTTCCCCTGGAGCAACACAAATGGGGCTCTGGGCAACCTGTTTAACCATCAGCAGCCTGTTTCTGTGTAGCTAAAATCAGGGCTGGGGAATAAAACTCAGTTTTTGAGTTGTGGCTACTTGTGCAAACCAAGCCAGCTCCCTGCTCTGCTGCACTGGGCTGATGGGAGAAGTCTTCCCCTTCCAATTCCTGGCTTCCTTCACAAGTACATACTTTTCTCCTTTCATCAGGGGGAAAAAAACCCTCCAAAAAGCAATCAATCCTATCTGTTTCTCCATTTTAATAGTCAGCTCAACAGAGTGAGGAGTGACTGCTCAAGTTATTGAGGTCCCTTTGATACAACACTCACTTCCACCCAAGCACAAACTAACATGAATATACCTCCTTTTAATAATATGCAATCTTTAGTTTTGTTCCCCGTTCTCAAAATTTTAGCATAAGCACAAGTCAAGGGAAGGGATCCTAAAGCTCTCCCCTTCCTTTCAGCTGTGGGCAAACATGTGCAGCTAAAGAAATGGTCGATTCCTGGACAAATGTCCCTTTTGTTTCCTGCTGCCAGGTGGGGCTTCAGAGTGGAGCTCCAAAGGAGCAGCATGGTGCAGGCACAGAAGATGCCCTGCCCCTTTCTGCCTGCTGAGGAGAGGGGCTCTGGGAGACCCACTGCCCAAATGCCTGGGCAAAGTTCTGTCCCTGGTCCTGGACACTGCATCCCCCACCCAGGAGAGCAGCACGAGTGGTTTGTACCTGTCTGCTGTGGCACTCCCAGCCCTCTTCTGTGCACCCAGCCCAGTGTATCCATCTGGTTAAACGAATGGGATTTGTATTTTCCAGAGATTATTCCTGTGTGTGGCTGGTTGACTCTTAACTTGTTTGCTCTGTGTCCCCAGTTATGTTTTCCTCTGGGCAATGCTTAGCCAGCATCCCAGGCAGTCAGAAACGCCCAGAAAAAATTCAACATCACCTCTACTGGAGCCAGTGTCAACTGCTCCATGAAACCAGTACCTGTGGCCTCTTGATCTTCCCACCTTGTTTTCCTTTTCCTCCTACAGTGACATTCCCACACAGGTGCTGTGTACACCCAGCCCAGCCAGTTGTGACCCTCAGTGTCAGTGCTGTGCTTCACAATGGCCGGTACAAACAGCGTCTCTAGCAAAAGATCCACGATTTTAACTGGCTCTGCACAGAGGTGTAGCAGCTGGTACTTCTCACTCGATCTTGCAGCAGCAGAGATGACTGAGGGAACCCAGCTGTGGGGGGTTAAGTGGTTCCTGCCCTCAGCTGCTCATTCTCCTCTCCCCAGGGAAGGTGTTGAAAGTGTTTCAAAGAATGTATAGAATATATCAGTTCTCTGATCTCTCTCAACTCCATCAGGTGAGTACCTGGGTGCAGGAGCGGTACCTCAGCCACTGTGGGCAGACAGGGTGCCCAGAGAAGCTGCGGCTGCCCCGTCCCAGGCAGTTTTCAAGGCCAGGTTGGATGGGGCTTGGAGCAGCCTGGTCTAGGGGAAGGTGTCCCTGTCCATGGCAGGGGGTTGGAAGTGGATGGTCTTTAAGGTCCCTTCCACCCCAAACCATTCTGTGATTCTGTTCTGGATCAGCAGCAAGAGGGATGGTTCCTAAGCGCTCCCCACTCCCAGCACGGGCAGAGCTCCACGCAGCCTCTCCCACTGCGGATTCAGGAGACATAAAGCTTCTCTCTGGCCCCAGGCTGTGCTTTCCCTCAGAGCAGCAGAGGGACACAATCCTGCTGCACAGCACCAGGTGGCCTCAGCAGAACCATCAGCCACCAGTATCAAAGCAGATCTCTGAAATGCTTTTTTAAAAAAATGTAGCTGCTGTCACACGTGGGACACTCCACAGGTGAAGCCAAACCAGACCAAAAAAACCTGTGTGAAAAAGCCAGAGAGTCAAACTCAGACCTGACCAAGCAGGACCAGCATTTGTGACAGCAGAAGGACCCTGAGGGAGCAGTGCTGGCTGGGCTGGGCAGCCCCAGCTCAGGGTCACAAAGCCTGCAAAATCATGAGCAACAGAGAGCAGCACTGGAAAAACTGGACTGCAAGAAATGTCAGGTGAAAACAAGCACAGCACAATCATGATCACCTCTGTGGAAGCACAGAACGGTATTTCCAGGGCATCTCTTAGGAAGGCCTGGAGTGAAGGTTTTCCCTATGAGAGAAGAAAGCCCTGTTCCCTCACTGCCAAACTATGCTTGCTCAGTATGTATCAATTCCACTTTTTTCTTTCAAGAAAAAAAAAAAAAAGGTGCCACAGAAAGTATATAGAGCTGTTTTACAAAAGAGACTTAGCAACTTCTTAAATAACTAGGAAAAAAATTCAACATTTAATAAGACATTGAAGTTTCTCAAGCAGTCAGACATGGAATAATGAGACTCAACAATGTGGAAAAATCCCATTAATACGTCTTTCAAGATATTTTGCTTTTCCAAGTAATTCAAATAAAAAACCTCCTAAAACCTGACCATGAACACAAAGCTATTGAACAAAACAGACATTTACTCTGATTACTTTTCCTAGGTTGTATGAAAATACATCTAACATACTCAACTGAAAATTGTTTCCATGCTTGCTCATGTGATAAAAGAACAACAAATTCTGAAACTGGCTGTCATGTATCAGCTTTTTGCTAGAAAAGGAAAGACATTTTGCTACTTTGATGGGCAAGACACAAAGAACATCATTTAAGGCCACATAATATGCCACAGTTAATGTTGTTTAGATTAATTTATCACAGAAAATCCTTCAAGTTGCTGAATGCTAAAAAGTATTGAATTGCATCATGAGAAAGCTCAAGTCTTAAAGATTGTTTTACCTTGTATTTGAACAGTGGGAGAAAGAAAACAATGTCATAACTTTTCTTCTGTCTTCTTTTTTAAACATAACTTCAGCCTGTTTTGCCAGGCTGCAGAGCAAGGTACAGAAGCCTTCATTACAATGCACCCAAACCCCACCTGTCCTGGTACAGAAACCAAAATTCTCCCAGGTCACCACCTGAGTGCCTGAGCTGAGCTCACGGGGTCACATGGCCAGCGAGCATCAAGGGAGAGAGAATTTGATCCACACTCCTGCTCAGGAAGGAATTCCCAGAACTCCCAAGTGCCCTCCTGGTCTGCAGCCCCAGTGATGCAGAGCCCCGAGGGCCAGAGCAGAACAGAGCAGGGAGAGGTAGAAAGAAGCAGAAGGACAAACAGCCCCTGGCTCAGATCTGTTTGTGTGAACAGTCCCTCTGTCCCCACAGACAGACAGACACAAGGGTGGCTGTCCTGCATCCTGCTGAGCTTGTGAGCCCCCAGGGGCCGTGGGCTCCGTGCCCCAGCCCAAAGCCCAGGGCTGCTGTCACTGCAGCAGTGCCTGGCAGTGACACACAGTGGCTTCTGGAAGTGGGGATCTGCCTCTCAGGACCTGGGGCATCACTGTTCCAGAATGACAGAGCTGTTACACATGGAGAGGAAAAAGCAACAAAACAACTAGAAAAAAAAATTAACAAATTATGAAAGCAATGGAATGTAAAGGAAAAATTTTATAATAACTTATTTAAAGGTATTCTTACAAAGCCTTCCTTACATGGTATAGTACTCAAAGAATGGTCCCAATGACATCAAATTCCTTCATTTTGTTTTAAAGCAATGAGGAAAATACTTCTGCTTTACTATCTGACCTCATTTTCCTTCCCTTGAAACCCAATATTAAAGAAACATCCATAATACCATTTTTTTGTTTTGATTTTATGCACGGGACTGTTCTCCAGCCCCATGGCAGAGAAAAAGTTTCCCTCAAAATCAATTAAAGAATCTTGAATTTTAACTTGAGTGCAAGGCTTGGCATACCATTTTAAAAATTGCAAACATATAACACTTGCCCTGATTTTAAACTCTTATTTCTTCAAAATTAAAAAAAAAAAAATTAACCTTCCAACAGTGTTTATAAAAACTGATTCAAAAAACAAAGCATTTTGGTCACAAAACAGAAACCAAAGTGTTCAGCATAGGGCAATGCAACATTTATAACCTCTTTCAATTAATATCTTCTAATAAAACCAGACTTTTTACATGTTGGGAATAAATGGGGGTTTTGGCAATTCCAAGAACTAAATCAAATCCTGAAGAAATACCTTGGGGAAAAAACCATACACTTCCATGATACAGCAAGGCTTCATTTTCAAAAGGGCTACACAGAGTTCCTGCACTATTTAAGGGCAAACTAAGCTAGAACATACACGAATGGCTCAGTGGACATGGAGGTGCTTATGGAGGGTGGGTCACAATGGCAAAAATCAAAACGTGCTTGGAGCGCTGCCCCATCACTCCCCAAGGATGTGCACTGGGAAGAGAACTGGCACAGATGTTTTTCTTTACTGTTTTTTCCTAGTTCTAGTATTACTTCTGTCAATACTAAGGGTTATACGTTCACCTCACGGTGAGTTAGGGAGGACCTCGTGCTAATGGGGGTGAGGAATTCAAAAGAGCTTTGCTGACACAACACAGCAGGGACAGGAGAGTCAAGAGCAGAGCTCCTAGAAATGTAACAAAAAATTTCAGTCTGTCAAGTAGCCAGTTTTATATGCAAAGGAACAGAGTAAGGCTAAATTTCTCATAAAAATTCTTACATGCTGCTTCAAAAATCGATTTCACTTTTACTTGTTTTGAATTTATATTTTGCATTTTAGTCAAGTTTCACTTTCTGTTTCATTCACAGGGGTGATTTTGCTCCTTGCTGGGCATTTCTTGCATTATCACAATGTTGAAATGCTTGGACTCCAAGCATTCCAAAGAAAAGTTTGCCTCTGCATTTTACCTGCTATTGAGAAAAAAAAAATTAAAATCAAGTAATTTTTTCCAAGTAATAGCTTCTGAAAGACTTCTTTTTATTAAGACAAAAAAATCCTAAAGTATTGGGCCTAGATTGCAAGACAACATCCCTTTAAGTCCAGACCTGTACAGCTCTGCAAGATCAAGTAACTTCATATTTTTCTGGGATGAAATACAGGAAAAAACAGTATAGAAAAAAATCTCTTGCAAAGTCAGATTCCTCCTCTCTGGTACAGGGTGTGCCTTTCCCACCATGCACCACATTTCTTGGTGGAAGGATATTGATGACCATGATTGCTTAAGGATAATTTTTGAAGAGCACAAACCAAGTGCTGTGCGTGTGGCCGTAGTGAGGGACACACCTGGGTCACGACTGGCAGTCAAGCACTTGCTCAAAAACACACAAGGCAAGCAAATCTCATTGGGACCACAGACCAAGCCATTTCTTACTCAAAAGGACTTGAGAACTAACAACTTCTTTCAAAGATATACTATTTTAAACATCTGTTGGTTGACAAATACTATCTCAAAAAACTATGTTTACGCCTACCTGGTTTGATTTTAACCTACCTCCAACCTGCAAGTCTTTTGGAGGGAACATTTTACATTCGTAACGATTCAAGTGTAACTGTAATGCTGAGTAACAAGTTTGGTTTGTCCTGAAGTTTGCTGAACTATGCAGTTCGTTATCAGTGCAGAAGCAGCAGAAGACTGCTGTGGTTGGCTCAGTGGATTTATAAAAAAAAAACAAAACAAAAAATTCCCCCCCCCCCCCCCATTGTAACCTTTACAGAATATACGTAAAATTGTGTCCTTCCCTGGTCATATTCACAACTTATCTACAAGATAGTGTTAGCAGTAGAAACTGCAGTCCATGACTATTTGCATTCAGCTCTCATCCATCTGTTCCTCTTTCTCCTGGGCTTGAACTTGTTCAGTTTTTTGCGGGGTTTCTCAGTCTTCTGAGTTTCAACAGAATCCACCCCGAGAACGTGTTCAGAGCAGCATAACTGTCCATTCAACGTGGAATTTAGCACTGTCCTGTCCTGGTGCTCCTTGCAGAAGGAGTTTGGGCAGAAGTGGCAGAAAGAAACAGAAGGTTTGCCACAAACATCACAGTGGTGCCAAGGACACTCCCACTTCCCTGCAATCAAAACCAAAGAGCCCATTAGGGGGGAGTAAAACACAGCATCATCTCCTCAAGGAGTTTTGTGTTGTAGCAGCTGAACAAGGCACAGCTTTCCTGACAAAGCAAATGACAGCAAGGGCTGATCTCAACACGCAGAATGCTACATCACACTTCTAAAGCTCAGCTGGCAGCTGCAAGGAGCAGACTTGACACACTCTCATTCAAATACAGCAGTCAGCTCCAGCTACAAGAAATGACTCAGGCTTCACTCAATAGCATTTTACAGAACTCTCAGGCTGGCAGAGCATCCCAACATCCGGTCAGCTGCTGCCCCCTCTTACTGCAGTCCCCTGGCTGTTGCCAGTCTTGCTCAGGAATGGCTGGTGTCCTTCACTTACAGCTGCTCTTTTGCCCCAGCACACTTTACTAGTCCTTGTTTTACTTGTTTCTGGGATAACAGGCTTTGCCTGCTTCCCCTCCTCATATCCCACCTGACATGGCTGACTGGAACCAGGTAACTCCTGTGATATCTGGAACTGCAGCCTGATGTCTGCTGCTCTTAAATTTCCCTAATTGCCTTCTTTCAGAAGCTGCTGCTGTTCTTCTGGCTTGAACTCAAAGGGCTTCATGCATTTCTTAGATATAACCAACTGTCCTGTGGCAGGGCCATGATGCTCCTACCAGGGGATGTGCTCAATTACCTACATCTGTAAAAGAAATGCCTCGTTTTGCCAGAGAGGCTGGAAGAGGCCACCATTTTGTCTTCAAATCCAAGAGGAGCTGCTCCCACATGACGCACAAATGAAATTCCTGCCATACAAACCCAATGTTTTCAGGATGACACCCCTGACAAGGTTTCAGTGCAATAACTGAGGTACCTGCACAAGTTATTTATGCAAGTGTAAGACTCACCAAAAGGACGTTTCACCAAACCAAGGCAGGAGAGATGATAAGCTTTAGTACAAGATTTCCTGTCACACAACACCAGCTGGCCTCCATCACCACAACGGAAACAATCATCTTCAGATTCTTTCTTCCCTTCATTTTTCGTTCTGCGTCTCCGTGTTCTCTTTTTGGTCTTTTTGCCTTTTTCTTCTGAGGCATTAGTGGAAGAATTCTAAAAGAGTAAGATATAAATCTGTAAATGCCAGTTTTGCAAAGGAAAAATGTCACACAAACCTGCCAAGCTGTTGGCACACCCAGCAGACCGTGCACACAGCCAAGAACTTGACTTGGGGCAGACCTGCCCAGTGCTTCACTGTACTGATCTGTGCTGACAAAAAACCCACACTGACCCTTGAGAAAAGTCATCCTGAAGCCAGATCTTCTCCCTACAGGACCTTCCTACTGAAAAATACCCTTCCTTTTCTTGTCACTGACAAAAGGTCTTCCAATTTCCAGTCTAACCTACTTGTGGCTAATTTACCCTCATTATGTACCTGCACCACCAAGCACTTCAATATCCATTTTTCTCTTCCAGTTGTGAATACTCATGCTGGAATTACTAAAACCTCCCCCCACTTTTCTTTGAGGAACAGACAGCAGAACTTCAGGAAGTGTAGTTAATGACAGAAAGAATATACCAAACCTTATCCCTATTTCAATCTGACTTTAAGTCTGTGCTGCATGCACAGAAACAGCTTTCAAATGCTGCCTGCACTTTAACTCTCCTTCACCAAATCATATAAAATTTTGGATGATTTTTCAACATCTCTACCATCATTCCCTCCCTCTCACCCCAGTAATCACTATCTACTTTCTTTAAAATCAGCCCATTCTATCTACCAATGCAGACAGCTTCATAAAACTAACTATAACATTTGATTTCTTCATGGTTGTCTGTGTAAGTGTTCACAGGCTTATGTGAAACCTCATTTAAGTCCATCTGTTAACAAAAACCAGCTGTGTGGGTTCTGAAGATTCCCAGTCCACCCTCTGAACTGGCTGGTACTGAGCAGCGTGAAGGACCAGAGGAAAGAGCAGCTTTTGAACATCCACAGGTGGTATTTATGCCTTCCCCCACACTCCTATGCCAGCCCTTCAGGAAGCTCCATCAACTTCTGCTGGATTACAGGTTTCAAACTAACCTGGACAGGAATCATACAGATTATTTCTTGATATACTTTGGTAACTTTTGTCCACATTCAAAACTCACATTTTTAATTCTTCAGTTAAACTCCATTTTTTAAAATGAATCTTACCAAAATAATCATACTGTAAGGTTTAAATGGGGAAATATAAATTAGAATGTCAGAATGATCTCACTGACCACAGTTAGGGACATTCTTAGTCAGTTTGAAGCTTCTACAACCCTTCCCCTGACAAGACTGTCAAAATCTCTTCATGTACTACTTGATATATTACTTGCCTTTGGTCTGTCCCCAAGAAATCCACTGCAGTTTGGGGCACCACATTTGCAGACTGTTTTTTCATTGCCCAGACAGTCAAGGTTGTAATTAAAAGTCAGCTCCGTCCCTGAGTGTAAAAAGGACAAGGTAACAAATTCTATCAAAATTATTGCAAACAAATACAGCTGCTGCTATCTGTCTGCTGGTTTGGGACTTGCTTGCTGATGTATCCTCTCTTTACTGCTTACAAGCACTGAAAATTATTAACTAGATGCCCATATATTATGATGTCTTAAGCAATTACATTTTAAAATAAATTTGTTTGACTTCACATAAACTGTGCTTGTGTCTGACCTTCACACATATTATATCCATCCATCTATCCAGCCAGAAATAGCTACAGATGGACAGGTATGTGTGTGAGCATGGGTGCACACAAACCAGACTACAGATCCTTCTAAACAGCTCCTACATCCGCTCCTTAAGCTTATTATGTTCTTGTTATGCATTTGAGAGCTCCAAAACAAAAAGTTGCTAAGGATACTTGCCCTAGAAGCAAGGAACAGTTAAAAGCCACTAAAAATCAGAAAGATTTTTAGTGATCACAAGCATCACAAAGATCACAAAGCATCTCCTCTGAGTGCTGAGTCCTCTACAAAAAATATTTGCAGTGAATCAGTTAAACCATGACTGTCCCACCAATACATGCACAAAAGGTTTAACTGGGAGAATGAAATCAAAGCCAGCCCAAGCTGATGTACCTGCAGGAATGTCACACACAGCAAAGAGCCCCACACGAGTGTCTCCATTCACTGTCCACTTCAGGGTTTCACAATTTGGTTGGCAGCTGTGATTCATAAACCGGGAATAGTTTCCTTTGGGGCCAGCATCAATAATCCGGTCCTGGAGAACAAACCAGCAACAAATTGGAGGGTTTTTCTCTCCCCCCTCACAAAAAATATAAAAATCATCCGTAACTGATTTCAGTAGTTGCATTCAGAACTGACATGGTGCTGCTACCCAGAGCACACAAGCCAAGTGCTGGCACGTGTTGTATTGGAAACTGTAGTGTCCCACATGGCTTGGACTGGGACACTCCCAAAGCAATACTCATGCTCTAGCTCACGTTTTCCAGCACCCATCACAGCCACAGGGCAGGATTAAGCGCTCTTGTGAGCATTATGGTGGGCGTGTTAAGGAACCCCCTTCCCCAGGAAGCTTCAAAACTCAGACTCAGTCCTTTACCATTCCCTTTGCATTCATGGAACTGTGAGGCATCTGCAAGTCTGGTACTTTATGGCATTTGCCAAATGCATGATTACTTCCAGAGACTGCCAGTTTCTCACCAGACTTCTTTCCCCAAATCAGCCTAGTTTTAACAAAAACAAGCTCTTGGTAAGCTGAAACCATCCCATTCCTACAAACAATTGCTCTTAAATTTCTATCTCCACTAAATGTACTGGACATTAACAAAATAAAATAAAACTTGAAATTGCCAGAACTGTTTCTTTGCAGAGCTGCTTTAGAAGGCTTTGCTTATTTATGAAGTATTATTAGTTTCCTTCTAGCTGATTTTTATAATGCATATGTGTGACTGTCATGCCTCTGTGCACACACTTCACTGCATGGACAGCTCAGCTTGTAATGGCACTGGCAGTTTAGGCAAAATGAGCATTTATTAATAAATACATGTTCAGTTCAGATATTTAACACATTGATGTTGTATGTCAATCTAGTAGAGGAGTGAGGAACTTAAAGTGTTCAAAGAAATGTGGTTTCACCATGCTGGGGTGGTAACACCTGTGCGGAACTCCTCAGTTACAGGACTCATGGAAACAGTAGCTGTGGAAATACAGAGCAAGAGCCTTGGGAAAAAGAATGGTGGTTGGGACTGAAAAAATTGCAGGATTGGCAGCCAGCTCTTGTTTTTCTCCTAACTAGCTGTCTGGGGACTGAAGCAATATGATCTAGATAATCTATAACTCCTGCCGTCCAGGTTCTTCACTTTCTCCTTCTCCTGAGGAAGAAAATACTCAGAGGTGTGCACAGAGGCACAGGTGCTGAATTATTTTGGTATGTTAATTAATCTGCTGCAATAATTTGCTGTGAATCAATTTGTGAAGGGCTGGCTGGCTACTAACAGAGAGTGCTTTCAGAAAAGAGTTTCTACAAAAGCACAAGCCCAGTTTTGCCATAAACAATGCAAGGGTCAGATGGCTACAAAAAAGATTAAATGCCCTATATAGGGCACAGCCTCACAATTCCATTCCACATTCTCTCATGTGTAAATTTTATTTTCTGTTGTTAAAATTTTAGTAAAAGGATTGCTAACAGCAAATTCTTCCACTGTATCACTACCAATTCCCCAAACTTCACAGTTCATTTTAAATCTAGGCAGGTAAGTGCTTTGTACTTACAGGTACAGGTAAGTACTGTTCTTCATTTCAAGCAACAAAGCACAACCTATAGACCTTAATAAGTAATTTATCACGTAACACAGAACTAAGGAGATTCATTATGTACATATAGAATGGAGAGAGCAGGCACAGAAGATGCAACGCTGTGAATATGTGAAACTGTAGGACGTCAAAGGCAGCAGAATGCCCTGCCAAGGTGATCAAAATAAGGTTGTAAGCAAATAATGGCAAAAACCATCAAACACCCTACCTTATCAATAGTAAGCATATAGAAGTGGGTGATGTCATTTTCATGTGCATATTTGATTCTTGCCATACACTCCTCTTCATCAATCAGCTCTCCCACATACTCATTCACAAACTCCCCCTGAAAGACACCAAGTATCACTAGTGAAGGATATCCCAAACCCACCAACAGCATCGCAGGTCACCGACTCCGCTGGGAAAGAACAATTCCCACCTTTTTGATGTCCCTCTTGGCTACCAGCCCCCAGCCTTTGCCATCAGTTTTGATGATCTTAGTCTCGGGGTACTGGCGCTTGGTGAAGCACTGGTTCTGGCAGCGCTCTCCCGCCGGGCACACCTGGGGGTGGCACTCGTACATCAGCATCCGATTGAGGCACTCGGAGTCAAAGCCACACGGGTTCTCGTCCGTGGGTTTGCAGTTGCACTTGGGAATCTCGGATATGTCAGCAGTGTAGATCTGCACTTTGCCACAAGGTTTATTCACCTGAAAAAGACATTAAAATAGAGCAAATATGACCTTAGAACAGTCAGTTTTATTGCAAGAGTTCCACAGTGGTTGCTAATTTGGTTTTGCACCACTCCAACAAAAGCAAAATTTCACCATCTCATGACTGTAAAAGCACAGTTACCATCATTACAACCTGACCCTATCTCACTGCTCAGCTCAAACCTTTGAGTACCCATTTCCTCAAACTTTACCTTGATATGTTTGTATGGTGGAGGTTTACGCTCACTCTCCTGGGTTTCTTTGGCTTCTCGCTGTAGTTTTATTTCTCGAAATCGAGTTTCAGCTTCTTGCAAAGCTGGAAAAGATTGCAGCATCAACAGAAATGCCAGAAAGAGGATTACTCCCCTCCAAACTCAGCTGCTCATTCCCATGTGTGTTAAAACAAAGCATTGTCTACTTCTTAGTCCCATCATTTAATTTTCTTGCAAACAATGCTTCTGGAGTGTTACTGTTCTTAACAGATGTATTAATTCTACTCTTTCAGTCTCCCAGTCTGAGGGAGTCTGAAAGAGTCTACTCTCTTAGTCCTTCTTTTTAACTTTCCAGAAAGTAAAAATCATCAGATAAAATTGCAGTTAGATGCCAGTCTTTTACAAGACATTAAAACAATGTTTTCATGCAAAGACAGTAATAGTGAGTGTTGCCCAGGACACCACAAATTTCTTTAATTCAATACTGTAAAACAAAATTTCAAAACCAAGGCTATGTGTGAAGAAAGCAAAGCATGCATATCCCAGGGTTATTTTTGTTTACTTTTAGCTGCGTACCATTTTTGAAGACTTTTCCAATTCCTTTGATCCCTTGGTATCTACTCCCTCTGTCTCCCTCCATGTAAGGGAACACCCGTGCTTGGTGCGTCCAATAGTAATCCTTAGAACCAAAGAAAAACACAGGAAATTCTCCGATTTCATGCTTCATTTTCTGGATATTTGGGGGAACGTTTTTCGGATGGCAAACTTCTGCAGGCCACCATCTAGCACAGAAGTACAAATAAAAAAATACAGCATTTTAGTCAAGCTCTTTCTGCAAGAGACAGTTTAACAAAATCACTCCAAACAGCAGTAACTGATTATTATTTCCAAGATCCCAGAGGATTCAAAATTCTTTTGTCCCCTCTCTTAGTAGAGAGTGAGAGAAGACTAGAAAAGGAAAGCCTGATACTCAGAACTGTGGGACTTCACCTGCCTGCAAGGTAAGCACACACACAGGACTCCCTGTGTCTGGGTAGCAAAACCATCATCTTTACAAGACCTGCAAGTATTGTAATTATCAAATATCAAGGGAAGGTTGATAACAGCTATTAATGTTTCATGGATAACCCCCAGCGACCTCTGTCTCACTCAGATCTCATCAAAGTGTGAAACACCAACAACCTGAGTGACCGATGTCCCAGCCTGTGAGGGAGTAATTTCGCCAGTTACCAGTGACACCAATTTTTTGGCAGAGATCTCTGACACAAACAGGGGTTGAAGGCTCCTACACTGGAGGCAGAAGTCAGAAGACTCGAGGAGTCCTGTATGGGTAATGCCTTGGCCAGGAGCAACGGCAAAGCTGCAAGTCTTTGAACCTGAAGCTTGCAAGGAGGTGAGGTTCCCAGTTCAGAGAGGAGTCAGAAATCAGTGCGCAGCAAGGCTGGCCGACAGGAGCAACCAGTTACATGATCCTTTATTAAACAAGCCAGTAAAACAACACAAATTCCTTCATCAGACCTGTAATTTCCCAGTTTAACCCAAATAATATCCTGGAAATGGAGCTTCTTGCCCGCCCTGCAGTCATTGCAGTACCAGCTCCCGTCTGGCATTTCGATGTTTAAGCAGTCAGGGTGAAAGGCTGCTGGGCAGGACTCGCAGCACAGCAAACTCCCACCTGCACAGACACAGACAAAGGAAAAAAGGTTGGAAAACATCAAGAACAAAGTACAAATTTTGCTTTCCAGACAAGACAGACACACATGTGGTAGGTTCAATTAGAAAATAAATAGTTAAAACATGCTGACCCTCAGCAACAAATACACACATCACTTAGCTGGGTACAGCAGCCAAAAGTCCTGACTAATCTGAATGCCTGGCAGACTCAGGTTAGTAACACATGCAAAATAACAAGCAAGCTGGTGATAAAAACGCCAGAATAATGCACAAATTATAATTACTTTGCTGTACTTTAATGACTACAATATGTTTAACAGAGTTTTAATATATATTAACATTTCTATGTAAGAAAAATTGTAACCACAACAGATTTCTCTTATGATTTTGGGGTTTTTTTCCCCCCTCGGGGGGCAGAAGGAATAAGGTTGTTAGTTTGTTCCACGAATTATCAAATGGAAAGTTGGCTGCAGCTTAAAAGCTGCTACGCTGCATGTTAATTTGTTAACAAATCAGGTAAAGTTTCACTGCTACAAGTTTAATCAGCACTATGCATTTTGTGGTTGTCAATAAGGAACAGATTTATTGTACAAGATAAAACAAAACACCCTTAATTAGTGCCAAACCCAGCAACAACTAATACTGATTCAATTTGCAGTCTGCTGCTAAACTAAAAGCAACTCTTAAAATATTTATGGTGTAATATTACATATTAGCAATAAAGAAACACAAAAAGCTTTAGTACATTAACACAGGGGAAAGGACAGAAAAATATTCATTAGTGTCTCTTGTAAAGAATTAACCGGGCTTCTGGCTGTTGGATAAAGCCCAAGTAAAAACATTCTTTAATAAATTATTTCTGAAAAAATTTATGAAGCAGCATAAGCCAACTTCACATTATAGCATAAGCTAACAAAGCCCAACTTAATATGCCACATTTCTAGAGATTTGCTGTGAAGAGATTAGAAAAACAACTCTTGAGCTGAAGAACAAAACGCTTTGAGGCCGCACTTCTGACGGAGATCCCTCCGCAGTCCTTTACCTTTGGAGCACACAAAGCACCAGCTGACATTGACATGGGCGTGGTGGCTTTTCCCCTTCATGGCAGTGAAGTGGTTGGTGCACACGATGCTGTTGGAGGCGATGACGGCGCATCCTGCCGCGATACAAACGTCCCCGGCGTGGTACGCGACGGGGCAGCGCACGCAGCGCATCATCTTCCCTGCAAAGCACCAACTCACAGGTCACCCTGGGGCACAGCTGGCGTGTGTGGCAAAGCACAGCACTGCTGAGGCACTCTGGGACAAAACTGACTCGTCGTTTCAGCAAAAAAGAGGTGCTGAGACACCCTCTACACACACACACACACACACACACACAGAACCCCAGCCGTTGTGTTTGCAACGCTTGCGTATTTGCAACAATGCTGAATTTATAAAGGTTATTTTTACACCCAATTTAAAGCTTTAATTATGCATATCGGGGTAGACATGAGTCTTTCTGAGTCATGTAATTTGGTCTGCAAATGTTGCCCAAAGCAAAAAACCTGCACAGAATCAAAATGTCTCCATATTCATCGAGCCCTGCTGCAGTGTTTGTACGTTCTCAGGTCCTGCCCTCACTGCTTTGCCTCTCTCCTCATCACCTATACATTCTAGATTTCATTCTCTCTTGTGAAGAAAACATGGTTAACCACGGTTAACTGAAAGCTAGTTAAAAAAAAACACAAACAAGGTAAATACTAAAGCTGACTTAAACTTACTCCATTACAACTTTTTAAAAAATTCTGAATGAATTGATAGTCCATTTATGCCTAACAAAACTGCAGCTAGCAGCTCTCAAATGAACACATTCTTTGCCTTAACACACCACAAATAAAATGAATTCATCAGCCATAAAAAACATAAAGTGAAACTACCTTTTGAAATTCGTGGATGTGAGGGGTTACTAACATGACAACTGAGGCAGCTGTGGAGAGGACACCGAAACCCCCTGTTCTCGAACACAGTGAGATGAAATTTTTTCACACAAGCTTCATGGTAGAATTTGCCACAGTGAGACACAACACAGCGTTTCACATCTGCCTTTCTCTCCTTACACACGAAACAGGTGTGCACACCTAGTGGCAAAATGATAAACAGAATGTCATATCCAAACACGTGAATTTTAAACACCTCTCTCATGCATTTATGTTATGCATGAGGGAATTGCTTTTGTGCTGTGGAGGAGGTTTTTTTCAACAAATCAATTGCATTACTTGATGCAGCAATCTATTTCCCTTAGCTCTTTAGTATTAAATACTGATCTGCTCAGATACAAATAAAGTAAAGCAAACCCCTTTGCAGTTGAAGCGTACACAACAACACCCAAAGCCTCACCAATCTGATTTTATGTTCTTATTTGTAAGGCTCAGTATGCCAGGACAAGTAGGAATTTTTAGTTTTCAAATTTTTTTAAACCAATGGAATAGGATCTGTGGTCCTCAGAAATCTGAAGCAGGACCACAAATCAAAGACAACTATCCTCTAATCTTTTTTCTTTATTTTGAAGCAGCAGTTCCAACAAGGTTTACTGCATGTACTGAAATGAGCTTATGAGCAAGAACACAAATCTTATGTAAAGTTTTGAGATTAAGAACTTCCAAGCAGTTATTACAGGATTAAAAGCAAATGAAATTAATAGCAATAAGGTAGTCTTTTAACAGGAAAAGCAAAAGACTGATACGGACACACAAAGGACTGAAAAAGAACTTAAAACATTTCATTCTCTGCTCTTTTTTCTATGATTTCTTAAGTCATTGTGACAGACTTTAAACCTCATCTCTAATTGTACTCAGAAAGCAAATAATCTGCAGTTATTAAGGCAATGGAATTCTGATTAAATTAGCCACAGTGCAAGAGAGTTCTCACTGGAAACAGGGCAAACTTTGTAAAATGTGGCATACTTAGTGGTACTCTATGGACTCCCACCCTGTCACATCCCAAAGGTAAGTAAGGGTTCTCTGAGGACACCTACTCTGTCCAGGAGGATATCCTAGATCAATATATGGGAAAACTATAACTTTTTTTTTTTCTTTTAATTAATAGAAAGGGACAAACTTGCCTGATGTACATTCACTACAAATGAATTTTCCTGCTGGTCTTCCAGAGAGCCCAAGGCAGCTTACATGAAAAGCTCGATAGCAAAGTCCTTCACACAGCAGGAGATCACCTGTTTTTTCACACAGCTTTTACAACACAAAGGCATTGAATGTTAAAGAAAAGTTCATATGTGGAAAAATAACTGTTTTCTTTATTCCTTTTCATATACTGCTCCTCAAAATAACTTTTCCCATTGTTGAAATCAAATTTAACAAGTGAAATATAATTTTACAAGCATCGTCACATGCCCTGGCTTTAAGTTGAACCAGGTAACAGAATCATTAAACCACTAGAAATATCCCTCTCAGACAATGGTTCAGGAGTAAATACAACCTGACAGAAAAAAAGGAATAGACAAAAAAAGCTGTAAGAAATATTCCCTGAGCACACTGATGCATCTGAGTAGGGTTAAAAAGCATCCTTCCTTTCCTTTTCCTTGGCAAAAGGGAATCAGTCCAGCTGGCACAATGATACCTCTATGTCTCAGTGGTTAGCAGTGACACATGCATAACTAAAAATGAACCCAACAACAGTGCCGGCAGAATTTAAGGATTACCCAACATTTACAGACAGATACAACCTCATTCCCACTATGTACAAAAAATGGAAATGTAACTGCTTGCCCAGCCTCACAGAAACAAATTTCATCTGGAGGATTTTTCATAGCCTAAGAGCCCTTCTAGAACGGTTTGAAGAAAGGCTTCTGCTTCCAGTGGCTTCCTGCCTGCACACCACAGCAGGGCAGTGCTGCCATCTCTGCTGCAGGCAGAGCACAAACCCCACTGGGCTGGGCTTCCTCCTCTGTGCTAACAGAGAAACCAGCAACTCTTCTGCATCATCTGACCAGTCACCTGGCAACACTCCTGTGCTTCTTCTGAGCTACAAATTATGCTTATCTTACAGACCTGGAAACTCAAGCAGAAAGGCTAAGTCATTTACTGGAGGTCAAGAAAAAAATAATTAGGTATTAAGAATCCCATTTACTGCCATGGCAACCTCATCACTAACAGACATCTCAGACACACATGATCAACCTGTTTGTGGCCTAATATTGTCATTTTCGTATTTAAAAAGACCTTTTCTAGGAAAGCTCAGGAAACACAGCCCAGCTAACGTCTCTCACCTGACACACATATTCTTTTTTTGTTCCCACTCCTCTCTCAGATTTTTTGGATGATATAGACACTTCAGTCTGAGTCTCATCAGCACTTTCATAGGGGGACTCTGAGCGCTCATCTCCTTGGCCATCAGAGATCTGAAGATTAAACATAGGTGTTAGAGAAAGCAGGCACAGATGGGCAGCTTAGCACAGCATCAGAACTGATGGAAGCACACACACTGCAACTCAGACTAGCAGGTTTAGGCACACTCTTCTGGTTTTGTTTCCCCCACCTTCAAAAAAAACCACCTCGATTAAAACCAGAATATGCATTTGTGGAAGTCTCTTCAAAAGGATTATACAACAATCCCCCTCAGCAGCAGCCAAAACAGAACACCAGAACTTTGCAATATGGCATTTTATTTGTACTCAGTTCTATAATACAGTTAGCAAGAAGTGCCTAGCCATAACACAGGGATATCTTCAAATCCCTTGAATAAAGTCTGAGCATGTGATTTATGAGAGAGCAACAGTCAATTTTTAAAAAGAAACTTGGTAAACTCCAAGCTGCAAAGTCTCTGACCTAAATATTCTCCAAGGAAGTGTGAACAGCATATAGAAGAGAGGAAGAAAAGAACAAGCAGCTCTCAATATGTTTAAGGAACATTAGAGTCAACAATGAACTCAAAATACTACAGAAGACAGCCTAGTTATGGATAAATCTCAAATAACAGATCTAGATGTAATAAATATGGGGTGTTTTTAAAAATAGTTGTAATTTACTCAAAAAAACCACATCCTAAGTAATATATTTAAAACAAAATACAGGGTAGTTTTCAGTTCAATAGAATTTAAGGAGGTTAACAGACAACCAAGTCATTTGTCTCATCTCACATTACACCAGAAGATGCAGAATTTCATGCTGCTGCCCCCAGATGATACTCAGTGAGTTGTGCCTCACTAAGTACATTCTCCAAGAGAGGATCACAATTTGGAATTGCAAAAGGAAGCCTTCATTTCTTTTTCAGCTCATTCTAATGGTTATTCACACATACCATCAAAAGGACTGCCTCCTGTCCCTACTGGGCTGTCTAACTGCAGCTCACAGTTGATGATGCCTTCTCCAGGCATTTCAGCTACATTTAAAGTCCCCTGGAAGCAGACATTTTCCTCCTGTGGAAGCATGCTGCAATTAAGCCTGTTTCAATCCTTTTTGTTCCACCCTCTAATTTTCTCCCTCGGGGACATTTTCCAGCATATAGACCATTTTAGTGGGGTTTCTCTAACCCTTTTCTGTGCTTTAAAAAGGTTGTTGAAAAATCAAGCATGAGAACTGGAGGCAACAACCCATTACAAGTCTTGTAAGTACCGTGTCCAAAGCAAGCACACATGATACCACTCTTCTCCACTTCTGTTCTGCTGTGCAAGAATCTCCCCAAGCCTCTTCAATACCCTGAAAGTCACTCTAAATTGCTGTGCTGGTTAAGAGATCATTTTTGCCAATAGCCACTTGTCAGGACACAGACACCCCACTTCATATGAAGAATTTGTTCTCTGTTCTCAGACACAGAATCTCCTATTTATCTACAGCAAACCACCTTTTTCTAAAAATGGCCCAGCTACGTGCTGGAGACAGCTACATGCAACCTCCTCATCAACCAATCCATGTAATGTGCAAATTTATTAGAGATTATTATTTTGAAATCAGAAAGAAAAATGTAAGACCAAAGCAGGCTTAGATTTAGTTTTTATAAAATCCCTCTAGAAACATTGGTTTTGAGTGATTAATTCTCACTGCTGCTGCCAGCTAACTTGCATTCCTCCATTTAACATTTGCTTTCCTTGATCATGTCTAAAAATATTTTTAAAATTAGATCAGACTGACAGCTGTTGCTTGCTTGGTGGGGTTTTTTCCCCACATTACTTGCAAGGGTAGAAATTTATTTCCTCTGTGCAAATTCATACTTCCACTTCACCCAGGAAAATTTCTACAACTGGAGTGATTTGAAGATTCTGCCCAACCATTTCATAAGTGGTTAAAAGAAACTGCAGGTAAAATCATTGCTTTGCTCAGGCAATGAACAGGCAATAACCAGGAAATCTCTGTCTCCTGGAAGGAGCTGTGAAATAGTGAACTGCAAAATTCTTGCTGGGAAGGGGCAGTTAAAGGAAGGCAGCGTGGGAGCATGGCAGAAACACAAACCCAATTTCCCTTATGGTTTAAGTAAACTTACACACATGCTCATTTCTGTTTAAACTATTCCCACAGAAACATTAATTAGTGGCACACTGCTCTAACATTTTTAGTAGCTCATTATGTTCTTGTTTGAACTAGCCAGAATTAGTCATGGTTAGAAAAGAAAAAAGGAAAAATAAGCTGGAAGGTCTTAGATCTGCATTTCTTTTCCACTTAAAAACAAAACAGAACAAAACAAAGCAAAGCAAAACAGGCAGTCTTGTTGTAACCTGACACTGGGCTTCCCACCTTTTCCCCACAAAATACCTAAACCCAGAGAAACCCCATCTGTGCAGCACCCCCTGAGTTAACACAGTCTTCCCAGCAGCAAAAACCACAGAGCCTGGTCCTTGAGGAAGGGACTCTTCTTCCCCCAGCTCACTGCTTTTGAAAACACAGCAGAGAAACAGAACATAGCCAGAGATAAATATATTCAGTTCAGAGAATGAGTCAAAGCAATGTTTCCCAAGATTTTCCTTGGTTTATACACTCTGTTCAACCAAAGAATGCAGACCTCTATATGGAAAGGGAACCTTATTGGCAGAAGGCAGTTTTTCAGAATCCCCCTAGATATGGGTGACAAAATCCCAGCCATTTGTGAACCTCAGGCTGACATCAATTCTCCTACAGAACAGAGATTTCACCGCCTCGGAATGAATCCATCAGCCCTTTATTTAAATGAAATGGTTACTGAGCCAAAAAAAGGAGCACTGCTGGCAAGAATCAAACCCAACATCACAAATGCAACCACAAAAGCCAAATTCTATCAGCCCATTTCAAGAGAAGACTTGGCAATTTACATCCACCTACAAATTATTGCCAGGTTTCAAGCACAAATACCAACACATGGAGCACGAACAAAATACCCTCAGTTCATCAACTGAATGGCTGCCAGGCTGAGAGTATCTTTCAAAATCTCTCCTTTGCAGCTGTCAGGAGTCTCACACCCTTTACAAATCAAATGCTCTACTAAGCACCAGTTTTGTATTGCACGGACAAGAGCGGATAGCTGCTCACGGCTGTCTCAACTCCTGTGAGTGACTCCATGCACAAGCAGCTCAGTGACACATCCCTGGGCCTGGAGCAGGCTGCAGGATGCACCTCTTCATCCTTGCCACCACGACCAGAGGTTTAACCATCCTCTCCAACAGCCATAATCCATGCACAGCTCACACACACCTCACTAGCAGATTTCATAGTTTAGGGCCCTAATGAAGGGGAAGGGTAGCAAATTTCCTGTCATTAGAAAGGGATGTGTTTCTTTAGGATGATTTAATTGGACCCTTCTTTGTATCTTGCAGGTGTAACACTAACCACCAGACCTCTCTGAGGAAAGCTCCCTCTAGGAAGAGAATTGGAACTCAACATCTCAGCCCCTGCAGTTTGCCCAGAATAGCCAATGGAAATATCAGGGAAGTAAAAGAGCATCTGTTCCTTGAGGCCTGTGGAGAAGAGGCTGAGCCAACCCTTCATCCAGTGTTTCTCAGAAATCACTTAGAACCTAAGAGAAGAACAGCATGAAGTGGTTGGGAAAACTGCACTTGTACCCCAGCAAGCTGTAGCAGCCCTAACAGGTTCTGATTCATCTGGGGGACACTGAGCTTTGCAATTAAAATACATGTGGATTGAAACAGTCACTAAGTAAAGATGATTTACAAGAAGATTGCTCGAAATCAGCTCATGCTGACGTGACACAGCCACCTCTGCAATGAAACATAACACTCCTGTGGAAGTTTTTAACAGTTCACATACCAGAGCCCAAAACACAGCCTTCAATACAAATATGGACAGGTTTGGGGGGCTTCTTACTTTACTTGTTAAGTTACAAATATACATCTTTCCCTTGTAATCATACCAGAGCTTGTCTTGTCCTTACTTTTGTAATATAATCCTCCCAGCAAAGAAAATGGTATATAATTAACTCTTCTGAAATTCAGGCCAGGGTTCAAAGTAATCAACCTTTAGATTAGTGGCAACATGTGTTAATTGGCAATTTGTAGCTATTTTATTCTGCCTTACATTTGGAGTAATTTCTTATTTCTCATAAAGGCAAAGGACTGTTTTAAGGAGCATAAATTTAGGTGGAAAAAAGCCAAGGCTATTCACTTCAGGCTTGTAGCAAGTGCCAAGTTTCTGCACTGAAATTGTACCTGAGCTCTGCCATCATTTCCTCTTCAGCAGTTACTGCTGCTGTGACATGGAGGACACCCTTCCTCTGCTGAAGGAAGGATCAGTGCAAGCACCATCAGCCTTCACATACTGCACATCCGTCAGGCTTCCCTTCAGTCACTGAACAGCAACATTATTTTGTGAGGACTGGCCTGTAGAGGCTTTCACACTTCACTGCCTGAACACCGAGCAAGAGCGGTATTTCAGAAATCAAATGCAGCTCCTTCTACTGGAAATGCTGCACCTGCACACACAAGTGAGAAAAAGGGAGGGAAACAGCCTAAAAACCAATTCATGCTCTTCATGTGGGGCAGGCCAGAACTGACTTCAGGGGTTAGTGAGGTTCTAAATACCATTACCACTCTCAGAAATGACCATTTTCCCATGAGGCTCCCAAGGCAATCCTTCCTTTCCCATGTGTCTCAGTTATTATTCACTGCTTACACACATAAAACTCAAAAGGGAACACATTACTGCATTTTTCCAAGTTCCCCATAGCTTTATTATTGAAAAAATATTTAACTACCAAGTCAAACTGGGACAAAGTTTTGGCATCTCTGTAAATTCTTTGTGTTTAGTATTGTATTTTTACCCATCAAAAGACAGAAATTGTAGCAATGGGTCATTAAACAAGTGGGTTTAGTCATCTCAAGATATTTTGAGCATACATTTTATACTAGTACTGTATTTTTGGAACAGTTACTCAGGTCCACAACAGTACAGGGATCAGCATATAAAGACTTCAAATCCCCCAAAGTATTTTTCATTTTCTTTTGAACTATATGCTAAAATTCCCTGTTCACAATAACCAAAAGAAGTGCTTAAGGGATTCTTTCAGACAAACATCAACCTATTTTTAGAAAGACTATGTAACAATGCCTGTAAAAGCCATCTTCAGTATGAATTCATA
Organism: Motacilla alba alba; assembly: GCF_015832195.1. Classification (NCBI taxonomy): domain Eukaryota; kingdom Metazoa; phylum Chordata; class Aves; order Passeriformes; family Motacillidae; genus Motacilla; species Motacilla alba. The sequence goes on along the minus strand of NC_052019.1, from coordinate 8,077,730 downwards.
ACTGAATGAACACGCTTTGCATACTGCAATATTTGATGTATAAAGCCAGATTACATCAGCAAGCATTGCTGAACACTGGGTAACTGTTTAATTGCTCAGTCTAAGGATGATATTTACTTTTTCTTCCTGCTTCCTGGACTGCTTTTGCCTGTTATGTGCTAAAGGGACCTACACGTGCATACAGATGCAAGGACTGTTGGTGGAATAATGGAGTTTCCCTGGCATGGTTATATTGAGTAAATAAGTGTTTGGTTTTCACAGAGGTTGCCAAGCAGGCTTAGAGGAGGAAATGTGTGCAACTCTACACAACAGTTACAATAACACAGCACACTCGGGCATTGAGAGGAATGAAACTGAGTCAGCTATGTGCATTTTCTGAGTTTATATATTTATATTCTTAATTTTGTCTTTTGTCTGAAGCACTCTAAAATGATTCGAGGGGGGCAGGCAGGAAGTCAATTTGACAGAAGACTCTCTACACAGATTTTGTGTACAAAATCAGTGCTCAGTGTTTTCCTCCTGCAAGACTTCCTCCAGCTGTAACACGAGTCCTGCAGCTGCAACACGGAGCCCCGAGTTAACTGCACAGCTCACTGCACCACCAATTAAAGGTGAAAGGACAAGCACTAATGCAGGGAAACGATTCTCACAGTACATCTAAATACTGAATCCAGGTCTACTACAATTTTTAAAGCATTTTTTACAAGCAGGTACCTGATTCCAGGCTCAGCCACACACCTCGGCAGAAATGCAAGGCAATTCTTCATTCCCTCTGGCTTTTTACAAAGAAGAGTTAAATGCTAGCTGGTATGTACACTCAGCTTGCATATTTCTAGAACCACGTGGGTGAGCTTTGCAAATGGTATTGTTCCTTTCACATCTGGCTGGCTGAAATGTCACTTACTAAAAAAAAAAAAAGGTAGTGACATATTCTCAGCTGGCATCCAATCATATTGATACATGATATAAGCTGTGAAAGGACAGACTGGAATTTAAAAATTCAAATCATGCTGTGGTTCAAAGAAGCAGATGAAGTCAAACACAGATGTAGACATTTGCTCCACCCACTTGAATAAAAAAAAATTTTTTTCTCCACTTAAAATTGTCTCCTTCCGTTCAGACAGCTCCAAAATCAGAGTAAATACCAGAGCCAGCACAATCACTGCTCTGTAATTTCAAAGAAAAAAAGGTTCAGAAATTCTAGGTCTGAAAATAAAGTGTCTGTACTCATGCAATCTGGAGCCTGGGAATTTAAGAAGTTATGACAGTAAGAACAAAAAAAAAAATGCAAACATTCTGCTTGGTCAGCTGGTGACCTGGCTATTAATTGTGCCTTTTGTTTTAGATTTAGGATTTCATTTTCAACAGCTGATCTAAGAAAGCATCCTTGCTGGCTCAGTGTTATCCTAGGAGGTGGGGAGGGGGTCATGGTGTGTCTTTTTTTCTTCCCTTGAAGTACTTCCTGGCTAAAGACTGTCCTAAAGGACCAGCATCAATATCTGCTAAAGCAAAAACGTCTGTTTCATGGAGCAGAATCAAGTCCCAAATACTATTCACTGTGTGTTGGCAACTGCAGACTGAACATCAGCACTTCTGTGCACATCAGCTTCCCTGGGACTTCCCCTCTCCTAGATCCAATTCACACAAGGTTTTCCTGCCATGCTTGAAGGCTCAAAACAAATTTGGAAATTCAGATTGAAGAAGTTGTTAGCATTTGAGCATCTATGGTGCCTACACTGGAACAGGCTCCAACAGTTGCTACTCCACCAGTCACACACCTCTTTAGACTTTTCCAGCTACCAAAGTGCAATTTTTGTCCAAAAAAATTTCTTCAAAAAAATCACTTGATCAATTCACTCTGTCTAATAAAAGCCCTTCTTGTATTACTCACATATGCTTGTGTAACAGCCTTCTTAAGCCTTAAGAATACAGGTTTTGGTCTTAGTCATTCAAGACAACGATGTTCTTCTGTCACGTTCTGTTTAAGCAGCAACAAAAACAACTGAAAGGCAAATTTTCTGAGATCCAAAGAAGGCAACCCCTCCCACTTCCCACTGGTTCACTTGAGCATCACTTGCTTTATAATGCAGGCTGTAGGACATCAAAAGGAAACACACCCCACTATGTACACTTAACTCAGAGCTAGGGCTATATAAAATGAAAACAAAGCATGGCAGGAAATGATTTCCTCCTGCTTGCTTGGCAGGCAAGTCTCCTCCAGGGCAGGAGCAGCACGATCCATAAAAGAAAGGGCCCACAAAGAGTGACCTGCACCTTTTACAGGGATGTCCTAAGCAACATCCCCTCAGGTCACCTGCCATGATATATATCACGACCATATGATATTAACATACCATATACAAAAGATACACAGCACCTTTTCACAGGCAATTAAAGAGGCACATCTTCATGAGCTCTGAATGCTGTTGCCCATTAAGTTTCACTTTCCTTAACACTCAGGACACAGCTACAATCTCAGACTTCCTGACAAGACTTTAGAGTCAGTGATTTCCACACCACAGTCCCTCAGGAGGAAGTGGGCTGGGCTGGCTAACAGCTCTCTCTACAAAGCTTGGAGGATGCATGTTCTGATAAATAAACTCTTCCATCTTTCCAACAGATAAACGTCAACTGCATTTTTTTTTTCTTATTAACAAAATCTGAGCAGCTAGAGGCTTGGGTTTGTTTTGGTTTTTTTTTTTACTCTAAGAGCAACTTATGTAAGAGTAAGTCAATAAGCAACATACAAACAGGTCAGGCTGTATTCAAAAGACCATCTATCGTGCACCCACACAGAGACAGAAAAACTGACAGAGCCAATTGAGTTACAGTTAACATTTCCTTTATTTCATATAAGAATTCCTGAACTGAATGAAGAGTGATATTTTGGCCCATACTGCTAGACTAGATAAATTCTTTAAGTATGCGGTGCCACAGTGTACACAGTACTATAATAGCAAAAAAAAGACAGCCTGGGACAAGTTTCATTTTTATTATTAGCAGGAGTTAGACGTTTCAGATAAGGATATTATGCATTTCTGAATTTGCCTGGAAAGTTAATTAAAACTATGAGAACATTTTAAAACAGTATAAAATTGCCTACAGATACTCATGGTACTTTGGTAGGGGATGCAGAATAAAAACCTACATCATGTAAACATTCAGTTAACAGATTCTCTGCACTCTGAAGGCTAAGTAACACACAAGAGAAGAATAAGTACACAAGAAACTTAATTTTCTACACAGAATGTGCTGTCAAAGAACAAAAGTGAAGCTTTGAACTTTTTTCCACATGAAAATAGAACCATTGTAACAAAACTGTATGGTCTGGTGGGTGATGCAGGTCATGTAAAATGTTAGAGGCTTTAGCAGAGGTTTAGCAAGGATCAAGTCCAACTACTTGCAGTGTTCCATAAAAATGTATCCCTGACTGTTTTCTGGGGGAAAAAAAATCATAGGCATACAGAAACAAACACAGGAAACAACTGTCTGCTAAGTCACAGGATGTAAGGTGGCACTATATATTAAGTTATCCTTAAGCAATGTTTAGAAGAGAGAATTATATTTGCAGGAAGCTTGAATTAAATGCTAGAAGCACAGTGACTTTGTTTAACAACCTGCAAGGTCAACAGCAACTGCTTTTTCTTAAGATCAGTAGTTTGTTTAAAATAACATGAACTCCCTTCTTCCTTCCTGTTCTTAGGATCAAAAAGTCAGTTATTTTCACCTTCAGTAAGAGTTTTTAGTTGCATATTTTAGGACAACTAGACTCCAGGGTTGATAAATGGAGCTAATGTACTTTTTGAGTTGCAAGCTGTGCATGTCTCATGACTGCCTCCTCAAGCAAACACCTTACCTTTTAAGAGCTGTACATGTTTTCTCCTTTGTGTATACATGCTAATGCCCATTAAAAATGCAGATAAATGAAATCTGTCTCAAATCAGTAATGGGAAAAAAAATCCACTATTTAACATGAAGACAAAGAGCATTAAGGCTTGCATTATTATATTTTGCATTGCTAGGCCTTGGAAACACAAGAATTTGTAGCTATAGCCAGGAACTGAGCTTGTTTTGACACTGGTTGTTACAGAAGGAAAGAAGAATTCCTCTAAGGAAGATGTGATGAAATTAAAATAAAAGCACCTCTTCAAATCTTTCCCAGGCTTCTTTAAGCTGCCATCTGCTGGCCAGCTCAGCTTGAGGGTGTGATGAATGACAGGCTGGCTAACTTAGAGAGTATCACATGTGCTTTATTTTGTCCTCTCTTAGGAAAAGTTACAGTTTCTTTGACAAAGTCTGTAAGTAGTACCTACTGTCTGCACGATACTTTGACACTTATCTGCTGTCAACAAATTCATCCAGTTTAATGAAGCCAGACAATAATCACAAAAATTGATTGAAAAGCTAAAGCAGATATGTTTCATGCAAACACACCAAGTGTGCCAATAATCCAGCAGTAATGGTAATGTAAAGTCTTTTTTATTTATTAAAAAAATACTGATTACACTCTTACTGGCACCTACTACATTATTGGGGGGTGGAGGGCCAAGGTAAAAAAAGAAATTAAAATACACCATCTGCATCTCTTCTCACAAATATGTGCTTTTGGATGCTTACACCAAGTCTTACACCATAGCCAGTAAAAAACTACGCCGAGCTTTTGCAGACTCCAAAGTGTTGAGTATCTTTTTCACATCTGGCCCTACCAGTTGCTCATTAAGAATTTCATTTCAACAAAATCATATTTCACATAAGTGACTTGAGTCAAGTGCCTAGAAGTAAAATTATTTTGTTTCAAAATTAAACGCAGGTATGAAATTCATTTATTCCCATATAAACACTTCACTGCTTCTGTCCACCCCTCTTAAAACAACTTCAAAGCCCAATTTTTTAAAGGGAGTGAACCTTTAATCTCTAATATGTCACATCTATAAATCTGTTTGAACAATCCACACTCCCACTCTTATTTCCCTCCCAAAGTAATTTATCAACTGAAAATTTGGCCTCGCCTGATTTTATAGTATTTCAAATAAACCCCATTTAAAAAAATATCCCCTAATAACAACAAAAAGCATTCAAAATATTTTTTTAAATGTCAAATAAGATGCATCTTTCAAACAAGAAAGAACTGAGCACATCTTTCCTAGAACCTGGTTGTAAAGGACAAACATTTAAGGGGTGTGTAGCTAACAACAGTTCTTGACAAATAACAGTCACATCCAGGTTCCATTCTGGAACAAGCTGTTCACAAAGAGTATGGGAGAAAAAAAAAAGGAGAAGGGAAAAAAAAAAAAGACCAGAATCCTCATATATACACCTTGTGGAGATGTATGTGCTTGTAGAATACACAGAATTTTTCCTGTACTTGTTAAGAGAGCACCTAAACCAACACTTAGAAGTATTATAGTGAACACAGAAATGTGAAAGTTAATCATTAAATCTATTTAAAGTTGAGAAGAATTACATCCTACTCAATAAGCTGTGCAAGGCTTTCACCATTACCTGACTGTATTTATTTTTAAAAAAACTTTCCCTTAATACTGGGAAAGTTTCTCTCCAGATGAATGCTCTCAGGATACACACATATTTAGCTGTTTAGACAAGTGCTAAATAAAACCACAAAAGGGGAACAAGTTTTTAAGAGCCACCCACACAATCCAGAATTTCTGTCTTTCCTTGTTTTGTAGAGCAGGTCAATATTAATTTCTGAAACACGTGCCTGACATTTTTGTTTTATTTAACAGCAGAAATATATCTAATATAGGAAACAAACTGGGCCCAATCCTTAGTTGGTCCAAGTTCAGGTCAGTGTGGCTTTAACCAATCCAAGGATTTAGTCCATTAATCTACTTCCCCCTGCACCCAGTCCCCCAAAATTATTTAACAAGGTGTGTTTTCTGTTATGCTGTTTGGGACTTTTTTTTTTAGTATTTTAACCCTTTGAAAACAATTAATTAACTTTCTAGTTTGTGTATCTGTGTTCTGTGAGCAGTGTATGAAGTTAATTTTTCTCAGACCTTTAACTGTTCACAGTAGCTGAGTAAATCAGTGCTAAGTTTTAGAATTTCCATCTCAGCCATATGTAAGATAAAACCACATCCTTTCTTACATATGAACCATTATGTTACAACCCAAAATCCTACAAAAGAGAGTCTTTTGTTAAGAAAGACTTCTGGATAATTCATTTTATAATCATAATCTTGAGAAAGAGAAGAATCTTTCTTCTGAGTGAACAATATTTAGAGATGGATATTTTAGCCAAAACCCCCCAGATTTTTCCTTAAACTAGTCTGGTTGAATAGAGAGCCCCAAATAGACCATTACACAGCAAGTCCCACCAGCAAAGCCAATCCAGCAGAAGCTGGTAAGCCAAAAGATGGGAGTCTCTCAACTGAGAAAACAAAATAAATATTACTTTACTTGGCTGCTGCTATGGACATTATTTCTTGTGGGACCTCCTTTGCTTATTTTATTGGGGTACAGGAGGGAGCATTTACTGAGGTTTTTTAGTCAAAATGTTTTTCCAGTTACAGTTAAGATATACAGCCATTAACATGCAATCTTTTTTCCCCTACCCAAAGGTAAACTGTTTACTGAACATTGCCTAGATATTTTAACTGCATTCATTACAGCACCTCATGCATTTGTTAGGGGAGATGAAAGTCTCTAGGAGAGCTGGAAGCCCTATTCCCTTGTTAGCAGGCAAGTATTTTCTCTACAGTTTTTGTAACACAGACTGGGTGAAGCTGTTGTCTATGGATATTTTACTAAATCCTAGCAACTATGGATCCAAACCCACCTGCAAAACAGCATGCATACTTCACCCTCATGCTGCCACTCTTTGGCTGATTGGTTTTAACAGTGTAGATGACTTGGGGAATGGTTTAATGGATTGTATGAATACACTTCTGGTACATACATTTCATTTATTGTATGTCAACTGAGAAGAATTACAGTTCCAAATTTGCAGAGCTAAGACTATAATTAGCAAGTATCAAAAAGATACATCCTTCACTGCCTGGTAAACTCTACTGGGGTTGGAACTATTTGCATCACAGAGAAATAGCACTAAAACAGCCTGAAAACTAATTTGAGTTAAAAGGGGCTCTGCTCAGAAGACCGTCCAGTTCTAGATCAAACAGAGGATTAGGAAATTTGCTTCGATATAAAAGCTATGGCAACATGACAATATTGAGTTACATAATGTAACTAATGTAGTACACTTACATAAAAATCTGTAGAAGAAAATACAGAACACACTGGCATTTTACTTTGCCTCTAAGAGAAGGTTACAATTCTAAAACGTTGTTGGTAAATACATTAAAAACCACAATAATATCTCGACGTCCCCAAAGCAGACGTTGGTGTTACAATAAATGATTTGCAATGCACACGGTAACAGGTTTCACAGAGGCCAAAACTGTAACTTGTCTAGAGCACCAACGTTAGAGAATTCGCCTTTGAGTTTTGCTTTTTTTTTTTTTTTTTTTGTTTTAAACAAGATTCACACCTGATAATTTCTGTAATTAAATGGCTGTGTGCAAACACCACTTTTTTTTTACCTCATTCTCAGTTAAGGAAGCTGAAGGAGATGAACTCTTGCTAAAAGCAAGAGTTGAAGATTCTGCTGCTGAAGCCCGATTTCGCTTCTTCAGAGGTTTACATGCATCAGACAGATTTTTCGTTGCTGTAAAATAATTTTGGTTTACAAAGTGAAGTTTGGAACTTTAAAATGTTATCTCCCTGAAGCCATTTAAAATATTCCTTCAGATACAGGAAGGAATTATTTGGGTAAGTCTTGTGGGCACCTACATAGGACTGAGTGAACATGAAGCTTCTGAAGCCATGTATTTTGGCTTGATTTTAAAAATAAAGGTCTCCATTAATCAAATACGTGCTAAATGTTTTCCCAAATTTTTATAGTCTCATTTCTATTAAAATCAAAGTATCTCGTGACTTAAGACCTCTTTAAAGCAGAGGTAGCAGTTATATGAGAATGCCTATGTGAGCTCATCATAATCTGAGTACCACTAACACTCTGTTAAGAGAGAATTTATATACAGGAGCCAAGTACCACACATTAGCCATGGCACATCACCACTTCTACACCATGCAGGACTTGCTGAAGCTCGCTTGCCTTTGGCAAATCACTGTAACACCTGCAGAGACAGGCTCTGGTAGCAGTTACCTTCAACTTGAGCATCATTAACAAGTCTGACTTTGGTGTTTTGATCCAAGGCTCTACAGAATTCCCTCTCATGCTCCACACTGCCTCCCATCAAGCACAACGTGGGAGGACTAAAACCCCAAAGCACCGCTGACACTGACGGCCACTGCTCTTGTTTTACTGGGCCAGTGCAGGGGGCAAAGGGGAGCAGCAGGGTTTGTTCCCTGCTCGCCAAGACCTGGGGGGCACCAGCTTTAATCTGGTGCCATCCCACGGGGAACTTGTGAACTGCTGCTCTGAGTCAGCAATGCACAATTTCAGTCCAGGATCGAGCTGCAGGAGGGCAGTGAAGGAACAGGGCTCCCCCCCGGCTGCGGCACAGTGCCTGCAACTGCTCGCTGAGTCAGCAGAATTTAGCCGGCTGCCTCGGACAACCTGGGCATTGTAAAAGTATTTAATTGAAAAAGTTACATGAAAACTTATTCTGACCACATTACCTGACTGGTTCTTTTGTGAAGAGGAGGTTTCTGTGACCTTAGAAGAGTTTGTTTTTGCTGTTTTGTCATTGCTTGTCTCCCTCTGTCACAAAAAAAAATATGAAAAAATAAAAAAACTCCTAATTTATGAGTGGTTGGATACAACTGGCAAATAGTTCTGGATTTATGTTATTAAAAAGAAAGTGTCTTTACAAATATCTGAATGGTACTGTAGTTAAACTAGCCCCACTTAAATGAATTTTAGAAGTCATTTACAGCACAGGGCACAAACCCATAAACAAATGAGAAATATTAAAGAACACAGTACTTCAGCATCCCACTTATCCATCCCAAATTCAGCATATCAAAAGGGGGAGTGCTATACACAAAACTTGTAAATTATCCTTACTATTCTTTGTACAAACTGGCCAAATAAAGACCTTTAATTATTAAAGGTAAATTGCAGAATTAGAATAGAAATTTGAGAGTAAACCCTGTGCAGAAATCTAAGTCTCAGAGAGGCTTGCTTCCAACTCCACAACTTATAGCAGTGCCATTTTTAAAATTACTATGGTTAAGATTGTTTCAGCATTTCCAAAATAAAACCACTATTTTCAAGGGAGAATGAACAGCACCTAAATTTGCTCCAGATTGAGAATTCATGATTAAAAGTTTATGCCAAAAAGAGGGGAAGTTTTTGTCAAATCTTTGTCAAAATTAAGACATTGCTCCTTACATATGCCACTATTTTTTTCCATTTCCTATGTTACAAATTCATTCAAATCACTAAAGCTGTAGCCTAAAATACTTAACCATGTCATGCTTGCCTGATTAATAAGCACAACTCTATTGACCAGAAAGCTTTACACACATTTCCAATGCTTTACATGCTTTTTCACAGTCTTCATCTGACCATCAGTTTTACCAAAGATGCGCAGGTGAACGCCTCAAAGGCCAGGGAACTGATTTCCTTTGTAAAAATCAACACAAATGGCTACAGAGGTGCCATGCTGTGCTTTTACTGAGCTCTAAGCTGCCCTACCACCAATGCCACCAGAGGCTCCCACTACGGGTTTGCTAAGATTACTTCTTAGTAAAAAGTAATGAAAAATGAAAGAAAAGAGGGGGTCAGGAGGATGGTGCCTGACTCTTTTCCGTGGTGCCCAGTGACAAGACAAGGAGTAATGGCCATAAACTAAACCACACAAAGTTCCACCTCAGCATGAGGGAGATTTCTTTACTTTGGGGTGGCAGAGCATTGGAACAGTTGCCCACAGAGGTCGTGGAGTCTCCATCTCTGGAGACATTCCAAACCCACCTGGACACATTCCTGTGTAACCTGCTCTAGATGACCCTGTCTTGGCAGGGGGATTGGACTGGATGATTTCCAGAGGCCCCTTCCAATCCTAAGGCTTCTGTGATTCTGTGAAAATGTACAGGATAGTTCATTCTTAAATTTAAAGCACACTTTACAGAACCCCCGTTTTGTTAATGTGCATTTTATATACATCATCAAAGCAACAGCAAACAAATTAGTTTTTCAAAACCTCCATATGGGCACTTATGGCTTGGTTACTTTATGTGAAAACATTCTGATTTTGTAAATAAGAATTAAGGACAAAGGGAGAGCATAACCCACAACTCTTGTGCAAGAAGTAAAATGTCATGAAATCAAAGCTCCTCCTATCCAAAATTATTGTACCTAAAGCCTGCAGGTAAAATGGGAGTAGCAGAAAGAAGGTGTATGGTTAGTGTTTGCTTTTTTGAATCATTACATAGACATTTTCACTGTCATTCACTGGATGTTCTACTAAGCAGCAGCATATACAGCTGCCAGTGCCTTGGGAAAAAGAAAGAGAGAATTCCTAAAACAAACTATAAACCATATCTGACCTTTCTGTGGAGCACAACCCTGCTATATGCATTCAGAGTTTCCAAACCACCTAATATTTACAAACATCAAACCCCTTGTAAGCAGTTCTGATAAACTGACCAGAGAGAGAACAACATTTTTTAAATGCACATTATAAAGTCAGGGGTATTCATACCCATTAGTGCTATGAATATTATGGGAATCATTCATCTCATTTAGTGATTTGTTTTCCTGCTGGCATATTCACATGTGTGTCACAGCACCAAATATACCAGAACCTCTCAGGCATGAACTATACTGCAACCACCTTTCATCCTGCTTGTGGGAATGCAGATAATTGTAGGGTACAAATGCTGGTGGGACAGGAAAGTACCTTTAGAACAGTCAAATCAAGGACTTTATAGGAGGAATTAATTATAATAAGTAAACTTCATTATTCCATGCATCTAATGTTTATAGTATATTCAAATCAATCAGACAAGTTTAAAAAGGTTTGAAAAACTTCTCCTAGAAAGTCACATGAATATGCAATGACTAACCCATTCCAGCAAGAAGTGCAAAAACCAGTTTTGGCCCTTCTTTCTCCAGAGGTAACAACATTAAGAATTATCTCTGTCCCTTGCTAATCAGCTCATTAAGTCTATCTGAAATTCTCTTTTTTTTTAATATTAAACTCTAAGACAACAAGTTGTCTTAATATCCACAATATCAACAGAAGTAGCAAAATAACCAGCCCACCAAACAAACTGACACCTACAAATAAGACCTCCACAACTCATTAAAAAAATAAATCTACTACCTTTCCTTCTCTTAGCTTGTTTCATTTCATTGCTGTACACCACTGAAATTCTGAGCTTAGGTCTATGGTACTCACAGTACGGTATGATACTGCAATAAAACACCTGAACACATGTGAGAGCTAAGCTTTCCACACAAGTAAAACCCATGGAATCCACTGCTCTACATGCATGACTAAATAAACCTGTGCCTGAGTCTCCACAAGGTTTGTGCTGTGTCCACATACATAGTGACCTGTGTAAGGAAAATTCTCATTCTCACAAGCAAGCTAACCAGAAAAGGAGCCTGAAATTTGTGTGATAAATAAACTTTTCCTGCAGAAATATAAATTTACTGCAGTCTCCTAACCCCAAAAAAGGGTCAGCATGCCACTCTGAAGTGTCCTATAGCCTTCCTGTTTGTGAAAAGTAGTCTTTCTGTTTTGCTTTACTTGCTTTCCTCTCTTCGGACTTAAAGTCAGAAGATACTGGCTAAAGATATTTCTTTTACATTCCGGTAGAACTAACTCTAAATCAGGAGGAAAGACAAAGAACTACAGAGCATAACAACACAGAGAGGTCATGCCTCCCTCTGCACATTCCTTTGGGAAACAGTTTAAGTAGCAAGTGCAACTTGTCATACCTGCATCCTCAGAACCAAAGGAAAAATCCCACAGTGGTAAGCTCACATGGAGCTCTGAATATTGACAACAGTTTGGTATGATATATGGACATTTCTTTTTTAATCCTGAAAATGGAAATGCTGACAAACTTAACTACAGCAATGTGACTGGTGCTGCTATAAATCAACCCCAACAAACCAATGACATAATTACCTTCCGATTATTCTGTTTATCCATCCTGAGTCTTTTCCTAGGTGCTTCCTGAACTTCAAAATCTTCTGTAGGCTCCTTTGTCCTCTTTTTTTGGTTTCTTTTATTTCCATGTAAATTACCTTGGGATGGGGGATGGGGGAAACTCACATGAAAAATAATCTAAAACTTACTTTGAAATTATTTGAACTGATCTAGTTATTTAAGGTACTTTTCTTTCAGTCATTATTTTTAAAACATGGTTAAATATTAACACAGTTTGATGACCTCTTAATGCTTAGGGTCTGGTTTCTGGGGCTGAAGACTAACTCTAGAACAAATCTAAATCAACTACTTCATACTCAAGTTGTTTTACAAAGATGAGTCTACCTGTACAAGCACTGGTTTAAGATCTGAATGTTACTGCCCAACATTTATTTCATATCATCAGACTGCATGTGATTGAGCTGTACAGCTTCTAACTCTCCTGCCACTTTGTAACAGTGCCTTTCCACTAAAATGACTTTCTAAGTCTCCTCCTTAAGCCTGCTTTAAGTGGTGACATCTATTATGGGGCCTCTGCAAAAGACAGGATATCACCAACTGTACAGATTAATTCTCTTTCTGGTATGGCAATTCCAGACTCTAACAAGCTGACTGTATTTTACATGAGACCATAAGATCCCCTTGCCTTTATGAACCAGAATCCTATGAACAGAACCACACTGGCCATTTTAGACCACCAAGTTATTTATGTATTTAGATGGTTGTTCACTGTAAAGTTCAAGCAGCTGCTAAATACAAAAGGTCAGTGAGTAATCTACATACCCCTGCCAAAGGTTCCACTATTGTCTGCACCTCAAAAAGATAGATGAGGGTTTGGGAAGTGGTCTGTTTCATCAAGATGAAATGACAACATAATCAGACTCTCAAGTACTCTCTAGTTTATGAAGCTACAGAGTATTATTAGTATGAAAATTGCAAGCTCCAGGGGCACAAATATGTTAACTGAAAATTGCCCTACAGCTACAAGCATTCTATTCCAGTGGGAACAAATGTCTAAATATTAAAAATATAGCAACTTGAAAATATGGATCATTTTCAAATTTACGTTCTTATCTAAACAATCTAGGACATATTCTGTGATCCAACTGAATCCACAAAGCAGACTGAAATGGCTCCAGGAGAACCTGCTACTTACAAAAAGCCAGCAAAAGAAATCCCACAACATTCTTCCAAGTTTAAGATAAGAAGATTTGAGATGGGGAACAAGTGAACTGACATATTTTCATCTGTAGGTAACTATAAATGTACACAATATATGTACTAGAAACACCTGGTACAGGTACAATTTCAATTACATTTCTTGCAATATGACACTGAGGAAGGTGAACAAAATTCAGCACTACAGTGTTAAGATATTTAATTTGGGCTCCATTAAAGTTCTAATGTCAAAGAAGACAACATCTGAGATAAAATAAAGAGATTATGATACGTGGGCGATTACATAAAAAAATACACTCAACAGCTACTTATAATGATGAGCTATTTGCACAGAACACAAATTTCAATTACTTCTGGATCTTGATCTCCTTTTAGGTGAGTCTTGAAACACTTTACGTTTGGCCTCTCCAATATTCTTCAATGATGAACCTTGAGAGATACAGAACGTGTTTTTTTTTTAAACTGATATCCAAATATTTAACACTTAAAATTTAAAGTTAAAAACTTTTCAATTTTCCACAAAATGATGTTATTTCACACACACACACAGATAGTTAACAAAACTGACTGCCATTTTTATACAAGTTTTTCCAAGTCTCACAAACTTTCAAACACTCCCTCTCATTCTTGTCATTGCCCAAAGCAGCACCTGTTGGCTTCTAATACTTCCATATAAGTCTTCTTACAGTGCTGTGCAGCTATTTAAATTTGAAAAAATGATAGCTAGTTAAATTTGATAAAGTTCATGCAAATGGCAAACTATCTTCTTCCTCCTCCTTTCTCAAGTAAGCGACTCCAAACCCCCTCAAATATTTTGGAAAACAATCAAGACTGTTCATCAAAAAGAAATACCAGAAAAAAGCAACAAAAATACAAGGAGAAAAAAATAAAGTATTTGCAAACTTGCACAAAGTCCTAAAATCCTTGAGTAGCACAATAAAATGCCAAATGGCTGAAGGGTACAGAATAAAGTCTGGAATTGCTCTTCCTGAGTTGATGATGATGTGAAGTAATACACTTTAGGCATATGTGAAGAAAAGGTGTAGCACTGATTAATTTTTTAAAACCATTTCTAACTGTTCTATAAAAACAACATCTCAAATTTTACTAGCAGTTAACACTTCATCTTCCCTTCCCACCATCCACTTGTAACAAGCAGTGGATGCAATGGCAGCTGCTTATGGGCAGAAGAAGAATGAGAAATCAGCAATGTCTAAACAGCAGAAGTTTTACATATAACAACTTTTCAGAACAATGAGCAAGAAATGTAGACTTCATGGGTTGCGTTTATTGTAACCATTGGCATTCCTTTGCTATTGGCACAAACACCAAGAATTAAAACTGGAAAACAGTGAAAGCTGTTTTCCCTACAGGGTCTCAAATATGTGCTTAGTTTAACGCCACTATGTATATCAAATTTAGTTAGAGTACACTAGCACAGTTTTACGTTTACCAGAGTCTTCTTCAGATTTGGGAGAGGTCACTATGGCAAACTTTGTGTTATAGCGAGCTTTCTGTTTTTCACTAAGCATGTTCCACTGCGATTCCAGCAGCTCTTCAATCTCCTCACTTGAAGCATCTGGATGTTCAGCAACCACCTACACATGCAGAAATAGGGTTGAATTAAAAAAAAGTGACCATTGGAAAGAATGGTGTACACACTTCCATCACTTTGGAAAACCGGATAGAACAATATCTAATATTTCTGCTGTAGACAGAACTAGAATAAAACCTACTGTATCCAGTTTTGCTTTGAATAACCACTGCTCTCTCTGTCTTTAAAGAAAAAAATTGTCTAGCTTATTCAGAAGTATTAAGACTAATTTTGGAATTATCAATTTGCCTTTTGCCATTCAAAAAATGGAGTAAGTATAAATCTTGTCCGGCGGTCATTAAAAAAAAAAAGGGTATTGTTTCTCAGTGAAGTTTAAATATAGATCCACAAATGACAGGCCAGCAATACTGGAATATACACTTGCCTAGAAAGAAATCCATCAATTCAGAGCAAAACTCATTAATCACAGAACTCAGCACACCTAACTCAGCAGAGATTTACATAAGTTAGCATCTGATGTAACATTTTCCTGCACTGATTCATCATTTTTGTATTATGCATATGAACACTAGGAATGCACAAGCTGTGCATCTTTTTTAACGTTATAAGCAGGACACATAATAACCATCAACATGGAGTTTAACAGAGTTTCTAGAAGTATATTCAAAAACAACAACAAAAATATCCAGCATTAAAAAGAAAGAAAAAATCCTCCCAAACTCCTTCACTATACCCCTACTTCTACTTAAGGAAAATCAGATTTGATTAATTATACAAGTCAGAAAACTCTACGCTTTTACAGAAACGAAACACTAAGTTTAAAAACAATCCTTCTCATCTTATTACCCAGCATTCCCCAAAATCCCATCTGAGTGATGTAACTGATACCCCAAAAACACAGAGCAAACTAAAACCTCAGTCAAGAAAGCCAGTTGTTCAAAGAGCAACACCATTCAACAGAACAGAAATACAATTTTTCTGGTAAGGTGAAATTATTAAACCTAATTTCTTAGAATTTAGGGTCTTAAAACTACATTTCCTGTTACCAAACAGGATGCAAGTGTGACTGTTGCTTTTCCAGGTGTTAAAATAGTTGCAGCACCTTCCTCCCATTGGTCAGTGTCTAGTATGGAAATCCATGCTTTAAGTTTTCTCCTAGTAGAATTGTCTTGTTTCTAGCTGGTATAATCTATCTGCAGAAGGCTTGAGGAGTACAACCACCTTTGAAAGCCTCTACTCGATCTTGATTAAATTCCAACAACTGGATTCACATTATGGAAAGGGAGGAACATAAACCCACAACATACCCCCTTCCACAAATCTCACTTCTTCAGAACATGAAATTGGCATCAATTTTGACTGTTGTCACTAATGTACAGGTCATCGTGCTCAATGAGGGCACAGAGCCATTTAATTCTCCAAGAAATAACTAGATGTATTCGGAGAAATGACACACACATTAGTATTACCTCCAGTCTCAACAAAATAAGAATAAAAATAACTTTCAGCTGACTAGCAGCACTGTGAAATGACAAGGAAAAGGCCCTCAAAATTCTTAATGGTGAAGGGACCCTTGCAAATGAGTCCTCCAAGGAAAATGCTCAGTAGTCTTCTCCAAAGTCTCCATGTTAGTGAAATTATTCCTTAATTTTCCTCACAACAGACTCAAGGCCCAAATCAATTAATGTAAACAATGTAGCTCTCAGCCTCTCACTTGAATACCTTCAAGAGTGTCAGACACTCTTAAAGATACCTTTATCTCCAGTCAGACACTTCCTTCCCATGCTTACTAGCCTTGTCTTTTTCACAGGGGAAGCACACAATACAATAGTACAAAATACATCTTTACTCCTTTGGTAACAGCACAAAATACTTAATGCATCACTACAGCCACAAAAAGTGCTCCCAGCTTTCAGCACCTCCCTCAGGGATGTGGCAAGTGTGTCTCTTAAATCATTAAAAACATTCTCCAGCAGTTAAATAATAATAGAATCAAACTGAATATATGAATCTCACTACCACACAGAGCCAGACTCCAAGCAAGACACAGCAGAAATGGCTCTACTTTTAAGAGAACTCGGTATTGTTAGAGGCCCCACAAGAGGAGTCTTCAGCCATCCCTTCCCAAGACTGGGGACTGAGGGCCTCTTCTTGGTCTGTAATGTTCTTTTTTTCTCAGTTTCTACATGCAAATACAAAGCCATACACTAAACTCTCCAATGCCACCAGTACAAGAAGCTCAAAACCAGCTTTGTTTTTCAGCCAACATTATCACTCTTCCTAAAGCATCAGAACATCTACGACACAGCACGACAAACTCTTGGTGAAAGTCATGCAAGTTGAACCAGATAAGCCTAACAGAAGGGGACACACCAAATCTTGGATGAGAATCTCCACCTTCCACCAAGGGCATGAACCCGCCAGTTTAAAAGCAACATGAAAGGCAAAAAGCATAAATATCTAAGTTGGTGTTTCCTCACTTTGCCAGTCAAATTCCAACCAAGACAAAGGGAAGACAGGTTCTTCTGATGATCAGTTAGAGGTATCTGCAGCTTTCACAACCTAGTTCTGTTCTACCCACAGAAGTGTTTCTGTACTTGTTAGAACGGATCACACTTTCAGGCAGATTTGGGTTTTCATGACAGATCTTATTAAAAGGTATTCTAGGCAGAAATGGTAGGATGCCCTCTCTCTAAAAATATGTCATATTTTTAAACTTATTTCCTTCTACTTAAACTTTGTGCAACATTAGCCACTATCATCAGGGAGAATTTCAAGTTTAAGAAAGTTTTTCAATTTCCTGAAATGACACTGAAGAAAAAATATTTCCTCAATTTCATATATTCTAATAGTCTTCATATTTTCCATCGATTAACTTGAGAATTACAGTATAACCACAGTAGGGAACAAAGCCTGATAAATGGCACAGAAAACAGAAATACCAGGGACTCAGCACATCTCTTCTCTGCAAGGTGTGTTTGGCTGAGTCCATAAAGCCAGCCATCATAATCTCATTTCTTCCAGAGAAGCAACTGTATGTCCCTCAATATTGCAAAAGACTTCTTGCTATGTACATTGAAGGCCAAGGTAATTCCCTCTTGCAATGTCACTTACAGAAGAACTGTGAATAGAACTCATGTGTCTCCAGCATGAGACAGATGATTTACCCACACAGCTTTTCATAATTAATATGTCAAAATCTGTATTTAATGGTCTGGCTACAAAACCATTTCATTTCCAGAGCCAGCAAACTGCAATGCCAATGCTCTTCTCAACTTAATCAAAGCCACTAAAAGGTTTATGTAACACTGTGCTCATTTTCATTCTCAACATTACCTTAAGTTTCAATGATCAAATAAGATCCCAAGTTGAACCACAACTAATGGACTTCCATCCAACAGAATCTGCTTCCAATATTTCTTTATAAAGTTTACATCTATTAATTCTTTTCTAATACAAGTATGCTATAATGAAGTCAACCATTCAGTAGCTAAAGAGTATGACAAAGTCAGCACTAACTTCCTGATCCTTCTGTGAACAATATGTGACAGTACAACAAAACATAAGATATCACACTAGCTTCAGATCATGGAACAGTACTGTAAAAGGAGCAAAAGGTTGTAAGGAAGAAAAATGATAGTCCTGATTTTAAAGTAATGAGCTACACCAGCAGTAGTGCTTTTACAATTTTAAGTCTTCCTAAAAAGTGTTGATAATAAGGTATTTATTTATTCTACCTTGTATTAGAGTGTAAGTGCCTCAAGAGGACCTAGTTTCTGTCCCAGAAGATTGCACACACTGACAGTGATTTTTACAAGCTCTGGTAAGCAGCTTCTTTTGAAGCTCAGCAAAAGGTTCTGGATAAGTAAATTAAGTTTTGAGGTGTTCAAAGAGAAAGGAACACCCAGAATCAACTGAGCCATGTCCTCAGAAAGAATGTAAAAGCTATCTACAAGCAGATTGCCATGAACAGCATAATCTTTGTTATATTTGCCTGAGCATATACGTATACATATATATTATATTGTACATACATTAAAGACAAAATATGGCTAATACAAAGGACTATTGGTGTATTTGGGAAGATACTAACACAACTTTTGCTTGAAATCCAAAAGCAGTTATCACCATCTTGTTTATATTGCTCACTTACATTCCCTTCTTTCTCTGTTTCTGTCTAGAACAAGACTGGATGCAGGCATACCTTGTAAAACCCAGAATGGTATAGATTGTGCAGCAATAACTAATTTTTGTTTACTAAAGTAAAGAAGTTTCTTCAAGTACAGAAATGAGAAGAGGCAATCAACAATAATAATAGCTAAAAGAGACTAACCTCATCTCTGTACTTCTGACAAAAGACCAAAAACTGAGATACTGCATCGCCCTTTCTGCTTCGTGGAGTAGACACTGGAGTTTTCTTTCTATTGAGAGGGGAGCCTATCCCTCTTTTGGATTCTGCCTGTTCAGATGACTTCTGAGGAGTAGTATTCTTATCCTCCAACTGACTGCTCTCTTGCACATCATCAGCAGCAGAGAGTTTTGATGTCCTTCTCCTCCTCTTGCTGGGAATGCCAGACTCCTTCATTGATTTCAGATTTGGAGTGGTTTCTTCATGTGAGTAGGATGACTCATCCATCTCCTCCAAGGGTTCCACAGCAATGCCAACCTCCTTTGCCACTCGAGGATTAAGGTGAGGTCTGTCCCTGACATAGATGAAGGTGTACTTGGCCTTGCGCTCCTCCACTGTCATGCCCACTGCTTCACTGGCTTGCTTCACGCCCATCTCCCACTGCGGCCGCAGCTTCCCTGACACCGGCTTCAGCATCTGCAAGAGGAGACAAGCCCCTGAGCAATCTGCCCACTTGTGATTTCAAAATGCTGACATTAACATCAAACAATCCCAAGAGACTAACTGTCATGCAGGTTTGTAATGCAGAGTTCAAATGGAGCTGTATTTGATGCTACTGATACCACAGATGAATCCATGACAAGGCAGACTAATGTTTACTGAGTAACAAACAGTGGCGAACCACCCCATCTTTTAGATCTGTAAATGAAATGTAAGACTCCTGTAAAACAAGCTGTCTTTAAGCTTTTTATAATACCTATTTATATCTGTACATCTCTGTAATGCTAAAATAAAAAGCTCCAAATCTTGCCTGATTTGGTAACCTCTTACCTTTATTTTCTCTGCTTTAGTGAGGGCTTGTCTTGCACTCTCTTGACATAACTGTTCAAACTGGTCTTTTTCTTTGAAGGGTACCAGGCTCTTCTCAAATATCCAGGCTCGCTCTGGGGCATCTCCAAAAAACTGAACGTGATATTGTCGAAAACTCTTCTTCTGTCCTGAAAATTTAAAAAAAAAACCACGTGTATTTAAGATATAGACTCTGGTAAGCCCCTGCAGACTTGAAGTGTGTAAGCTGCTACAGTTGCCATAACAAAAGCACAATAAAACTGGATAAACTTTTAAAACCCCACTTAAATCAGCCTGAATGTCTCTGAGATATGCATGAAGTCTGACCCAAAAGCTCAATAGTTTACTTTCCAGCAAGAACATGCCTGGCTAAATTAACTCTAGGTTACAATCACCTGCCAGCTTTCCATGTATTTTTTTTTACTTTCCATGTAGTTCTGGGTGCTTCTGAAAATGAATTTAGCACTTTTTTCTCAATGAACACTGAAGAAGTTCCACAGTTTGGAGAGCTTGTGCACTCAGCCTCCTCTCTAAGTCTCATAAACTCTGTCTTTCAATATTCTTTAACAGAGACACATCATCAACTGGTGTTAACCCTCGCAATCAAAACTTCCTATTAATCAATATTTTTCAGGAATCAAAGACATCATTAAAGGATTTGGCTGGCAGAAGGGAGAATGGAATGATAGGAGTAAAATTTTGATATCTAAATATGAAACATTTTTTCTTCTAAGACTAAAAAATATTCCCTTTTTTCCCCTAGAGAAACAGAAGGAATATTGTCTCACTGTGGCACGATACAGGCATAAAACCTGTTCCTTCCAAAGGTCTCAGCTATTCTACAGAGAAGGAGGAAGAAACCACTTTCAAAACTCATCAAAGGGCTCATAGTTAACAGCGAATTTCCAAAAGGCCAAGGTAAGAGATCACACTTCAGATACCCTCTAACACCTTGTTCATTGGTTTGAACTTGGTTTTGTAAAGTGTTCAAATTAGGATCTTGTTTAAAAATAGAAAAGGTTTCAAGCTGCACTTCTGTGTTTGCAAATTCAATCCTGCAGTACCTGTGGTTCCTCCAGGGTCACCACACCAGTTTGTCCAACACATAGACTGGACAGCAGACAAACTCAGGGAAGGATGGACACCCAGTAGGGGCAAACAGCATCCACAATTCTGTTACAGGTGACTTCAAAGTAGGTCTAGATTCCATCAGGAATTCCATTATTCATACACTGCATGTCTTCAGGCTTAGTCACCAAACACATCTAGTTGACTACTTCATATTCTATTTTTGGGGTTTCTAGAGTCAGAAAGAACTTTCTTTTCAAGGTGATTCAGCCAATAATGGTGATTATTTTAACAGGGGATTAATCTTGCTGTAAAATGTGGCATCTGGAAGGGTAATGTGAAATCTACCTAATTAATGGGATGGGCAAAAATTTTAATATATACATGTAATGTTTTATAACAATTACAAACTTATACTATATATAAAAGCATCTATGAGTACTACAAGAACTACAATGACTCATCTGAGATCAGATACGAGAATCTAGAGGAAGGGCAGAGGGAAACTCTTGGGATTGCACCCATCACACATCCAATCAGTAGTCTAACATATGTTCCAGTGTTGTGTAGTCAGGAACAAGTCTCTTGCACAGCAATCACTTTGTGCTCATCAAGAAAACGTTTAAGTAGTGACTACACAGCTCTTAGGACTTAATCTGTGTATTTTACCAGGATGCCTTGGCTGCATACAGAAATGCCACAGCCTACATTTCCAACCTCCTGTAAAGATCTGCCAAGAGCCCATTTGCCAAGCAGGCAGGCACTGTGCTCCTTCTGCACTGTAATGCTGGACAGCTGGAATTGCTTAGTAAGGAGACTAAGTAATAGTGCCTGCCACTAGAGTCACAGCACCTAGTGGTGAATCTTCAGGTATCCTCTGAGAGCTGAATTTGTACCAATGCTCCTGGAGAAAATAATGGCATTCATTAACAGTTGTTACATAGGGAAACTTAATTTTTGGCCCACAGAATCCTGAAGCAACTAATTACTGGCAGTTTGGGAGAGTGTTCTGGGTACCCACCACTTCCCTGGGGCTTCTCTGTTATCTGAGCATCTGTGGTTGACCACAGCCAGAGACAGGATATTCAGTGAGCTGGAGCTTTAGCCAGACTCAGCACAGACTTTCTTACATGAAAATCTAACTCCCGTAAGTTGAAAGGTATTAATTTTTATTAAGCCTAATCAGCTGGAATGATCAAATCAAGTATCAACATCCAGAACTTCAGACTGCTAATAAACACTTGATCCTAAGCCTAGACATGAGAAATACAGAGATGTAGCTCAGTGTTTCTAAAACTCCCTGATAAAAGACCTTTTTTTTTTTGCAAGAAGAGACTTTTGATAGTGCCTAAATAATAAAGAGTAGGTGGAAGGTAAGACTGAAAATACCTACTGACAGAAATACACAGATCAGAATGCATTTAGTAGTCAGGATGGCTGCTCAGACCCTGACCAAACTCCTCGAGGAAAAGGCAGGCCCAAACCAACTCCAGAGCAAATATGAGAAATCACCATCATTCCCATTATTTAAAAGAAAGGGAAATTAACATTACAAAGTATGTGAGCCCTTCTTTCTGTTCATGCTCCAGAGGCTGCATTCACACATTTGGTACTGGGTTTTCCTGGGTTGGTTTCTATAGTTTCTGATAAAGATGCACCACGAAGATTCTGGATAATGAATATAAACCTTGCTCCTTTCAAGCAACAGAGCAATTGTTAGGAGCAAATACACAGCTCTACCACCCTCAAAATCCATCTCTTTATGTCATAATAGACCTAATAATCCAAAGACTAAAAATGACAGGGACTGCCTGATCCAAACTCTGAAAGACTGCTACAAGGAAAATTTGTCTGCGGACTCTGTAATAACCATTTCAACAACTGTATTATGAACGCTTGAAAAGGTTCTCAAGAAGCCACTTAGTCTACTACCAATTTTGAATCTAGTTATAATCCTAGAGATATTAATTCAATTTGTTCTTAAAAACCTCCTACGAATGAGATCAGACCATTTCTAATGGGCAATCCACCCCAGTGCTTCACTGCTTTCAGCCCCTCCAACTCTTTCTTAATGTGTAGTCTAAACATTTATTGCTACTAAAGCCTCAAAAAGTTTCAGGTATCAGAACAGAGGACAAAAGTGCAAATAAGATTAAGAAATTGTGCAGATTCATTCCTAAAAATTTCATTAATACTAGGTAGTTCCTGCATTTAAAATCAACCAATATTGTCTGTAACTATCAGTATTGACTCTAAGAATCAGAGAAAATTTAGCTGCCTGAATTATGGATTGCTTTTAGTAAATCACAATCATCAGGAATATTTCATTCCCATCAACTTTAATAAAATTTTTGGCCTGTATCAATTTACCAAGCATTTCCACAGAAACAATGAAAAACACTGTTAGGTTTGGGTTTTTTTCCTTTTTTAAGAAGACTCCACACAGTTTGACAGCTCACAATTTTGGTATCTTTCAGAGAACACCTGAGTTAAAAGACACACTGCTATATGCTCAAGAATAGCATTCACATGATTTTAACATTCCTGCTGACAACCAGTTGCTGATCAACTGCACAGATGAGGAACAGAATTCTTCCAAAGCAATCATTTTGTACATCTGAAGAAATCTGAATGACATACCTTTTAGTTTAGTGTAGGCATGGAGAACAGGATCAGCAGAAACCATGCATGGCCACCATGGGAAACCAGACACTTTTGACCACACTAGATCTCCTATATTATACTTCAACAGATGGACTTTTTCCTCTTTGACGGTGCTTTGAGTTTGATCTCTCTTAGCAGGAGCCTTAAAAAGAAAAAAGAAAAGCCAAACTGAACATAATTTTTTTTTTCAGATATGCATCAGTGGTAATAGAAGGAGGAAAATAAGAAATAGTTCATAAAAATAAAGTGCTGCCATGTTTGCTAGTAAACAATAATTGCATTTCATATCTAATGAAAACGTTAAACTTTAAGTCATAGCTTTTGTTCTCTAACAGTGAAAAAAATCCACAATCCAGTTACAGTTTAGTTTTTAATTAGAAATATTGGCAAGTAAGCTGTGGTTTGCCTTTATCTTTTCAAATAACTTCTGAGAGACCATCAGGAAGGCTTAATTTGATTTCCAATACATTACCTGAGCACTGGATGTAGATGTGGAAAAGTCAACCTCCCTCTGTATTGAATATTATTAATCAAGTTAGTGCTATACACACTATTAGATTAAAACAAACAAACAAACAAAAAAAAAAACCTCAAAAAACCAAAACCAAACAAAACCCCCAGACTAGAACAGACTGAAATAGTGTCTTTATGTCTGAATAGAAACTACAGAAATAACCAGTTTTAGAACCCCAAGCCCTCCATCTTTCAGCTGATTTTCACATACTGAAAACTTGTAACATGAACCATTCCCCACATACTTTTCTGAGATTTTTTTTTCCTGTGCCAGTTCTAGCACTAAAAGTTTGTGAGTGCTCCATTGATGCTGTAAAGTTATTTTAGCTATTGGAAAACAATGACAGAACTATTTCCACTTCAAGGGATAGATTTAGCTACAAGGGTGTTTCATGTTCCCCTATGACAGACACATTTTTACTACTTCATAACAAAGTCCAGCAACACAGGCATCTATTCACCAGCTAAAACCATTTCACAGAGTTAGCTGCATTTTGTCTCTTTGGCTTCATCTGTTCTATTTGATAGAAATAGAGTGCACCTTTACCTAGGTAAGCACTAACTCTGTAAAAAAGCACAGAAGGTATTACAGACCTATCACATATTTTATAAAATCATGTATTTTGAATCTCCTTTTTAATTTTCTAGTACTAAATTTATGTGCAACATTTATCATTCATCTTGTATAATACCAGCTCATCATTCAGAAGGCAGTTAAAATTAATTAGAAGAAGCAAAAGGAAAGAAAGAAGACAGCTAAGAAAGCAGAAATCTAGAATTTAGAAACAAGTACTTGGAGCATTATGCTGAACGAGTAGGTCACTTTACCTTGTACATATTTTCAAATCCAGCAAATACTCTCATAAATAATTACACATTATATTCCAAACACAACTAAAACTCTGATGTGCTGCAACTGCACAGAGATTTATTTGCAACTCAAACATAGAGAGGTACATCCTGTCAAAACCCCTAAAACTCAAGGTACTCAGCAATCCATTTCTCAAAGCTTTTAAAACTCTGTTTGGTAAACATACATGAAGCCATGTCCTCTGATTGCTAGGGACAATTACTCATCCAGTGATTCAGCTTTTCTGATGAATTCTGACTTGGTTCATGTGACTCCAACTAGAGCTACATTCCCATGTCTCAAGGTTTTTGGCTCTCTGAGGATTCTCTAAGACTGTCAGAAAACCCCTCCTGCAAACTGCCTCAAGTCCAGCACTATCAACAGACCTAAACGATTCCAAGCAGATGTGAAAAATCAAATGCTCTTTCTAGCAGTTAAACATGATGTGAAAAATTATGCTTAAAAACCAAAAATTAAGAAGCCCATATGTCAGGGGCAGGTCTGGAAAAACATTAATCCTAACACAACAAACCAACTTCAGCATTTCCGCTGAAGAGGTAGGATGGAATTTTTTTTCAATGAATCAACTTTTCAGAAATGTGAAAGTTACTGAGGAGTCTGAAACTCATTTTTAATTTATGACTCCCTCTATTCCTCAGAAAGTGCAACTAAGCTACAAAGATTTACGCCTCTAGTCTGAGAGGGAGCTGGCTGGAATAATGAAAAGGCTCTAGCAGTGCTTCTAACTGCAGCATAATATAAAATCCAGGGGTGGCAGTACAGGGGTGAATATCACATTCCAATGTGTCTACAAGCACTTCACAGAATTTTAGAAATGCCCAGAATTCTTTTACTATACTAGATCATGGTAAAAAACTTGAAAATTATAGGCTCTGACAAAACCTGCAGGGTTTATCTGTGGTGGGCTTGATGTACTTATGTTTTTTTCTATTGATAAAACATTCATACTTTAGAAGAATGGCAAAATACAGCACAGCATTCAATATCTATGGAGCTCTCATATGAGATTTTTAAGAAGTCTATAGAAAATATCACCACCCGCTCACTTCCATCTTACTTTCCAACACCATTCTGGCTTAGTTTGATTTTCTCTTTCTGGGAAGTGCTCTGATGTATTCCATAGGTATCCCAACAGTGAACAATGAGGTGCAATATCTGGCATGCACTTTGGACATGCAGCTGTAGGGCACCAACAGTTTGTTCAGTACTCCCTCTCAGTAACATTTTTGCAAACCAAATGCACTCACATGTATAGATTTTACTTCAGTATCCAGGTAGGGTTATTTTAATTATTAATGCAAGGGGGGAGAGAAATAATTTCTAAACAAATTTGCCACCCAATCCCCTCATGGTACCTCTCTTCTCATATGCTGAGGACTGAAGCTCCTTTATAAGACCCTTGTATTCTCTGCATTTTTAAATAATAAGAGATCACTGTCAAGTTACAAAGTGGTATAGAAGAAAAGTAATTCAGCTTGCAGTTTCTTTTTCCTCCCAAAGGAAACAGAAATTGTTGTTTAAAGAAGTCTGAACTCATGACAATATGCGGTCAGACAGCACAGGGCATCTGAGTGCACCCGTGAAGATGGACAGGCAGGACTAGAAGCACAGACCTGGGGGCTGTGTGAATGCAGGGAAGAAGAATGCAGGGAACATCTCTCCTGCCAGGCCTGACAATTCTTCCTGTGATGACACTTAAGCAAACAAATTAAGATGGGAAACTCCTGGCTTAGAACTCAACTGTAAAGAAAGGCAAGATCACACAAAATCAAACTATTTTAAAATGCCTTCCCCTCAGATTTTGGCTCCATTGTGTCTTTTTCATGACTTCTTTTTTCTTCAAATTCTTCACTTGTAATTAGATCTTCTACCCATTAATGTCAACAGCCTCCCTGGGCTGCAGAGGAGCACAGAGCACACTCTGGTTCTGTCACTGCTAAGTAAGTCTGGACTGCCCTGCATATGCCCCATCCCATTACCTTTAGCTGCAGTTTTGCCAGAATTAAAACAAATTAATTGCAGAACTTCCTTCCCCTCTCCATCCTTAATTATAGGCAAGCTCTGCAGCCTGAGGAACTCCCATCTCAGTCACCCTCGCCCCAAACTTTAAACCAGCTACACTAAACATCAGAAGGAAACAGCTTGGGATCAGAGTACTTTTGTACTTTAAGGAATTTGAGGATTTTGTTCCCCTTTTAAACACGAGACTGCAGAGACTTTACAAAGATGGGCAGTGCTGAGGTGGTGGTGATGACTCCCACACAGACTAATCCTAACACTGGATACACAAACCATTTCACAGGCTTTGCACTACTCAGGATGGCAGACACCAAAATTCCTGACTTTCTTGAGTAATGAAACAATTGCTTGGAAAGGCAGCTAGATGGATTTCAAGTTTATTTTGTCCAGGAGGATGTGGAGTGTGAAAATTGAGTAATTCCTTTACGGCAACTGAGTTTTCCTTTGAGAAATCATGACTAGAGGAGAAGCAGCATCCTCAAAAACTCATCTGGGTCAGCAGCTGCAACAGGCTGAGAAGGACTGAAAAATAAAACAAAAATTTAACATGCCTTTCCTCTTTCCTTAACATGTGACAGATTTGTTTGTCATTCCCTCAGCACTTTCACAGGCAATGAGTGACAGGCAGATTGACAAGAATTCACAACACTGCTGTCAGCACTCTACCAGCCCAAAGTGGCTTGGCCATAGAAAACACTACATTTAATTAACTTTGGCTACATTTGCCCCCCCAAAAATCCAATCAACTTCCATTTAGTCCTAATCTGCCTGAATATGATGAGATAAGAACACACCATTAATAATAGGTCATTTCAAAGCTTAAAAGTATCTTTAAATGACCAAAACCAAACTCATTTAAGGACAGCATCTTTACTGCATTGAGAGCTTTAGGTTTGTTTGTAGACTCTTCTACAAAAACACCATGATGTGTGTTTAGTAAACAAGGGACTAAGGTAGTTTTTTTTAAAACACCTAGAAGGCTTATTAGGTGGTGTCAGATTGAGATTACTTTATCCCTTTTAAAAGTACACAGTGGTGTTTTGTCTGTTATTTCAGATACTGTGTCTGTATATGCTCATGTGCACACATATGCAAGGAATTATAACCCTTCAAAATTATTGCAAATTACCTTGAGCATCAAAGAACTTTGACTTCACTATATAAACTTGAAAATCTATAGAAATCATAAAAAAAACACCATTCCTCTACTAATTGTCACAAAGGGATTATACAAAGAACAATGTTGAGAACTGGTGAAATTATCAACTCTTCACATCACAAGAATTTAATACTGGACAAAAAAGTACGAACCACTAAGACAAGTGAAGACAGTAAATGCTCTTTTCTGTGTAATGTAACTAGGAAGTACATATTGAACAGCTTAAGCTGCAGATATCTGGTATTTCCGTTTTCATTTTCAATTCAGTTTCACTCTGTAGCAAAGAACTTCCACTTTCACTATAGCAGAAGGCTCTGCTACAAACACAGACTGCTGGAGGTCCAGCTGCAGGCCAGGATAAAAACAAAGCTCCTCACATCACAAAGAAACTAAACCAAAATAAACCAAGGCCCCTAAACAAAGTATATACATTTAAAATGTATTTTGAATTGAAGTTAGAACACACAAACTTAGTCCAAGCTATTTCTTGTACTATGGAAAAAGCTAAGATTGGTTGCTGACCAAACAGACATTATTTTTCTCTTCCTGCTATCTGCTTGTGCTGTGCTTTGTCAGCTAAAACTCCTACTGTCTCTCATCATCCTGTGTAATGAAAATAAAAGTGAAAATGTTTTGTTTTGTCTTCCCTGTCTATCAGCCCAGATAGAGAACTAAGGAAATGGTAGTAGAAAAAACTTCAATCCTTTCAGAGGTTCAGGAGAGGTGGTTGGTGTGTCTGGAGAAGAAGGGAGCAAAAGAACATAAAATATTATTTTTGCAATATTTTACTGCTTGAATTCCCCAATGACTAAGGACATTAAAACCTAAAAAAGTAACAGGACAACAACCCCGTGCCTTCCTTCCTCAAAAAACCCACCATAACCATTATGTTCTTAGAAAAGCTCTTGCTTCGTGAAAAATTCAGGAATTTCATATGCCAAAAAGACAAATCCACATTGGCACCCAGGGACACAGGTACTGTCCCCAAGAGTGACACGCTGCCATCCCACAGAGAAATGGCTGCTTCTCACTCTGTGACTGGTGACAAAAATCTCAGTAACTCAAATCACTTCAATCCCCAAAACTACAACTCCAGCTGATCAACAGCAGTGCAAACTCCTCTCTATGTACTATTGCTTCAAATAAAGATGTGGCTACTTAAGTCTGTTAAGAAATGGCCAGAGCTCATTCTATGTGATTCTGCCTATAAAAATACAGTATCATCACAACCCTAACTGCCTAAGTGGTTTTAATTTTTTTAAGACTAGAATTCACACATTATAGTGAAGCTGCTTATCCCCAAAGGGCCTGAGAGGCCCTATGTTTATTCAAGTATCTCCCACATGCTAGGATGTAGGGGAGTATATTCAGATAGTAAATGACAAGTAACTGAACATAGTAAGAATAAAACTGAAGTTTTTTTTTTCACTTGTGATATTCTGTTCACTACATAATGGAAGAATGCTGTGCAATTACATACTTGTAAACCACTGCCTACTGAGAGAACGTTTCAGGCAGAAGAGTGAAGAGTAAACCAGAACCTCATAAGATAAAGGAAAAATGCAGAATTATTACTACAAAATGGAGAAGGATGAGGAAACAAAGGAAGAAGAGATGAACTGGCAAAGTTTTATGTTCCATCTTCAGTAAAATGGAAGAGGACACTACAACAGAGCATTCCAAAGACTGCAGCTCCCAAAAGGCCACTGCATCCATATCTGCACAATTAAATCTGCAACAGCCTCATAAAATATACAGTGAGGTAAAGACTGCTGAGGGGGAAGAGGACATGAAATGTCTACATCAGAACAGAAAAGCAAACAAACTCTATTCTGAATTGGCTCGTTAAGTTTTTCAGATTTGTAATTGTTTTATACCAAACTAGAGATTTAACTAAAATCTTCCAAATTCAATTTTGAGAGCAAGTACATTAAATGTATTTCATCAAGTTAGCTTTCACTGTCTTCTATTACTAACCACTTATTTTATATTTCTTCTATCACTAAAAGGGGGTCAAATCTGACAGTGTGAAAAATTATGTTTGCAGAAGACAGTATATTTTTCCCCTCAACATGCTTAGATGGTAAAGCTACAAATAATGTCAAAAAATGCTGAATAAAGTCACTGCAGATCTGAAAACTCTTCTATGCTGGCTGAGGCTGTTTGAAATACATATTAGGTTTTATTACAATGGGTTTGTTTCTTCCATTTCTTCCCACAAATTCATCTAAAACAGTTAGTGAACAGCAGGTTGAGTATCACCATGCAGGACCCTTCTCTCCAGGAGGGAAAGCAAACAAAAGACAATAAAATTCATTGAAGTTTAGACAGGGATGTATGTTTTTTTCAGAATGTAGGTTGTGGATTTTAAAACAAGACAGAAGTTCAAATTTGTCTTTCAAATCAAGCAGTAAACTCCTGGTTCCATTTCAATTCTTTTTTTTTTTTTTTTTCTGGCTTTGGTTTCCTCATTAGCAAGTCTCTACCAGATGAGAAAATTCTATTTAAAAGCAAATCTGTCTACTTCCTTTACCCAAACACCATATAAGCAAGTATTTCAGACATAAACTTTAAACTATATTTTAGTAACTAGGACACAACCCTTCTTTCAGAGTAAAGAGCTGAAGAGAAACAGACTCAATCACTCACAGATTCAGTAAAAAGTGAGATCTGGAGCACTTCCAATCTTCAGTCTTTCTTAAAAATATGGAGATTAGTTTCTTTCAGCTATTTTACTGAATTTCTGCATTTTCAATTAGATGACCTCCTAAATTTTAAGTTACTGGCTTAATAATGAAAGGTTCCATGTTTCAGAAATTTCAACTGGATAATATTTGATCATAATGAATACACCCACCTTTTATACTGAGTATTAGAAAAAGAGTTCTCCCCATATCCTGTGTATCCAACCTTCACCCACCCTCAAAGGTTTAAACTTTTGATGTGGTATCTGGGTATATAAGACAGTGTGGATAGAAGATGCTACAGAAATCTGTAAAAACATAACTGTAGAGCCATGAGGAACGCTGGCATGAGAAATTCTTTCTGAACAATTTCCATATGAGCTTCACACAGGATAACAGAGTGAAAGCTAAATCATCTCAGCATACCTACAGATTTTCAGAATGCCATATCCATATGTAGCTTGTTATCTGCATGTACCATGTTTCACATCCTTCAAGATCAGAATCTGTAACAGGACCTTATCTTTAGCACTCTTCTACGCCCCTACAGAGTCTTCCCAAGACACTTTCTGAACAGGTATCCTCCTCTTGGCAGATCACAGACATCCAGGACAGCATGGGTACAGGTTCGGAATCCTAATATTGTCAGAAAACTGAAAAAGCCAAGTCCAGAGAGCACTGCCAAAAGGCCACTAGATTTACAGGACACTGTTTTCTGGTGAAGGCAGAGACTTATCTCTACTTTTTTTTTTTTTTTTTTTTAGTAACAAGAACACTTCTGAAGGCAGCTGACCAAGCTTAAACAGAACAAATAATTATTTGGCCTAAAAGGACTCTGTTAGTTAACTAATATTTTTACATAGTCCAAGTACTACTTTGCTGTAGAGATCAGACCTTTAAAATGAATTCCCATACTTAAAGGCAGGCACAAGAATTTTCACAAGTTCTGCTGTTACATTCATCTAGCAGCTCCTCCTCTTCTACAGATGTAAAAGCCTGAGACAGGTGGGGGAAGACAACCAAAAAAATCCTAAACAGACAGACATTACCTTAACTTGGCAATGCTGAAGCTTATTTCTGAAACATCCCTTATTTCCAGCAATAAAAATGGGAAAAAAACCCCATTTTTATTGCTGGGAAAACCTGGGAAACCCCAACCCCATATGAGTATTAAAATAGGGCAATCTTTGCAGTGCAAAATCATGATGCTCACAACCAAAGTGGTGTCACTTCCACCAGAACTAAGATCCCAAATTCTTTCATTCATTACAAGCATCCACAACATATACTCAAGTTGATGTTTATTTACCAAACAAATAAAACAGCAAAAAATAAACAAAATCAAGCTTTTCTAGCATTAGTTGCTGCTATGAGGTCACAAATTCCCTTCCTTACACAAGGACAGCAGGGTTTGTTTAACAAAGATATACACAAGATTCAGTTTTCCCTCTTCCAGGGAGCTTTCAAAATAGTAATTTTTAAAAACAATTCTTCTGAGAAGGGCATTAATTTCTGATTATTGACAACATACAGTTTTAGCTACTACTATTTTATGATGCATGGGAGCACAACTCCTGTAGGTACTTTAGGTATTCACAAAAAGCAAAAATATAAGTTAGCCCATTGGATCTCTTCATTTATAATAGAAAGATGTTAATAGACAAACATTAAATTAGTGTCTGTGGACAAAGACCTCTGTTGGAGAACCTAAAGTTCATCTGCCCTACGTAAAATCCACTGTAAAACAAGGAAACTTGTAAAGGAGGTTGAACCCACTGCTCCAAGACAGATCAAAATATTTTGCTTTTGCTACTTTGCCTAAGGGTTACTACGAAATATCTTTCTTTCTTGACAGAAGGGGGCTATAAGGGCCAGAAATTACATCTGGTACAGATCACTAATGTTTCCCAAATATCTGCCTGTAAATCCATCCAAGTAACACAACCCTGAACTGCAGATCTAACTCCTTGCTACATGTGAGACTTAGACATGCATTATTTTGGTGAAGCAGAACACTGAGCAGAGCAACAGGAAGGCTAAAAAAACCCAAACAGTGAAACAAGCAGCAAATTCCTTGCCAAACCAACCTATAATGGTCAATACAGGAGGAGGAAAAGGAAAAGCTGAGATTTTAAATCATTTAAATCATGACATTACCTGTGCAACAACTGACAATAAATCTGGTCAGCTTATAAAACCAGAAACTGCCATTAATCTCTCAACACCATCTGCTGCTGACATGTAAAGGGAAGTTAGTCCTTCCAAAGATGGCTTACTCACCACTTTACTTCATCTGTCATGTCCACCATAATGCCCAAAAGACCAAAATAAAAGAGGAAAAGCTCTGGAATGCACAAACCAATGATAAATATGAAAAAATGCAAGAGATGCTGACAGTCTTTGAATTTGACTTAGCTACATCTGGTCAGCTCTTTTCTACACAAACCTGCCTCAGGAATCAATCATATGCTAAGTATTATTTATAGTGAAAAATAATGAAATTGAGAACAATATAGAAAATCATTAACATGTCACTGTGTGCATTCACAAGACATTTATATTTTAAATGTCCTCTGCTGTTTTGGTTCCTTATTTTAAAAAATACCATAAGACAGCAGAACCCAAAGGGCAGCACAGTGAAGAAACAGGGTAATGCAAAGCAGCATTCTGGAATTGCTTCAAAAATATGTGGAACAACACACCAGCACTGGACAAGTTGAAATTCAAAACAGAACAGGTTTGTGAGAAATCTACACAATGACCAGTGACAGAAGTCCATGATCCTGATTTCTATTATTATGGCAGAATCTAGCAAAACAAGTAGGTAGCAAATTGAAATGGTGAAAGAGCTGTTTTATTGCCCTGCTATTTCATGTACTGGATGCAAAAAACTCACACTGGCTCCAAAAAAACCTGAGGTCTCCTTCCATGAATTTAGCCATCTACAGCCATTAAACACAAAGTCACAAGCCCCAGAAACCTCTGAGTCCCAAACTGCTGGATGCTGAGTAGATCCCAAAGGAGCATCACTCTATGATTTGCAATACCTGTAGTCCCCATTATGCCTCCTCCACTGAACCCCACCCCGAGCTGAGGTGCTGAATTAAATGGTCCCTTGATCCAACTTGGTAGTGCTATTCCTAGTCAGTATTTTTGTCAGCACTTCAAGGTATTATTTCATACTCAGTTTGGATTCTCCCACCAATGTGTTCATGAAGAGAGAGGACAAAAAATGTATTTAGGGAACACTTACTGGGACAACAGCTTTACGTTAAAAGTGCACTTCAATCAGCCACTTTTACATACAAGAACAGGAAGTCTGGTATGGAAAGCCTGAACAAATACTCAGGTTTTCTGCAATTAATTTTGTAGCCACTCTGAGAATACTCACAGCTTCTAATCTCCCCTCAAACCAGTATAATGCTGTATGCTTTTTACTGCTTTTTAAAGAACAAGTGGTTCTTTAAGATACTTTCCCAATGAGGCATTAAGAAAAAACAATTTGAAGTACTGAAGTAACAATTACTGCTGCACATCATGAGCTGCTTAGCACTAACAAGTTCTCAAGGCTCAGCTAAATTTAATCCTTTACTAAGGGCTAATGCAAAACAGTATTTCAGAAACTCTTCCAAAAAGGGTAAGAAGTTATTTCTCTTGTTGCTGAAGGGATCACCCAGAAGAGATTTTTAGGATTACTCTTTCTCCTTTGGGATCCTGGTGACATCAGCCAGACAGCCTGTATAATCACTTGCCTCAAGACAGGATCTGATACCTCAAGACAGTCTATTAAAAAGGAAAACATAAATGAGTTCATTTTATCCTACAACTACAGATCCTGACTCCTGTGGCAGCTTAGGTGCACATTTTGTGACAAGTACAGTAACTGTACCAGGAATTGCTAACAACTGATGGTAAGAAACAATCGAGTCCTTCCCCTGAAAACACATACTTTTAAAATTTGTTTTTCTTTTTATTTTTGAAATTAAGACAAAACGAGCAATCTTGGGGTCTGTCTATACCATCTGCAATGCGATAATAAAACATTCAATGAACTCCATTCTCCAATATTACAAAGGGAACTTGTTGCTTTGTGCTGGCCTCTACCTGATTAGATGCAAACATCAGAGAAATATCATCACCTTCAGTGGTCCCCAGCTTCCCATATTTAGTTACCACAGACACTATTAAAAGATCATCCTCAGACTGTTTCAGTTCTACCCTTTACAGGGTTTTTAAATCTTTGCCAGTATGTAGATATTGGATATAATGGAGCCAGCCAGGAAGTTTTTCTCTGTGAAGGTGAAATGGCAACATAAACATATGACAAGGACTAGTGGAATTTCTCCAGCAATTTGCAACTGCCCCTCATGTAGCTACTGCAAGGTCATTATAGGCCATATCCTGCAGAGAGAGAATAAAAACCTGCCAAGTTTCTGGTATAATACTAGAAGAGAACTACAAGAAAAGTGGATAGGAAGCAATGTGGAAGGTATAGTTTTTGGATCGTGTACATGTATTACACAGCTGGAAACCTTAAACTAGCAAGTAGAGCAGAGTGTGGACTTCCAGGTTTGTTCTGGACATAGTGCTGCTGCTTTTGTGAGCTACTGCACCCGTGCTGGGAAGCCAGGCCAGGAAGCCCAGCCAAAAGGGCAAACTGCCACATGTAAGCCCATCCCAGCTTCTGCAGAACGAGCTCAGATGTGCCAGGATCACAGACTGGGCTGCTCCCACGGTCCAAGAGCACAGACCTACCCCGGGACCCCCAGCATGAGAGCTGCACACATGTGCTCTCTCTTTCCTGTACAGAAACTCTGCATTGCTCTAGGGATCATACTTGGATTACTCCATATTATATATGAAATAAACCTCTGCTGCTCTCCTCCAAACAGGATTGCTTCACTTCTAACACAAGCAATGGGTAAGAAAATCTCATTCCTCACTGGTAGTGAAAACAGTGACTTGAAAAGCAGCCAGGACAAATTCCAGTCCCAGGGCACCCTGGCACAGGAGCAGCTCCAGGAGCCCACGATTCTGGCACTGATCCAAACCTCTAACATGTGATACCCAGCACCCATAACACAGAACATCCAGGGGTGCACTGCCTTGGCTTTCAAGTCGTGAAACCAAGCCTTATCATGAGAGGCCTGGATTTTAAAGTAAACTCCTCAGGTGGAGAGATACTGGGGTAGAGGGAAGAAGGATGAAAAGAGGCAGGGGAGGAGGAAAGAGGCACAGGTTGTCCCACTTCATCTCCTTTACCCTGGGAAAATGAAAGCATTACAGCTGTTTCTCAGAGGCCTGGAAAAGCTGGTGGTTATCAACAGAAATCTAACTCATGTCAGAGCTGGGCAGATCACATTTATTCCCAGCTGAAACTTGCAGACAATGTTTTAAATAGCCTTCATTTCTGTTAACAAAAAATGCCCAAACAACAAGAACACCCAACAGCAGAGCACTGGAACATTTGTTACATGATATGCCTCTCACCTCAGTGCAATAGTAATCTGCTGTGTCCATCAGGCAGAGATATAATTACCCTACACAAAAGGCAGCATTTGAAACATGGTGATTTTTGTTGAATCAAAAGAGTAAGAGGCTGGACAACAAGAAACTGAGAGAGAAACCAGACGAAAAATAAAACCAGACAAACAGGTTCTACATTAACTTGTAACCTACAATAAACAGGTACCTGAGCACAAAATTAATCAGCTTTTACTCTAAGGATATTTACCTAATTTCCACTTTGCAGCCACAATCAGCTACATAAAACCACAGTATGATGCACTAACATTAAGGATTTGGATGCTGGCCATGGAGTTTCAGGCTAGAGTCTGAAACCAAAGAACACTGAAACTAAAGGCATTACAGTTATCACCACAGAAAACACATGTATGTCAGAAGCCTGACAAGTACGCATGGACAAACATTTGAAAAACCTCCTTCACATGTTCCCTCATACTTGTTTTTCCTTATTTCAAACCTGCACAGTTGCAAACCCTCCCTGTGACAGAAAGCAAGCCCCAGGTTTTTTACTATCAAGGAGTTATATCAAAAAATAACGTCTTGCAACCTTTAAATGCTTCTCCTTTTGACCTCTGTACTTTAAAGTGCACTATGCTAGGAAAAAAAAGAAGCCAGAAGTGTGACCCTGTGTTTCAAACTCTCTGAAAAGAGCAGGGTTGCAATACTGCAAGGGCTGAGATGAAGCAGGTGGTTGCCTTGACTGGGTAGTTTGGTAGCTCAGGGGTTTGGCACAGGAGCAAATAACCCTATCACTCAGCAGCCACTGAGCCCAAGCACTCCAGGAAACAGTATTGATGTGGTTTTCTCCTGATCATTTCTGCCCAAAAGACAACTCCAAGAAGCCAGACAAACCTTTCTTTTCATTTTAAATGAACTGCGCACCAGGAAAAATTAAAGGCCGCTGTCAAAGGACAGCCAATGTTCAGGGTGTCAGAACAAACTGCAAAGGTGGACATGTTAAATATCACCTCCTCTTTCTGAAAAAAAAACCCCAAACTAACAAACCCACACAAATATGCTCCAGCTGTCAATGCTATTAAACATGCCACCTTTTAGTCCAATTTATCCTTATTAACAATGAGTTGGACAAAGAATTACTCAAAATATCGACTCTGCCCACATCTTTTATCTCTGAGTAATGATTCAGAAAAGTCTGAACCAGTTAGCATTAAAACATCCTCCTTAACTAAATTAAGGAAAACAAACTCTTGAACAACATTCCTGAAAACATGAGTATTGATAATTTTAGGATAAATTACACATTCAAACCATAAACAAACGATAAATATTTCTGATACCTAGAAACGCATTTACACAGTCCTGTGAACTCATTTATTATTTAGTTTTGTTGAAAAGAACTGTAAATAAAATCAGCAATACAGCAATTCTGTTTCTTCTCTGTATGTGCGACCTTGGAAGAATGTAACAATCAACAGGACTGTGTTCATGGCAGGACTGGATGGTCTTAGAGGTATTTTTCAGCCCATGATTCCATGATTAACTGCAGCTGACAGAAAACCATAACACAACTTCTGTGTTTAAGGTGTGCAAAACCAGGACCTTTTAACAATCCAAAGCATTCATTAACAGTCACCATTGTTACACAACACCATTCTGAATTACTCACTGAGAAACTTAATATCCATAGAAGTATCCCTGCTATGTAGGGTTTTTCCTCTGAGATAAAGTTATTGCAAACCACATTCCTTTAAATGGAGTCTAGCAATAAAAGCTAAATAAAGGGGGGAAAGGGTTCCTAGCAGCATTCTTACTTACAGCTTGGTAAGGCAAATTAAAAAAAGTTTAAACATTTCTGCCAATGTTTAAAAGAAGTAAAAAAACCAAAGAGTTTGACCACAAAATTAATGACACCAAATACAAGATCTAGATATTTTCAATTAAAATAAGTTACTGGGTTATAGCAAGCAAAACCATCTCTTTTCAGATGACAAATAGGCATAGGAACTACATTCCAATTGCCAAAATCTGATGGCAAAGAGGCCGGCTGATTGGCCAACTGACTGTTGATTGCATTTTTGTTTTAATTCAGAACCAGAAATAGAGAAAAAGGTAGGGTTTTTTTTCCCAAAACATCTGATTATTAAGAAGCCAGAACATCTCACTCTCCAGGAGTTGAAGACCATCTCTAAATGCAGAGGCCTCCCCAGCTCCCTTGCCCAGGTGCACATCCTGACTAGGTCTTGGCTACATGTCTAGAGGAAGTTTCTGTTTCATACAGCACATACTTCCACACGCCCTGATTTTCTCTGGAGACTTACTTTACTGATATGGAAACTGAATTTATGGGGTATTCCTATCCTGGGGAAGAAACAGGTACCAGCACTAGAGTGCATCTGTCCTCTGTTGAGACAAAGAGAGGCAAAGAAAATTACTCCCTCAGTTTGTGAGGCACCTACTAAGTGCCTGAAGATGAGCATACAAACACTGAAATTCCTGTATGATTTACAAACCTCACAAAACACAGACAACATTAAAAAAGAACTACCTTCTTTTCAGTGGTGCTTGAAGTCTTTGATACTAATGCTGTTTCAACAAGACCCTGCTCAAGTAAGGAGTCATATTTTATGCTTCTTTTTCTGCTTCTCCTCTCCTTGTTCGCTGGCTTTTGTTCATTTTCCTCTGACTGAGACACATCTGCACCATTGTCTCCACAAATGGAGGACTCGAAAAGAGGCTTCCCATTCATGTAGGTTTTAGTGATTTTCAGCTTGATTTCTGGAGAGCCATTCTTGATAGGAGTAGTGTTGGGGGGCGTTCCAACTCCCTTTATTTCCTGAGGTTCAAAGCGCAGCTTGGCATCCTGGGCCCCGGACTCGCCATTAAACACCCGAGAGGTCAGATCTTTCAACTTATCAGCTGGAATAAATGGAAGAGTCTCATGGCCATTATATTTTTGCATGACACCTTCCTGTAGAGTGGCAGAAAGTTGTGCTTTGCCCAAGTAGACAGAACATTCACGATTCACTTCACAATTCTGAGGTTTCCCATTGGTATTTCCAAGGATTTCTGGTACCTGCTTCATTTTGATGCAGTTAATTTTTTGAGTTAATAGTTGAGAACTTCTTTTGATGCTAAAGTCCATTCAGCCCAGATGTTTCCAGTCTTACACTGCTGTATTAAGACAAAATGACAAAAAATATTTTTAACAAGAAATGTAAAAAGCTATTAAGTATTCAGATAGACATCAGCACGAATATAAAACTCAACATACTTCATTAGAGTTTTACTAAAAAAAGCTTCGTTTACAATCTTCAGAGGCAAAATGCCTCAGTATCTGTTAATATGCATTACAAAAAAATTCCAAGAAAAACAGATCTATGAATCATCAATTTTATTAAAAAGTGGAAAGCAAAATCACAGCTCTCATCTTAACCATTTGTTAACTATCTACAGCATGAGTGCTGATTACAATAGCTACACAAAGGTACTGCACTATATAAAAGATGTAAGAGGTTAGACCTAAGATAATATCATTATTAACAACATAAACCAGATGAATTTATCTCCAAGAGGCTATGCCAGCACAGAAAGCCCACAGCTGTGTTCCTGTAGCACCTACATTATGGACAGCAGCATCACAGGCTTCCCTTCCTCACTCTCCAAACTTCAACCATCCATCAAAACACACCCCCAGAAACACCACAGCTCAGACAGTCTCCAGGCATTTCTCAAAGCATTCTGCCTGTAAAAATAAATAGTGTGCCTTTTGGGCCAGGAACACCAGCCCACTGGGAAACAGCTAATCCTTCAGGCCAGTGACCATACGGGACAAAATTTAAATGACCAAAGAAACTCCTGGAATTTCAGATTTTTCCCGGAAACAATACCATCTAACACCCACTTTTCATACAGAAATTTGCAAACATGCAACAAGCTAAAACTGCACTATTTTCTGCCCTAAACAGGCTCTCCAAGGGTTCTAAAAGCTAACCCTGCCTATTTCAACATTATACCACTGTAGCAAACAAATCAATCTGGCAGAATGATTCCTTTGTGCTCCTAAACCGAGCAAGATGATGGTTTGAATTTTTAAAATTCACATGCATAGATTCTTCGTATTACTGGGTCCAGTATATACATGATATAGAAAAATACACCATCATAAATATTATGAAAGCTCAGCACAATAACCATCATATCCGTGCTCAAGGTAACCAATTTCATATATGATTAAGTCCAAGGACTGTCACATCGAATCAAAATTTCATCAAATCTAGTCTCACGTGCTTCCAAAAAAGTGCAGCAAAAACCATGATGAATAACTATTGAATTGTCAGTTGCTATGGGAGAAATCACTTCTGAATCTCACCTTGTTTATTAATGCACACGGTGATAATGCTTACAACTGGCATATTCCTCTAACTTGCATTTTTGATAGCTCTACATCAGGAGTAGCACTGTAAACATGTTCATAACTGAGCACTGCTGTAGCCTGCCAAAGCTTCTTAAGGATGTCAAGTCTGAATTCAAAGCAGCTGACAAACATGAAACCTTTTCATTTACAAAGATGCAGGAAAAAAATTAAAAATCATAACTCCGTCTCTCCTTAGCAAATGCTCCCATCTCCCTAACATACTGCTCTAAAGTATCTACAAGATAAAAGGGTGTCTTTCCACACAAGCTATACAGACTCATTTGAGAGATGAAAACCCTTCTCCCTCCAGGCACAAACAGCAGTCTGAAAATCTGGCATTAAACAAGGCAAGGACAGCAAGTGTACCTGAACTCAGAGTGAATCTGCAAGAGAAAAAAATTTAATCTTTCTTTAGCCAGATAAAGTCTGAATAACCAGTAAAATCTCTGATAAAATGAGTAGAAAGCAGCCAACTATATTAACTCTTCTTAAGAGGAATCAAAGATAAAAGAAAACTCAAAACTCAACCAGAACAGAATAAATTACTAAACCTAAAGGGAACTCGTGTCCTTTCACAGTATATTCTCCAAAAGCATGGACATGAGACAAACTCTCAACCCAATTAATAACACGACAGTGTTTCAAGCTGTGATTCAGCAGATTTAACTGAAATCACATTTCTCTTAAGAAACAACTAGTGACAAATTCTATAAATCTCTGGACAAAAGGCAAACCTGCTGCGAAGCACGTCATACAGTTCCAGAGAGCAAAACTGCTTAGAAAAACCGCCAAAACCAAGAACAGAAGAACCAAAGCAGCGGAGTGTTGCTAAATGTGTACTTCCCTGGCAGGGATCCTCAAGGGAGCTAACCAGAGGTTGGATCTGGGCACCCAAATTCCCCAAATTCCCGCGGGGCAGAGCGCGGCTCCGCGCGGCCGCAGCGCCCCCCCGTGGGCGCGGGGCTCGGCGCGGCTCTTCCCGCCCCAGGAGCAGCTTTGGGATGGCTCCACGGATGATGGATTTCTGCACAGGGCCAGCTGCGTCTTCTAATCCACGGTTTGTTCTGTGCCGCTGAGTTGTAACTCTTACTCTCATCATATACGTCTATAAAGCCATCAAGCTCGAGGCACGCCTCCAAAAAAGCAGTAAATAATTCAGTGAGACTGTGTTACTGGTGCACTCGATCTCAGGACGCTGATGAATTAGAATGGCTATCTTAAGAATGGCAAAACATAAAAATCACCACAGTCACAGAACAACTTAGGCTGGAAGGGATTTCCTCAGATCATCTATTCTGACCCCTTGCTTAAGCCAGATCAAACTTCTCAAGGCCTTGTCTGAACAATAACCCACAGATAACCAAGTTAAAATCTAGGGCTTAAAAAATCAAGTTATTCTCTTTCCAGTAATAAACCTAACAG
Organism: Motacilla alba alba; assembly: GCF_015832195.1. NCBI lineage: Eukaryota > Metazoa > Chordata > Aves > Passeriformes > Motacillidae > Motacilla > Motacilla alba. The sequence goes on along the minus strand of NC_052019.1, from coordinate 8,035,349 downwards.
TATGCACTCCATATCACAAAACCAAAACAAACCCACCAACAAAAAAAAAACCAAAACAAACCAAACCAGAAAAAGAAAGCAAAACAAAAAGACCAGCAAGTGAAAGACCCTGAACTTTTAGCAGTTACCTTGATTTGCCCGATCCATCTGAAGAGACAGAGATTTCAAGAACTTCAGTGAGTGAAGGTTCAGTTAATGATTCTCACTAATACAGGTCACTAAAAACAGCTGAAAGCACTGAAAAAGGCTCCTCAAAGCACTGGAGCCTAGAGACAACAAATCCAGGAGTAATACTGGTAAAAGGAGGAAGTTAATGTACCCACAACAATCGTAAATGGGAAAATGAAGACAAAGGCAGTAATTTGAAACTGTAAGATATCAGAATCAGGAGATAGAGATTACAAAACATGGGAAATAGATCATGTTTGTACAAAGATTTAATGGAACCAAATGAGTAGAGGCTTAAAGTAAGAGGCAGAATAATGGGCTGAGATAACAGATGTGAGTACCTAACAGAAAATATAATCCCATGGGGAGATGAGACACGTAGACAGCAATTTGAAGGTTAGTCACCATCTCTAGGACAACCAGTGGGATGGAAATTAGTGATACACATCTCAGTGCTCCTTGTAAAAAATAATCTACATTTTCGGGTCTGGGTAAAAGAAAGAAGTTAGAAAATCCACACATAGGAATAACAAAGGGTTTCAGGACAGAAGACCAAAATTGAAGCCAGGTACATTTTGCACCACCTTTACTATATAAAACTTACAGTTTTGTATAGTAAACACGGTAACACTGTAAGAAGAAAATGGACCAGGCCTTTTGTGAGAAGACGACACAGAGCAGAAAAGGGGCAAGGAGAAAATAACCACCAACCAAGCACTGCTGCTGTGAGTTTGGAATTATTGCAAGAAGATCTAGAACACAAGACATGAAGGAATGAAATAAGATAGATCACAGATAAGATCTGGTTGATCCAAGTTGTAAGGGTACAGTCCTGAAGCAGATGAGCATGCAATTAGATTTGGTAGCTAAAATTGAGTGCACTCATGCTGGACCACGGTATCACACAGGAGCAAAAGCAATCCCTTATCTTTTCCTAGATGACTCTGTATCTATTGAAAAGGAAACTGGGGGGAGGGCAGGCAAAGGAAGGGGACAAAAGCATCACACACTAGTAGCAGCTAATGAGCTTAAGCCAGTACCGTCCCATATTGAATCTCTGGTGACCCAACAAGTATCATTTTCACTAACAAAGGGGAAAAAAATATTATAACCAGGAGTCTGCTGAATAAACATGATATTTTGGCTTGTGAACAAATAGCTTTCTGTATGGAAAAGAAGATTTCTTATCAGATGAAGGTCTCTAGAATTTTTAATCAGACAATGACAACTGGACAATCCTTGTAGTGGCTTTGTACACACTTTCATATAAAACCCAGGTTCTATATAAGGCAAACTATCTTGCAGACATTTTAAATCACGCATTAATTACTTGAAAGTTCCTCATCTGACAGGAGTCATGAGTCAAACGCAGTTAGTGTGCGTGTCAGATTCCTCCTTCACTGTCCAAGCCACTATCATTTATGTGATATTTATTAGCCATTTCTTCCACATCTGCTGTAATTTCAGAGATGCTTTTCTGGTGTGTCAGAAAGAACGGAGTACTCCATTCCTTTCAATTCTGCCAAAGGGAAGGAACTGAGTAAGTAACCACCAACAAGAATCTCTATTAAATATCACTTTTGTTTCGTCTAAGGGTTTTCTTACTCTGGGAATTACTTGGGGCAGGCACAGGGAGGTGGGGGAAAGAAGGGGAGGATGACACACCTCAATACAAATTCAGAGTAACAGAACTTTAGCCACAAAAGGTATTTTATTACCTAAAAATCAGGCTTTCAGCTGGCACTAAAAAGCTAATAGATGGCTGCTGCTTTTTTGTGTTAAAATTGCTTTCTGCTAAGTGTTCTCCATTGTCTCATCAATTTTAAGACAAAAGGTTATTCCTATTTTCAGATCAGAATGAGAGTAAATACTTAATGAGATTAAGAAGGTTACAACACTTTTTTTGCGAATATATTTGAAAACTTGAGTATGCTTACTCATATTATCTTGTATAAAACCCCTAAAATATCAAATAGGAGTAGTATTTACTATAGTGTAGTACACTGTAACTGTTCTTCACTGCCTTAAAACAATTTAAAATTACTACAGGATCTAAACAGAATTTTATTTTAGAAGAAAACACAACTAAAAATTGCATTGCAAGATTGGCCAAAAGTTGTCACAAAGCAGTTCTAGCCAAAAAATTCAAAAGCAGCATCTCTCATGAAGAAACCTTTTACTGTAGTAGCTGAGATAGAATTGAAAATAAATATACCAAACCCTTCTAAAAATCTATGAGTCTTAGGAATTTTTTTTTAAATTGTCTGTCCAAAGGAGACAATTTTTAATGTAAAAGCACCTGAAGTAAGGACTTCATTAATCTTGCAGTAGATGTAACAAGATAAAGCACATTCTGAAAACTCTGTGAAAAAAGTTAGTGTACCTACAGTTGCACTTACTACTCAGTATTACTTCCCACCAAATATTTTGTTGGGAAAAAAAAAGGTATGCATCTTTTAAAATTTGTTTTAGGTTTCCTTTTTTTTTTCCTGATGGATAAAATTTCTGAACTTCAGTGTCACAGCCTATTTTCATGAACCAGAACAAGTATTTATTGCCTTCTTATCAAGACAATAGGTAATACCAACTTGGACATTTAACAACTGGAGAATGGAAAGCAATTTCTTCCCTTCAAATGCCACTTGCTACTGCAGAAAGCAAGCTTACAAAATGGATGGACTTGCTTTCTTGTTCTTCCTTGAGAAAAGCTTTTGCAACCAACCCTTTTATGTGGACTAGGCTAGAAGATTCTGTAAGAGGATTTCTCTCCATGAGTTCCTTTACTTAAAATCACAGAAATATTTTTTTCCACTGCTGCAGAAATTTAATGTCAGTTCCACTCATGCTGCTGGAGGTGGGTGAAGCAATGAGATACATTTGAGTAAAACCAAATTCTTCTAAGATGTTGTAATTCTGTCTGAAAAGAGACTACACATAGCACTGTGGTGGGACCACAGATCAAACAGAAAAGAATGGCTTCTCCTCTGCACATAAGCAGGGAGGAACACTGGTGCCTAAAATGGCAGAAACTAGTTAATGTACCACCAGTATTTAATAAATATAAAAAGGCAGCCCCCAAACCTGAGACTTTTCTGTGTCCTGGAGAGCTCCAAAGGGAATGGTCCCTCTCTAGCAAAACAGGACTCAACAATTCAGTACTTGCTCAGTTTAGGTCTCTCCTCACCAATGAAATTATGTCTCTCCCTGTCTTTCAGGCGAGTCAGAGTTGCACCTGGCACTGACATAGCTTGGGAACAGAGAACCAAACACAATCACACACAGTCTCAAATAGCACAGCATTTCAGTGCAGAGTTCCTTATTTATTTATTTATTCATTCCTGCTTTTTCACCTGGTCTAACACTACTTTAATTTCCCATACCTTTTTTAAACCCATTGCCTTTTTTTATCAGCATCCCATGCCTATTCCTTGCACCACACTTTCAGGATCTGGATCCTCTGGCTTACATAATATTCACTGCAGCAGATAAACACACTATAATCTGTTTCCTCTTCACTGTGGCCAGCGATTCTGCTCTTATTCCCATATGTAGTTGTGACAGCATAGCAATTGCCTGAAGCTTCCCCAAGAGAATCATGAAAATTTCTGATTGTTTGAATTCTGAGGGAATTCAAGGAAGGGAAGACCAAACCTTGTTATAGGCAATGAATCAAACTGCAGCGTTAACAAGATGGTATCTGCTACACCTCTACAGAAATCAGTGTTTCCCAGATCTGACCAGACAGCACTAACTAATCCAGAGCTACAGTCATTTCACCTAGACCCTGACAAGTCTGCTATCTCTGTCTATCACAGCATTAAAACCTGTTCATCCAAGTGGGTGCATTTAAATGCCAGAGGCACACTTGGTGCATTGGAATCATTCTAGGAAGTGGCAGTGACACTGGAGACATGTGAGGCTTTGCCAACACTATGAAGGCCCAGCTCTATGTACACAGAGAGGCCATAATAATCCTGGAGCAGCATTTGGCCACATCTTCTGCTGTTTATAGAAGCAGCAACACACTGCACTCATCCTCTCTGATGTGGACAGGTAATGTGTACAAACAACTGATTTCTTTCACCCAGTACACTCAGCTTCACCTCTCAGAGCATTAGGTAAAGATCTGGTAAAGATCACAGGTAATTAATTAATCCTGAGTCCACGGCACTACAGAATTTAACTTACAGGTATGCACCATTCACTAAAAACTGCACATATCCACATCTGAATGGAACTGACTATAATGTGATCCTGGCCATACTGGGCTAATTCTGAGCTACTTCACACAGACCTTAACCATTTACATACAACTACATTAATAATTCTATCAGTGTATTTCCTTGAGACAAAACACACACAGAGGAAACTGGCAGATGTGTGCCAGGAACACTCAAGCAAGGCCTGAGACTTCAGACATTAGAAACTCTTCAAACAAATCCAAATACTTGCTACGAAGTGGCCTTTCTGGTTTGGACATTACTTGGAAGTATTTCCCTGTGATGGAGATTTACCATGCTCCTGCCAAAATGCATTACCATCATTCTCAGGGCTCTTAATTCCTATTTCATTTCTTTTGCTACATCTACATCAAAAATCTCTCAGAAAGTGATTAGTATAACTGTTAGAGGTGAAAGGTCTGGAATTTGAGTTTTAAGTTTCTGTAGATATAGTGTACCTTATCCATTCCACTTGAAGACAGAAAGATAAAACACTTCCCTGTCTAACAAACCAATTCCTTCCTGTCCACTTTCCAAAACTTCTGTGTAGAGAGGTTTGCAGTGGGTATCTCCTGCAATTTTTTGCTTTCCTTTCAGCACAGTACTAGCTTTGTTCATTACTTCACTGTCTTATCAAATTTAATTCTTTGGACAAATTGTGTTGTACATACTTCTCATGGGAAAATCCAGTTCTGACTGTAGAAATAAGTAGTGTTAAGCAATTGTAGCTGCTCTCCTTATTTGCAGAGTTTCTGAAGGCTTAGCTATCACTACCATTTTGAGCCAGGCTTTCACCTGATGAATAGATATTGCACATGTACTTTCAGCTGCACATTTTATGACTGGAACTTGTTTTTTGCACTACTGCTAAATTTCAGTCACATTCCACATTTAATCCCAGCATTTGTTTCTAATTTGTTTAGGAGTGCTACTATAAACCAGCTTCTGAGTCTGCATTTTGCACTCACAGAAAAATCACAACATTAATTTCATTCTGAATATTTGATTGAAAGTTGTTGGCAACCACTCCATATAGGGAAATGATCCATATTCACATCTTTCGCCCTACACTGTTCTACAAGGTTCATACTTTGGCTTAAATCCCTCTGGCTTTATTATCAGACTAGAATCTAGGCATTCTTTACTACAGAGATAACTCCTCAATTTAGATGCTTCAGAGTGCCAGTGCAGTCAGGATCTTTGCTCCAATGGAATCCCACCAAGGCTGGCAAGTTCCACAATTAATTTATCTGATATGTGATCTTGGGAACCTCAGCTCCAGAGACTAACCCATGCCACAGCATGAACATTTATACTTCTGCTTAGCAGAATGAATAAATATGTGGAATGGTTCCCAAACACCATGACAGAAGGCTGCATGACTACATATTCTTTCAAATGTTTCTTTTATTCTTTAATCTGTAGCTTTTCAAAATATTTCAAATTCCATTTAAATCACATTCTAACGAGATCTTCCCTAACCTCAGCCTTTTCTCTTAAAGATATTTTTGTCACAGAATATCTCATCTTCTGCTCTTTTGTGTATCTCTTGTTTACTATGGCAGAACTCAGAGAGCAGAACTCAGAGAACAGAACTCACTCCTGTTACGTTCTTTGACTTTGGCAAAGAAAACATGGAATTCTGATCTTAGCCCTCAAGGCCAAATACGTTTGAAGATGATTTGTATACTCTGAGTTTGGCTCAGCTGGTTTGGAGCATGGTGTGAATAACCCCAACATTGTGGGTTCAGTCCCTGTACAGGCCACTCACTTCAGCATTGGACTCAATGGTCCTTGGGGTCCCTTCCAACTCAGAATACTCTGTGATTCTGTATAAAACACATTTTTAACGTGTATTTTAGCATGGATGTGACATGCTAATATTTTAGTATTTTGCATAAGGCACAAACCAAAGAGATGTCACAAAGACAGTTAAATGGTGATCTCTGTCAGCCAACAGAACAAGACATCCTTGTGCTTCTCCAAAGAGACTCAGAAAACCAACAGTATCCTTCACAGACAGCAGAGGAAAAATGGAAAAGCTTCTATGAAAATCAAATTCAATAGCACATCATGCTGCAGTTTTCCAGTCATTTGCCACCTATGTATCCTTACCCCAGATAGCTCAAATTTGTGCTGGAGAACTGAATACCTAAGTTCAAAAGGAGATCAAATTGCTATCTTGCACCAGGATGAAAATAGGACAAGCTGAACGGATGGGAACAAAACTAGAAACAGAGCCATCACCTGTTGAGCAATCCTTGCAATTTAAAACATGCTTTAAGTCTCTTATATACTTTACTAGTTTCACAATAAGTCATATACGAGATCCTGCATCAGTGGTGCCCCAGGGCAAAGTTATTTTGCCCAACATATGAAAACTGTGAAGTACATTAGGTTAGTACTCCACTCTTCCATACTCACTCGGTGCAATCTGATTGCTGTGAAACATTCAAATACATTTTCAAACACCTACTTTCCACACATAGCTCAGCACACCATGGTACCATAAGAACAACTTCCATGCAATGGCATTATTTCTTAACATTAGCAAGGATACTACAAATCCTGCTTTTGGTTCAACCATGATTCACAGGTATTTGTTTACTGCACACAACATGCATTTAAAAAAATTCAGTTTATGTTATAATCTACTGTGTGCTTTGGACTGAAGTTGCTTATTGAATGTACCAGATAGTCAATAGATTATCTGGTGCTAAAGTTTAGAGCTGCTTGTCAGGAAGGTTAATGCACAGTCCATCATGCACTACTTATCATCACAATGTATTAACATATATCAGTATATATTCCTGTTCACCATGAACTTTGAGTATTTTTGTAGCTTGCTATTCAAAAGGGCACCAGAAAGGAATACGGCCTACATTTTCCTTCTACAGATTCCAAAAACTTCTCTTCCTGCTGATGCTAGAAAATATAAATTAACTATTAGAGATGTTGCCAAACTTGATAAAAGCATTAAAAATAACACCTGATGTATCATTTTAGTAATTTCTGTAACTGACAGGAAAAAGGCAAATACATTTATATAGCAACCTCCAATGACTGCAGGTCATAGAGAAGCTAATTTGAAGGTGCAGTGAAAGCAGAAAATTTAAGTACTTTCTCTCTTTTCCTTCAAAAATGTTCTCAGAATCAAAACCTTCCAAGTGACCATTAACTGTATAGAATAGCTGACTGACCCACTCAAACAACTGTGCATTTACAACCAGCAGGGTGACTACTGGCACATCAACAAGGCTGTCCTTACCAGCCCCTTTCTCCCAAGTTCTCTGCAATTATGCACCAAAGGAAATTTGGACTCACACATCAAGCTATGATCAGAAATTATTTTCTCTCTTCACTTCACCACCTGAGCACTTATCCTGGTGCCATGCTCCATCTCCCCTTCCCATTTACCACCAAGATTCTAGTACATCTTTGGTGAAGACATTTCTCAAAGCTGCAGCCTAACTGGCAAATGATGTTCCCTACAAACATGGGACTTAGTGATCCACTTAGATCCACTTGAGATGGGGCTCTGAGCAACCTGCTCTAGTGAAAGGTGTCTCTGCCCATGGCAGAGGGGTGGAACTAGATCTTTAAGGTCCTTTCCCACCCAAACCATTCCCTGATTCTGTGATCTCCATTCTTCCTTCATCCCAAGGCTGGATTTGATAATTACACCAGATCTATCACATCTACCCAACCAGAAGGCCATTTCAATTCTCTCTGCAGGAAAGTAATGAAAGAGCTCAAACAGTATAGCCACAAACACAGTACTAAAACATGTAGTCATCATCTATGGCATTATTATTAGTCCCACCCAAGCAGTTCTTCACTCATGCCTGATTACTGACTGTTACAATCTTGTTTTCAGCAATACCACTTAATGGATGCTTCTCACTGTGCAGCACACTGCTCTCAAGTTCAGATTTAATTTTTTTTTTCCCAGAAAAGGCCTGGCCCTTTACCTTGCTCCATACAGCAAATATGTGCAATTTTCATGCATTAAACCATCTTCTATGCTTAAAACCTAAGAAATGTCTTGTGGTTATATAAGCAGCAATGACCAAATCACCGCAAGAATTCTGTTTGTATCTTTTACTCATCACACACCCGATCCTTGACACAGGAATCTGTGAGAGCAGGTGAACATTTCTGCACATGGAGCCCCAATGCAGTCAATAGGCTTTGACTGACCACAAGGAAACACATTTATCAGGGACAGAAACAAGACCTCGCTGGGGAAATGCACTGACCCTGGTGGAACAAAAAGCAGGCTCAGTGCAACAGTCAGAGGTGAAAGGGCCACAAACAACAGGACACTGAAAAACAATCTCCTCTCGCCATTCCTTTGCTATTTTATTAGTATAGTGTTTCGGACACAATCTCACATATATGTGTACATTCACCACCCAAACACTAGAAAGCCACCCATCAACAGTCATTTTTGCTTCCAGTCTAAACCCAAGCAGGGTTGGTTCTGCTGTAATATCCAGTCCATGCCATGCAGGCAGCAATTTACATGCAATACTCCCACCTGCAAAACTACCACTGGCTTCAGAAAAGGCACGTAGTCCTACAGACAGATTTTTTTTTTATTCTTACCAGCCATTTGTTGGATTCATACTGAACTAAAAAGAAATATATTATATTTTTATTTTCCATCTTCTAAAGTACTTGAAATCTAGACCCTTAAAGTATAATGACCTAGTTTCTTCTGACATTTTCAAATAATATTTGATAAAGTAGTAGGTTTTACTGTACTTTTAATACCTGGATTTTTCCAAGCATGTATGAGGGTGGATAGTCCTATAACCTTCACACCGTCTCCAGTAATATTTGGAGCATTTATATTCACATACTGAAAAAACCTGTCAGATTTTCTGATGGTTGAATACTAGACAAAAATCCCAGTATGATTTAATATGTGGGATATAGATACTTACTGAAACAACCAAAAAATGCATATACTTTAAGTACTGAGCCCTTAGTAGCCCTGCAAAACAGTGGTTTAATTCCATTATTTCATCCAACAGTCAAATAATCCACAGTCAAATTCACCACACTGTGAAACTGAAGAGTTTATTAAGGTTGATATGCTGCATTTCCCAAGCTAAATTCCCACAGCAAACAAGCAAATAATAGCTTCAGCAGTAAGTTTGCAGATATTCTACTAACATACGAACATTTCAGTGGAGAACCAATTTATTTTTGCAGCTAAAGCCACACTTTCCATGTGTAAGGAATGTTAGTAACCTTTTGTATATGTGTGTGTGTGTGTGTGTGTATATATATATATATGTATTTATATATGTCTGCTTAAGTCACTAGCAAGGACTCTTAGCAAAATCTATTACAAACTTCACTTCCACGCCAGTGTTTACCTTCCTTGGATGTATGCAAAGGCTAAAAGCCAAACATATCTTATTTTTTCTTTTTTTTTTTTTAAAGCAGACCTATTTAGCTTACTCAGTGTGTGGTGCACTAGCTCCTAAATTTAACAATCATTATAAACCAATTTTAATGTAAATGCCAATAAGAAAATATTCATGCACACAAAATACACGGGCAATGACTGATACCAGCATCTTGCTTGCCTTGTGTCTGTTAGCAAGAAACCCATTTTCTCTGAAATGTGTTTAAATATGGTGTTTACCATCTCTGTACTTCTACTAGTGTTTACTCCTCCTTTCAGCCGACATATTAAAGAAAAAAAAAACTAAAACCAAAAAGCAAGTATAAATACGTTCAAGAAGTATGGCAAATTCCCTTCTCCACCCCCAGAGCGGTAAAGCCACAGCAGATGAGCTGTAACTATGGCCTTGGGAATACAAGTTCCCCAGGCTCTTTTACCACACAAATATCAATTCAAGTTACAAGAGCCCTGTCCTCTTGTACTTAATGAATATCGAGCCAAGGAGCCCGCACGCCTTCGCAGGAATGTTTCCTTTCCATTTTCCTAACAAGGCTCTCCTCCCATACCGGTCCAGGATGGACTGCAGAAGGGTGTAAGTAGAAGGATCATCACACCAGTGTTCAGTGGAGGAATAAATCAAACATGGCTTCCCCCTCCATACATTTCCAGAGTTACATTCACTCCTGCTGCCGTGCAATCTCAGTCCTACCCGGCGGGAAGGGGAAGGGGCAGGGGCAGCCTCCACCTCCCCACACTCTCCCCGCCACGGGGGGGGACATTTGCAGCCTCGCTACCCCTTAAGGGGGCGGTTTAAATCCTGGGGAGGGCTTTTTCCCCCCTTCCCATCGGTCGTGTCGCCCCGCTCCGGTTTTCTTTCTGATTTGCAGTGATTGATCCCCCGTTCCCCGGGGAGGGAGGTGGGACGGGTGGGCACCTCTCCTTTACCCCTTTATGCTGCTCCGACCTCCCGCAGCGCCGAGGAGGAGGAGGAGGAGGCGGTCGGGGGGAAAGGATGAAGCGGCAACAGCCGGGACTCCGGCTCGGCATCGCTCCTTTCCGCTCCTCCGCCACCCAAGAGTCAGGCCCAGCCAGCGGCACAAATCCTGCGGCAGCCTCCGGGGGGGGACCCGCGGCCCCGCAGCGAGGGCCAGGTAGCGGGGGGAGGAGGGGGGAGCGAACAAAAAAGCCCTCCTCCGGGGAAGGGGGAAACGGGAGCTGCGGGCTGCCCGGGCAGATGGAGACGGTAAGTTTGAGCGGAGCGGAGCCTCGGGAGAAGGAGTCCCCGGGAGAAGCGCCGGGGTGGGAGGGGGGGCGCGGATGCCCCGCCACGGAACCCCCCGTCTCCCACGCCGCCTCCGCTGCGTTTTTGCCGGGTAGGGCTCGCGGTCCCGGCCCGGGAGAGGGGCTCCCGGTGCCCGCGGCGAGGCGCGCGGCCGGGCGGCAGCATCCCCGCGGGCGGGCGAGCCTCGCCGCCGCCGCTCCCGCCGCTCCCGCCTCCCGCCCGGGGCCTGCGGGAACGTGCCCCGGGTGCCTCCTCCCTTCCCGCGGGGGAGAGCCGGCCGCGCTGCCGGCCTACCGACCTGTGCCCTAGCGCATCCTTCTCCCCGGGGAGCCGGGCGAGGCGGCGGCGGTATCTCGGTGCCGGGGAGCGGCGGGAGCCGAGGCGACACAGCGGCGGCGGCGGCTCCGGCGGGTCCTGCGCGGCGGCCCCGCCCCCTCCTCCGGCCAGAACCAGCGCGAAAAATCGGCGGCGCTGATTGGCCGCCGCCGCCGCGCGGCCCCCGGAGCGGCCGTTTCAAATCCCCCCGCGCGGAGCCGCCCGCACGCGCGGCCGCCGGGAGCGGGAGCGGGGCCGGGAGCGGGGCCGGGAGCGGGGCCGCCCGGCAGAGAGGGGAGGCCGGGCCGGCTGCCAGGGGAGGGAAGGCCACGGGGCGAGGTGGAGCCGGGCCCGCTCGGGGGAGCCTGGCTCGCCGCCCCCAGGTGGGTGAGAGCGCGTCCAGAGCCCGCCCACCCCGGTGGGAAACGCTTTTTAAAAAGCATCTTTTTGTTATTGTTACTTATCTTTCCCTGGGGTATGAGGATGTGGCCATGAGCCGTCCCCAGGTGCGCAAGAACGCGTTAAACCCACCACCACCCCACCCTCCCCTTCCCGAATGGGAATATACAGAAAAACGTTTCGTTTTAAATATCTTCATATTATTATTTCTCTCCTCCTGGCCGGCTGAAAAGCGCTCTCCTCGCCGCTGGCCTCAGCCACCGTACACGTGCGCTTTCTGAAAATCCTGATTTAAGCCAAATGTTTTGACTTTCCGTACAACTGCACACAATTTGGAGGCTGTCGAATGGTTGTAAGAGCCGAAGTGTGCCTGGCTGCGAATTATCCGGGCTGTCTCTTCTGGAAGTATGGCCTGGGTCACTTTTTTTTCTTTTTTTTTTTTTTTTTTTTTTTTTTTTAAGCTTGCATCAACATAAGTACATGTGCTTGTAATTTGCCAATTGAAAACACAGCTTTTTTTTTCTTTATTTTTTTCCCTTTCTTGCCTTTTTTTTTTAGGTTAAATCGTTAAATAGCCGTCATGTTACAATAGGAACAAATATTCTCATGAACCGTTGCACCAGATAATGTAAAGCAGGTAATGGCCAGGTTTTTCAAGCTTTCAATGGTTTAATAAAGGATTTATGGAGCACTGGGAAGCTGTGTTTGTGTACAAGGCAGAGAATGGAGTTCCTCGGTGCTATGGATACTGTATTAACCTGGTAGCTAACGACCTGTCGCAACTCCTGCCAAAGGTAAACAGATGATAATTGAGGGAGGGGAACACACCAGCATCATACTTCATGGATAATGGTGAAATTAGGCCATCTGTTACTGAAAGGCTCAGACTGTTTATTTTTTTACCTGATCCTTAATTTACTTTCATATGTTAAAATTTGTTGATGTTTTTAGGTGAGCGTTTCATGGTGGCTGCATGGCAGTTAGCAGTTGAACAGTGCAAATTTACTGCTAAGTACTTAGTAATGAAATTCTTAATCATTAGCTGATTAAAACTTTAAGCTGAAGGTGGCTGGAGGAGATCTGTCTGCAGTGATAAAGGTACTTTAACTTGTTTTACAGCCTTTCTCTGAAAAAGAAAATACACTATCTTTAAGGTGTTAGACAAACAAGATTTAGTTTCCGAATGTCAGTGTTTACAGCACTAAAGAGAAAGATAAAGTGCCATTACATTTTTAAATAGCTAATTTACATTGAGTCGTGACAGTTTTATCCAGCTTCCTTTCTAAAGTTCAGTTAAATGCAGTCACAGAAAAACTAAAGATCATTTCTAATTAAAAATAGACACCAGTATCAATACAAATAAATAGAAGTGCAAGTATGTGAATCCTGTTGTGTACATGAGGGAATATACAGGCTAGCTTTTCTTCACAGTTAAACAATAAATCTAACATACTAAAAGTACAAAGCATGCCATGTATTCAGGGGTGTTTTCTGTTCCCCCCTCAAAACCCCCCAACTTCCATAAAAAACATTATTATCAATAATTTGTGTGATACAAATACCTTATCTATGTTCTCTTGGGAATAAACTTTTTGTACAGGCCCGATGATATAAATTCATCTTTATGTATGACTTACAAAAGAGAAACAAATTTTCATTTTGTACTTATCACTAATGCATAATATCCTACAGATAACACAGTGCCTATGTTTGCTTGCTGTGTCAGTTCTTTAAGGTGTAAGTGGAAGGATTTACTTATCATGGTCAAGGTGACAAATCTTCCTTATTCCCTACAATTCCTGTAGATCACTGGCCTTGTCTGTGAGACCAAGATTTGCAACCATGTAATTACCTCCTGATAAACCCACCATGCAGATTTCCAGGAAAGCTTATGCTGGGAATTAACACCTTGAACTGGAATGCTACCAGTTTATATTGTAGATAGACACTGGTGCAAACTTGTCCAATGTCTTGACCCTTTAAATAAAAATTGTGCTTGCAGGTTTTTTAATTTTCAAAACAACTGGCCACTTCCTTGAGCTCTTATTGTGGTAATAAAGATACCTCAATTTTCCACTGCAGTACACAAAGAGGCTGGTCCTTCGCAAGGGGGTCTAGTTATATGACACTTCTGAAAACTGAGTTCAAAAAAGCTTTAACTTCTCAAGGTGTAAATGCATATGCAGTGCAGAATAAGCTTGTGCCTGACAAATCACAGACATGATGCATTACACTTGAGCGATAGCTTTGAAGGAGTTGAAGGAAACGTTCTCTAATCAGTTTCTATTAGTCACAATTTCCAAGGCTGAACCTCTTGGAGATTTTCTTCTTTCATTATATTTCCTTGTGATTTTAAATTAGCAAATATATTTTAGCAGTATTGGTTTCAATGGTCTATCCAAGAAATATCAAAGATGTATAACTAGAGCAAATAAAAGTATTCATTTATTAGTGACTCCTGTTTCATTTGGTGTCTAAAATTTTATTGCTTCCTACTTTCAACTTTTATTGACATATTGTGTTAAACAGTATCACAATTAATATCACAATTAATAACCCTCTTTCAACTCAAAGGCATTTAAATAAATGTAGTGGTAGCATGCTGTCCTAGACATATTTAAATATTTTGGAGCTTATCAATTAGTTACTAGGCCAAAAGATAATTTGCAATTCAAGCACTTTTTCAAGATCACTTATTCAGCAGTAACTGAACTGAGTGCCCCTGGCTTTAGGCATGTGCTGGAGTTCTGAAGGTGAAGGAAGTTCTGTTTTGTTGCTGCAGCAGGGACACTGAGTGCCGGACAAGCCAAGGCCTTGTGCTGCAGTTGCTGGAGTTCCACTGGGTCAGTGCTGTTGACAAGGGGATGGGGCACATTTTGGGGTATTTGTTGCCATTAGACACGATGGGGACCAGCAGTCCCTGTGCTGAAGCTTTGCCATTGCCCTGGCAAAGGCAAATAGCAAAGAGAGTGCAGCTCATGAGCACGTTTAATCTTGTAGATCTACGTGGCAGGAGCCTTCTATGTTTCTCTCCTGTATGGATGCTAAGGATTGATTGCTTTCTAAATTCCTTTCTTGTACCCATTTTTATTTTTGTTTTAGGATTTTATATAACAACCTGTCTAGTGTGTATTTTCCTGCGTGCAGATTATCTTGGTGGCAATGTTAACTCAAAGTAGCGCTAAAGTGAAGTTATATGAGTATAGTCCATGTGTTAATCAGATATTCCCAATATTCCCAAATTAGCAGAGGAGCACAGCATGTTTGCAGTGTTTATTGTACTAAGATGTTGAATGAGTGCTGTAATAGGCCATATAGAATCTACAGATGTAATTTCTTCTTGTTTCACAGACTTTTCCATGTAATGGGGGTGAACACTTGAAGACATTAACAGTTCAAACCATGAATACACTGGTAAAGTTAATGCTGCCCATTGTCCTGTTTTGATGTAGCACTGATGCAGAGATACCTGCTCAGTGTTATCCCTACTATCTCCACGACACTTTCATGCTGGCAACTGGCAGCCCATCACCTTTGGCCAGCAATCCATGTTTTTCTTGGGATTAACAGAGAATAATTGTTGTTTTCAACCAGTCTGAACCTCTCCTTAGCTATGTTAAGTACAGCTAGACACAGACACTGATCTTCAGCATGTCAGTCCATATCATCATTACTGTTAAGAAAAATCTTTATCATCATGTATGTGTTTATGTCTTTGACCATGCTGCACATTGCATGCTGTTTAATATGGACAAGCTGCTGATCTAGAATTAAGAAACAATGAAATATGAAATTTAAAATCAGTGTTTCAAAATATTTTATATCAACTGCACACTCATCACGAAATGATAGTAGTAAATGTGTTCTAGAGAGCTTGGACATATATTTGCTAATTAATTTGAATGAAAATTCATTGAAAATGGTTACTTGAAAAATTTGATGTGTATTAGAATCACTTTTAAATTATCTTGAAAATGAGAAGGTACAGGCTTTTCAGACTTTGTGTAAACCTATATAAAAATGGAGTCATAGTATTTTTAATAGAAAGTTGATTCCTCGAGAAAAAGAAAATAATCTACTTTGAGAATTTGAAATAGAATTAGTCTGTCCAAATAGGGGACATCTTACGTGCAGCTACAGTTTATAGCTTCAATACTGATCAGAGTAAAATATGATTACCTGATGAAAAAACAGTTAAATGTAAAGCTTCTTCATACTATGAGTTACAGCAGCCTGTTTACCAGGTACATTTTCAGGTAGGAGAAGAATGGAATAAATGTCACTTTTGTTGCAAATACTTATTTGTGTTTGCATCATTTGTGTTGAGCAGAAGGAAGGGAAGTGTAATATAGGGAGCAAAAGGAAGAGGAAAGTTGAACACATGAGGGAGTGAGATACATCTTCAGGGCAAGACAGAGGCCACGAGAAAGGAAAATTGAGGAGCATGTCCCTGCTGTTTTCTAGTGTTGGGATGATAAAAACCAGCTGTATACCAGTTCTCAGCTGCTAACGTGCTTCAGCTTGGTATAAGTAACTTCAGTGAATCAATAAATTTATCTATAGAAGTTATATGTCTCTAATTATCTTCCCCATCAGCATGACTTAATTTAAACATTGCTGACATTCAGAATAAAATAAATCTAATCTATGTAGAAACACACAGCTTGAGGATTCAAAACATATTAACTCTGCAATCTATTGATAGCATAGTATTACTGTGTTTTAAAACATAAACAATCTCACTTAGAAGTATAAATTTCAAAATAAATTTATAATCAGAATTAATGTTTAGCACAACAGAGCAAAAATATAGTTTTTTGCAATATGTTTGGCATGTGTTTCTAGATCTTACAGAGTTGAGCTTTAGCCTTAACAAGCCAAGTCTTAGTTTTTGAGGAGCTGTAATGTAGGTTTGAATGTTAAATTCTTCTGCATTTCAAGTGGCTGACTTATCTTTAATCTTCATGTAATTATTGGTCAGCAATAATTACAATGTGTTATGTTATATAGCAATGGAAACCTTGAAGAGTAGATTTGGTTTTTTTTTCATTTTGGCAGAGAAGTAGTTATTGATATTTCCACTCTCTCCTGGGGCCGAAGAATAAAGATTGTTAAGGGTTGAATAGGCCAGATAGATAATGCTACTACTGTTTTCAGCAGATGCTAACACAGTGTTTTATTTTGCATATGTATTAATCTTTGCTGCCTCAGTACAGAGTGGTGAGGGTAACTATGTCAGTCCTAAAGGGTAATTTCATTCTTTTTTAAGGCATGCCATTATTCTGTTAACAGTAATTGCTCTTTTTTGAATGATTAATTTGATCACATGAACTGTTTTAATTATGTTGGTGACTGGCAATTTCCTGTACTGAGAAATTGTAGTTGTGATCGTATCCTATTTACTCTGTGTATATGCCTTGAGAAAAATGCTCACTGACAGGCATTTTCAGAAATTGCCACTAATTTCAAGAACTGTTTGGAGACTTTATATAAGATGCTTAGTACTTGTTTTACATTGGTGTGGAGTACGTGCAAACGTACTTGACAAATGAGGGCCAAAACAACTGGATGTGAGGCCAGGATGAGCAGGTTTGCAAATGCAGGCCTATCTGCTAGATTATCACCTGTGCTGTCACTGCTGTGAAAATTGAAAGGAGTGGGATGTGTTTCTTGCACATTTTACAATGTTCTTACACTCGAGCTGGATGTGCTCACTGCTGTTAGCTGTTTGCTCGCTTCAGTTCTTGTTAATGAGCCAGAGCGTGCAGTGCAGCACTGAGAGGCTCCTGCCTGGTGAGCCAGCCCTGGCAGGGAGCAGGGGCTGCTGGGCTGCCTGCAGGAGTCACACTGCGTCCAGTGACAGCAGCTCAGCCCTGCACACAGCACTGACCCCGCCGAGGCACTTCTGGCTCCAGCGCCAAATCTGCATCCAGTTTACAAATAGCAGAAAAAACATCGGGCTGTCTCAGCTGCATTTACAGCAGCTGAATTAAACTGTGATTCAAACGAAGAATGTTCCCAGCAGAGAAGAAAGGTGCTGGGCTTGGCCAGGGTGTAGGACACTGCCTGCACGAAGATTCACCCACTCTCTGTTGTCTCACGCTGAAGCTGGGCATGGTTGTAGTACCACTGTGCTAAGAATAGCATCATTCCCATGGACACACACCACTGGGATTGAACACTCCCCCTTTTGCAATTGCTACAGCAACTGGGCATGTAGTGCTTGCTGAAGGGCTGATGTTAGGTGCATCTTCTGGGTCTGAGCTGGTTCTTCAAAGCTGTTTGCACTGGTTCCACAAGATGTGATAGGCACTTAAATGGCATTCAGAATCAAGGGGTCTGTAATTCAAAGCCCCAACTTCTGTCTCACCCCAAAAGTATCCCCAGAAGAGGTACTTTTGCCTCTTAGTAAAAGTACACCACTGATAACACCACCAAGAGCTGCAGTACCAGGATCCTGAAACTGAGCATCCTCTCTGGTAATCTGACATTCAAAGCCTTCAAAGGAACACATTCGAGGCCTTCAAATTGCAACCAAGTGCTTTGCCACAACATGTCATCTGAAATGTACGTTCTACATGTGTTCCTTACTTCACCTATACTTGTAAAACTGTTACATTTGACTTGTATTGGAATGACTCTGGCAAATAATTGTATTTATCAATAAGTAGTCTGCAGCTAATCATGTATGCTCCAATACAGCTGGAATGCCCAGTGCCTGTGGGGACTCTGGTCCAGTGCACGGTAGACTGCAGGAACAAAGAGCTGCAAGCCTTTTTTATATGCTCCCTGCTGTGCTTGTAACCTGTCCTGAAGGATTTTTACAGGCAGACAGCCCATAGGCCTGCTATAGATATGTTCCTCAGAGTAAATTAAAGAACTTCATCAGATGTTCACTGGCTCATTAGAGTGGGACCTGTGATCCCTGCCCAGTACACACAGGCTGCCTCTCCAGCTGCATATTGCCCTTCCTCATTACCTTTGCCACCTCTAAGGCTGGGGCCTTGTATCTGTTTGTGAATCAGCTCAGGCATTCCTGCAGTTCTCAGCCAGGTGTGCAAAGGAAAACCAGCTCCCTTCATGAGTGGATCAGGAGTTCTGCTTTAGTGTTTTGAGCCAGAGAGATTCTGGTGCCCAGCTATGATCCATTGTCTGCCTTCATCTGCCTGGTGCCATCCTAATAAATGATGAGGTGTGTGCTCAGAATCTACCACTTTGCTGACTATATGGAGAGTAAACAGAAATCTGAAGGATGCTTTGGAGATGCTTTTTACAATGCAATATAAACATAGTGAGTGGGCCTCTTCAGAAGTCTGTGGATATGCCCACACTTGGATAGTTGCTGGGCCTAGCTGCTTCAGGAAAGGACATAAAGAAGTCATTGATTCAATGGGAAACATTTACCCAAGAGTTTTGTGTTTGAACAGCTTAGGTCTCAGAATAGAATTCCATTTTGATAATTGTCAATATTCATTAAAAAACTTACTTTGGTATCTGAAAATTATTTTCTAGGTTGGTTTAAATAACCAGTTATCATATTTGTTAATTTTCTTTCCATGGCATTGTAGGAAAATTAATTGTATGTTAAGTATTGAATAATTTTAAAGATTTAATTTATGACCCAACTATACTTGCCCTTTAAAAAGTCCAAAGTGCAGGAACTTACAAGCCTTACATGTTCATATGGAACCAGCAGAGGAGGCCTCAGCATGTGGGTGTCCTGTAAGCAATATTGAAATATAAATGTTAAATAATGGTGTCTTCTGAAGGTAAGAGCTGTGGTTTTTGCAAACCTTTTGCACACTCATGTGTGTATGCCAGGCAGACAAGCACTCTGGAGTTTGAAAGATGACCCCCTTTTGAACTATAAGCATCCCATCTCAGTGTGATTCCTAGGGAGAAAATCTTGTTGCAAGCACTTTGGATTTATGTAGGCCCTGTGGAGTTCACTGGTGGGTTTATTTGGCAGGTGGGCCTTATTAACCTGCCAGCAAGGGACTGTTTGACCTGCTTAGGTTTGTAGAGCTTGTAAATAAAGATTCTGTCAGGGAAGAGAGATTCTCTTGTGCTTCAGACTATTTATATCTCTTCTAACTGTGGCTGTTAAAGCTTATAAAGAAACAGAAGGTCTGGGATGTGAGACAGAAAACCCTGAGGGAGTTTTACGTGTTGTATTTGGATTGCTGTGTTAATATCCTAAAATAAACACAGCACGCCAGAAAATGGGGAATATTTTTATTGTAATTATTATTAACTCAAAGACATAAATTATTAGTTATTGAATGGAGCATGGCTGAGCTTGGCTGTAGGGGACAATAAAACAATAAAATAACCTCATAATTTAACACTAGCAGCTATTGGCAATCAGTGGGAACCGGACATTTAATCAGCTTCATTTCCCTTTTTTTTTTTTTTTTGCTTTTGTTTTTTTTGTTTGTTTGTTTTGGTTTGGGGTTTTTTTTGGTTTTTTTTGTTTTTTGTTGGTTTTTTTTGCTTTTTCTGCATTGTTTTCAAGTTTAATAATTACTAGTATTTACATTTTTTACAGCTCAGGTTAGTAATGAATACAATAAGTTTACAATAAATTGTAATCATAATAAAACTATGAAACACTCTCCATTAATAGAATAATTTTAATTGGACAGAAATACTATATTGAAAGGTGTGTTGTATTACAGATTAAAAAAAACCTTTAAGAAGACCTTTTGTCTCTCTAGTGCAGGTCTGATTATAGAGTCCTTTCTAACTTTGCAATATGTAATTTTTAATAGGTGTATCTTATTCAGGAAAAGGACTATGTTATTTTATTTATATTCATTATAATATAAGAAAATGTTTTTCTTTTACTCAAAAGCTACCAGTTTGGACTAGCTGAACAATCTTTCAGGGAAAGGTTTCTTCTGTTTCAGCAGACCTACTCAGACACCCAAGTGCTACTGTAGATCAAATGACAGTGAGTTCAGTGTCTGCCAGAGTTGAGCTTTTGAGTCTGTATTCCTTGTTCATTCACTCGAAAGGCAATTTTGGAATATTTCTGCCTTCTGTCTGGAATGGACTTGACAAAGGTTTTTTGACCTTAGCCAGGTTGGATTGATCTGGTACTTAGGCATTTTGTTTTAAAATATTTTATATTAACAGCCACCAGTTTATAGAGAATCTGTTGAATTTACAATTGCAAACATACTGTCTGCAAAAGTATTTCCCTCTAGAGCTGCTGCAGTGGCCCAGGAGAGCTCGCTAGTGAGGAAGGAACAGTAGGGTATTACTGCTGATGCACACTGGGTGGAGAATGGCTTCCAAATTTTTCTAGTTACCAAAACTTTACAAGTGGAAGCCACTTGGGAGAAACATGAAGACAGGCCGTTTCTTCTTTTGTTCCACCCCCTTTCCAGTGGGCATCTACTTTGTGAGCTGGATGCCCTGGCTCCCAGCCCTGCTGTGATGTGGGGCTGGCAAAGTGCTGTGCACCTGTTCCAGGGGGATTAGCCACTGGTGACAGCCCATACTCAGAATTTCCTCCACAGATGGCATTACCCTTCAACAAGTGAGTCAGAACCATTTGACTTGGAGCTTTTTATAGTTGCTGTTGAGGGTAATGATAATCATCCTAAAAAAGTAGTTCTTAACCTCTCATACTGAATGGTTTGCCATTGGTTGAAGAAGATACCAAGCTGCCCTTCACTCCCATCCCTATCAGCTTTACCAGCACTGGCAAAACACTGTTAAGCTTTTACAATCATCTGTCATTACAGTAGGAAGTGAGTGTTGTCTGGTGGATGAGATACCAGGCTGGCGGTAGAATTGACTCTGCTAATTAATTCACCATTGGGAAATCTAAGACTGTATTACTTCCTCTGCTATTTTGATTTTCCTAATGATAAATACATTCATTTGAGAATTCAATAAACAGCTCATGCTGAAAATCAAGTATGCCAGGATTGGTTTGCAGAACTGGGCTTTATGTTAAGTTTTCTAGTCCAAAGAATCAAATATTATCTGTATTGTATTCCTACATGTTGACATGCTAATTGATTACAGAAATAATATTAATGTATTTTTTTCTCTTTTGTCTGCCACTTATAAGGCTTTATGTCATTCTAGTAGAGCAGAGTTTTTTATATAAATACTATATTGTCTTACTTTGAAAATTGTCCATATGTAGTTCAGGGAATAAATGTCCTAAATTTTATTCTACCCAAGCCTCTCTTTTTTCTTTTTATTATTTTCTCTTCTCTTTTTTATCTCCTCCTTTTCCCTTTTTCCCCCCTCCCTTTCTGCAAGTACATAAAAAGAATCAGGCACTTCCTGCTATCCCTAAGCACAAATTTAGTTCCTGGTATAGCAACTCTAACGTATTCAGGAAGGAAGGAATAATCTTTCTGAGGCTGTAGTGCTTTTACAGTGTCTGCAGTAGCTGTAGCTGAGATTGTAGCTCCATACTGGAGGAATTGTGTAATGTTTGATCTTTGGTAGTAATAAGGAACAGGCCCATTCATAGGTGAGAATAATATGCATTGTGCAGTACAGTGAAGCAGACAAATGTTCCTGCATAGAGGAGACTGCCATCTGGTAGAATAAAATCATTCATACTAGCCACAAAATTCACTGAATAACAATAATTTTTTCTAAAATAAACCCCTCCATTTCCAGGCTAGGACAAAGTAAGACTGATTAGGTACCACTTGTAAAAGGTGAATTTTATGAAGAAGAGGATATAAGTGCTCTAGAGGAGAAGGATTTGCAGGAGAAGCATGATAAGATAAAGATATGTGTAAAATAGGACTGGGAAATGGCTAAGTGGGAACTGTGAGCTGAGTGTGTGGGAGGAAAGGAGGCAAGCATTCATTTCACCAAACATTAAGAACAGAAAAAAGACACGGGTGGAGGGCAGATTTCTTTTTGTTAGTCTACTTTAAATTGACCTGTTGATTTCAGTTCCTGCAGGGCATTAAGACTGTGTTCAGTGGGCTTTTAATATACATTTATCAACCAGCTTGTTGTGAATAGTTTCTATCTGCTCTTTCTTCTAACTACTCTCTTTACCTCACCAAAAAAATCCAAGTGACAACTAGCCTGATTCACCTTTCAATTTAAGAAGATTCTACTTGATTTAGATCCAGCTGCTTTGCTTTAAAGATATCAGCTGTTAATTTTAAGCAGCACTCTGTAGGGCTGCTCTAGCTTTCACCTGTAAGCAGTCAGGTCCAAGATGCCCTCACACCCTTACAAGCCTTCTCCTGGCTCCCATGGCAGCAGATGTGAGGACAGAACAGCACGGAGTGGGTTACACTGTCGGTGTGGGAGGGAAACAGCTGCCTAGTAAAGCAGCTTTTTGTGGAGTATATCAAGTTCTGGCCCTGTTTTGCCATAAATTAGCTGGTTTAATAAACATTCCCTGCAGCCTTTAGTAAACAGACTGTTTCATGCTTGAACTTACTAACATGCTCTTATCTTTGCTATAAAATGTATATAATCACGAGAGGTTTCCGAGTGACAGAGTGGATTTGTGAAAACATCCGCATAATGTTTTTCCACTTGCTTTCAGATCCGTTCATGGATTTTCTGGCTGAGACAATGTTTGGAGTAAAGTCACATGATCAATCTGCATTTTCTTGCAGTCTTCCTGGGCTTTTGCACCATTCTTTTTTCATGCCAGGTATTCTGCTATCTATAGATCCAGGCTCCTTCTTTTAAGGGTAATAAATCAAAATTATACAGTGTTTAGGATTTCAGTCAGAGAGATTATGTCAGAATTAGAACATTCCTGAGTGAAGGTCATATAAATCAATCCTTTAGTTATTCCATTTTCAGTTTCATTGTAATGAACAGTCCCCTGCTTGCAGTGAGAAGGCTTATGGTGCTAGAATACTGATAAGATGATACTGCACTGAGAGTACATTTTCGACTACTGGATGAAATCTGCAATGCGATACATGACATATATGCAAGAGTCTGAATTGAAAAGCCTTGAAATTGTCAAATTATAGCATTCTAGGGATGAGACTAGTTTGCAAAATCATTGAATCCTCTTTACTACAGAAAAAACTTTAATGTGCAAAGCAATAACAGACGACTTGTAGTAGAAATGTAAAAGCAAAACACACCTCTCTTTCAAGCAATCATGTTAAACAGGTTAATGGTATATTGTTGTGCATGCTTAACACGGGGGTGTGATTTTTACCTGGGTAGTAATGCACAATAACTAACACCACTTTTCCTACTTAAAATACTTGACAAGTGATGTTGCTTATAATAACATAATGTAGCTAAGTAGCCATTTTAATTGCTTGCAAAATTGTAATACTGAGAAGGAACTTGGCGTTGGATCAGACTGATGGGATTTGGTGTATGCTGCCAATTACTCAGGTTATTGTTTAAATTCCTTGATCAAACATACACCCTATATGTACTTCCTAATGTATATATTGAACAGGACAGTATAAAGCAAATACTACTCTTTGAACACACTCCCACTCTCTTTACCCTGGGGAAATTGCTAAAACATGCATATCTCTATTTATTTACTGTACACAGCCCTCCACTGACATGCCAATATTCCAGGGCCTGTATGTTCCAGTCTGTTTGCTCCCTTCCCTTTGACTAGCTCTGCACTCCCACCAGCTTCCCCCTGGGTCAGACATATTTGGTTACCACTCAGCCCTGATCTCCATGTGGCTTCCTCCAGTTCCTCCCTGTGCAGAAGCACAGCTGGAGGCCACAAGGAGGAGGAGGAGGAGCTCTCCAGGGTTCTGCTCAACATGGAGGCAAATTAATTGTATGTTAAATATTGAATAATTTTAAAGTTATAATTTATGACCCAACTATACTTTAATTTATACCCAACTATACTCTCCAGAGTTCTGCTCAACCTGAGGTGCAAGGATCTGGGGAGAAGTTCCTCAAACCTGGTCTTCAATCCAGCAGCTTGAGTCAGTTTGTAGAAACCCCCAATAGTATCACACTGGTAAAGGTTCTACATTGTAAGGTTAAAAATGGAAAAGGGAATTCTGACAACTCTTTATTTACCTGCCTGCACTGTGATGTTCTGGGTAGTGCCCTGAGTGTGGAGCTTGCAGTCCTCCTCCACTTGGTGTTTCTGAAGGGATGGTAGACCAGTGGGGGTGGGAATGATGGCTGTGGAGGAGGTGACAGACTTCCAGAAGCAATGATGAAACGGTGAACTCACCAGAAGGGGGCCTGCAGCTGATGGATTCAAGTTCTGAGGATCCATTCAGGATCATCCATCATGCTGGGAATTGCAGGCAGCCCTGAAGCAATGTGAAACATAGCTTTTAAACAAAATTTTTAACAGGAGTTTTTAAGGAGGTGCCTTCAACGTTATCTTTCTGGTTTTACTGGAAATCTAACAGCATCACCTTTTTATTAGCAGCTTCAGCAGGGACATTTGAAAGAGTCGGCCTCTCTGTGCTACATGATGGATTGACCTGGACTTGGGCTACACAGGGAAAATACTTGCACAGTTTTTACCCTGCACCGAGCCTGCTGCTCCTGATTGTAGGAACTGAGGGATGACAAGCTTAGGACAAAGCCCAAGGACCACAAAGGCCAGTAATGATAACCATGTGAAAAACAGAGGAGCCAGAAGGAATAGGGAAGAGATAAAGGGGCACAATAAGATTGTGCACTGGGATATTATGCAGCTCTTCCGGAAACAATCACAGATGTTAAGCAGCTCATTAGGGAGGAACAAATCTCTCCATAATACCAGACTTGATCAAAACCAGCCTGAATGTGAATGTGGCTACGTGAGCATGGCCTGTGTGTGCCTCTGCAGTGCAGGTTTGCCACCAGCACACATGAGCTGGGACATAGTGATGCACAAGTAACCTTGGTGACAGAGGCAGGACTGAAACAGCAAATTCACAGCTCCCAGCTCTGTGCTCAGACCCCAGACTCTGTTCTCTGTTTATCAGCAGCAATGAAATACAAGGCACTGCTGCAGGCAGCAAAGCTCTATGCTCACCCTATTCCTCATACTCTTTCCTTAAGCACTCATCTCTGACCAGAGATTGGATAAAGGGACTCACAGGCCTTTGGTTTAGCCCAGCGTAGTCATTCTAGTTTCCATGATGCCAAATGAAGCCTTCATCAAACCTAAATAAAGAACAGGATGTGGCACTGTTAGTTTCTTTGTTTACAGTGTCTTAATAAATTCTAGAACAAAAGTACTCAATTTGGATGCAAAAGAATGTTCTCTTACTGTCAGCTCTACAAGCTGGTCTTGAAAGCTGATAGTAACTGAATTCTTTTTGTACATCAATGCAAGGAAAGCTGTGGAGACAAAATCTGTAAATTTCTTCTGCAGTACCTCTTCCCTGCCTCCACATCCTGCCTCAGCACCGTCTGCAATTCTTACCTTCAGCAGGTTTATGAAATGTCTCAGCTGAATAAAATTGTATTGTAACTGATATAGGAGCAGGATTGGAATTCATTTCATCTTTATTACAGTGAAATGAAATTAGTTATATTGACAACTCAGTTATGAAGGGAGCAAAAGCTACAATATTTTTTATACCCATGTTAGTAAAATAACTTGATAATCCTGATATGCTGTATCGAACAGTTATTTTTGTATAATGCTGTTTCAGAAAATAATGTAAATATTGGATTGCAATAATGGATTGCATAGGTGTTTCTAGGCCCAGAATTTGCTCACAACAAATAAGATGTGATCTTACTTTGCTTCCGTAAAATTCCACATTATCTTCATTTTATTCATTTGCTCTGTGATACCTAAATTTGCCATTATAAAGATTCTTGGGGTTCTAATTAGTGATTTTTGTGGAACACCGTTTACCACAGTGATTTGAGAAAAGGTCAGTGCCTCCAGGAACCTGGAAAATACATGGATTGGAGCATGTCTTTCATGTTGGTTTATTTAGATAATTCAAAGTTTTAAACAGAAAGGTAACATATAATGATTAATATGATGCCTTCTATCACTGGAGGAATATTATCAAAGCCTGTCCTAAAAATTTCTTTCAACCAGATCTGTCATTTTTCATTTGGACAATACTGACTTGTTCATCTTTTTGTTTGAAATGTGCTTTACCACACACACACACAAGAAACCCCAGAGTAGTCAGAGAAAGGAGATACCTTTGAGAATCATCCCTAATATATTTCCGTTAATCTAAATGCAGTAACAGCCATAGCATCCAGCCTATATCTCTCTGCAAGGAGAGAAATCCAGTTCCATACACAAAAGGCATAGTCTGGTTAAATCAATTTCTATAGCATCTTGTCTCCACATATTTCAGAGCACTATCCTTCTCAATTAACGTCAGCTCTGCTCTGGGAATACTCTTGGGTAGTTAACTGTTGCTGTTAGAGAGCTAACTTCAGATTGAACACAGCTGGCTTATGTATTTTACTGTTAATAGTTGTGGTATTGGAACAACAAATTCAAGGGGAACAAACTACTAAGCAGAATGCAGAAGATTTTCAACCCAAATAAATCAGCTTTAAGGATAAGAAAACCCAAATGTAAATTTCCTTTGACTGACTCCTGATAAAAAAAAATAAATTACAAACTTAAGGTAGGTCTTATGGTTTTCTTTTTCCCAGATTTCTAAGCCTTTGGCATATTGGGGGTTGCACACATGCCTCTGTGCAAACACCACTAATCTCTAGAATATTTCATTTTAAATTCATTCTTTGGCGCTTCTTTACTTTCATTTCCACTTACAGCAAAGTCAAACAGAAACTCCTCAAACAGCCCAACTCCTCACAGAGCACAAGAATGGAGAAGGAGCAGAGTTCAGGGAGGGTATGAAGAAAACACGTAATGTATGTGTGAGAAAGATCACAGATGAAAGAAGAAGAAAGCCGGCTGAAGAAAGGAGATGAAGGAGGGCAAGCGCAAGGCAGATTTTTAACACATCTCAGTCTTGCTGTGGCTTTTATGGGTAATTAATTACCCACTAGAGGGAGATCAACAGTAACTTGTTGCCAGGTGGATTATGGCAGAAGTTGGACTTGGTAAAGTGCAAAGGGGAAACCCTGTGGTAAGAAAGCAAGAGAAGCTAGAAGTTCCTTTCCTTGGTAGAGTTTCATTCTGTGTAAGTTACCAAGCCAACTGAGATCTCTTCCCTTTCTGACCTGGCTTTCGTTATATTTCTACATAAAAAGTCCCCACCTTTATTAACCTGTTTGTTCTGTTGGTAAGGGGAACACGTGGAGTTTAAGGGTGGCAGAAACAGTGCAGTGCTTGCTAGGACTACACTGCCATAGGCTCCCAGCATGGGGTGAGCCATGCACCACTCAGTCAAGTGCTTGAGACCCACTGACAGTGACCCTTGGGTCCACCTCAAGCACCTCTGTGGTTCCAGGTGAGGACTTGTATCTCACAGCTTTTATTAGCTGCCCATGGGTAATCATTTCTGGTCTCTTACTCTCACCTCTATTTGTGCAGAACAGAGGAAGCTTTTAACATTCAAAGCAGGCTTAGGCATGTCCTTTCCTCAAGGGAAACCAAGAAAGGAAGTAGTAATGAATGCTTAGAATTGGAAACAGATTATAGGAAAAGTAGCTCCTACCCATTTGTGTCATTCATGCTTCTAAAAATCAGTAGTTTAGGGATTTCCTAATTTCCAAAAGGACACTGCAGCTAGACAAGCATGTGTCAGGGACTTCATTAAGCCTAGCTCCCTTAATATCTATTTTTTTGTTGAGCCTATTTATTTGTATTTTGAGAACATCCTGTGGCAATGAGTTTATATGAAAATATATTTCCTTCTATTCTTTTTTAAACCCTGCTCCCAGATAAACTGGTTTAATTAATTTGGTATTATGAGCAGCAATAATAACTATTTTTTATTCACTTTCCTCTGACCTTCGTTATTTTCCAGACTTCTATATGTCCCCTTTCTGTTGCAGTACAGAATTCTAACCCCACTTTGGCTTCACTTTTACGAGAATTTCTGAATAATATGAAGGCTTTTCAGAGTCAAGCTATTAGCAGTGAAAGTGGTCTTAACTCCAACCTTGCCTTTCTGCGTAAGAACTGCTGGATACAGAAGAACATAATGTGAACTTGGAAAAGAAGCATAATTATTTCCACACAGGAAGTTTGCAGTTGATAGTTTGGTGTCACAGATAGAAATGACTAGTCTAACATGCCATGAACTAAGTAAAAGCCAAAACAGTTATCTAATGACTGTGAACCCTCAGGGTCAAATACAGTCTCTGCTACCATGTGCAATGCCAGAAAAGTTTGCTGACAAACACCAGCCATCAAAAACACTTCTTCCTCACAAACTCCATGTCATAGTTTCTAAAGTGGCCTGTGGTTACATCCTGCTTACCTTCAAATTCCCTCAAAAATACTACAGGGGGTTCTGGGTACTACTGGTTCAATAACCCTGGTTTAATAATTATTAAAAACATGGCATGACTTCATTTATCAGTGGCCTGATATGATCCTTAAACAAATCAGGTTAAGGTAAATGTAAAGCAATGAATTTGCAAAATCCAAATATAAGCAACACATTCGCATTGCTTATCCAAAGCAATCCACAGAAAAGAAAAGGGTATACAGGACATTTGCAGACCTAGCAGAGCAGCTGGCTGTGCTCTGTAAGAAAACTAGGCACAGGTGCTGGGATTGTGCCCAGGGCCCTGATCCCCAGCTGGCACGCTGAAAGAGGCTTCCCGCTCAGGGAGAGTTAGATGTCTGTTCCTTGGGAGGAGAGGCCTCGCAGAGGGGAGAAGGATGTTCCCTTGGCACAACAGGGAAGCTCTGCTGGCTAAGCCAGCTTTTTGTTGGTATCTCTTGGGCATATTTCCTTTTTCAGCTGTTGGATTAGTGATTAGAAAAGAAAATCATTGATATGTGTCATATAGGAATGAGTGTGAGGCTTGCCACCCTGACTGATGAGCAGGCTGGATGGCTCACTTTTACCTGCTGCACAGATTACTCCCAATGAGCTCCTCTTGCTCTCTCCAGCTGATGAACTCCTAGGTATCTGCAGACCCCCAGCTAAGCCTTCAGTTCGTACACAAAATTCCCTCTTGAAAAATTGCTCTCAGAGGAGAGTGCCTGCTTTGCGGACTTTACTTCCCCTGGATAGAGATTAAATCCAATGGCAAAGCTCTTTTACGTCAACTTACATATTTTCTTACATACACGACTTGCTAGCCACGCTTTATACACACATGCAACAGGATTAAAGCATATAATGTGTTACTGAGAAAATACCTAATTTCTTGAAGGTAACAGGATGTTTGGGGGTGAATGCCTCCCAAGTGTGTCTCTAGGGGATACTATAATAATAATAAAGTGAATAGAGGCCTAAGACAGGCAGGAGTGAGGTTGCTGATTACATGGGAAACTCCAGACAAAGCGTCTTCTGTTTCTGGTGCCTGAAATTCAGCCACACAAGAAAAAGGCAGGATACTGGCAAAGCACCACTGGGATGTACTTGTGCTGATGGCTCTTTGTTGTTTTTCTATAGCTTCACATCACATTTTAACAGGTATTTCCCCTCAAGATTATCATATAGCTACAAATCAAGTGTTGTCAACAGAGCTGCCACTTCATTACTTGGAGGTTACCATTCTTTCTGTCTCACAAAGATTAAAATGTTAATTTTTATCTCTGTCCAAGACTTTTATGATGCTATCTGGCAAGGAACAGGGTTTGATGTTACAAGTACATAACTGCACTGATCCTTTACCACTCTGTGAATGTCTCTGATAGCAAAGGGACATGGCATGTATTTGCATGTGTAAAATTGGGGCCCAACAGCTTAGGTCCTGCTGAGGTCAAGGCACAGAGATCCAAACACTAATTTGGAAAATTTACAGTATAGAGGATGGTTGTAGAAAGGGAAAGTGCACTGACCATTCCAAAGGAACCAACTCCTTTTTTAAATCTCTTAATCTGCTTTTCATTATCTCTGTGGGGAGGCCTCTTGAGAAAAGCAGCTCTTTGACTTGAATAAAGGAGGGGCTGTGGGCTTGCATGCTGGAATGGCGAGGTCATTGTACGGCAGCTCGAAGATAGGAGTGTCAGTCAGGTCAAGGAGAACAGGATGAAAAAGTGTGAGATCTGTGTTACAGGCTTGGTCTGGATTATGAAAGGTAGAGGGTTTAAAGCTGAAAGGTAAATAAGAGAGAGTGAATTCAAAGGTTGGAAAGACACATTCCGGTAGGGTTATTCAGACTGACTGTAAGGGAAAATATGAGCCAGGACTGATAAGATCATCAGCAAAACCAGCGAGAAAGAGGTAATGACAGCAGAGGCCCGAGGGGGCTAAATTCTACACAGGAATTTTAAGCATCAGGCTTCAGCAAATGAACATATCCATCTTCAATATTTTTCATTTGCTCTTTTAACAGAAATGCTTAGCTCTGCTCACCTCCTCTGAGGCAGAGAAAGCGCGAATATGCCTGGGGGACAATGTTGCATTTTGCCTGCACCAAGTCACATACAGCTGTGTGCATGTGCTGGCTGTAACCTGCTCCCCTCCAATCCAGTACTTACCGTAAGGAGCCTCAGCCTTGCAAAATTGCTAAAGAAAGTTACATTGCCATTAAAATGGCCCTAGGAAGTAGCACATTGTTCTTCTTTTTAGAATACAAAGGTAAAAATTCTCCTAAAATGGTGTGCTAACCTTCTGGCGTTTCTTTAATGGACACAAATTGAAAGGTATCTGTTTTGCAGGGACCTCTTGTCTTTCCAGTACTCCTATAACACTGCTTGACTTCACCAAGAATTTTGTGATATACAAGAAGTGCAGGAAAGGGTATACAAAATCTGGGATGGAGTGGAGGAGAGCCTCCCCAGTCACATGCATTTCTTGTTTTGCTTCTTGATGGGTGCATAAAAGCAGTGGTGGCAGATTTAGGGCTTTTATTGACAATAACACAACATTTGTTGTTTTCTTAAAGACCTAACTCTGAGAGGCAGACAATGACATA
This sequence comes from Motacilla alba alba, assembly GCF_015832195.1. Classification (NCBI taxonomy): domain Eukaryota; kingdom Metazoa; phylum Chordata; class Aves; order Passeriformes; family Motacillidae; genus Motacilla; species Motacilla alba. Next base: position 8,003,602 of record NC_052019.1, on the reverse strand, counting down.
AGATTGTTGGCTTTCTGCATTTCTGATTACAGACAAGAACTTGCAAACCCTACAGCCTAAAAAATCCTGGAGACCAAGAATAACTCTAAATGCATAGTTTTAAAGCCTGTCATTCATAAAAATCAAACTGATTCATTTGGAGGCACAACAGGTTATTTAAATACAGCACTGATGATTTTGCAGCAAAATCTGTCTTTCTCATATCAGCTGGAGCTAACAGGTGTGTTTGTAACACTAGAGACTCCTTTTTTCCCTCCCTCTGTATTTCTCAAAGACTAAATCAATTTGCTTTTTATAGCTACATTCACTTTTTTTTTTGTTGTGCACATAGCCTGAACACTGCCTGCCCTCCCTCTGCTTGACCCTGCCTTGGCCAGAACCTTGTGGCTTTCTCCCCATGTGTTCCTCCAGTGCCCCAATCTTTCTTTGTGCAGCGTCTCCTGTTTCACATAAGCTCCATCTGCTGGGAAAAGGGAGAACCTCGGTGGTTTTCATTCTGAACTGCAAATACTTTTCCCTCAATTTGGAAAGATTTTCGAAATTACCTGTTTCTGCTCCCCTAGCTGAGCTCCTGGCCCATCTGCATGCCAAATTTAACTAATGACAACCTAATATGTTATTTTTATGGCATTTTGTGTTGCTAATTTGGGTCAAGCCTAAGCAATCTTTTAAAATACCACTTTTTGACTTGAATTTGAGCAGGTAGGTAATTATCCTTGGAAGGAGAATGACTGTTTGTAGACGTTATTGCCATCCAGGCACACTCTGCGTGGCTTTTCAGGGCAGTGTTTGAAGAGACGCCCAGGGCAGGCTGTTTCTGTGCTAATGTGTAGCCAGTGCTGCTTGGTTTTGGCACATTTACAGACAGGAGTGAACTTGTGACCTAGACATACACACAGCAAATCGTAATCCAGCCACCACTTGAACTTTTACCTTTGGGTGTAACACTGACAGAGCAACAGGCTTCAGTATCCCATGAATCTCTCCTAAAAATCCCTGATTATGATTGGAAGTATTTTCTTTAAAAAAAACTACTAATAATCTGTTGGCTTTCTCCCTGGAGTAGAAACTTAATGCAACTTGCTACACAGTAATGTCTTCCCCCCCCTTTCTTCACATTTACGCTGAACAGTGGAGAATAAAGATGAGGTTAATCCCGTATTGTTAAACCTATTCAGGGAGACAACCTGGGGGTTGCCATGGAAACAGAATCTACAGCCTAAACGCATAATTCTACTCTTCAGGGCTGTCTACAGACCTGTACTGATACGTAGCTTATTGAGTCACACTGTGTACACAAACACGATGTTGCAGCAGTGAAATGGCAAAGGTGCCTCCCAACTCATCAGACGTTAATTACACCCCCACCTCTTCCCACTTACAGCCCAGAGCATCCAACACTGCCCCCCTTTCCCCTCCTGAATCCCATCTCCCTGGGCCTTCCCGCCAGCTCCGTTTGTGTTTGTCCTCAGGGTGGACTGGGGAACCGAGGCCGTGTCTGTGTCTCTGGCAGGAGTGTCACAGATTTGGTACTGTCACACAGCCACTGTCACAAGCCACAGGGCACCTCAAGCTGGGAGTGGGGGGAGCTGCTATCAATCCTCAAAAACATCAACAGGATCTAGGAGAGCTTCCTGAGCCATGTCTTCAGGGAAGGGCTGACAAACTTACAGTTCTACTCCTTGTTCATACAAACATTTGCCCCCCAGTTTCTAGACAGATTTCTAAAACTTCCTCACTAAGAATGATAGATTCATCTGCGCCTTTGTCTTATCTCTGCAGGCAATGCAGAGCCCTAGGGCTGTGCTATGCTTTTATAGGTCTTAGGCATCATACCTCTTTCAGACAAGTGAAACAGTCCTGCCTTTGTGATATCACTGGGCTCTGCTCATACAGCAATAAAATACATATTTCAGTATTCACACAGCCTATAACAACCATCAAAATTTCCTTTTATTTGGAAGTTGTTTTGAATTGGTTTAGACAACTCCTATCTTCCTTTGCTTCTATTTAATATCCAGGGGAAAAGTTCTATTTAACATGAAAAAGCAATCTTAGTTTTGTTCAAATATTGCATTTATTTTAATGATTCTCAGATCCCTATTATATCCATCTAGAAAGAAGGCTTTGTATTTCTTTCTTTTAGTCTCTCTCATCCTATTCCTGCTGGAAAACAGATTTTTCAGCAAGATGGCTGACGACTTTTTCAGACAACATGGTTGCTTTAAGAACCAGGTCTAAAATGGCTGTGTAGCTGTTGATTTTTTTTTTTTTTAACAGAACCCCAAAACCCTAGTAACTATGTGGTATCGTGTTTTATTCTGGGGATAAGTGTTTTCTCTGTGAACTCATGGGCTGTTCTCTGGCTGGAATAGGATGTTTTTCTTTAAAACAAAAACTGACTCCTGTGGAAAGCCCATGTGCCACCTACAGTCACTCAGTGTTTTCCTGTGGCAGCAATTTGTACAAATACTTGAAAATTTTTAATTCTTAGTCTTTTCTTAAGCATTACTTCATAATGCTTGGTAAATGAACACAATCAATGAGTATTTTTAAACTGTATCTATTTGGGAAATTTTCACAGAGTGTATAATCAATCCTTTTCATATACAGTAGCAAACCCTGTAACTTCCAGGTATAAACAAATCTGGAACAAAAGACTGTACAAAAACATAACGAATTCAGCTCTGAAAAGGCCCATGCATCTACATTGTCTGCCACCCTGAATACTAATGAATTTAATGAAACTATTGAAAGGCTGGTTACTTGTCTGCATAAATGTATTGAGACCTCTGTAATCATCTGTTTGCTGTCTGAAACCTCTTGTCAATAGTTTAATGACTTCAGAGCATATTATTCTTCTTGTATAGGCTTCATATAATGTTTCTACATAATTAAGCAGCTTTGTTAGAGGAACTGCCATTAGTTGCCCCATTTCATTTGGTTTTGTTATCAGCCAACCAGAAAGAAAAAATAACAAGAGAAAGATACAAACGCAGTCTAGTGAGAGATGTGTAGATTGGGAAGATGTTGTTTGGTTGGTTTTTTATGCCATTAACGTAAAGCACTATTGTCTTGTTGCACATTTTAAAATAATTTTAACCATTTAATTGCAGTACATATTTAAATACTTGTAAAACAAACACAGCTGGCTAAAAATCTTGCAGTGCATTTGGGAGCCTAAGATTTCAAAAGCAGCTCTAATAAGTACATAAATAGTAATACCCATTAATTTGTTAATGATCACTAAATGTAAACAACACTAGCATTTCTATAGCCACAGTGAGAAAAGTGTTGTGTATTTTTAATATTCAGACAATTGCATATTCCATCTTCATTAATACTTTTGAATTTAAAATACAAGTAATATAAATTTCATCTAAATTTTTTGTACTTCAGAGAAACCCTGGGCATCTTCTTTAAATACATAAAAGAACTCTATATTGTTACCAACTAATTTCCTGCATTTGCCTAGTCCTAAGCACGATCAGATAAACTGCAAACTCACTTGTTTTTATTGTTATGAAACACTGTTTTCAGTCACATTTTGGGTCAAACTTGAATGCTGCTGCTACCCCTTATGTATAAGGTTAAGTAACATGTATTTTCTTTGGGGTTGAGGCAGGCGTAGAGGTGACCAAGTGCCTGGTGTTGTGAGTTACCTGTGAGGCAGGAGAGGTCTGATCCCACAGCTCCCTTGTCCCCCTGGAGCCCTGTCCTTGGGGCAGCCATCTTGTTGGCAGGGCAGGCAGCCATCTTGTCCACAGACAGTCCCAGCAGCTTTTCCCCCATTTTTTCTGGAACAAGGAAGGCATAAACACCTAAACCTCATGTACACAGTTTGTAAAATGCCACTGTTCTCGGATTAAATTATAATTTCTGCAGTTTGGTTCTTGTTATTCACTGCATCTGCCAATACAGTTAAAAATAGAGAAAGTGCCACATAATACTGCATTAACTGAGTACTGAAATATTTGATAAGAGATCCTACCGCTGGCCAGGATTCGACTAGCATGTGAAGAATATCATGCTGCTTGTAGTCCAACTATTAACCAGCACTAGTGTGGCACATCCGACAACTGACCGATCTATGTGCTATTTCCTATCAAAACCATCCCAGCTCCACCACAAAGCCATTTTTTTTCTGTCACACCCCGAGATCCACAAGCAACACACGTGTGTGCAGCAGAACGCCTGCCGCCAGCCTTGGCGTGCGGGAACACGGCCGCACCCACCGCAGGATCACAGGGCCGTCAGGGCTGGCAGGGACCTCTGGGCATCACCGATCCAGCCTGTGCCAAAGAGGAAAGCACCGTGCGCGGCTGGAGCGCTGCACTTTGCGCCGGGGTTATGTGTGGCCACGGCGCTCTGGGCGGCTCCGTGAGGCACCGGCGCCCGCCCTTCACAGCGGGCACGGCCTGTGGCCTTCCCGGCCTGGCGGGGACCGTGGGCTGCGAGCGAGCCACGCTCGGGGAAAGAAGCCCCGGGTGCCCACCGCAGCCCCGGCGGCTCCCCTCGGGCGGCTGTGGGGAAGAGCCGCAGCCGCGCCCGCCCCTCGGTGACGCCATCCCCGCCGCCCGGCGCCACCGCCGCTCTCACCGTGCGCTCCGGACTACGGCTCCCGACGTGCCCGGCGTCGCGGGGCGGTGCCGGCCGAACGCGGCTCCCGGGCGCTGCTGGGCGTGTGGGGATCGCCGCGGCCCGGGCGGCGGGACAGCAGCGGGGCCGGAGCCGCCCGCCCGCCCACCGAGCGCCGCTATGGCGTCCATGCTGCTGCAGAGCTGCGGGCGGCGCGCCTGCCGCCTGCCCCGAGCGCTGCGCCGCCCGCCACGGCCCGGTGAGGCTCCCCGCGGGCCGCCCGCCGGCTGCGGCCCGCCGGGCCTGGCCGGGAGGGCAACGGGGAGGGAGGGCGGCCGGAGGCGTCTGGGGGCTCCGGGCGTGGGCGGAGAGGCCGCCGCGGGAGGGAAGGGCCGCGGCCGAGTCCCCGCCGCTCTGTCCGCTGGGACTGGCGCCGCTCCCGGCCCGGCCCACGCTCGGCGGCTGCTGCGGCCTCTTCGCATGTGCTTCCGTGGCAGCGTGGTTGGAGGGGAGGATTTACCCTAAGGGCAGTGGGACACGCGTGTCTCCTAAATGCCGGCTGGTAGGGGAAGGGAAAAACACGTGCTTTTTGTTAAAGTGCAGGAACGCGTTACTATGTCTCGGCCCTGCCTGCCTTGCTCTCGGCGTGGCTTGGGTGTGAAGTGGGGCTGTCACTAGTTATGTGCTTCTTCTCTTTATGAAAGCGCAAGGGGATGTTTTCTTAGTCTGTGTTAGGGACGAAATATGAATTTGCCTTTTCCAAGTGGCTTTGAAAGCTTAGGAAAATAAAAACCAAGCGCATCGTGTGGTACTGATTAGTAATGAAGATAATTTGGCAGTTTAAATATCTCTGGTTGGTGAAGCTTTGTGGCATGAAACAACTGATAACTTGTGAGGTACGTGAGGCCTGTGGCTGCTCTTGACATCCTGAGCTGGAATGGCAGGGGGTGAGTGAGGACTTGCCTGTCACTGACACAGAGCCCCGACCTGTCCTGGGAGTGCTGTCACTGAGAGCAGGGCAGCTGCATGCTCACATCCAGGCAGACCTGATGAGCTGTAGGGATGCTTGTTCATTGCAAAGAACAGCTGTCCTCTTGGTAACCAATACTCACTCAAGTGTAGTATCTTCTTCTGACTGGTGGGTTTTGTGAGCTACTGTTGTGGAGTCATTTATTTAGGTTAAGCCAGGACAGTGTCCTGAACAAAAACCTGGGCTATCCTAACCACACAGTTTATTAAAAATGGGGAAAAAGATCATCCATATACCTTCAAATTAGGTAGGAGCTTTGATTGTTCTTGTGGCATAGCGTAAGAAGTACTGCTAATGATTGCTGCAATTTTGGTTGTTATAAACCCTAGACATCCTAAGCTGAAATGCTGTGATAGAATCAAATAATTAGTGTGCTGTGGTGTACTGTGGTTATGATACAATTAATACTTTTATTTGGGGTGTTAATCTATTATTAACACATTCTTGTATGTTGTATTTTTTTCTGTATTGTTTTGCTTTACTTAGCTCATCTTCTTTGCTTTACGTGTAAGTAGTCTAAGATTAAGTTAAAGCTAAGTGCTTCTAAGAACCCTAAACGTTATTCCTGTGAAGATCAGACTGTTAAGTACTGCAAGCTTACACTTCCCTAGGGACTTACTTCATGATAGCATTTTATTTTTAAAAATTCTAAACATAGTAACAGTATGGCTATTCTACATTAAAAACTTTGGGTTTCATGCTTCATTAAATTCAAGTATGAAGTTTCCCATGACTTCATGCGAAAGTTCCCTTTTCCATGAGGAACATGTTAACATACAGCTTCTCTGGCACTACTGCCCTTCTTTCTTACTAATCCAATTCAGGTTTCTTAAATGAGCAGTATTGAGTATGGTTAAGCAACATTCACCTTGTTCAGATGCTTTTGTACCTCTGTATTATCCCAGAAGCAAGGATTATGGACTTTGCCCCTTTTTGAAGGAAGTGTATCTTTTATTTCAGGGTTGGTTTACTCATAGGTACATGGTTATAAGAGACACTGCAAAACCTAAAGAGCTCTGGTCAGAACTGGCAAAGTTGGAATTAGCATTTTCTGTTAGCCTGTTCTCACTCTGAACGTGCTGTACAACAAGAAGCTTAGCATGCTTTCTTACAGTAACCTTGGAATTTTGTTCTTTGACCCCTTCCTTAACATTTAATGAGTCTGGTTGGAAAGAAGGTAAGTGAAGTGGAAGTATCTTGCTGCTATGGAGTTTTATCTGAGAAACTCCAAGCCACTTTTCCAGATCATCCCTCCTAGTTCTAGGGGCACTGTCCATAGCAGGCAATGCCCTCTCCTAGTAGGACCCTTGCTTTAGGCACATAAGGCTCTGTGGGTTTCCTGGCACTGGGGTGAGACGGATTACTGTGCTGTGACTTATCCCTCCAGACACCGAGTACTTCTCTGCTTTGCTCAGCTGCTCCTTGAGGTCAGGGATGTCCTTCTGGGTTGGCCTCTTGGGTTAAGTTATTTAGCTGCTGTTCTCTCTGTAAATGCTAGAGAGTATCACAATGCCTTCACAGATTCTCAGGGCTTGCTTTTTGAGCTAGACATAGACAGTTTTCCCCAGGCTCTGCTTGCTGTGGTAGTGAGTATTAGAGTTTGATACAACTTGATGTGGGTAAATCCTTTGACTTAATAATGCCACAGCTTTTGCTCTAATTTCTTCAGAGCCCACTTAGCATGGTACATCCCTTGATTATCAAGATTTTCCTCAGATAAGTTAACTTACCTTCTATACCTTCCAATTGTCCCATCTGATTTTGGCAGCATCTCTTTCCCCTAATAATTAGAGTATTTTCTTGGAAAAGGCTTTTGTCCATCAGCATTGGGAGCTGTGTTTTCTCAGATACAGTTGTGTACTTTAGATTCTGTCATAGGCTGTATCGTGGCTTTGGTGGTGGGAAAGGTTACCATGGACCTCTCAAATGACCTTTGTATCCTGCTGTCTCTTAGGATTGACCAGGAATGGTAGGTTCCAGATGGGAGAAGCAAACCACAATATGCCTACTCTATCCAGCCTTCCAATTTTATTTTGGTTACCAGTGAATTCTGGAAAGATTGACCAAAAAGAGTCAACATGTTTGAAGTCTTGTGTATTTTTTTTAAGATCTGTCCAGAAGTCTTTTTGCTCTTGGCAGTAGCTACCTATTGAGTTACTGTAGCAAGGTTTGTTTTTTTAAGTTGCTTTAGGAACTTGAATTCCTTTCTAGTGGGATCAGGGATGACTTTCAGTGATTGTAGGTTGGTAGCTTTTTATGTTGTTTATGCTTCTTCTGTGGTTGAAGACTTTCAGACATGGCCCTTTTCTGAAGCACGTGACTTAGATGATTTGTGATTTGATGATCTTCTCAGTTTATTTCCAGAATGGATGCTGTTTGTCTGTGTACCAGGATAGAGGGTGCTTGTATATAGGTGTCAGCCCTTCTTTTGGACTTTATTAGCTACTATGAGGACTGATTCTGAGGTAGTGTTCAAATAAAATTCATGTTGAGGGATACAGTGTTTTCTGGAAAGTTAACTTTTCAGGTTCTTTGGGTCAGGCTCTCACCCCTCCCTTCAGGACAATTTGTATCCTTTGCAGACAGATCATGGGGTAGAGCTATTTTTACCAGGTGCTAATCAGAATGGGCAGCAATGTATTGAAATGATGTTGTGGTTCCACCTCTCTAGTGAAGTCTATTTAGGTTCCTGCTTGTGTTTTATTTGTTTTGCTTAAAACAAAACAGAAAGGCATTATAATCCTAAACACTTGGCAGGGGCTCCTCTGATACTATGTTGTCATAGAGCTGTTAAAAAATTACATTTGCTTTCAGTGAATTTCTTTGCAATATAGTTTCTTGCCTGAGGGACTTGGAAAGAAACCTGTCTTCAGACATTGAGCACGAGGAACCAACCTCACACATCTACAGAGTTCAACTTTAAATGTTAAACAACATCTTTTTTGTGCTTTCAAAAGTATAATTTCTATGTAAAGATAAATCTTTTCACTCATGCATTTGTGTGGAGCTCACTACGTGGATATATGTCTTCCTGAATTTCAGAATTGGTGCTAATTATTGGTATTTTTCTAGGTAACTTGGGAGATCGGGCATGTCTTAGCTGTACATCCCTGAGGCTGGCAAACAAAATGTGAGTAAATATGAATGTTTTTCTGAACTATCAGCTAGTATACTGTCATAGAATGTAGGTTTAAATCTAGACACAGTGCTAAAATGTGAGCTCCAGTTTGTGTTAATGACAGATTAAAGGAAGTCTGAGTATTACTCGCTTCACCTGGTTGGTTGTGTGTGGGAGAAAGAAAGTGAAATCTTCCCCTCTTTGCCCACTTCCTCCCTTTTTGTTTCACTTCTAATGTGAAATCAGTAGAATAATGATGTCTATCTTGGGTGATTCCAGGTGCCATAATGGGATGCATACTTTGTCCATGGAGTTCCATAGAGTAAACATTCAGTTGAGGCTCGTTGAAAATCACAGTTGACAGATAAGAGTGTAGAGAATCTGAGTGGGATCTCTGTTAAACCAAAGAAAGGAGTTTATTGTATGTTGCAGCCCTGGGTGATGGTGTCCTCTTCTGAAAACAAATCCAGCTGTTGTGTGCCCTTTTGGAACTGAAGGAGTTGAATGTTGGCAGAATCCATTCTCTGTTCCTGACTTAGCTCACGAGGGATACTTGTAGATAAGAATTTCCTAACTCCTGTCCTTGGAATGTTAAAATACTGGTTCTGTTCTGTATTTATAAACTGACTGCTCAGGATACAGGGACTATTCTTTGATTTCCTGAGTTTTCATTTTAGCATAAGGATGTGTCCCTAGACACAATCCTCTAATGCAAAACAAACCAATTCTTTTTTAGACATGTTAGTTCCATATCACTGTAAAATTAATGATGATTAATTTTTTAGAGTACATAAAACCTTTTCAAATATCTATTTTTAATATGTTAGTGCATAAGACCTCTCTTTGGAAGCTGGAAAATTATGGTTTTAAACCTGTTAGGCTGGAGCACCTCTCCTATGAAGACTGAGAAAGTTGGGGTTCTTCAGCATGAAGAAGAGAAGGCTCCAGAGAAGCCTTACAGCACCTTCCAGTACCTAAAGGGGTTACAAGGGAGCTGGAGAGGGAATTTTGTCAATGGAATGGAGTGACAAGGAGAGGGGAATAGCTTTAAAATGAAAGAAAGTAGGTTTAGATTAGATATAAGGAAGAAATTCTTTGCTCTGTGCTGGTGAGGTGCTGAAACAGGTTGCGCAGAGAATTTTTGGATGCTCCATCCCTGGAAGTGTTCAAGGCCAGGCTGCATGGGGCTCTGAGTAACCTGGTATAGTGGAAGATGTCCCTGCCTGTGGCAAGGGGCTTGGAACTGTGTGGTCTTTAGGTCCCTTCCAACCCAAACCATCCTATGATTCTCTGGTGAAATGAGCAGCAGAATATTAGGACAGAAAATCTTAGTCTATTGAGAAGGTTTGGGGTAGGGTTTTTGGGGTTTTTTTGCCTTTTTTTTTTTTTTTTTTTTTTTTGTTTTGTTTTTTTTTTTTTTAACCCTAATCAAAGCTGCTATTAATATAGTGTTGTCACTTAAAATATAACAAACTAATGCCCTCACCCCACATGACACAGGGGAATGAATGCAGGGGACTCTAGTGATAAGTACTGAGGACAGGTGGGATAGGAGTTGTGTGTCTGACATCCTTCTTGTGAAAGTGTGTCAAGAGAGGCACATTTCTTGCAATATTTTTATTCCCTGCAGACTCAGAACCAGTTCTGCTGTCAGAGCTTTCTTCCTCTCTGCATGCAGAAGAGTGTCAATGTATGTAGGTGGAGCTTGGCTTGTAGGCCTGGAGCTCTGCTTTTGGGAAATGCCTTGGAGTCAGGGTGGATTGATTTATGCAGGTGTTTTAATCTGGTTTTGAATATGTAGCTTATTTTCCTAAAGTAATTAAGCTGTAATTCTTATTAGTTAATATCTGTGCAAATGTGTAGTTTTCTAGCTAACCAAGGGACTGTTTTGTGCAACTGTATATGTTCCAGCAGTTGTCTGACCACTGAATGGTCAGATGCTAAAACTAAAGTTTAAACTAGAAAATAGTGTGTCTTTAAAAAGTAATAATTTAGTATTTTTTTATACGAAGCTCTTATTTGAATAACATTGGGTAGATAGAACCATTAAAGTAAATTAAAACTCTCTTGAGCATGTAATAATTAAATTCAAAAAGTGTTTCTGTCTGAAAATTGAGTGAGGCTTGCACTTTTAAGTGTATGATAAACATTTTCTTCCTTAAAATGTTACTGAGAGCTGTAAAGCCATTTGCACCTATTTTCCATTCATTGACTGAAGACAAAAACACATTCTGATTTTGTTTTCATGGTTTTTATTTCTCACTGGCTCCATGAAGAAAACACCTCAGTCATTTCTGTCCTGTAGATATCTTACTGCCGGTATTTCAGTTTGAGGGACACTAATGGAACTCATTTATATGAGTTATTTTATCTACTCATTTATATGAAATATTTTATCTACTATTTCATTTTTGTCCCGTTTTTTATTAAAAGTGTGTACAATCTTACTTGCACATAACGAGTGGTTCTTCTGTGTATATTGGAATGTTAGTGGTGTTTGAGCAGTGCTTCCCTGCTAACTTCAGTCTACATTTAATGAAAGAAAAGAAGAAAGTTCTGAACAAGGCAGAAGAGTGTTGGTTCTCTCTGTCCCAGCTCAGTACTGTGATGGAAGTTTTTGCAAAAGGTTCTGCTGAATAAGGAAAACTGGATGCATGGAGATAGTAAGAGAGGAACTCTAATGAAATTGGATTCCTCTGGTACTAATTCTCTGACTCAGCACCTATCCCAAGTATACCACTTAGATTTTTTTTTTTGTCTTGAGTGTTTTGCACAAAGAGGAGAAGTAATAGAAGGGACTTCATGTTACTCATGAATTTACATATCAGTTTTCAAGTGTAGCTTTCTAAGTGGAAAGCACATGTGGTGGCTGCTCTTTATTTAATTGGAGTAAAATAAACTACCTTTCCAAAGTCATATAATGGAAAATTCCCTGCAGGTGAATGTTTTTTTTGTCATGAAGTAAAGCCAAATATTCTTTTTATGTATAGACATTGGTTTTAATTATCAAAAATTATTTTTCCCTTAAATATGGAGTTGATATTTCTCAAATTATTTTTTCCCTTAAATATGGGGTTGATATAAACCATAAAAATGGTTTATAAATACATAAATATATATATCTGTGCAAATATACATATATATATAAATAGCTGATGATCTGTTGCTAATTATTGAATGCTTTTTTCTCTTGAAGGACTGTACACTTTAAATATTGCACTAGTGTCCCTCCTGTTTACGCCTACTCCAAAAAAGCTCACTATTGTTGTTGGACTAAAGGATCTGAGCAAATACACTTCACTCTTACGAGCTCTTCTGGCTCATGGACACCACTAGCAACCGTGGGTGTTTTAGGTCCCCAGTATCTTCCAGTTAGGTGGTGGCATTCTTCACGTCCCCTTCAAGATGACTCCATAGTTGAAAAGTCACTCAAGTCCTTAAAGGACAAAAACAAGAAGCTGGAAGAAGGAGGTCCTGTATATAGTCCAACAGAAGTGGAAGTTGTAAAAAAATCTCTCGGGCAGAGGATTGTGGATGAACTGAAGCACTATTACCACGGGTTTCGGTTGCTGTGGATTGACACAAAAATAGCTGCGAGGATGCTCTGGAGAATCCTGCACGGGAACACTTTGTCTCGTCGGGAACGGAGACAGGTACTGAGTAAAGACCACTTTCCTCTGGGTGTCCTTGGTGATTGCTCTGTTTATTAGAACTGAGTTACTTCTTTTTGTTGTCTTCTGTTCCTAGAATTAAAATTTCTCAGTGTGTTTCCTTCCTCTTCACTAAGTGGACACTAAAATTTTTGGGTATTACCCCAAAACTTTTTTCCTGTGTTGCCCATTATTGAAGATAAGTTTGTAATTTTCTTGTTGGAACAGCAGAGGATTCTTCTGTTTTGTCACATGGGCAGCAATTGGGGTTTGTTCTCAAGTTCCCAGCCATGTGCCATATACAGTCATTTTCTCTGTTTTTTCACTCCAGCTGGAAAAATAGTGGGAAACATTGCTAATAAACACTGCTAGTAAAGGTTGTATCTGTGCCAGTTCAGTTCCCATTTGTTGCTTAATGGGGTTCTTTTGAACGGGATAAAAGCTGCAGGCTGAAATGCATGATTGATGATGTGCTATCTCAGTTAGAAATATATCTGAAATAATTTTAGCCCAGATATATTTCCTTTATTTATGGCATGTTGCTTACATTTATGAAACTAAAAATGCAACTGATAATTGTAAAGAAAAGGGAAATGGAATTTGGAGTGCAAAATGTGATTGCTCTCAAATTAGGATAATATATATGTATTTCAATAGTAATTTCAGGTTTTGGATGAAATTGGCGTATTTAATTAGAATGGAAAGTTATATGGGTATTTAAAAACATTGGATGTGAGTTCATATATGAAAAGACTGCAAAATATTAAGCTGATATCATTAATTTCTTTTTTTTTGTAAAGAATACATTGATATTCAACATCAGTTCATTGGTAAAATGTCAAACATGCTGATTTGACAGTTCTCATTTTACTGTTTTTAAGGACAAGCAGTTTAAGTGGTTTATAGAGATTAAAAATTCAAGTCTGTCTTCTTGCCTTTATAAAAAAAAAAAGCATTTCAGCTGTTGCTGGAAAGATGTTCTAGAAGAAGAGCTGGAGAGCAGAAGGTGTGTGTGCTCTGGGGCAAAGTGCACAGTGCTGCCTGTGGGCTGTGTGCTCCCTGCAGTTTGTACACCTGCACTCACAATGTGCTGACTTCACATCTCTGCCCTCAAAACTTCCAGTAAATGATCAAAAATACAAGTATCTGCTCTTTGTTTTTATAATCTCTTGATAAAAGTTGGTCACATTTGAACAATTTGGTGTGTAGTTAAAACCCATCACCCATCACATCTTAAGTGCAGTATGAAAATTCTTCCTAAATTCAGAAGGTTAGACAAGTAGCAAAAATTGTTACAGGCAGGTGTAGCAGTTTCTGTCTCTGGGTGGGTGTAGTTTCCTATCAGACTCCTCTGCTTGATGGTCTCAGCATCTTCCTTGGCTGCTACAAGAGAGTGCTTGGCAGCTGATCCAGCTGAGACGGGCCTCAGCAATAAATAAAACAGTCTCTGCTGACGTGAGAGGGGATTATGGAGTACCAGAAAGAGTAACTGAGGATAGGGGAAGGTGAGGACTGCAGGACTTCTTGAAGTAGCAGTTCTGGCTTGTGCTGGTTTATTGAGAGCTTTGGGGAACTTGAAAAGCCAAGCGAGACAAATTAATTCATGGTTTAAAACAGAATGGGAAATTCTCCAGGGGGAAGATTGGAACCATTCATTTTCCTGCCTCTTTCATGTTTACTGCACCATACTTCAGAGAAATCATATGAACAGCAGTAATATTCCATCAATTTATGGATTTATTCATTTGATTACCTTTTGATTTTGTTATCTAGTGATGATAGAGCTGTCTTGCCCATGTTTAAGTAGTGATCTGGCATTTGGCCTTCCTAGATTTGTTTTTTTGTGCAAATGTTCGTTTTCAGTATTAATTCTCTTTTTAAATGAAATAGCCATTTATTTGTTTGCAGGTATAAATTATTGTTTGCATTGGTGTAGCCTGTCTCTTATCTAATGATGTATATATGGTTTTATATGCCTGCAAATCCAGTGTAGGAGATGTAGAGAAAATAGTTTTAATAACTACAGTAATATTAGTTTCTCAATCTAGGTTTTGTGTTTTCTGTACTTGGAGGACGAGGATATTGTGTCTCTGGAGTTGAGGGCATGGTAGGCTCAGAACCCAGGGTCACTGAAAAGCAAACCAGGCTGCAGCTGAAAAAACCCTTTTGGGTTTTTTTTTTTAAACCTTAGTTCAAGTTTGTTTCAACACAGCTCATTTTTTTATCAGTTCAACCTTAAATTTTAGTATACTGACCGATTTAAAGAAGTCTTAACATTTTGGTGCTGGATTACCTCCTGAACTTTAAAAAATATAAAATAAAAATTGATGTATATACTGCTTTAAAAGTATTAAGCTGCACACTGACAGTCCTAGAGAAATCTTATCTTCATGCAGACTGACAAATGAGTTATTTCTGCCTGCCCTTTCCTTCCTCTTTGGAGGCAATAATGGAAAGTTATCCAAGTAATCTAACCACATGAACAAGCAATTGCAGCATGGCTAATGCAAAGGGACCCATTGCTTATGTAAACTAAAAGTCAGTTCCAAAACTCTGCTTGTACAATTGCTGTGAGCGTTTGGATTCAGCAGGGTCACAGATCTACCCTTAGGAGAGAAGGCAGGAAGAAGTGAAACATGGTACTGACTTAAAAAAACCTAACTGCTCTGGTGCTGGCTCCTGCAGCAGGGTGGTTCAGGATGTGGCAGCGAGCTGGCAAACACAAGGGAGTTTGTGGCAAGAGTGCCAGCTTTACAGACTCTTCCCTGCAGAGGAAGGAAGAGTGGAATACCCAGCTGCAGCAGCAGGTACAGGGAGTCACAAGGTTCTCATGCCGCGCTGCCAAATACTGTGTGTGTAATCCTACACCATTGTATTAGGTTCCTGCATAAAGCTGTTTCCCTTGAGTTAGCCGAGGGTGCAGTGCCATGATTTGTGAAAGCTGATCCAGGACGGTGCTGCTGTGAAAAGCTTGGTGCTTAAATCAAGTTTTCCTGCCCCACCCCTGCTTGGTTTGTACTGATCCTTTTTTCCCTGCCTGTGTATGTATTTATGGGTCAGTTTTAGCTGGATCAGTGGTGTGACTGCCAGTGCACCTTCATGGCTCCTTGTACCGTGTCTCAGGTTAGCATTAAGTTGGCTTAATCCGGTGGTAAAACTGCTTCCATGGATATGGATTTTGTAGAAATACTTGCACGCATTGTCTGAGAATAGAGACTGGGGAAAAATAGGAACTCTGTACTCTATAGAAATTTTTGAGGTTTTTTTTTTTTAGGGAAAATGTACTTTTCTTCTGAGTTTTAAAATTTTCTTCCAAACTTTCTTACTTTTTTTTTTGTTTTTTAACTCCATGGTAGTCATTTGCCTTCTATTGTTGGAATGAATGGAAAAATCCTTGAGCCTCAAAACAATGGACCAAAGTATCCCTTCTGGGAAACTGAATTTTTTTATGTACAAAGAAAAATGCCAGACTTTGAATCTGTAGAGCATGTGCCTTCTACATACAGTAGTGGTTAAGATTTTGGCTGGTTTTATGGTAAGAAAATTCTGAATGAAGTTTTGCAGGTTTTGTATTCTAGCAAATCAGTCCTGAGGACGTGGGATCTGTGCTGGTTGTTGCTGCTGTTCCCCTTGATTGCCATGAACTGTGGGAGAGGCTGGAGTGGGCAGCATGGATTTACTGCTGTAATTGCATTTATGCTGCCAGTTTTTGCCACTCAGAGCTGTGTTTATCAAGTCTTGATGTGGAATGACAGTGCTGTAGCAGTAAAGTACCAGAGTGTACCTCTGATTTAGGAGCTGATGGGATTCCCAACAACCTTTTTTTTGTAAAATGAGGTAGAGTCAAGCAAGATCTTCACTCCCCGGTATAAACTGAGTTATGAAGCTTTCAACAATTACTGAAAGATTTAATAATAGACTGTACATCCTAGTATATATATTTTGAGTGTACAGAAATCACAAGGACAGTTTTTATTTTGTGCAGTTCAAGATTCAGTAACGAATGCCACCTGCTTCAGAGGATTACTGCTCTGGAAATGCAGTGGTTTAAAAAAAAAATGTACCAAGCTGGGCTCATTATCCTGGATTTAAATGTACATTACAATTGTTATAAGGCAGAGGGGGAGGGATCTTTCATTTTATTCTTGATTACTCATTCCACAGTAGCTCATGCATGTAAGAAGTGGTGGAGCACAAATAAAGATGCATAAAAGAAGTTAAGCAGCTTTAATGACAACAAATGACCACCTCCTGTTTTCAGGTGCTTTTAAGAGGTTTAAATGAGATACTTGTTCAATAATCCTATTGAGACACAGTGAGGCTTTTGAAATACTTTCTATAGTGTTGAAAACTGGTGAAACTTCAGCACTCTCTAGGATGTAGCAACTTGGAAAAAAACCACTAAAAACTGACTTAGTCACATCCTTTTATTGTGTTATTTTAAAATTTCTTCATAGCAAATATATATATGCGAGCCTAAGTGGCAATTAGATGATGAAATCAAATATTTTAAAAATAAGTATTTAAATATTAGCTTATTGATGTATTTTTTTCCTTTCCAGTTTCTTCGAATATGCGCTGATCTTTTTCGCCTGGTCCCTTTCTTGGTTTTTCTTGTTGTCCCATTTATGGAATTTTTACTTCCAGTAGCTCTTAAGTTGTTCCCTAATATGCTTCCCTCTACATTTGAGACAAAGTCTAAAAAGGTAAGCAGGTCTGAATTTATAAACCAGCAATATTTGTTTAAAAATTAGAAATTTCTTGTTAAGAAAATTAGAAAAAGTCTAAAAATTTTGGATTTTTTTTTTCAGTATTTCGGTAATGCTTTTATCTTCCTTATTTTGAAGATCTTGCTTTTGAACATATAATAATGAACCAGTGCTATCCTGGTTTTTATATGTGCAGGTGCCAAGCTATCAGGGTTGAAAGCCTCTCTTGTCTTTTCTGCTGTCTTCGTTTCCATTTTCTATGACTCCTACAAAGGAGAAATAAAGCTGTATTATTTTTCTGGTTGTATTAAAAGAGACATTGTAACATTTGTAGTCTTAAACCACGATACAATGTTTTTCATATATATACTTAATATTTAAGATTGCTTCTTACACTTTTTTCAGTTTAAACTTTATTTCTACTAGTTACATTTTCTCAGAATTGTTAGAGCTTTGTAAAAACCTACCAAAAGAGCCCCACAAGTTTTCACTCTCAGAGCTCACAGTGAACTCTTCAGCTTGTTCAGTGTGATTTGGGGATCTTTGGGAAGAGTGAATTGCCCTTTGGAATGTGTGTATTATAGCAGAAGTCCAGAATTACTTCACATAACTTGTCTGGGGGCAGAAGTGATGTTTAGTCCATGTATTTCTGGCAGGAACTTTTAAAAATATTTTTTTTAACAGGAGGAAAGATTGAAGAAAGAATTGAGAGTAAAGCTTGAATTGGCTAAATTCCTTCAAGACACCATTGAGGAGATGGCCTTAAAAAATAAAGCAGCCAAGGGAAATGTTACAAAAGATTTTTCAACATTCTTTCAAAAGGTAAAAACTTTGGAAAATATGTTTCTCTTCCTACAAAAAAAAAACCCAAAAAACCTCTGTTTCTTTTTTTGGTCTATGGTAATCATCACATACCTTTATTTTTTTGGACTTGAATAAACAGAATGTAGTAGTTTTTAGGATAAATTTCTTTTTTTGTCAGTGTGATGAAGTTTTCCTATTATTAACTTCGGTGTTCTAGCTGGTGCTTTTGCTCTCTAATTCTAGAAGCACAACCTTTCTGCTCATTTGTTTCTTGTTCACTTATTTGTTAATAAGTTAACTCTAACATGAAACGTGGTGTGCTCAGTAGTTACTCATGTAGGTTTTGACCTCTTTTTTTTAACATGGGGTATGAAAACTGGGAGAGGACTTCTTTCCTGATGAACTGATTGAAACTGTGGAAAAAAGTAAATTTTTTTGGTTAAATTTAATTCTGCTTGTAAAAACAGTTTTTAAGTGCACAGTTGCTATACTGACTAGAAAGTGGTATAATCTGAGGTTTCGCTAGAATGTAGTTGCTGTGCAAAAATTTTTCTATTTAAGTTCAGTTGCTGACAGAGAGACTTAAGTGTCAGACATCTGCCTGCTACGTTAATGGCCTTTAAGTTTCACAGCATTTCCTTTCACCAAACTGTAGGTGAGAATAAGGTACTCCCTGGAGAGATGAAAAATGCATTCTTTATTCTTCTCAGGACAGTCCTTATCTCTGATGTCTCTTAATTGTGGGGCTGTTGAATTAGAGTAGAGCCAACAGCATCACCAAGTGCTTCGTTGAAAGAAAGGCAGTGGTCCCCTCCTTTGGAGAGAGTGTGTATTTGCACAGAAAAAGGCACATAAGCCCAGGGGTTTCAGACATGAACTTTACAAGCCCTGTTAAATAGCTTAAGATTTTTCTGCATGTCAGGACTGAGAGTAAAGTGTGGGGTGATAAGATGATGTTGATAGTGGCACGCAGATCACCTCACATAATCATAGTGGCAAATTTTGCCAGTCAGTAACTTCTTGCAAAGTCCGTGTACTTTGAAGCCTCTCTGCAGTCATCTGTTTCTGTTCTTTTGAATCTGCAGAACATTGTAAGTGGTTAGTTATAGCAGTTAGTGGCTGAGGCACTGCCCCTGCAGGCTCTGGGAACTTGCCCACTCATGCTTCATGTTCGGAACATTTCATTTTCTTCTGGAAGAACTGCTACTGAGAATTTACATTTGGCCGTTAATTTTCATGGAAATAAATGATGTTTCACTCCACATTTGCTGGAGGAAGCCCCAAGTTCCTCTGATGACTAAAAAAGAAGTTTCAAGCCCTGCATTTCATATGTGTGGGTGTGCTTTTTACAGCTTTATATTTCTCATTTGTGCCACAGAGACAAACTTCATTGATCTCATTTCGCTGTACCGGATAATAAATGTCAGAGCAAGAAGCAGCTTCAGTGTTTCCCACCTTTTTGCTGTTCTTAACAGTGGCTTCTGTGGTGAAGTATTTGATGCTGCCAGAACCATTGATTGCAGGCTTAATATGTCTGCTGCATAATTCCAGAATTTGTCTCTGTTGCTTTGTAGCTAGTGATGTACTAGAAAGCTTCAGTTTGTACTTTCAAGAAACATATGCTTGGCTCTGTCAAAATTCATCTTTAAACAAGGGAGAAAATACTTCCTGTGTTTTTGAAGTGCCATTTTTGGCTCCTGTGGTGAAGGCACTGGCGAAGTGGAACAACAAGGCCTTTGACCTTTCTTTCTTCAAGATGGTTTCTTTGTTACAAAAATATCCTGGAGGTTAATGGGCTCAAGGCCATTTCATCTCCTGATTTTTACCTTTTTCTGTAGTCAGTAGTTGTTCACTAAAATATTTGAGTTTGCAGGTAAAACAGGTAGGCATGCTAAGTCAGGCAGTACAGGTAATGTTAGGTTTTCAAACTGTATTTGATGTCACCTAGTTTTATGTTTTCTTTACAGGAGTTAAAAAAAAAGTAGAGGTATTGGGAAATTCATTTTTTTCTATCTATGATTAGACCGAAGATATTAAGACTGGGAGTACATAATTGTGAATTCTGTAGATTTTTGATGCAGTGATGTCACTAATAAGCTTTTGGTGGCATACTTAAAATAGAGAAGTCAACATCTATACAGGTGATAATGCTTTACTGTGACCTGATGAGACCAGAGAAATTTTCTCCTACTTCTTTGAGCTGTTATTTCAGCTTCCAATAATTGGGTTTAATGATTGGGAATTCATTGGTAACACATCACTGAAGAGCTTAACTTTGCATTTGTACAAACAGTTACATAGAACCTGCCATCACAAAGGATGCAGAGTCCTGTCCCAAACAGTGCTTTATACTTTGGAATAACTTCAAGTACAAAAACATTTGCACTGAGGTGCTGCAGAACATCTAGGAGTTGAAAGCAAAAGAGAATTGTAACAAATGAAGAGAAGTATTGGTGGTTAAGTGTCCAGATCTGTGTTTCATGGGGACACCAGTGTTGCAAAATTTTTGCCATTGAGTGAACTTCTTACTTTATCTTTCCATCTTTATCTTATGTGTTTCTGTGTTTAGTAAACATGGTACCAGAAGAAGTATCTGCCAGTGTAACTCCTGTAGCAACTATTTATTAACTCAAAGGTATTTATATATTTCTTGAGGTATCTCATGGCAGTGCAATTCAGCTAGACCTGCTCCTTAGTGTACAGGTGCATCTAATTTTTGTTTTGTTAGTTTTATCCTAAGTACATTATGCAGTGTTGTTGGAAACTGTCAGCACTATCAAGTCTTTTGCCTAAATAAGTAAGTTGTTTGTTTTCTAAAAAACTTCTTTCATTCCTTCCTTATGTGCTATTTCTTATCCCAAAACTGTTGCAAAGTGCTTGACAAATGAGGAGAGTGTTTTTATTCAAAATAATGCCTAACTATAACACCTGCTCTGAAAAGCTTTGTGTGTGTTTGGTTTTTTCTCACAGATCAGGGAAACTGGTGAAAGACCCAGTAATGAGGAGATCTTAAGGTTCTCTAAGCTGTTTGAAGATGAGTTGACACTGGACAATCTGACCAGGCCTCAGCTGGTGGCACTTTGTAAATTGCTGGAACTTCAGTCAATTGGGACAAATAATTTTCTCCGCTTCCAGCTGACAATGAGGTTGAGGAGCATAAAAGCAGATGACAAGGTGAGTCATTCTGAATAGGCACTGGGTAATAATTTTGACACACAACAGTAATGAATGTGTGTGGATATATGTATGTTTGTTTTTCTAGGCAATTTCCTTTTTTGTTTTAATTGTCTTGTTTGAGAACTTTGAACAAAAAGGCTTGAAGAGCTTAAAATCAGAAGCGTCCTTATTTGTTAAGAAAAAAACTGATCTTTTTTTCATCTACCATCAATTGAATAGAAAACAATTACATCACAAAGAAAAACATTTCTATGAAACTATAATTTGTAAGGGAGCTGGTAGAAGTATCGGCTTAGGGGTTGGCTGTCCATGCTGGAGCTGTGGGAGCAGCTGAGGCTGTTTGTGTTAGCACAGCAGCCTCTAGTGGCTGCTGTAACACGTGCCTGTGCAGTGCTGGTGGTGCCTCTGTTTTGAGCTCTTAACACGGTCAGATTTCCTTTCCGTTGTGCAGATGATTGCTGAAGAGGGGGTCGATACCCTGACTGTTAAAGAACTGCAGGCAGCTTGTCGTGCCCGAGGGATGAGAGCTCTTGGTGTGACAGAGGAGCGTCTCAAGGAACAGCTTAAACAGGTATGGTTTTGTAAGACTCAATACACAGACCTAACTCCCAGTTGTTAGCTCTGGTGCTATGGTTGTTGTCCTGATTCTGAGAAGTCATTTTGATTCTGTTCTCATTAAAGGCTTGGTTAAAGCAGTCTTTCTTCTTAATAAGCTTTTGTCACATGTACTTTGTAAGTATGTAGTAGCTGTGGATTGCTGCTTTTTCACCATGATGTTTTGATGATGCAGATAGATACTTTAAATTTAACATATCCGAAATGTGTTTGCAATTTTGAAAGTTTGTCTTGTCAGTTATTATCTTGCTGAAAGGAAGTTTTCACCTGGTAGATCAGTTGTCTCTTGGTGTTGCCTGGTTTAGAGGAAAGTTTGTTGGAACATGTCTAGAGAAGGCCACTAAGTTGATTACAGGGGCCTGGAGTACCTCTGTTATGAAGATGGGCTGAGGGAGTTGGGGCTGTTCAGCCTGGAGAAGAGGAGGCTCCAGGGGCACCCTACAGCACCTTCAGTACCTAAAGGGTGCTTACAGGAAAGCTGGAGAGGGACTTTCCACAAGGACATGTAGTGATAGGACAAGGGGGAATGGCCTTAAGCTGAAGGAGGGCAGGTTTAGATTAGGTATTAGGAAGAAATTCTTTTCTGTGAGGGTGGTGAGACACTGGCACAGGTTGCCCAGAGATGTGGACCCCCCATCCCTGGAGGTGTTGAAGGCCAGGTTGAATGGAGCTCTGAGGAACAGTTTAGTGGAAGGTGTCCCTGCCTGTTGCAGGGAGTTGGAACTAGATGGACAATCTTTAGCCCAACCCAGATGGTTCTGTGATTTTAAGATGCACGTGAAACAAACCACTTGTTCACATATTCATTCAATATTTTTTTTAATACTTTTTCAAACAGAATGCATCTTCCTATATTTAATTGCAGTGGCTGTAATTCTTAGCTGATTATAGTCTGTAGTTCCTGTGTTAGGATCTTGACTGATAAGTAGTGGTAAAAAAAAAATGTTTTCTTTTGCTTGATTTTATTTATAAAAAAGAATAAAACATCCTGAAATTAAAGACTTGTTTTTTGTATTGCACTTACAGTGGTTAGATCTGCACCTGAACCAGGAAATTCCTACATCGTTGCTTATTTTATCCAGAGCCATGTATCTTCCAGATACCCTTTCTCCAGCTGATCAGCTCAAAACAACCCTTCAGACACTACCAGACAGTGCTGTAAGTGTTGATGGACATAGTGTGTAACTAACTTTCAGTGTCATGACTGAAAATCCATCCAGATAAGTTGATGTTGTTCTCAGTTCCTTGCTTTTCCTTGAAAAACTAAATCATAGCTAGGTTTATTTGTGTGACCTTCAAAGGCAGAAGTTGTGTTGTATGTGGAGAGATATGGGGATAAAGCAAACACAGAGCAATATTACATGACACCAGACAGTAATAGCATAACAAGATTTAGAATACACCTTTCACATACAAAAAAATAGTGAATGCTTCAGGCCCTAGAAAGATATTAATATTTAAAAATACATGATGTTATGCAGAGAAAGAAATTATCAGAGTAGATTGTTGGTAATCTTGAAAGAAAGAGAATGAAGAACATGTATGATTTCAGGGTGGAAAGTTCACATTTTCACCAAAACTGAAAACTTTCTTAAGAAAGAGAGTCATCTTTTTCTGAGAAATGCAAAAATAGGGTAACATTTGGGGGCTTTGACTTTATTCATTAGCATACCTGTACTACCTATCTCAATCAGGATATCTAAACCTATGTTATGCAGCCATTCCTGTATGTATATACACACTTCTGTCACACTACTTTTGTTATTTTTAGGCCAAAGAGGCTCAAGTGAAAGTAGCAGAAGTAGAAGGTGAAAAAATAGATAACAAAGTACGACTGGAAGCAACACTTCAGGAAGAAGAAGCCATCAGAAAAGAAAATGAAGAAAAGAAACTGTCTGAAGCTGCAGAGAAAGCCAAAGAAACTCTTGAGGCTGCAGCCATGGTGAGTTCTGCTCACAACTGCTGTGGAGCAAATGTCAAGTGATGTGAAAACTAGCATGTTATGAATTACTGCCCCTGCTCTGGGTTTTGTCTGCAAGAAACTGGACTTTAAATCCACATATGGAAGATGTGAGAGAAAATTTAAACTGACTACAACACAAAAGTTTACTATAAAATATTGGCTTAGTCTTACTTATCTTTGATTTCTCTTCCTTCTTAATTAAAGCATTAAGAGAAGACTTCTTTTTCTGTAGTAAAGGTAGTGTTTTTTTTGGGTTTTTTTTACTTTTCTGCATCTCACATTTTAAATGTTCTTATCTTTGGCTCTATTTGTCATTAACCTGATAATGTTGCTGTATAATATTTGACTATAAAAACTGCTGGCCTGCTTTATTAGTGAATTAAGCCTCAGGAGCTCACAGAAGTAGTTCTTGAAATACAAGTGGGTATGTTAATGTGAAACCACTCAATATGTTGCAGTTTTTTAACCTCTTCTCATAAAAATGTGTATTTCTACTTTGGCAACTATTTCTATTTTGACAAGTCCTTCTTTACTGAAGCTAATACAGCTAATGTTTTGGGTTTTTTAAATGCAACCTAATGGGGTGTTTTAAATTTAGAAAGCGGCGGAACCAGCAGCAGATCTTGAAGCAACTGCTCTGCAAGCTAAAAAAAGCCAGGTGGTGATGGACACTGAAGCAGAACTGGCACGGGCAGGTGCAGCAGTGCACTCAGAGACACTGATAGATACAGCACCAGTGCTGGAAGGCATTAAGGTAATCTGGATAACCACACGTTTTCATACTTCTAAATGTAAAGATTCAGAGCATTGATGTGAGAGGACCATGATAAATTGCTTGTCTGCCCTTCACTTTTAACCCTCTCGCCACATTCTGTCAGTTAAAAACAACTACTCAGTGGATTGAAAATTCACCACTGCAGAAGCTGAAGTCAGAGCAAAACATGTCAGAGCATCTCCTTTATCTATCTGCATTATTGAAATTAATATACCTGTTTTGGGGGGCGTTTGTACTGTCTGTAGATGGAATAAGCCTGTGCTTTTCAAGAGACAGGTGTACTTACTATGGATGTTCATCCTCATTCTCACAAAGGTTATTGAAGATAACTTTTCTACAGCTCAACTTTCCAAACTTTACTCTTTTTTTTGGGTGTAATTTATCTTTTCCCATACATGGTGAATTGTTTCTCGGTTGTTTTAATTGCTTAGACCAAGAATGAAGTTAAATATTTTTAAATGAGATGATCAGATATAGAATTTCAGAAACTCACATAACCAGTCACATTAGTTGAACTTAATACTGGTGCACTTCATAGCAGATTAACTGCCTTACCATTTAAAATCTTTGTAGTAGCATCAAAATCACTATGTGATAGTAGTGATTCCAAACATGTAAAAAGAATCTTGTGTTTTCTCTTTTCTGCTAGAAGACTGAAAATTTTGCAGGAAGATCACAAATGTACCTTTCACTAATTTGTGTATGTTTTCTATTACAGGGTGAGGAAATCACTAAGGAGGAGATTGACGTGCTGAGTGATGCTTGCACCAAGCTACAGGAACAGAAAAAATCACTAACAAAGGAAAAGGAGGAGCTTGAGGAATTGAAGGATGATATCCAGGAGTATAATGAGGTGAAGAATGGGGCATGAAAGTTCTTTTTCTGTTCATGTTTAGTTTTAGCAGAAGTGATCCACAAATTTAAAGATTATCTTTCTTGGTTGTCTGTTTGTTGGAAGCTGAGTGAATGAACTTTGTATGTGACAATGCAGAGCCTCATTTGTGTAACGTGTTCAAAGCCTAATTGTTACCACTAGAGTAGTTTCCAGCAGATGAGATTCCTGCTCCTGCTCTTGTTCCCAGGGTGACTGGGGTAACAGGAGCTGCTTGACTGCTGCATGCTGCAGTTCTTTCTTAGCAAGTGTAGATGTCAGTATTACAGAAATTTCCAAGATAAGTAGAATGAACCTTATCCAATCTTAGGAAAGGTGTGGAAAATAACATTTAGGGGTGCATAAAAAAAGGCAGCAGTGTTAAAATTTATTGTTCTAATTTGATCTGTCTTTGTATGTCTCTAGACTTGTATTTCATCTACAAATGGCTCCTGTCTTGAAGTGCTGGTTGAAATGCTGCTGCTCCAAATTCATACCAGCAAAAGTTTTTCTCTCTCTTGACCATTTCTTCTAGGACTTGCAAGAGATAAAGGAGCTTTCTAAAACTGGTGAGGAAGAGGCAGTGGAAGAGTCAAAGGCAAGCAAGCGACTGACGAAGAGAGTGAACCGAATGATTGGTCAGATAGACAAAATTATTGTAGAATTAGAAACAAGTCAAAAGGCAGCAGATGAAAAACTGGATGGTGAGGGTACTCCTGCTGGGTAAGTGACCTGGGAGCACTGGATGTGTCTCTGGCTGTTCACCTTCACTCTTGCTTTTATCTGATGTGTGGTTAGAAATGAATTGGTGAATAACTTCTTTAGAATATTGAGGTAATTGATTTTTAAAAAACAAAATTGTGCTGCAGATTTTCTGTCTTCTAAGGCTGAATATGGTTGAACTGATGAAGGAAAAAAGGATGTATAATTCCCCAGATCCTGAGGGTGTTCTGAAAGTCAGAGTGTTGATTAGAATCTTACCATCTTGCCCATGCCTCTGGCACTAACAGGATTAGAGGTGAAATCATCCCCTTAGTCATGCTCCTCACACAGTAATTTTTGCCCTGTGCCATTGACTGAAAAGGTGCACAGCAGTGTGAGCATGTCCATATTTGTTGTTATTTAGTAACAAAGATGTTAATGAGGAAAAAAAATGCAAGGGTCTGTGGTGTCTTGAGACACGTGAGAAAATGTGTCTAATGGAAGTGAGGAGATAATTTTACACACTCTCTTTCCAAGAGATTTACTTCATTTCAATTTTTTAATACACAGATTTTCAATGAAAGATCTTTCCTGATAGCTTCATTACAAAATTAATTTATCAACACTTATCCAGGTCTTAATATTATTGGAGAATCTTTCAGGCAATCCTATGTTAAATGGTCATACACTGCTTGTTACAAACACTGAAATATCTGAAAACTGTGACACAAACTCTCATGGTTTGGGATCATGAATGCTCTATTAATCTGGTTTATGCTTGCACCATTTTGTATGATTCATTAAGAGAGTATGGCAGCTCCCAAAAAGCATAACTGAACAGAAATAGGAATTCTGCTTTTGTTTCTTCTGAGATCTTGTTTTCCAGTCCCCAGGGCAAACAGTCATTTGTTGCAGATTTTGTGTAATAAGGCAGCCATATGAATGGTGCTACAGAGAAGTTGTTGATCAAAACCATCTGAATTTGTAAACTAACAATACAATGCAGAATCTGCTTGTACTGAATGCAATTATACTTTGTAATGGATGGTTTTCTGGATAATTTTGTAGGTGATTTTGGATGATTGAAAATTACTAGTTTAAATATTGCTTAATTATCAAAGTCTTGTCTTTTAACCTTCAGGATGGTGCAGTCATTATCAAGCCATGTGCAGGACATTTAGCAGCAGCAGGAGAAATGCTCCTTGCATAAAAGTCTGTCTGTGCCCAGAAGAGCTGGCACTACACTGATAAAGCCCTTCTGTTTAGTATTTGTTGGCTTCACTGTCTCCTGCGTTTCAGCTGGATCTGTGCTGGAAGATGTTTCTTCAAACTAGCAAAATACATAGGCAAGGAAGGGCTTTAGGTTGCAGCAGACAACTGGAACATCATGAGATCAGTGAGCAGAGAGTAATATCTAAAACCTGCCAGTTCTTCCTTCCCCAGAGCCTGGTCCTTGACAGGAGCAAGTGAAGCTGACTTAACAAAACAGCTCAATTGCTCAAGTGATTAGTTCTCAGCTTTTGTTTTCCTGTGACTCATTGATTTTCTGTCAAACAGCTTCTATATGTAAAAGGACGCTGGAAACATGGCACTATATCTTTGGTGAATGGGGAGGGAAGGGACAAAGGGCATTAGATACACAGTCTGGGAAGCACAGAAAACTTTATTTCAAATGCTTCTGGGTACTTATATTTGTTCATTGAAACATGTGGAAACTAAAAACATGAGATTCTATGGTAAGATAAAAATCTGCTTTCTGATCAGTAACTCCTTTTTGGTTTTTTGCATTCTGATCAGGATTATAAATAATTAATTAATAATGTTACAAGCATCCTGCAGTATAGTAGCTTCCACTACTGCATTTTGTCAACCTTATTCCTTTGGAGTAACTGCTTGTCATGTAGAGTTTGTGCTTTCTCTTCAGAAAGAATCTCATCAGCATTGCTGAGCTAATTAATGCAATGAAACAAATTCAGAAGATTCCAGAGGAGAAGCTAACGAGGATTGCAGAGGCACTAGATGAAAACAAGGATGGCCAAATTGATATAGATAATGTTGTTAAGGTAAGTTAAGGGACTTCTTAAAGAAAATAAGGCTAACCATCCTTGAAACATTGCACCTGTTTGGGCATAAATTCATAGTGCAGTCTTTTGCAAGAGTCTTTACTTGATGCCAATGAGGTTTTTGATATGTATTGTAAATAGATCTTGTATAACAGCATCTTGAGAATATATATGGCTGGTTTTTTGGTGGGGGGGAAATCCATGTCCATTACCATGTTACCTTTAAAGCTGTAGGTTTTTCTGTATGTCTGTGTCAAGTTCTGTAAAATATGGTAATTTTGTTATTACTTACAAATGGGAGGGAGTAGAACTACCACTGTTAGGGAAAGTCTTGACATAACATCCATAGTTATATTTCATATCAATACAAAATAGTAGCTTTGCTTGCCTATTTGTATACTTTAGATGTTTCATTGAGATCTGTATTTCCTAGCAAGACAGCAAGTTGTGTTTATTGCCTGATTTGTCCTATTCTCTCATTTTGCTGAACATTCTCAGGTTTTCTCTCCCTTTCACCTTCATTTTCTTGTTTCTTTTGCACTTGGTAAATTCAGATTTCTCTTGAAACTTACTTCCCTCAAGTCATTCTGCTACTGGATACAGAAATAGCATTTAAACTCTGGCCAGCTAGAAAATACAGTATCAGCCTCTTGAAACACATTTTTCCTCCCTACTGCCGCAGTGGTGATTATCTTCCCCATTGCTCTAAACAGCCGTTGCACATTTAGCAACACAGATAAAGTGTACTTGTAAATTCTGCATATATTGCACAATAAGTCTCGGAACTTGAGGGGATATGCCAAGAATACATTTGTACAAAAAGCTATTTAAAGGAATTTGGAATCATTTACTAGATTTTTTTTTTATTTGCTTTTTGAAAGGCCCACCCTCTCTACTTAAAAGTTTTTCTAAATTTGTGCCTGTCTGGTACAGTAGGTCTTCTTAAATAAAATTAAGCCTGTAAATTACTGTCTTAAATTCTTATACAACAGGTACTGAATCTCAGCTTTCCATTGAAACAGATAAAATAAATGTGTCTGTTTTACTAATGCTTTAAAATGTCTTTGTGTGCTACCCACACAAAGGTCAAAAGTTCTAAGTCTTGTAGTTTACATTTTAGCTTTTTTTAGTACTCTGGATGTGTTTGAGGTACTGGTTGTGGTTTGAATTTGTCTTCCATGTAAGAAGGAAAATGCTGTTTTTCTTGAACACAAGAACTGAGTACGTTTGTTGTCTTAACAAAATTTATTATAGGAAAACGCCTCCATCATGTAAAACCTAAATGCACTCTCAATTTTATTTTATGTTCATGTAGGTTGTAGAATTGATTGACAAAGAAGATATTGATATTGGCACCAACCAGGTTGCTGAGATTATGTCACTGCTTCAAAAAGAAGAAAAACTGGAGGAAAAAGAGAAAGCTAAGGAAAAGCATGATAAGGAAGCTGCAGAAGCAAAGAATTAAGCTTCAGAATCTGAAGCTAATCGCAGTTGTAACCAAAATCTTGTATATCTTTCTGTGTCTAATGGCTACATATTACTTGAGCTTTGTGATTATGGGAAGTGTTTTGAGCTGATTCTGGTAATAAATCGTAGATAAGTTTTCTGACATATGGAATGAAATTTCCGTTCGTCAAAGAAGTGATTTAGTGTCATTCCATACTGATGAAAACAGAATAGGCTTCTGTAGCAGTGCTCCTGCCCACAAAAACATGTATTTGCACTCATTGTTGTGGTACAGTGATCCATTAAACTTGGAAGTTTGCTGTATTAATTCAGTGTATCTATCATGGAGAAATGTTTCTCATTTATTTTCTTCCATCATTACATGGGGCCCAACCTTGCTCTGCTTCTACCTTTTAGCTTTTTCAAAATTTAATACAAACTTTCTGTTCCATCACAATACTACACGTTTTCTAATCTGCTGGTGAAGATTCCGTGGCTTCAGTAGTAGCTCTGTAGATTTAGGGGGTTTTAAGCTAAATATCACTAAGCTGTTGCCTCACTGACAGAGAATGTGGCATTCTGATCACTTTTATGAATTCATGGTTATTATTATTTTCTGTTGAAGGGAAAAATCAGATTTATTTTTCCCTAGAATGGAAATTTGGCATGAAGTTTGCTACTTATGGGTGCCTTAAATTTCATAGGATTAGAGAGTAGAGTATGTTGCTTCTACTCAAAACTCCATGAATTATTAAAGCATTGGAATCACAGGAGCCTTTAAAATAGTTTCAGAACACAATCTGTCACATGGTAAAGTGAGTTAAAGTGTTTGTCTGAATAGCAGGATGAAAATAATCAAAAGGGGAAAATGTCAGTTGTGATCTTTTTGCATATATTTTAAAAAGTGTAGCTATCTTTGTGTGCTTGTTCTTCATCTGATAATTATTTACACCATAACTAGTTCTCTTACCTCTCAATTTTCATCTCAGGTATAAAGTCATTAACAAAGTATAGTCAGAGTACATAAATAATGTTCATCTCATGGCTTTGCTTACTGTGCAGTCAACAAGTCATTTCTGGTATTGCCAGTGCTTTGATTACATTCTTGGTTTATAGTCTTTAAATGTGTGACTACATACTGGCAGTAGGTCAAGGTTTTCTCATTAATATTTCTTCTTTACAGTAAATTTTAAAGTTTTAAAACTAAAATACTAACTCTGGGATGTTCCATAATTCATGGTAGCCTCAATTTTACATTTTTCTTAAAATCTGTTATGAAATACTTGTAGTGTGGCTTGAACCAGCAGGGTTGTGGTTTGGGGTTTTTATTCCGTTTTTATTTTGCACCCAGTATTATAAAATGTACAACCATTCTTGATTTTGTGTACATTATAGAGAGCACATCTGACAGTGGCACTGTACATGATGATATTGAGGTGGGCAGTTTGTACTTAATGCTTTTAGTCATAGTAGCTTATTTTTGTAGAAAATACCAACTCCCAAGCGTATTTCAGCATAATTCCATGTGCAGTATTTATCTAGATTGGCTAAATTATTTGTACAAACTTATTTGAAGTTAGTGGAACAAAAGAAGTTTTGACAGTCTCATGGCTTGCATGATATGGACCATTGTATTTAGTTGTTTCCAAAGCAATATGTACAGTGAGATGTACAGTTCTAGAAAAAGTCAGTGTCTAGTTCAGCTCTTGAGTTCATATTCTGTACAGTTTGCAAAGAAAGCTGCTTACAGCAAGATCCTCCTGAGAATTACTGTAATTGTATCTGAAGTGTGAAATTGCTGTGGTGAAGCTGAAATTTCAAATCAGTACAATCTTTATGGTTCATGTATCCCAAAACAAGGGGGCTGTTCTCTTCCTCATAAATCAAGATTACCTTAGAGATTTCAGCAAGGAAGTCACTTTGTAGATTTTTGAAGATCTGACTTCACTATGTGCTTTTTTTTTTTTTTTAGGCCAATGCTTGTGTTAGATGAAAATTAAAAAATAAAACTGATTTCATAAAAATACGATCTAGAAACTAATTTTCCATTTTATAATTTACAGCTAGAATTTATGGGCTTTGAAGTACGCTCAATTTTTACAGTGGCATATTTTCAATTTTAAAACAATGTGTAAGAATATTACTTGACATTCCTGAAACGTGGTAAAGATAGTCTAAAATAGCCTGCTACCTTTCATGGAATATCAAAACCCCAAGAATTGTATTCACTTGAATGCATGCACATTTAAACCAGGGAAGTAGCAGAAAAAGGTGTTTTCAAATATTTATTGATTAAAGTTTTACAGAGCTTTAACTGTCCTGAAAGGAATTGACTGATTGCAGTATTTGGGAGTTTAAAACACTTTGCTGCTGTTCTGTGTTTACTGTTCACTTAAATTTTCTGTGGATTAAATAAGAAGGGAGACAAAAATAGCTGATTTTTTTTTTTATTTTAGGAAGAATATTCTGATTAAAGTAATTGGAATACATTTGGACTTGCATGAAATTTGGCATATTGTGAAATCTTTACAGATTACATAAAATTCATTTACGTGCCAGTCAGAAATGGCAGCTTTCTGCTGTGACCTAGAGCGATGACAGGACATGCACACCAACCTCAGAAAGGACTTTCACGGGGAATGCCTGCCTTCTGTTGAAAGCAGGCAAACCCATGACAGCTGGACTTGAACAACACATGTTCTGCAAGCTTTAAAAGATTAGGGAAGCCCTTGGTGATCCACTTTTACCTAACTTTGAACCTCCCAAGCAGCTCTGTACTGGTGATACAGGCAACTGCAGCAGAGTGGCATAGCTCCAGCTAAAATGTGCTTGGTTGCCTTTGGTGTTGACCAAAAAAACCAGAAGCTGCAGTACATTCAGAGAGAGGATGAGTGTACAGGTGTACATTAACTGGTCAGAACTTATTCCTGAGTGAACATTTAATCAGGAGATGTAAATATTTCTTTAAATAATTTAAAGGATATGTGAGATTTCCATGACTTTGTGACTTACACAGGCAAAGCCTCTGAGCTCAGACTTAGGTGATTGGTAAGACCATTGATGGGGTTGTTGCAGATTCAAATAAATTTTGACTATAAACTATTCAGGGGGAAAAGGTAAAACACGCAAAAAGCTTTTTTAAAAATCCATTTAGGAACAGAGAAGAGAAGTTGAGTAGGATATGATTTCTTTCCCCCCTTCAAAACAAGCATGTTATCGGAGCTATTTTATTGAAAAACTTGTTTCTTTTTCATCTTAGCCCAAAAGATGGTTTTCACAGAGATTTTCATCACTGACTACATACTGTGAGAGTCAGTCTGCCTGCAGGTTAAGTGACAGAAAGAGTTTGTCAGCAGGACTGCATGCAGGTAGAGAATATCTCTTGCCAGGATAGTACCTTACCCTAACGTAGGCTTTGTCCAGGGGGAAAAAGTTACATCTTTTATACAACTCCAAAATACTTCTTGTAACTTTATATCTGCATACCTTGCTAATAATTTTAACTTTAGCTACTTCAGCATGTATTTAAATACTTTTAAATTGTTAATATCAAATAATTGGGTATACTTAATTAAAAGAATAATCCCATATTCTGTTCTTCATATGTATTCCAAATTTTGCTTTTCAGTTGATGAATTTCAGCCTGTGTTATAAATTTAAGTTGAAAATCATTTGTCTGTGCTCTGAGCATACTGGTCCTGTGTTTGCCATAACTCAGTATAAAATTTTTATGTTAATTGGAGCTTGTATCCTTTGTTTAGTTACAATAAAAGTATCATTTTGAAACCTAATCTCTCAATTATTTTTCTGTTGGTTTTGATTATTTATTGTTAATTTATTGCTCTTCAGATGAGATGCCAGGCACAGGGCTGGATGCTGATGAGCTGTGTCTATGAAAGTAATCTCCTGTCTGCTTTAAAACAGGATTTGGGAACATGCAAATGCTGAATCTGCTCTCCAGTGTCAAGTGTTTCAACAGGTGGCTGAAGACAACCCTCTGCCTTGACATGCTTTAAAAATAATAGTAAATAAGCAAGGTTGTGTTGCAAATTTTTCCTTCTTCTGCTTAAAGCTAAATACCAAATAAAAAGCTTTAAAAGTGGCAGAACTTGTTCCTTTTAAGCTTTTTGCTTTAAGAATTTCCTTTAATGACCCTTTAATTGGGGTGAACAGGTGTGGTGTGCAGCAGTGGTCGAACTGACTAGCAGAGGAATTGGGGTTTGAGTTTGTGGATTGAATGTGGACACCAGCAAGTGTCCTTGATCGTATTTACTGAATTCCCAAGAAAGATGCTGACTTCTGGATCCACTGTTCTCTTTGCTGAGATATATTGGTTGTCGCAATACGACACGAAAAGACGACACGGATACTGCTGCTCTCTAGGTGAATAAAAAAAAAGGGACCTTTATTTTCTGACTCCAATATTTATAGTTTTCCAAAAGTGACAGTGGATTGGAGGGTGACAGTGCCACCTCTCCAATGACACTGGACAGACCAAGAGTCCAAAAATTCTCTCCTCCTCCATGAAAGAATGCAAAACATAGGTTGTTTACAGAACTGTGTGTGAGAAAGTTCGTTACAAGAATGCAAACATCAGAAGGCTTAGCAAAGTCTTAGAAAATCAGGGTGACAATTGGTTATTACACTCTTAAATGAATCTTTATGACATGTTTGTGACAATTGTGTGTAACTGTTAAAATCTAAGGGGAAAAGCCTGTAGATTGAGATAAGGCCATTTACTAAGGCAACAGCAAAAGTTTGTGCATGCACAAGCAAAGAGGAAAAAAAAAAAAAGATTTATTCTCTACTCCCCATCATCAAGTGATGTTCAGCCACTTCCTGGGAAGCAGGGCTTCAGCAGGTGAGGAAGTTGCTCTGGAAGGCAAACATTGTAAATAACAAATGTCCTTCCTCCCTCCTCCTTTCCTTGGCTTTATATCTGAGCTGACATCACAGGGTCTAGAATATACCTTTGGTAAATTAAGTTGTGTCACCTCCCAGGACCTTGCCCACTCCCAGCCCATTGATGGGGGGAATGTTGAGACAGCACTGCTGCTGTGCCAGCCCTGCTCAGCAGCAGCCAAAACATGGGTGTATTATCAGCACCTTTGCAGCTCCCAGGGCAAAGCACAGCACTGTGAGGGCTGCTGTGGGGAAATGAGCTCCAGCTCAGCCAGGCTCAATGCAATTACAGACATGGATTTGTGCACTGTCTGCAAATATGCACAGAGGGAATGGCAGCTGCCTGCTCTAATAGCAGATAATGAACACGCTGCTGTGACTTCACTGCATGGAATCTTCTTTTGCATCAGGCTGGTGTTGCAGGCAGGCAGAAAACTGGTTGGGAAAACCTCCGACTTCATGACATTGCGGTCTGAAAAGGATTAATTGGGAAGTTTTATTGAAAACTATTTTGGTGAAATGTCATGTAGAGGGTGAACACATCTGCATAGTGGTGGTGAGAGATGGATGGCCTTGTGGTTGTTTCATCGACCTGAGGCTTGAGAAATCTGTGTTCAGTTAATGCCCAGTCTATCAATAATACATCATTTGGCTCTTGTGCCACTGTAACATAAAACCTCCTTGACAGTGACTGGGCAGACAACAAGTTCTCCAGAGCAGAGTCTGTGCAAGGATCTAGTACAGCATTTTGTAGCAATAAGGATTTTAAATACCAAATGCAGAGAGTGACAGATCATACCAGGGAGTTTCTCTGGCTACGGATTCTCACTTTTCTCACTGCTTATATATTCGGTATTTTCTTGAACTATTTCTCAATGCTGATGTGAGCAGGGGGATGTTTGTAGTATGTTTCTAGTTCCCTATACCCTGTGTTCACTTCCACTTTTGTGTATTATTGGATATAAATCTTTCTCAGTAGTTAAATATCCTTCACAGGTCAAAATTCTTTGGGGGCTCATTAGCATGTACAATTTTACCCTTGCCAAACCTTCTGTGGTTTGCAAACATCAGTTTCTCTCATCTAAGTGGCGTAAAGGATTTCTGCAGTGCTAGAGATGGATCTAATGCAGATTTGCTGCTTTCCGTCTAGTATTTCTGTCTATGTATATTGGCAGAGCAGCCCCCTCATGAACAGCCTGATTTATGGCTCAGGGAGTGCTGCAGCCAGCAATCTGAGATGTCAGCTTTCCTGTGCATGTTGGATTCTCTGTCCCTCCCTTTGTCTTAGCCCAAAAGCCACCCAAGCTTTTTCATAGTGTTTTCCGACTGCATTTTCAGGTCCTTGATTAAGCAAGATTTTCAGACTCTGTTGTAAGGAGAGCTTCGGCAAGGAGCTGAAGGGCAACTGGGAGATGAGCAACAAAAAAATAACTACAAAAAAAAAGAGAGAGAGAGAAGTCTTAATAGTCTTACTAAAGATAGGAAGTAACAACCTGTTGTGCAGAAAACCTGAGTATCTTAGCAGCCTACTCTAGACTTGTAAAAGTGTTTTCTTCCACAGATGTAATCCCAAAGTAGTGAGCAAAGCAGCAGGTGTTTCTCCTCCATCCTTCCCATCCCCCAACCTTTCCCTTTTCTTAATGTGCAGGACCAGTTAGGAAAGATACACGGAATCCCTGTTGCACATCAGCTCCTCAGAACCTGGCTTTGCCCTGGTGGAAGTGGAGTTAAAACATTAATGTTTCCAATGAACACCTCCTCACTGGGTGGTGTTCAGTGCTTGGTCTGTGCAAACTCCAGTAATCAGCAGCCTTCATCAAGCTCTGCTCTCACCTTCCTCGGTCATAACTGCCCCAGCTCCTCTGTGGGCCCTGTGCAGTCTCTGCTCCTAAGAGCAGGATGCTTTTATCGTTCCCTTCAAATCCTGCATGCTCTAATCATCAGGAGATATATAAGCCACAATACTTCAGTGAAAAATATATTCCTAGGATGAGTCTTCAAGATTGAGAGTGACACTGGGAGGAAGCCATACACATTACTATTTTTAGACCTACCTTCTGCAACCATCAAATTCTGTGATTGAACTAACACTGCTGTCCCTAAGTGTGATTTAATTTGAATTTTACCTAAGCCACTTGGGATCTTCCTCCCAGAAAATCCTTTGTACTCTGAAAATGAGACCCTATATGAGACCCTAATGAGACCCTAGATATTGGCTATCTAGATTTTGGACTTTCAAGAATTGACTGGTGTCAACCCAAAAGCCCTTTTCCAATGATGACAGGGGAGAAAGCACTATCAGAAAACCCCTTATTTGTACCTTTTCAGTGCCTTTTGGTACATAATTTGTAGCTTTGTGCTCAAGAGAAACCTGATGTGGAAAATAGCTATTTGTAACACTGAATGGAAATATACAGGGAGAGCTGATAGTAGCATTTCCATTGCTCATTCTTCTGTGTAATTTTCCTTGGAGTGAGTGGGAGGCTATAATATTATTTTGTTTTAATTTTGTGGATATAAACACACCCTCAGTCAAGAGAAATATAGTATAAATATATGATATAGACAAACAGAAAATCATTTATGTACTTACATGGGTACCATCAGACGTGATACTCTCCCTGAAGCTGTTGCTGGTACCTGGACGCTTGAGAAAGCGAGGGAAGGGCTTGGGAACCTCATTTCAGCTTTGAATACGCGATGCTACGGTGGCGGGTGAAGCGGACACGACCCCTGCGTTTTTGAGGAGAGCAGAGGGGGAATAAACTCCCGTGTCCCAGCCCCGGCTCCAGCATCCCGCCGGGATCGGCCGCGCTCCGGGACCGCCGCGCCCGCCGCGCCGCGCCGCTGGGGGGCGCCCGCCGCCCGCCGGGAGCGCCCCGCGCGGCCCCGCCCGCGTCCGCCTGAGCCCACACGGAGCCCTCACGGGTCCCTGCCTTCATCCCATCTGATCCCACCCGCATCCCGCCTGAGCCCACACGGAGCCCTCACGGGTCCCGCCTGATCCCGCACGGAGCCCACACGGGTCCCTGCCTTCATCCCATCTGATCCCACCCGCATCCCGCCTGATCCCACACGGAGCCCACACGGGTCCCGCCAGATCTCACAGGGGTCCCGTCTGATCCTACCCGGATCCCGTTTGATCCTACCCAGAGCCCACCCGGATCCCGTCTGATCCCACCCGGATCCCGTATGACCTCATCCAGATCCCGTCTGATCCCTGCCCGGATCCCTGCCCTGATCCCGTCCGATCCCGTCTGATCCCACCCGGATCCCACTCGTCTGATCCCGCCTGGATCCAGCCCGGATCCCTCTCGGATTCCTGCCCTGATCCCACTTGATCCCGCCCGTCTGATCCCTGCCCACATCCCGTCTGATTCTGCCCAAATCCCGCATGCGGATCCCGCAAGTCCGTCCCCAGGAGCCTGTCTGACGCTCACGGGCTCTGCTTCACACACTCTCGGGATGGTTTGGTTGGAAGGGACCTTGAGGCTGGGCCTCGTTCCACCCCCACGACATGGGCAGGATCACCATCACTTCATCAGGTTGCCCCGTCCAGCCTGGCCCTGAATGCTTCCAGGGATGGGGCATCCTGGATAACCCGTTCCAGTGCCTCACCACGCTCCTGGTATCACAGAATCAGAGTCATTTATGTGGGAAAAGACTCATCAAGGGGTCATCAAGTCCAGCCTTTAACCAGTCATCACCTTCTCAACGAGGCCATAGCACTAAGTGCTAAAAACGTACTTCATGTCTAATTGAAATCTACTCTCTTTTAATTGAAAATGATTACACCTTCTTTCATCTCTGCAGGCCCTGCAGAAAATTCTGTCCCAATCTTTCCTATAAGCTTCATTTGGGTACTGCTCCAAGGTCTTCCTGGAGCCTTCTCTTTTCCAGGCTGAATACCGCCAGCTCTTTAGTCTGTCCCCACAGCAGAGGTGCTCCAGCCCTCAGAGCATCTCTGTGGCCTCCTGTGGACCCACTCCCACAGGTCTGTGTCCTTCCTGTGGCAAGGACCCCGGAGCTGGACACAGCACTGCAGGTGGGGGCTCATGAGAGAGGAGTAGAGGGGCAGAACCACCTCCCCTGCTCTGCTGGCCATGCCACTTCTGATGCAGCCCAGCACATGATTTGCTCTCTGGACTGTAAATACCAGGTCTTGTTTCTCAAATCTTTCATTCCTCCCCCTGAGGATTCTGTTTTCTCAAGGGGATGTGTGGCTGTTTCTGCCTCAGTGCTTGGTGCCCCCACACTCCCTCTTCCCATGTTTCATCTCTCTGTCAACAAGCTAACCTTTTCTTCTGAACCAGAATAAATCTTTGCTATCTGGTCAAATGACCTGGTATAATCAGACACTGGACTTCCCAGAATTAATCCCTGTTTAAAACACAGCATCAGTTCTAAAGTTCTCCAATCTCAGTTTAAAATCTGACAGTGAAAGGGAATCCACCACAAACCATTGGTGAGCTCTTGTGCTCGTGTGTTGCTACTGCTATCACTCTGTGGTTTGTGGAGGTTTTCTTGCGGAGGGGAAAAAGCCTTTAAAAATAGAAAAATAAATTAACTCCCCACTCTTGGAAAATCAAATAACAAAAAGCCAAACTGTCTCTGGTGAATTTGTCTAACACTGGTTTCTTATTCAATATTTCTATATTGGCTTCAGCTGGCTGGTGAAAAAGCCCCTGACAATGTTTTCTTTGTGGGGCTGCTACGGGCTGCATTACCAGAGCCGCTCAGCTCTTCCAAAACTTTCCTGACTCTGTCATCAGTGACCTGTGTCCTGCCCTCCCCAGAGCCCTTCCCTCTGTGCTGGTAGTGTGTAGCATTTGCCTATTAACTCTTCAGTCCTGAGAACAAGGGGTTCAGTCATACCTGGTAGGGTTTTGTCTGCCCTGACTGTAGAGCAGTCGATGTGACATCACGTTGAGAGGTGACATCTAAACCCCCAGGAAGATATCCATCCCATTTGTGATGGATTAAAGTGTTCATCTGGATTTGCATATCCCCACAGAGCCCAGCACCTTCCCATTGCTGTAAAACCAGTGGTGCTGGTGAGCGCTCCTGTGCAAAGGCAGATTCAGCTCTTCTCTTAACAAATTAAATACTCAGTGCTGTAAACACTTTGTTACCAAAAACTGAAAGTCCACACTCATTTCTTTGCTATAAGGCACTTTTAGGATCAAATTATAGGTTAGAGGAGGTTACACAGATGTGATTCAGGGGCTTGGATGCAATTCTTCGAGTGACTTGAGTATGTTATAAAAACCACAGCTTGGTGAAGAGTTGTGAATCAGAGAATCAGAATAATTCAGGATGGAAGAGGTCCCTGGGGTTATCTCACTTTCTGCTCAGAGCAGGACCAAATTTAGATCAGGTTTCTCCTGCCTTGTCCAGTCATGTTTTGCTCGTCTCTGGGGATGCCAATGACACATATTCCTGGACCCTGTGTCTGACCACCTTCAGGGTGATAATTTTTCCTGAAATCTGGTGGGTGTGTTCTATGTTGCACCTTATGTCTGCTGCCTCTTGTCCTATTTCTGTGCAACTTAAGGAAGAGTTTGGCTCCATCTTTTCCACAACTTCTCATTGCAGATTGCAGAAGGATCCCACTGAAATCTTCCCTTCTCCAGGCTGTCCCCTTGAATCCTTCCCCTGTCCAGGCTGGCAGGTCAATGTGGCTCTGCTTCTCTCCATGTGCTCTGTGCTCTGCGCTCTGTGCTCTGTGCTCTGTGCTCCAGCCATCCTGGGGGCCTCTGCTGGGTCCACCCTGGTATGTTCACATCTTCTCCTGATGAGAAGCCCAAGACTGGACCCGACACTTAAGGTGTGCCTTACCAGTGCTGAGCAGAGGGAAAGGACCTGCTGGCCTTCCTTGCTGCCAGAGTTCACTGCCAGCTCATGGCCATCTCCACCAGGGCCTTTTCTGCAGAGATTCTGCCTGGCTGCTCAATGACCATCATGTACTGGTGCATGGAGTTATTCCTCCCATCTGATGGGCTTTGCATTCACCTTTCTGGCACTTCATGATGTTCCCATTAGCCTGTTCTCCAGCCTGTTGAGCTCCTCTACACACAGCTCTCCCTCTCCTCCCACACAAGGACCCTCTGATCACAGTGCTGAACACTCCACTGAACAGGAAGGGTTGAAAGGAAACAAAGAGGTCACACAGTTAATGCACAATGTGGAATAACTGAGCCTTACTTGCCAAATCCAAGAGGTTATTTGGGGTAAACCCCATTTAATGACAGGCATGACAATTTACAAAATTATTATTAAG
Organism: Motacilla alba alba; assembly: GCF_015832195.1. Lineage (NCBI taxonomy): Eukaryota > Metazoa > Chordata > Aves > Passeriformes > Motacillidae > Motacilla > Motacilla alba. Next base: position 7,962,919 of record NC_052019.1, on the reverse strand, counting down.
TGAATAAACTACCATGTGGTGTTACAGAAGGCCTGAAAAAATATTAATAAACTGTTGGTTCAAATGTGAAAGTGCTAAACTCATTGACTATGATGTGCTCTAAAAATAGAGATTTGAGCCTCTGCATCAAAAAAATAATGCTTCCCTTAGGAAGACTTAACCAAGCAAAAAGCTTTCTGGCTGAAGTCCAAAAACTTTTTTTTGGAAGTCCTGTATTAACTTTCTTTTCATTACTTTTTGGTGGGAAATTTCTTTTTTCCCCCACCCCATTTCTGTTAAGCAGTAGTGTGTGTTCGGTTGCTATGATGATAACAGCAATGACATTCCTATCACCATGAAATGTTTTAAGTTTAAAAGTTTGTGTGATTTTTGTACATACTGATCTTACAAGTTAAAAATGACCTGTTCCCTATTTACGCTACATGGAATGAAACTTTAAAAAAAGACTTGTTCTTCAATTCATTCTCCATTTTTGTTTTTTGTCCTACTTGTTTTCTACATGTGTACTATAACAAAAATTTTCAGTTTATATAACAGAGCTGGTAACTTCAGTTTAGAAAATGCTGTGCAGAAGATCTGGAACTTGCCAGACCATTGCCAAAGTCAATGGGTTCCAATGTTTTTGTTTGATCTATAGATATTTACACTGTTTGCTCTTGTAGGGCTTACCTGCCCTACAGAAGAGATTTAAATGCTGCCTCAATAGTTCAGAGCAGCAGTTTGCTAAAAAGGGCTCACAGCCATAGGGGCTGTTGGGTTGTTTGCTTCCCAGTGATACCTAAAGGTTATAAAAAATACTAAACCCTTGAACTAAGTCCAATACAAGCCTGGATCCTAGTCAGGATTTCTTTGGGATGAGAATCAAAAGGCAGTTGGGTGACTGCAGATCACAGTGAGAGCAGTGGGTTAAAAAGTATTTTCAGACTGTAATGAAACAGAATATAAAACATAATGATATCAACAAAAAATACAGTTATATCTTCCATATTGAGTTCCACACTCCCTGGCTCCCAGCCCCGGAAGACTCAGTTTATACAATGATTTTGCCTATAGCTGCTGTCGAGCTACCAAGTCTTTACATCATGCTGTAACCTCCTGGGTATCAGTGTGAGCTGAAAAGTTCTTAGCTGGAAGTTAACTATTGAAATAACCCCCCAGGCATGGGTGGAGTCTCCCTGCCTTGCTGTCTTCCACCTGAGGTCCAGTTGTCATTCTCTGCATGGGGTGCAATCTCCCTGGGGAGGAAATGCTGCTGTTCAGGAGTTAACCCCAAACCTGCCATCAGCAAGATGTGAGCAAGGTATGATCCAGTACACAAGTTCCTGGAGGAGGCAGCAGCTGGTCTGGAAGCTGTGGGAGACTCTAATCCAAGTGGGACGGTGTGACGCCATTTGTCTGCCCCAAAAGAGCTTTTGGGGACATATCCTGGGAAAGCTGGATATGAGATAAGGGGGTGGCTACACTGGGTGTTGATGAGGTCTGAAGTACAGTGTGCTGAAGCCAGGTTTGAACATTGCTCCTCACCCCTAGACACAGTGAACTGGGGTGGGTCTGGATTAAAGAGCGGTTGGTTGCTGCGAGGAAGCGTGAACAGCACTGAATGGCTTTAATCTGGAAAATACAGGACTGGAGGCAGGGAAAACCCACATTTGGAAATGTTTGCTGCACGGGGCCCGGTGCTCCATTCTTCTCAACAACCGCTGGGATGAGACAAGAGCAATCATCTTAATTTTCAGTGAAATTGCCAAAACAGTGGGGCTTCCGCAGACTCTCACTGGCACAACTTGAGGCACTGCCGTTTCTGGTGCCGGCTGGAGGTTGCTGGGCCTGTAGCTCACAGCTGTGACAGCTGCTGCAACTCAGCAGTTGATGTGTTAATTTAAACCAACACCACTCATGCTTTAAGTTATTGCGCCAGACTACGCTAGAGAAGAATTTGGGATGAGGCCAGGGGACCTCTCTCATCCAGTGCCCTGTACAAAGCAGGTTCCAGCAAGACCAGGTTGCTCAAGGCTTCATCCAGTTGATTTCAATGACTCAGCTCCAGGATGAAGATGCCACAAGCCCTCTGGACAACTCATTTAACCACCTTTACAGAGACTTAAAAAAAATTTATATTTAATTGTGACTTCCCCTTGTGCAACTTGTGTCCATTTTCTCTCTCCTATCAAGGAGTGGTCCATACTGTCAGCTGCTACTTATTACATCCCCCAATTAACAGCTTGTTTCCTGGTAACCAGCTACTGGACTCTGGTTCTATTTCATGCTGCAGAATTGGAGGACATTTTGTCTGAGCATCCAAACAGGACTTCTGCACCAGCTGAGCTGCAGAGATGCATCAAAGCTCTCTCTCCCAGCACGGCACGGCTGGCTGGAGCCCTGGGAACAGCCACCTTTTCACAGGGCAGTGGATTCATCCCTGTCTGTAGTTGATGTGCAGTGGCTTGAAGCACTCTGGGATCCTTGGGGATAAAAGCTCTATAAAGACAGGAGTTGTTTATTATGATGATTACTGAAATGAAACTTTAAAATGCCTTAATGTAAGGAGTTTTTTGGAAGGTTTACAGTTTGGGGTGTTTTATGAGGGGAGAAGTTATTTCCAAGAATCACATTAGAGTAAGTCCCAATTTTGCAAAAGGAGAATTCCAGTGTATTACAAAATCAGCATGGCTATAGCTTTCTAAGCTTTTAAGACCCCTTAGTATCAGGGGGAAAGGGGAAAGGAGAGTAAGGCAGCCAGAACAGGAATCTGTTTCTATTGGGAAACTATTAGAAAGATGCAATGTGATGGCTGGGACCCAGACAGAATTTAAATGTCATCCTTTTCCTATGAATAATTAATAAGCATCATTATGTTATTAATGTAGAGCCCAGAGGAAAATAATCTCTCTTGATTGAACTGGGATGTGACATTTTGGACTGGAATTCAGTGGTCCCAAGTTCAGGGGTCCTAGTGTGTCCCAGCTGCTGGGTGCTCTCCACTCCCACTCGAGCATCTCGGGAGCAAAGGGATGAGGATCCCATGCCGGAACACATCAGGGGCTGCAGTCTGTCATTTTGAGGGTTGTCCCAGAGGCACTGCAACCCTCACCAGGAAAAATGGACATTTACTGTGAATAATTTTTCATATCTGGAGCCTGAATTTTACCACCGATACCCAGAGTCATAGGGTTGTAAAGTCACTGCTGTGAAGCTTTGCCCTATTACAGTCTCACTGGTGGTAGAAAACATCACAGTTTTTTTCTGCTAAACACTGAAATTGGAGACATGCCCCTTGTTTGGCATTTATGATGTGAACAGACAAGGCATGAGCAAGGATTTGAGTTCAAAATACAGAGGCTAAAGCAACTTGGTGAGTCAAAAGACATGCAAAGGGGTGAATCACATATGCCATATCCCTGTCAGGTGTCCCATCTTTTAAGATGAACTGTCCTGCTCACTTCCTACCTCAGTGCCTTTGAATTGCTCTACATGCAGCACATTTCTATGGGAACTGCCTTATTTACACAGCCTGCCCTCTCTGTGTCTGAGCTAGAGAAGAAAACTGATGGAAGGAAAATGAAGTGGTTACTAATTAGCAAATGGTTCATTAACAGAAGACATCTGCTTCATATTAGGCAGGAAGAGATAAAGGATGAGTCTCACATTCCCAGTGACTGGCTGGTTATGGAGCTGGCATTCACTCAAAATCAGGCCCTTTTTAAAGTTGCTTTTTTTCCACCAGGGGCCATCCACCCTGCCCTGCATCCCAGCTCTGTCTCATCCAAATTTCTTACCTTGGTATCAAAGGGAATGGGTAGGAGGCTTCTGGATTTGGAAGGAGAAACTGGAATTACTCCTACAGTAAATTCAAACAGGCTTAAGCTCAGTCTTTGAAGTAATGATGGGAGCAGTCTCCTGTAACAGGGGACCAAAACTCCTCCAGGACACACAGCTCAATCCAGGGAGGTGATGGAGCTGAGCATTTATTATTAGCAAATTATTGGAAGAACACCAATGGCCGATTGAACAAACCATTTTTAAAGCCGTTTGAACAATCGACTTCCTTGGCCACCTGGGTGCTTTGGGAAGTGCCTGTCACTGCATTGTGTGAATATTTCAAATCAGGAACAGGAAAAGTTTCCAGCTCCTCCAGAGCAGCAGTGGTTTTTTCCTAAAAGACAGGGAGGAGGAGGATGAAGAACTTCACATGGGGTACTGTAAAACTGAAATACCACAAAGTCCAAAGGTGAGATTGTTGTACTTGGCCTGGAAAACAGCAGGCAGGACATGCCTGGGAAGTTCTTGTAGCTTTATTTTCTGCTGGAGAATTTGGAAACTGTGTGTGATGAACACATACAAAACATATAAGAACATATGAAAAGCCTTCCTTTCCCTTGAAAATCATGCAACTGGCCATAATCAAATCCTCTCCTATCAAAGCAGCAAAATTCCCTACATTCTAGGAGCAGTGGAATGGGTCAGTAGATTTTTGGCACCAACAAGAAGAGCAGACTACTGATTGCATCAGCTACAAAACTCCTTTTCCTTGTTCTCACATGGATTTTCTGCCTATGGATCAAGAGTATTTGAATTTTGAGTCTTGTCTACCAAGCAAAATTGCCCAGAATATTCTATTTTGTGAGAGCTGCTTTGGGGCTGCTGCTCCTCTGAACCCTACTGAGGGAGTGTATTCCAGAGCAATTATTTCACTCTGGAAGAGAGCAGTAATTATTCCACCCTAAAATGACTGTTACTGTGAAAGACAGGCAGCTGGGTGGCTGCCATGGTGTTAACACTGCTGCCTGCTGGATTTTTCCCCTCTGTTACACTTCTGTTCTATCCTAGCATAGGTGTGCAACTCTCCTCCCCTCCTCTTCCCTTCCCATGGAAAAGTTGACTTATTTTACCATCATTTCTTAATTCCCTTGACCTCTGCTCAATTGGATGCAACCTCCTTTTGTTTTAACTACATCTGGGACCTTCTGTCAGTGCTCCTGGAGTCCCCTTTTCTTTTGCCGGATGTCTGATGAGGATGAAGTGCAGCAGGCAGCTCTCAGCCCCTTGGTGCTGCCGTGAGGGCATTGCTGCCTGTCACTGCCCCGTGTTTACAGTCCTCTCAGGCAGCTCCTGGTCGGCATGACAGTGTTTTCCTGCCTGAGCCAACTTGAATTAATTTGGAGCATAAGATTTCAGGAGACAGTATCAAGTCCTTCAGCAAAATCCAAATAGACTGCAGCTGCTCTGTGCTCTATTAACCCCATCATTTTGTAATTCTGTCCAAAAGAACCAGGGGGAAGGGCATAGAAAGCTGGAGTCTGGAAGGATTTTGATTCCACAAAAGCAAAATGCAAGCTGGAGGGAGTGTAGGAAATATTTTCCTGTAGCAGGGCAGCAGGTCAGTGAGATGGATTTCTTTACCTCTGCATGCTCTCTTATCCATAATTATTGGTTGGTGTATTCTCCAGCGTGGAAATGTGTATCCCTCACGGGCAGTTTTCTGAGGCATCTTATGATTTTGGCTAAGATCTAAGGCTCTTAGCTCAAACCAGTTTCCAGGGGGATTTCTGTGACTTAGAGATGGGTTCTTCAAAGTAGTTACAAGAAAAAACTAAGAATAATTTAAAACATCCTCTCCTCCCATTCCTCATTTACAAAATCTTCTCAAGGCCTAATACTGACAAAATTATTGGATACTGCTTAGGACTGTAAAAGCTATTGATCTGAATAGTGCTGTGGCACACAAACCAAAGTGAGAATCTTGCCCAAAACACTCAATATTTTGTTTTGTTGGTTTTTTGTTGGTTTTGTTTTGGTTTTTTGTTTGTTTGTTTTTGTTTAATATTTTACATTACTTTGACCCCCCATTGGCCTCTTAATGGATCCTGGCCCTGTTGTCCTCCAGGTGTTGAATGATTTTTCTTCACTCAGTTGCTGCCATGTTTCTTCTTCCCCTGTTTTATGTGGCTTCTATCCTTGCAATGATCATTGGTATTTGCTATTCACCACATGTAAGTGTGTCCTGCTCTTCAAGTGCTTGACAAGAAACCAAACCAGAAACAAACATCTTGGTGGGACAAAAACTAGCCAGTTATTGCCTTGGTGGGATAAGGGGAGAGGAGCTGAGCAAGCCCATTTGTGCATGTTCACTTTTCCCAGCAAAAAAGAGATTTCTCTTCCCTAACTACCAAGCTGCCTGGCAGTTGCCCCTTCCTGCTAAAATATCCCAGCCTTGTGCTTGTGTCCTCCCTGCTGGAGAAACCTGCAGCCCAGTGTGGGTGTTTCCATCGTGGCTTGGCGGCAAGGAGGACCAGAGTAAAGCCAGAGCCTGCTCCAGACCCTGCAGGAAATGAGATGCTTCTGCTGAGTGGGGCTGGGATGTGGTTACACACTGTAGCATCAGCCAAAAGGCTGCTGTGCTGACCTCGGGATTTTCTCCGTATAGTTCATATCGCAGTATGGACAGAAAGAGATTAAACGTAAAACCTTGGGAGATTATTTCTGGGAAGTAGCTTCATTCATTTCACTTTCCTTCCAAACACATCATCTCACCAAAATGTCACAAGGGAGCATGGAGGCATCCTTAACACCTACTGCAATGAGATACCCTCAACAGCCAAATCCCTCTCTGCTTTTCCTTCTCTCTTCCTCAAAACAAAAGAAAATAAAACAACAACAACAGCAAAAAAAAAAAAAAAAAAAATCAAACCAAACAAACCCACCAACCAATTAAAAAAAAAACAAAACCACCACAACATCAAAAAAGCAGATTTTCTCTTTATTTCCCCCACATCCTATTGTTTCTTTCCCCCACACCCCACACACTATTGTTTTAAGGTGGAAGATCCCTTCTCTATGTTACTTTCCAAGCAAGTAGTTTCTCTTAGCACATTTTCTCATTAATATCTGTAATGCATCTTAATACAGACTTCTTTTTCTCTTCAAAAAATACAGCAGAACCTCAAAAATAAGGGTTTTTTTCTGTATAAATGTTTCTGATATATTTGAAAGGTAAAGGATGAAGTAAATTCCTGTGTCAGAAGAGGAAGATCTGGGATGCCTTTGAACTCACTCTAACTCTGGTACTAACTCTCAGTGGGAATCTTGCTTACACAAGACCCTGTGCAAGGACAGGGTGTCTTGCTCCTTCAGACGTCTTGGGAACTCTAACTTATTTCTCTGTGTCTCATTTTTCCTGTCCTCAAAGCACAGGTTGTACCTCAAACCCAGTCCAAATCCAGGTGTTCAACTGATGCCAACCAAAGCAGCTCCTGCACGGCTGGTGTTGGCCACAAACTCATCTGCTTGTATTGCTCATAGCTCATAGCTATTGCTCATCTGCTTGTATTGCTCATAGCTCTTGTCCTTCCCTCATGTCACCTCTCTCCTGGTGATTTATTTGTCCCTTCATACTGTCACATCTTGATTTATTTCATTGCTGCTGATGGCAGGGCCCTGCCTGGATTCTCTGCTCCTGGTGCTCTCTACTCTGAGGCAAAGGTAATTACCAGTAGCAGAGAGCAAGAGGTTAATTCCAGGCTCCTTTCCTCTGCCTGGACCGGGCATAAATTCTCAGTAGAATCAACTGCGCAAGCAGCTGCCACTCAGTACAGAAATAAATAATTCCATTTTTAAGAAAGCAAAATTTTTATGCAGTGGATAACTGGAGAGGTGATATTTAAGCATATTTTTGTGGGTTTGGAATGAAACCTTCTATGTAGAGGTTTAAATACTGATTATCTCACTCCATTTTCATTCAAAACCCAGCATGGTCGGAAGGGAGCAAATATTTATAAAAGCATCTAAACAATAAATTATTTTCAGACTGATGGAGAAACATTAAATATGTTTTCCTCTTTCATTACCTTTGTTTTAATTAGTATTGTGTTTCTAGTAAGAAGACTGACTATTTCCTGCTTTGGCACTCTGTTTCATTAAGCAAATTGCTTGCTATCAAATCAAACTCAGTTGGCTCCTTGTCTGATTTAAAGATTTTTACCCATAGCCCATGAAACAGGCTGCTGGTGATACCATCGGCAGGGGGCAAAATCTGTGTGATGGAGGGAGGTTTCTCCTTATTCCCATTATAGTTTCAATCCTCTGCAGCTGGCTGTGCACAAGGGCTCCCAGGTACCACATCAAATGCTTTTTGAATGCTTCCAGGGACAGTGATTCCAGCACTCTCTGGACAGCCTGCTCCAATGTTTGACAAGTCTTTCCATGAAGAATTTTTTTCCTAATATCTGATCTAAATCTCCTCTGGGACAACCTGAGGCCATTTTCTCTCACCCTGTCACTTGTTATCTGAGGGAAGAGACCAACAACCATCTCACTACAACCTCCTTTCAGGTCTGTCTTACCTGGAAGTCACCACTTGCAGTAGCTCATCAATTAGTGAGATTTTTGCATAACTTGGTGCAGCTGATTATTTTTGAGACCTCAAGAAGGGAGCCAGAATGCAGACTGCATAGTCTATGGCTTACATCTGATGGTCCAACACCAGGGTTAGGGGGAAAGAGTGACCCCAAGGGTCTTATTCCTGCTTTGAAGCTGAAGAAAAGCCCAGAGCAATAGCCACAGGTCTCAGGAAAAGTTCACCAGAGCTGCAGCTCTCAGCAGCAGAGAGAGTGGGGCTCTACCCAGCTGAAATGTCTCATCCATCCAGCAATCCCCAGTGGGTTCACCTGGAGAAAGTTCTGCTCTAAACCCCAGAGCCCCAGAACTCCAAAACCCAGAGCTCTGCAGAAGCAGCCCTTACAGGGAAATGCTCTAAAGCAACTGCAAACGTGGATCAAAAGCATCTGGGAGGTTGTTTGAGCATTAGGCACCTGTCCAGGCCCAGCGTGGCTGGCACTGCCAGGTTCTTGTAAGTACAGGAGTTGTGATAGTGATGTGGGAAGTTTAATAGGGAAGGTTGAGATGGCAGAGCTGGGTAGTGGGTGAGGAGCAGCTGCTGGGGATGCAGAGGGAACAAGGGACAGTGACTGGCTGGAGAGGTTCTGCAAAAGAGTCTGCTGTGAGGAACACATCTTTTATGAGTGGCTTCTTCAATGGTCTTGCTATGAAAAGGTCTAAGTCGTCGGTGGGAATTCCTCCTGTGCATTCCCTTCTGCCATGACTGCCTTTTGTTTGGGCTGTAGTTAGCAGTGAGCTGCCTCAGGCTGGGGTATCACCAGAGCTGCAGAGGGATCAGAAAGGATCTGAACAAAGCGTGGGAGATGTGTGCCCTCGGGAGAGGACAAGAAGCAGTTTCTCGAGCCACAGGAAGCACTGTCCCAGGCAGGACTCCTCAGAGACAACATGAAGATCTTTACTTCCCAATTTTAGTGCTGATGGGTTGTCTCAGTTGAACACACATGCCATTAATAAAGCCTTAAATTCATGTTTGTGCTTATTTGCCCTTTGGGCTGCAAGGAAAAAACAGTGAGATGTCCAGATAAAAGTTTTAGCGCCTTTGGCTGAAACTTCAAGTTTGGGAATAATGTAGAAGGTGGCAGGAGGAGCTCAGGTCAGGAAAGCAACAAGGCAAAGCCTGGTGGAGGAAAGGCACTTCTTCAGAAAGGAGTTGGGGTCTGAAGGCACACTAGGTAAAGGACCAACAGGACAATCCCTCAAAGTGATTTTTCTAAACACTTTTATTCTGTGCATGTCTGCCCAGGCAACTCAACTTGATCCTGAACAATTTTTCTGATTTTAAAAACTACAACAAATTGCAAGCAATTGCACATGGGCTTCTCTTGAAACACTCATGTAGCTGCATGTCTGATTATAATTACACTCCTGTGAAAATTTTTGGTGGACCCGAGGACTTAATCCCACAAGCCTCACTGATCACATGGCTGTATGTGAGAATTTATGCTTGCGGGATTAAATGCTGCCTTCAGCAATGAAGCAATTAATTGTTATAAGCAGAAAACATGCAGGGGTGGGGGAAGAAGGGACAGGCTAAAACACACTGTGAGTGAAAGGAAATCTTTCACTGCTGAGGGTACAGATCCCTGTCACTAGGCTCATTGCTGGGCACTGCTGGCCCAGGCCCTGCTTACCAGGGAAGTGATGATTTACTCCGCTTGACCCAGTGAAGGAAATAAAACCTGATTTTAATTCCAGCTGCGTAAAGAGTGTGTGGGTGTGCCAGAAGTGCTTTCCCTGGAGAGGTCCTACAATTCTCTGGTTTGCAAATTTCCTGATAGTCAGAGAGCTGCTGGGGCTGGGCATGGCTGCAGGCATGGGAGCAAACCACGGCCTCAGCCAGGGGGTGACCACCCACCTGAGACTGGCCCGAGCCAGACCAGCTGGGCACACAGTGGGTGTCAGCGAAGCAAAGGGGGAAGGAAAGTTTGACTGAGTTGAGGATTGAACAAAAAAAAAGTTTGTTCAGACACTGAGCTCTGAGTACTGCTGCATGGGAGGTCTTTCTGCTGAGGCTGCATTGGAAGACCAGGGTGGTGTGTGAGTGCTTAGGGAAGGGATTGCACAGCCCAAAGTGGCCCAGTTTCCTCCTGTGACCTCCACCAGCTCAGCTGCACAATTCAACACTCCTTCCTCTTATTCGGGACTATGTTCAAAGTCTTGCTCCTGTGGAAAGCATCTTTCTTCTTGTGGAAAGGGGAATCTTCTTTTCTTAGTTCTTCTGAAAACCTTCTGGAGGCTTCACCAAGTCCACAGGTACACAAGCACATAAAGACAAGGTTTCACAGAAGAGGACACCTTCTCCTGTTACTCTGGTGTAAATGTGGGTTCAGAAATAAACCACCCTGAAGTCACCTGGTTATTGAGGAGGGCACCTGCTGATGGTGAATCTCATCCCTGGTGTAAATCAGGAAAAACCTGAGTTCACCTGTTGGTGGCATTATCCCCTCTTGCAAATTATCACTGTGCTATTGAAATCAGCTGAAGATCTAGATTGAACTCTTTATCCCTTTTCTCTTTCCTTCACAACAGGAGCAAAGTGAGGGAGTAAACTGAAAACAGTGAAGGACTAAACTAGGATTTCCAAGAGGCAAGAAAAGCAGTTTGGAGCTGACACTCGCCCTTTGTGCTGAGCAAAAGGTATCCTTTGCTTTCAATGGCTTTCAGAGAATTGGCATGAGAATTGGCATTGCAAATTGTCGGAGCAGCATTACACAGCTGATGGTCTGAGGTCACTAACCAAGTAAAGTTAGATTTTTCCTCTCTCACTTCATCTGAATATTTGGGGTAGGGGGAAACAATGAACTCCTGCACACCTGAGCTTTTTTTCCAATGTGTATATACCTGTGTCTTCAGAAATGGTCTATGGCCCCCCTAGAAACGGCAGGATGGAGCTGGAGCAACCCCAGTTCCTGGAACACGACCGTGAGAATCTCTGATACCTTTTTTTTCTCTGAGCTATTTGTTACAGAATCTGTCTCATCTGTGTTCAGTTCCTCTGCCACAGCTGCCTTGGAGCTGAAGTGGGAAGTTCACCTGCAAGGGCAGCAGGAGGCAGCTGCTGTCCTGTGGTCTTGTGTGGCTGCTGACCTGCATGGGCCGTCTCCCTGGAAAAGTTTGATGCCCACATTTGAATAAGTAGATCCCAGACATTCAGGGTGTTCTGCCAGAAGCCCCAGTGGTTTGGCAGATTTTCCAAGCTCATGCCCCTTCTTGCTTTCATTGATGTCCGTCTTAATTATTTTATATATACTGTTCCTTGCTGTATGAAAGAGTGTTCTGAATGTGTGAGAAGGAGACTTTGTTGTCTCTTATTACTCATGTAATTAGGCAGTACTGGTAACCTTATGTAAAGGAATATGAAAATATTTGGGTTGCTTTTGGCTAAATGCCTTGCAAACTTCAGAATCCCCTGAATTTAGATGGTTTTCTGGGGTTGCTGTAATCTCTAGAGGAGTTTAGCTAGTTAGGTACAGCAGGTCTCTTTAGTGCTTTCTGTCCCTTTGTTGTCATATATCAACCTCTCAAATGATGAATTAAGCCACTGCCATTAATAATGGCTGGGAAACATTCTCATAGTTAAAACATGACCAGCCTACAAGCCTTAACAGTCAGCAGTGAAAATGCTTGTCACCAGCTCTGCGAACAGTGGAGTGTGTAAGTCTTAAACAGGAATGGCTGTATAGGACTAAGGAAACAAATGGAAGGCTTGCTGTTTTATTAGCTCAACAAACTGCATTTCACTCCTCTCTCTGTTTCCCTTCCTGCGTACCAATATATGCCCCGTTCCCAAAACGCTCCTGTAAACAATGGGGAGGGAAGCCTTTTGTGTGGCTTTTGCTAAGATTGCAAGTTGTGTGGGCAATGCAACTCGACAGAATTTCAATGAGGTTTGCAAGCCTGTGTGCTTGTGCAAAGGGAAGTATTTCATAATGTCTATTCTCTCTTAATTGACTTATTTTTTTTGCACACCATAATTTATATGAAGGCAAAAAAGGGAAAGCTCTTTGGTAAAACAGTCAGGTCTGTCTTTGAAGAAACCAAAGAAATTTTGTCTGGACTGATTCATCCAGTCTGTAATTAAAACTTTGATGCAAACATGACATACTCCAGAAATTGTAAACTGCTCTGCTTAATGCTCCAAAGGTCTTGTCTCTCTACATTAGGCAAAGTTCTGCTCTGAATTGTATATTATGCATTGTTTTGTAGACCTCTTGAATTATTTTTAGGTTGGTGCTTTTTTTTTTTAAATTTTGAATCTTAGTCTATACCATTTGGCTCTACATTTTACTGAAGAAGTTCCTGTTGTCTGTCCTGTATCCTCATTCATTATTGATATCTTCACAAACCTCACTTACTTATAACAGTGAAGAGAGGTTTAGGTACCTCTTACATCCAAATTGATGTTCACAGTGAGCAATTGAAACTGATACCTACTTTATATTATACAAAGAGTATGCTGGGCAACATGTGTGTGAAATAGTCTGAACTTAAGCAAAGTAGTAAGGCTACAGTAAGTTTATTCTGGCTGCTCCAACACACTGTGCAGCTTTCCATCCCACTGGCTGCAGAAAGACACAACCACATTCTCCCTGCACTGGATTCTACTGTGCTGTAATTGCTTATGAAAATCAATTTTGAGCTACCTCTGTAGCAGCAGAACAAAGTCAGAGAAGCCTCTCTAGAAGATCCTGGAGGCTGAGGTGGTCCTTGGCAGTGGAGAATATGTTAGAGTAGGTGGCCCTGTCAGAAGAGGCATGTGGATTTCAGAGGGCTGAGAGTGAACTGAGATTCCCAGCATGGTGGTGATGACTCCTGGAAAATCCCTTGGGAAGGGCAACCAGTCTGTTGCCAGCAAAGTGGCTGTCCTGCATCTCGAGGGGCTTTGTTCTAACTTCATCTCCATCTACGTTGCTGATGTGCTGGCAGTGGAGGGGCAGCTCCATGGGCCCTGTTCTGGGAGTGAGGACTGTGTTAATTTGCATCCTTTTGAAACAGGCAACAAGCATTTCTAGTTCAACAGTGAGGAACAGAGCCATTGAGCTTGAAATGTGGGGTCTTTGGGGAGTTTCCTGCAGAGGAACCCAGACACCAAGTCTGGTCTGGGAACTCGCTTTTCTTGGGAAGATTCTTAGGAGTGATGGGAAAATGGGCTCTGGGAATCTGGACATTGAGACTGCTCTCTGTTCCCTGCCCTGTTGCAGAACAGCCCATGGTGCTTCATCCTCTCTCTGAAATCCCAGGCATGAAGGACCATTAGCCAAAATGTTTGTGGCACAAAGTGGGACCCCTTCTCCCGCTGTACACAGGAGGACTCAGAGAAGCTGCAGTGGGCAGAGTGGCCCAGGAAACCCCACCAGCAATAACAGAGGCACCACTGGTGCCCTTGGCATCAGTAAGGCCTTTTGTTTTGGTCTTGGCAAATGTCAGTGGCACCATTCTCCTGGATGCAAGGGTGGAAAGGGGAGCTCTGCAAAGTGGGATATGGGGTTGGGGTCCCTTGATCTCAGCACCAGAACCTCTGTGCCCTCTTATCCACACTACTACAGTCACTGCTGCAGAGCACCGGGCAGAAATAGCGCTTCCAGTCTTGTAATGTGCTGCCCAAGCAAATGTAAAATATTTAATCTGGCATTGCCAAAGGGGTGCTTTATGACTTCTGCCAAATTACATTATATAAACATAATTAAAGGGTTAGCTTTGTTTGAATCTGTCATTCTAAGCAATAAAGATGTCAGATAATTTATTGTTGCATTTTGATACTCACCCTATTAAGCTAATAACTGTTTTTGTGTGTGCATGTATGTATATGAGAGCAGCGTTCATGGAGTTTGTCTTTTTGAAAGGTGACTGAGTCTGATGATGTTGCTGATGGAGTCCAGGAACATTCTCCTCTATAAAACTACCTTCCAGAGTTTGCTTTTGAGCCTGGATGCCTGCAGTTCCCAAAACTGCTTGGGAAGGCTGAGAGGAACAGGAATCTGTCCTTGTGCATCAGTGGCAGCAAGAATCTGGTGAGGGGAGCAGGGAGATGCTGGCACCACTGCTGGGGCAGAGCTGGGATTGTGCTGGGTGAGCTGCATGCATTAGAGGTGGGACATGAGCCCTACAGCCAACAAGTGTCAAGCTGTGATAGGCAAGAATTCAACAACCTGAAACATTAAAACCACGATATTTCACATGGGAAAAAGAAAGGTTTTTATTAAGTTCTTTCTCCTGCACTGTGGACCCTTCATGCCCAAGAGGTTTCTTTTTGCCTAGCAGCAGGTGGCAGGTGCTTCACTGAGTATTCAGCATTTTAGCCAAGTCCTGTCCTTTTTTTAGGAACAGAGGTGCAGCTACCTGAATTATTGAAGATTGGACACATGCCTGTGCTGTGGGTACCAGAGAGGAGCAGCCCTGGCTCAGTATAGGATGGAACAGAGCAGTGGCCAGAGCCCAGGACATGTCCTTCCTTATCTGGGAGGGAGCTGGGATGGTTTTGGCTAATGGTGGCAGGAGCTCTGTACAATGGAGCTGATGTGCTGGGTATACACTCAACTTCTGGAGCAAAACAACACTCTCCTTCCCCCTCTATTTTAAGACCTGTGTTGCAACCACTAAATTGATAGAAAAACAAGCCCAAATCCTGTCGAGTACTAGGACAAATATTTTTAAGGTTATTTTAAGATTTATAAAAATATTAAACTAGAGAGTAAAATACACTTTATTAAGCTGTCCTATTTACAGTCACATACATGGACTCTCTGTTGGGATACAGAAAGTAAAGATGCCTCTGAGACTTGCATTATCAGATTCTGAGAGAGTTTATAGATTAGTAAGTGCAATTATCCTCTTGAAATCTGCTGTTAAGATAGGCTCTCCTTACAGTGGCTGCTGCTGAGTGCACCCACAGAGCTGTAACATGCTGTTTGTTCACCTCTCCAGAACAGTGGGTTCACTGGGAGCTGAGTTTGTCAGCCATTCATCACTCCTGTAGCATAAAGTGTCCTATTTAATACTGAGACATTGCTGCTGGATGCCTGAAGAGCCCAGGCATACTAGGGGATTAAAAAAATAGTTCAATTAAAGACCAGGGCAAAAATAGTTTCATGGGTTTTCTGTTTCAAATTAAACTCTTAAAAGTCTCTTTCCCAAATTTCTTCCATTCGAGTTTTGGATCCAATCCTAAATGCTGGGTCTGAAACCCCAAATTACACCACAGTTTGTGCCCACGTCAGTGAAGGGCTGGATCCAAATAGCAGAAATAACCACACTGAAATCCAGGGAAGCTTTGGGTCCCCTGCCCAGGTTCAGCAGAGCCCCTTTGCCTTGTGGATCCTCTCTGCCATGCCAGACCCCCGTCTGCCTCCCCACATCTAATCCACACAGAGCCAGCCTGGGTAAATAGAATCTATGGGATAAACATAAAAGGATCTGTGTTAGCTGTGAGGACCGGTAGGGGTTAAGTCTTTTATAAGTTCAATTAGGAAATTAAACTCGGTGGGAGACCTGCAATGCTTCCCAGTTTTTCTCCAAGTATCACAACAAACCTCCTCATTTTAGGCATGGTATCTAGGGGGGTATCTGGCTTTCTAATCTGGGGTTTGGTTTGGGCTCATCTCTATCCAAAATATTATTTTAACCACTCTTTGTATTTCATTTCCATACTTTTTCTTTGGTATGCTTTGAGAAAAGATTCTGCCAAAGACAGAAATGCTTTGAGCCTGAAAAACATTTTTTTTGCTGTGTATATGGAAGGCGGTGTTTTGCTTGGCTTAGCTTGTGAAATACATGGCACAACCTGCATGAAATATTTGAGGCTGAGGAGACATGAGCAATTCTTGAAGAAAAAAAGAAAAGAAAAAAGTGAATTTTCATTCAAGGGTCTCATTTGTTTAGAGCCACACCCAGACAGGAGGTGTGGGGCAGAGCAAGGAAGAGTTGATTTATGAACTTGTAAAATTAAAATTATTATAAAGTTAAAAAAAAGCAAAACAACCCTCCCAAAAAGCTCAGACTCATGGCAAGGTTTCTACATATGTGAGAAGAAATTAAATCATTAGCGTTTGATAAGAATTCATGAGACTCTAGAAGAACCAGGGGTTGAGAGGAAAGCCCTGCCTCATACACCCAGACTCTGGGGAAAGGGCTGCCAAGTGCTCCTGTCCTCACTGGGGTGGGCTTTTCCTGCCAAGAGTGGCAGTATGGGATGGAAGACTAATGGGGAGTTATCAGAATTGTAGGATAATTTAGGGGACCTGCTAGAAGGGATCTCTGGAGTTTTTCATTCTGACTTCCAGCTCCAAGCAGGGTCAACAGCAAGTCTCTACCTCCATGGGCTCCTCTCTGCCCTAGAAGTGTCCATGTGCCTCCCAAAAATGGTGTGGAGAAGAGATGGAAGAAACAACTGAATCTGGCTCAATCTGCTCTTTAGCAGAACTCAAACTAGAGAAGGCCCTGGTTTGCCCCATTTCAGACTGGTGCTCCTTGGAGGTCACAGCATGAGGATGGGCTTGTGGGCAAAGCAGAGTTGTGGCTACTCAGCTTGTCTCCATGCCAGTTCCTTCATGGCATGGTGCCCCAGGCTGCTTGACCATGTGTCTGGAATGTTTAAGCTTGATTTCCATCCATTGTTTCTGCCAGTGCTGAGATTTTGGCTACAGGAAGAGATGGTGAGAACTACTCCAGGTGATGTGTTGTCATGCTGCCTGTCAGCCACAAGTTGGGTCAGGCGAGGGCAGCTGGTCACTGTTTGTGACCACATGTTCCCAGAGGCCTGTGATAGCACACCAGAGCAGACCAAGGCAAAACTCCTACCTCTTGGATTTCCAAATCCCAGCCACAGCCCCATGGAGGTATAAGATGTGGGCAGAGAGAAGCAGAGGAGGAGCTGGGGTTACTGCAACACTAGGCAGATGTAGGATACTAGCTGGCTCCTCAACATTGCTCCTGCTGCAGCTGGTGGGCATTTTGCACTCTTATGTGCTTGTTGGTCATTTCTTAATGCCTTGCCTGGCAGTTTTCCTGACATGCCTCCACCTGCAAGTGAGCAGCATCTCCTGCAGCCCCTGGCGGAGCAGACTGTGTCCCAGTTGGGGAAGTTTCCCAGTGAGATGCTGGAGGGCATGGGAGAGAGAACCAGGACTTGGGGGACCAGCTGGTCCCTGGAACAACCTGCTCTCTCCATCCAGATACCTTTCCACTTGTCAGGACAGCTTTTATTTATCAGAGCAGACAAAATTGTTAGGAAGGTAATAAAATAGGCTGAGGTCCTGTGGGCACCTTGTGGGATGCTGCTTGCTTGCTTGTAACAAGGAGTAAGTTTTTTCTTAAATTGGAAAGAGTCCTTTAGCTCAGGGGAAAGTTTCTGGATCTAATAGCTGTGAAACAGGTGGGACCAGCAAACTGACAAGCTGATGTTTAGGGCAGTTTGCAAAGCCAGTGGTGGCATGGAACATCCCATTCCAGTGGCCCCCATGTCCACAGCACAGTGGTGGCATGGAACATGCCATTCCAGTGGCCCCCATGTCCACAGCACAGTCTCCACACCAGCAGCTCTGTCATGTTCTGTGTCTCTTCAATGCCTTTTAATTTTGCTGGTTGCTTGCAAGGGTTTGATAGACAGAAGTGGTGTTTTAGAGGCAGATGAGATTTATAGACTTAAAAATTTTAAAAAACCTGACACTGGTCAAAGTTTCTTGACACCACCATTCCTACCAGTCATCCATGCTGAGGCTGGAGCTACACAGCATGTCCTTCACAGGACATGCTGGTGTGTGGTCTTTAGCCTGTAATATTTCTGAAGACTTCCAAGACTTAATTTTCTTCTTCTGGTCTCCACAACCCTAGTGCAAAAAAAGGTTAGAAACTGCACTTCTAGCAGAGAGTGTTGGAGTCCAGATGATGCCCACCGTTGTTCCTATGTCTTCTCTTCTCAAACCCATTTTTTGCTGTCACTGGAGAAAATCTTGGTGGAGGCAGAGATGTTGCATTGGGATGAGTGAGAGTGAAATCACCAAGAGGAGCTTGCAGGACAGGCTGATAGAGTCTGTGCTGGTTCCTCCCAGGTTCCTCCCAGTTGAAGCAATTCCTCTGACTATCAGCCCTTCAAGTATCCAGCCCAATCTCTGTAACTCATCTCTAGGTTGAGATTTTATCCTAACTAACAGGAGAAAGAATTCCTTTTGAATGGAAGAGCCATTCTCCTTGTTAGACTCTAAAAGTGAAGCACATGCACATGGCCCTGGTGCTTTTGCTGCAGCACTCATTATATCTGTTTAATTTGGCTGTATCAATGTGCCTGGTGCCCGATGCATGGCAGGCAGGCATCAACACACTGAAGCTTGGGCACCCTCCTGCAGGAAGGCCTGGGCTTCAGGAAGGGGAAGAAAGGAAGTAGGAAACTGAAAACCAGCCTCAGGGAGTGATAGTTTGCCACTGTTTGATTAGAAGAATTTAAAAAACCCACTAGGGAGCAGGCAGGAGAAATTTGTTGATCTTAAGAAGTGAGCAGTCACTGTTTTTAGAGCTGTGCACAGGAGCTGCCAGGCCCAACAGAGGATGGGCCCAGGGGATGGTTTTGCTTAGGAGAGGGAAAATGCTGTGCAGCTGATCTCAGTGAGCTGAGCTGTGAGGGAAGGGCACTACACCATGGCAGTACAGTGGTCAAACATCCCCAAGGATGTGCCTGTAGATGGTGTTTCCATCTGGTGCTGGGGAGAGAAGGAACAAGCCTTGTGCCCTGAGGGCTGGGACAGTGCATGTGGCTGTCAGGAGCACTGAAATACCCAGCAGAGGTCAAATTAGAGCAGAGGAAGAACCCTAAGAAATGAGAGAAAGGGAATTAAATAACTCCTGGTCCTGGACAGAGTGGTCAGTCCCCCTGACTCTGAGTAAACATTCTGTTGCCCAGCAACCATGAAGCTGCCAAGTAAACATTCACAGAGGTTGGAGTAGCCGTAGGGCCTCTCCCCAGAGCTGGAGTAGCCAAAGGGCTGCAGAGGCCATAGGTTAAGGAAAGTCTCAGGAAAGCAGAGGCAAGAGGCTCCCAGGCTCATCCCCTGCCTGGTGCCTCCCACACTGAGCTGTCAGGGGTGAAGAGCAGCCCCTGAGCTGAGCTGGGAAAGAAGCAGCGCTGGCAGGACCTGGGCTCTCCCTTTCCTGCTGACGGCTGGAGCAATGGAGACCTGGAGCAAAGAGGAGATGTCAGCCCATTTCCTCAGGATGTGCAAGGTGAAACTCCCATCCTTCCTCAGGTGAGGGGGTTCTTCCACCAGCCTGCATCCTCTTCTCCTGCCTTCTCCATCCCTCTCTCCCTCACCATGGGAAACTCCCATGCCTTATGTCCATCATTTCTGCCTCATCTTGCACCCCGTTCCCCAGCTCTGTTCCTCCCTGCAACATCCCCTTGCTCTGCCAGGGGAGTGCCTGCTGGGGAGGGGTGGGGCTGCCATGCTGCCAGATGGGATCTGAGATGGTGTTGGGGGGCTCTGCCCCATCACCCTACCCGGGACACAGTCCAACATCCAGAGCAATCCAACACCCTGCCAAGAAACTCAACTAGCGTGTAACCTTGAGGAAAACTCCTGTGGCAGGGAACTCACAGTGACAGAGGAGGACTCCCAGTCTTCACTTATTCAGCTCTTGAAGAAAAAGAAAGAAGCCCGAGAGATGGAAAAGGCCATGGCAGAGAAAGAAGAGGTGAGAAAGATAGGTGGATGCTGGCTCATGGTTGGGATGGTTTGTGGCTTTTTGGAGGCTTTTTGGGAGGCAGGTAACAGATTTTGGGTACAGGCAGCCATGTCACCCTCACTCTGGTGCTGCCAGGCCTTCATGGGGAGGATGAAAGTCATCGCTGACCGGTGGAGGGACCTGCACGCCAAGAGGGCCCAGCTGAAAGCCCATGTGCAGAGATCTGGAAGGACTGTGCAGGTACACCAGATGACTTTGAGCTGCATCACCAACTCCTCCCCTCCCTTGGGCAAGAGGGTCTTGGGCCTGCACTCCTGTTCAAGCCTCCTGTTGAGACTGGAGCTGTGAGGAACAGCACTGGCAGGGCACAAGGTTTTGTACTACCTGGAGATATGGGAAGCCCTGATAGGTCTTGGGTGGAAAAGATCTTGTCCTGTATCAGTGAGATCTCCCGCCAGCCCGAAATGTCCCACAGGAAAGGTGTTAGCCTTGTCCCCACTGCTGACATCCAGATGTCTCCGGGGTGCAGATCCAAGCAGGTCTGAAATTCAGACTGCCATCCCAGGTACCGGTCTCCAGGACCAAAGGGTCAATGCAAGAGGGATGGCCCTGTGAAACAGGGAGAGGAAATGATCCCAGGGTGGTCCAATACTGGTCTCTCCTCTCTGAAGATTTGTGTACCACTGCTGGTAAGTAATCCAGCTCCATCTTACCCTGCCTTCCTTTCCCTCTCTCTGTATGTGTGTGTGCTGCTGGGGGAAACCACCAGAAATGTGAAGAGTTACGAATCCAAGCTCTGAAGATAAACAGAAAACAGAGTGAGGAGAATATGAAAAAGGATGGTGAGCTTTTGAGAGCCAAGATGGAACTGGAAACCCTCAGAAAAAAACACCGGAAACTCTGCAAAAAAGTGCAGAAGTACTCTATCTTCAAGAAATACCTGGAGGATGTGGTGGAGGTCTCACAGGTGAGTTTGGACATAAGCAAGACAGATCACAGCCTTGGGGAAAGCCTCAGATAAATGCTAAAACTAGAGAAGATAGGGCAAGTCCAGGACACCGGACACTTGCTCAAACCCAGAGACCTCAGATGGGATGGACAAACCAATCTGCAACCATGGTGAGCCACAGGGAGCAGAGTTAAAGTAGGAGAATCAGTACAGCAAGTGGAAGATTGAGAAAAGCAAAGAAAAACCATGAGAAGGGGGAAAAGCTCAGGGCTGCGGGGAATGGGGACACGTTTGTGTCATTGATTAATTGTTTGGGAGAAATGAAAAGCTGCCCATAAAATGTCCCCAGGCAGTTGCCAAAAGGCTGTGCTCTCTCTTGAGGATGTCAGGACATCACTCATACTCCAACCACCCCAGCTGTGGCCTCCCAAGTCCTGGCTCTGGAGGCTGCAGTTGTTCTTTGTGCTTTATCAGAGCACTGCTGGCCTGGGGAAAAGGAGCAGCTCATCCCCTCGCTTATGGGAGTGACAGCTGTGGGTGTGGCACAGTGGGAGGCCACCACACTGGGAATGTAGCAATGCCAAACAAACCAACTGGGGCAATAGTCTCATGGGGAAGGACAGAATCCCAGAACAGTTAGGGCTGGGGAAGGTGGGAAGATCTTTCAGGAGGGAGAGGCATTGGCCCAGGTAAGGGCAGGGTGCCGAATGACATCAGAGCTGCAAGCTGGTGAGGGAAGGGCAGAGAGTCACTAACACCAGGAACCCTGTGCTGCAGTTTGAGGACATCTCAGAAGTCACTTCACAGTACAAATTGCTGGTGAGGACACGGAAGGACCTTCTGCAGTCACAACATGGGCACAAGCAACTGACTGAGCAAGACAAGGTGTTCCTGGAGCAGTACAAAGCACAGAAAGAAGCTGAGATGCTTCAGTACAAGAATGAGCTGGTGCAGCTCAAACTACGTATTTCTCAGGCTCAAAGTGACATCCCCCTCTGGGTAAGGAATTGTGGAGTGGGCAGGGGAAGATTGCCAAGCCTGGCTCTGTCAGGACTGGCTGATGGCTCATCCTTCAGCCATGGGGTCACAGAAGTGTCCAGTAACAATCTCTGGAATTAAAAAAGATTCCTAATTTCATCCCCCTTCATGGGGTTGGAGAATGGAGAATGGCAGACCAGTCTGGAGTATGGAACTTAGGGTCTCCAAGCCAGGGTCTCTGGTGCTGAAGCATGACCTTTGCTAGGGCATGTGCCCATGCTGCATGTGCCCTCTCCTTCCAGGAGGCTCACTGGGCTGACATCCAGGACAGGACTTCCAAGAAAATGGGGAAGCTGTGGACTATCAAGCTGGCCATCCACAACCTTTTCCAGTCCACCAACATGCGGCTGCAAGCACAGTGGAATGTGTTGGAGTGTAACAGCTGCAGACAGCTGAACATGGTAAAGCCAAGCCAGAAGGAGGAGCAGTAAGGAGTCTCCACTGCCCCAAGGGAGGGAGCCCACAGACCCTACAGACACCTTCCTTTTTGCTGGGGCTCTCTCAGGCATGGGGCAGGGGCAGGGCACACCAGGCAAACCTGACTCTTTGAGGAGGTAGGGCAGGGTTCCTTGCCTGGCTGAAGGAGTGGGAGCCAGGCAGGCTGAGGCAGGGGATGCAGATCAAGCCATGGCCAGCACTGGTTTTATTCACCTTTGCCCTGAACTCAGGCTCACCCACAAAAGTCCATTCTGGTGGTGCAGATCCAGCAAGGCAAATGCCTTTTTCTGCTGCTCAGTTTGATAGGTGACATTTGCCATCTGAAAGAGCCAACAGGCCCCCCTGTGACTCCTGTTCCCATCCCTGCCCTGAGCTCTGCCATCTCTCTTTTCCACCCTAGATACAGCAGTTTATCCAACACCTTAAAGACATCCAGCTCTATGCAGGAGATGCAGAAGCACCAGAGGGTTGCTACACCTCTGAAGACAAAAGGGACATGGCAGCATGACCTGTCCTGCCAGTGAAGGTTCAGTGGGTTGGGAAGGGAAAGAGGAAGACAAGAGAACCCTACAGATACCCTAGAGTAAAAGAAATAATAAAGGTCTTCATTTCCCAGGAGGATTTGACACATCAGAGCAACTCCATCCCACAGCTTCACCCCAGACACGATTGGGGGGTCTTCCTTAGAATTCTGGCTGCATGACACAGTGTTCCTGCAAAGCTGGCAAGATTGTGAGAGCAGGCTGGGACAGGAGTATGGGTTCAAACAGGGATCAGTACTAATGTTCACATTTGGACATCCCACTCAACCTAAGCTCTTAGATATTTAAGAGACATGTCACAACGAGGTGGGGAGACTGTGCTTCAGGAGAGCTTCAGAGAGTTCCCACCACCACACCCAGCACTTCTGTGGATGTGGATTTCTCTGCACAGCCATGTGTTAGGGACTAAAGCTCACCTTCCCCCCAAGATCTTAGGGAAAGTGTGGAGAATGGACATAGGTGACATATGAACCAGCCAAAGCTGAGCATTTAACTGCTCATCAAGTGTGCCGCCAAGATGAATGGAAAACAAGAGGACAAACAGTGGCTCTGGGGACACACTGTGGTGGTCAGTCAGGCTCCACAGTCTTTTGGGGAGAACCTTTTTATGCACCAAGGCCTAATGACATAAGCTTACAGATTTTGAGGCAAGAGGCCATTGATCACATGCTCTTGCCCCTTGCTCTTCTGTCCTGAGCTGGAGGAAGAGGAGGAAATAAAACTCTCTGAGACAGGGGATAGGTTACACAGTGCAATGCAGAAATGTTGTGTGTGATGCTCAGCTGTCCCCAGGCTTTGGGTGGGATTTGGGAGGAGCAGGGCTGGAAATGGAGCATCAGGGAATCAGCTTTGAGGGCATGTCCCAAAACACCCACCACTCATTCAGAGAGATGTTTCCATCTTCCTCATCCTCACTGTGGTGACTTGTTCAGAGGGATGTTTCCACTTTCCTCATCCTCACCGTGGTGCAGTGTCCTTGCAGTTGCTGGGGGTTTTTTTGGGTCATAGCCTAGAGATAATTTGGAAGAATTAAAAATTGGTGTTAAAAAAGCAGTTCAAGATTTTCAGCGTAGTGAGCATATGAGTGAGAATGAATCCCAAACTGTCTCTTTTTAGCCAGACAGGTTCTGCCATCCACTTGGTTTGATCTTCCAAAAAAACAGGGTGTGAACTTTGATATTTCCACATTGTATGGCAAGAAATAACGTGTCTGTAACAGTTTTAATCCTGGGTATTACCTCTCCTCCAAACTTCAGAGATTTACTGATATACACACCCTGCCTTCCCGCATGCGGGCAGGTAATTAGGAAGAAAAAATCCTCTTTGTGTGTTGGTACATGTCCTTCTAAGCAATCCTAATTTCCATATGGATCACATGGGGCTGAAATGCAGCTGTTGCTGGTATCCTGTGGGCTTTGCAGTGCATTGTGCTCATAAATAAAAAGTGGGACGAATTTCAGTACCTAACCTTTTACACAAGAGAGCTAAATGAGGCCTTCAGAGCCCTGTGCCAACACAGGAATTAATAACGTGTTTGAATATTCTTACAGGAAATTTCAGAATGATATAAATTGAATATATTAGATTGAATGATCATGTGGATTATTACCTTTGATTTTTTAAAAATATATTTTCATGATAAAGGTTAAAACCAACCAATTAAAGCCTTTAATTAACATCCTCTTATTTGGGACTATGACTGTTATGGAAATGTCTCCATTCTATAGCTATGCTTTTAAAATGAGGATACAGAAATGTAGAACTTACCCCTCAAAAAATAATGCTTCTTTCACTATCCTCACATGAGCCTGGTCCAGTTGCCTGCATCTCCCCACATCACACTGCCATGAACTAGGAAATAAAGCTGAAATCTAAGGCTGTTATAGAGAATCTTGTTTCTTTGTTTTGGTTTGGTGGTTTGGTTTGGTTTTTTTTTGTTGTTGTTGTTTTTTTGTTTTTTGATGGGTTTTTTTTGTTTGGATTTTTTTTAATGAATTCATGAATGCCTCTTTTTAAATTCAAAAAATTGAAGGAAAGAAAAGCCTTACACTTTCTTTCAGGTGAATACCATCTGTTAGCTGAGAAAAAGCAGCGCAAGGCCTTTGTTTCTTCTTTAAATTCCAGTATAACTGAGTTTTTTTTACATTAATTGGGCTACAAGAGTGCTGGACACAGGCTGGAACTGAAATCTGAGCGCATAACAGGAATCCATGCAGTGGTTAAGGAGTATCAGGGAAAAATTATTCTTGGAGTTATATTGAAATAATTCCAATGTATCTTCACTGGAATTAATGAGTTTATTTTGGATTCATTCTCTTGTAAGTAGGAGGTTGGCAGCAGCAGGGATAAGAAAGTGGCTTTCTCTGAAATAGGACAGAGAAAGAAAAGAATGCAATCTAGGAAATGACACAGCATTGGTCTCTTAAGAAAACCCTCTTTCTATATATTTTTTTTGCCTTATTGTATACTGTGCAGAAGAAAAAATGGTAAAAATTAAATGGAATGGTAGATGTGTGTGAGGGAGACAGGATGACTCCTGTTTAGAATTTGGTTTAAAATTTGAGAATATTCATGTGATTATCCCTCAGGAGGGCAGATATTTCTCATGGGGGCAGGCAGCCACTGGGATCCACTCTCCTTCCTCGTGCTGGCACTGGGTTGTGTACAAATTAAAGACCAACAGACCATGCTGTTCCCAGGCTGGCCTTGGGGTCATTCTTTCATCAGGAGCTCAAACCCTGGTGTGCAGCAAATCCTCCGCTGTTGTGGGGAACTGCAGCGAGTGCAAGTGCAGCCCGGTCACTTCATGTGAGTAAATTGGGCCAGATTCCCAGGATTACAGTGATTATGTGGTGTTTATCTCATGTTACATCCTGGGCTTCCGGGCGGGATGGTCCCAGTGCCCTGCTACACCTCTACCTGTCCCAAAGGTCTGGGATTCCTGGGGGCCATGATGCATTTGGGGTGAAACATCTCTTTTTGTGCCCCCCAACACCCAGAGCTATTGGATTAAATGTGGAACACTGTGTCTGGCTCTCACCTTCCACAGTTCCTATAAAATGCTGGTTTTAAGTCCACAAATACAATGTACAGCCCAATTTGATTCTTCCCCTCTACTCCACTCAGCTGAGTACCCACCTGGCTCTCAGGTGGGATCCAGCTCTGGCATCCCCCAACAGAAGGAGGACATGAAACTGTTGGAGTAAGTTCTAGAAGAGGTCACAAAGATGCTCCAAGGGCTGGAGCACCTCTGCTATGGAGACAGGCTGAGAGAGCTGGCGTTGTTCAGCCTGGAGAAGGCTCTGGGGAGATGTTACAGCATCTTCCAGTACCTAAAGGGTCTCCAGGAGAGCTGGAGAGGGACTTTTGACAAGGCCATGGCATGACAGGACAAAGCAGAATGACTTTAAACTGACAGAGGGCAGGTTTAGATTAGATTTTAAGAAGAAATTATTTACTGTGAGGGTGGTAGGCACTGGAATGGGTTGCCTGGAGAAGCTGTGGATGTCCCATCCCTGAAAGCATTCAAGGCCAGGCTGGATGGAGCCTTGAGCAACCTGGTCTTGTGGAAGGTGTCCCTGCCCATATCTGGGGTTTGGAATTAGATGATCTTTAAGGTCCCTTCCAACCCAAACTATTCTATGATTGTATGAAATTCAGTCCACTGTGGGCACAGCACATGCTCAATGGTGGTGGGAATTGCAATGTTCTTGGGCTTGTCTGTGAAGTATTTGAAAGATCAGAGTGTAGTAGAGAGTACAGTGCTGTAATTTTGTTCAAGTGGCTTTAAAGGAGAAAAAGGAAGCACCCAATCAGATACCAGCTCTGAATTGGTCAGGCACTTGAACTAGATGGTTGTTGAAAGTCCCTTCCTGAAATAGTCTATACTGTTCAAAACATCTAGGGTTTGATATTCTGTTGTTGAGACACACAGAGATACATGTGTGATTACAGCAGCATGAAAAAAAAAATAGGTCAATTTAAAGTCTTCTTTCCTTGCCTTTAAGATGTGTGTAGTTCCAAATGCTGCCATTATTGTGGCATTATCACAACTGAAGGTCATTTGGTGGTCCTGGGTAGGTCCTTGAAAAGTGGGTAGATAAAACACCCAACCCTTCATCTGGCATTGAGCACTGGGTGAAGAAACTTCAGTTGAAGGTCTCTGATGGCTAGCTGAGGGACATGCTTTGGATGAGCTGTAGCTGGCTGTCAATTTGGCAACACAACTACTCAGGGACAGCCAGCAGCAAGAGTAATTGGTTGATGAGCCAGTTTGCACCAAGAGCTTCTTGTGAAGGGCAGAGAAAAGGCTGTGCTTCAGCTTAAGGGAAGGGGGAGCAGCTGAAAGCAATACTCAGCATAGAGACTGCATGAGGTGCTGGCTGGAGCAATGCTGAGTGCATGTGGGCTGGATTTTGTGAATGTGAGTTTGCAAAGAGATGGAGCCAGGCACCTGCTGAGAAGCTGCACATAGGGGGTAACTCTCTTGTGTTCAAAAGGCAGGGAAAAAAGGGGGGGAAACAAGTTAAATTACTTGCAAAAAAAATCAACCCAGTGTTTATGTAACAGCCAAGGGTTATTTTAAAGCCAGAGAGGGATGCCTGTAGAGCAGAGAGTTGATGATGAGATAGAGTTAAATCTAAATATGTGTAAAGTCCTGGAGAGGAAAGGATAATCTTTCAAAGTGAGCATGTACAGCTGCTCACACTTGTTCACTACCCTTCCAAAATGTGTCCTGTGGGAATTCCCACACAACACCAAGTAAATTGCAGATTCAGGAGGAAGCCACACTGCTGAATAACAGATGTTCAAGTCACCACTCACTCTCTGCCTCCTTGGATGGTGAGGCACTGCAGTCTTGCTCCACACCTGCCCTTCTCTCCCTACTCCCAGTCCTCTCTCTCATGCCTTGTTTGATGCAGATGCTTTGATTCATTTCTCATGAATACAAATATGTGCACAAAAAGTGCACAGTGAGGAAAAGAAGAGATTAGAAACACCTGGTGGGAGCTTCTGGGGGAGAATTGCCTTCAAGATGGGGACCCCAGAGCATTTTTGCCTCTGCCGGGTGTCAGGTGACGGGCAAAGGGCTCAGGGTGGGGCTGTGCATCCCTGTTACACCCTCCACCTGGAGCAAACCTCAGAGGTGTGAAGTGTTCCTGCTGCTGCCAGTGAAGGGTGGGACAGGAGGCCTCTGGTGGACAAGGAAAGAGGAGCCCAGAAGATGTGCAGGGGAAGATTCCCTCAGGGAAGGGTGATGTGGGTAAGCCTTTGGGAGTGTACCAGTAGGGTTGTGATAAACCAGAATTTGCTTTTCTCCACGATGGTGGTACCTTGGGTAGATTTAACCAGCTCCCTTTTTCCCTCATTGCAGTTTATGTCACAAGATCTGCTTGTGAAAATGTTAATATAAAGTATAGAGCTGATCCATAACGTGTTGTATGCTTCTGACTGGCGCAGTTTTCCTCTCTGAATGCAGCTCCTCATACCATGCCTCGATGTGCCTGCACATCTATTCAAGGCTCATGAAGTCAGGGAAAGACAACTTTTATGCAATGCCAGTCTGGCGGCTCTTGCTCTTCTAAACCATGTTACAGGAAGAGGAGTTGAAAACAAAGGATTTCAAAATTGAACCCAAATTCACAGCATCACTTTTGCATGATATCTAAACATGAGAGACCACAGGAACCTCTTGTCCTGGGGAAAGACTGATAAGAGACCAGAGTGTGGCATTCTGTTAGGCCTAAGGGAATAGTAGCTGTAAATTAACATAGCAAAGATGAAATTGTATAATGGTTTTTCATTCTAACTTGGGTAGCAATTTGTTACAATTTTCAGTTTTTGGGATGAAATTTTCTGGGCTTGTTTTCAAATTGGGAAAAAAAAAACCCAAATGTGTGTAAACTTGTTTAAGCTAAATATTATTAAATAATCTCTGCATCAAATGAGAGATGGGAAACTTTTCTCCCATTATTATTTCCTATGATTCCTTCAATGAATGTTGATAGAGCAGACACAGCTGGTTTTACACACTGAAGTGTGGGCCTCTTCATATAGCCATAGCATAAGCTATTGCTGTTCCTTTTGGCCTCGTGAGTTTTTGAAGGTTTTATCTTATTATTTTGTTTTCAGGTCTGCAAAGCCTGCAAGTCCCATGAGCCAAAACTCTGATTTGAGAATTGCATCAATTGCTCAGGATTTTTCAAATTGTTGTAATTTATATTAGAAAGACTAACACCAGGAAATTCTCACCCAATTTCCCTGTGCCTGTACTCCTCCTCCTTTGGATGCATCTCAGACAAGAACTGGTCTGTGGTGCCTCAGAGAGGTCTGGCAGCCCTGTGGCACTGGCAAAGCTCATTTCTGTCAGTACAACCCAAAAGTTTGCTTTGTAACTACCAGTAGCATGTCAGTAAGGAAGAAGAGACACAGAACTGAATTTGATTGCTGGGGTTTGGAGATGATCTTTAAAGGCCCCTTCCAAACCAAATAATTTCTATGACCTGTGGCTGGTGAATTTGGCTCACGTGGTGTAAAAAGTTGTATAATAGCCTGTGTCCCTGGGTGCATCAGAACTGGCATTAACTCACCTCCTGCTCTGGGGCTCAGCAAGGCACTGGTGTGGGTGTGTGTGCATTAAAATAAAATTGTCATTCTGCTCTGA
Source organism: Motacilla alba alba (assembly GCF_015832195.1). Taxonomy (NCBI): domain Eukaryota; kingdom Metazoa; phylum Chordata; class Aves; order Passeriformes; family Motacillidae; genus Motacilla; species Motacilla alba. Next base: position 7,933,224 of record NC_052019.1, on the reverse strand, counting down.
TAAAAGAGATTTCTGTCTGCACTAGGTATATTTTCTAATCTATCAAATCCAGGCAGAATTAATTTCATGGGCTTATTGTGTTCTTAGCGTCATAGTTTTAAACCAAATAAAAAATGCTCAAATAGCAATGGTAAAAACAGCAAGAGCAGCCTTGAAAAGCAACCCTTGTTGCTTCCACTGGATTTTTACACAGATCTTGACATTTGAGCTGGTGGAATTTTCCAGTGATACGTAAAATTAGACCTTCATATTTCTTTTTATTTTCTATCTGCCATTCATTTTGTTTGCCTTGGTTAAGTTTCTAATTTTCCTTTTATACAGTCCCTGCATGCTGGTTAAACATACTTGGTGGGAGCATTCTTGCTGGGTTTGTAGGAAGATGCTTTGCTAAGGGGCACCTGCTTGGATCGCAGATTGCAAAAAGTTACAACTGGAAACTTGGGATGTATTTTCCCTCTTGAAGTCAGGTCCATCAGCAAATATCACGATCTGATTATTATACCAGAGAGAGCCAGGGTAGTAGCATGACTGCTCTATTTAATGGGTAAAAATGCAGGGTTGTAAACTGTGTTCTGTCCTCTGCCAATGACAGTTTCAGGCATTTCAACACCTCAGGTAACCCCCCTGTGCCCGCTGGAGTGACAGTGATTTGCCTCTTTGTGCTATCACAGACCTCAATTAGGTCAACTTTGCAAATCTTAGACTCCTCAGATGACTCAAAGAGTTGCTTCAGCACAGACTGTGTTCCTAAACAACTATTTTGATCTTCAGAGCTTCTTTTGCTGTTGTCAAAGGTACTTTTTTAATGAGCAGAAATTTTTTGTCAGCTCAAAAATTTTTTCTCAAGAAATGGATTCTTAACACAAATGATAATAGCAAAGCCACTGACACTAGGGGTGCAACTCTGCTCCTGGGCTTAGAAAATCTGTTGGCTGAAGAAGATGAGCTTTGAGGAATAAAATGCTTGCTTTGGTTCTGATTATCCCATGTTCAAAGCCCTGAATTATTTCAGGAGTTCATTTGACTGATCTTTATAGCTTAGGTAAAACTGATCTTGGTTCCAATTCATAGTTACCCTGTGGTGACTGGATGTCCAGGATATTGCCAAGGGCTTGCACAATCCAGTGTCTTTCCATTTAATTTGAGAGTGTTTTTCTGGCTTGTGGTGTGCTCAGAAACTTGTCCTCTTTCCACTCTGAAAGTTGATGTTTGTGCAGTTTAAGTTTTTATATCAGTTGTACTGTCCATTCCTAAAAAAGAGCACATAAAGGTGTTTAACTGAAAACTAAAATGTCGTTCTTTGAGGTTACAACTGCCCTAATCCTTTAGAGGACATGAACTGTTTTCATAACCCACTAAAAGCAAAAAAGCATTTTCCCCATTAAAGCAGGCAACCCTCTGCTCAAGGCAAAGTCAGGGGGAAAGGAGGATTTGTCCCTGCAAAAGGAAGATTTGTCACCCTGGAGAAAGGTGAGCTGCAATTTCAGTCTTGGACAGGGTAATCAACTTCTTTACTTCAGCAAGTGTCACTGCTAGGGGAGCTGGGCTGTGTGGGGGCCTGGGTTGGACCCAGCACCCAATCCCAGCTGCAAGACCAGTGTTTTCTGCAGAACACAGGTCTTAATTAATAAATTGTCAGACTCTGGGCAGGGAGTGTGCTCAGTGTGTAGAAATGAGCTCCTGGCAGTGCTAACAGGTCTGCACCCTCTCAGTGTGCCATGGGGGATTTGCTTTTCACAGCTATCCTACCTTTCCCCTTCCAGCCATGGAAGTTATTTGGGACAAATAAATAGCTGGAAGCAAGAATGGCAGGTAGGGGATGTGGTCAGCTGATGGAGACATGCAAGTTTGTGTTGTGAAACACATCGAAAGTCGCTTCCTTGCAGGCAGAAGTACTGAGAAGAGCCTGACATGAGTATTCCCAAGGGATTTGTCCCAGAGAATCCCAGGTTTCCTTTTCCAGGTTCTGTTTCAGCCACTCATCCCAGCTGGCACCTTGTGCCCGCAGCCTGGGCACAGCATGGAGATGTGGCAACAGAGCAGAAGGACAGCAGGAAGCAGATGCTTTTCCAATCAGCTTCTGGAGCTCTTTGTAGAAAAATGGTGTCATATTTAGGTGCATTAGAGCGCTAAGGAGGTCACCTTGCCATGACAGGGGAGTGACTGTCACATCCATGTGGTATCATGCTATTCTTGCCCAGCACAAAGTAAATTTTAGTATTTACTTGGTGGTAGGGCATTGCCCTTATAAAGCTGCAACCTGTACTGAACCTGCTGAAGGGACAGGGGAGGGATCTCAATCCTTAGGCTTTAAATCATGGTTTTAGTAGGAGATGTCCTTAAAATGTAATTCACATAGAGTCATAAGATTGGTCCAGCATGGGAGATTAGCCTTGTGGAAGAGAGAAACACCAGGGACATTTCTCCATGGGATGGCTTTTCAAGCCACTAAAATACAACTTATTGTCCAAAAAGCCCCTGTGTGGCAGGAAGTTCCCAGGGGAGCAGATAGTGAGATGCCAACAGCAGTGAGACTATGTGGGTCCTTCACCATGTCACCCCAGAGAGGCAAAGTGTGGCCCAGGCTGCACTACAGTGTCAAAAACCCCATTAAGATGGTTAGGGAATGAGTGAACCTGCCAGCCAGGTCTCTATACATGTAAAGGGGTGCAGCAACTATTGAAAAAGTGACTAAAGCCACAGGAATGAAAAAGCTGAATATGATGACGTGAGACGCTCCAGTTAATGCAGGTCATGCAAAGTGTTTTCAGTGACTGCTTTCACCAGGAAAGAGTTGCAGGTGAGGAAAAGCTTTGCTCCATGTTTTCATCAGTTGGGAAAACAAATAGAGGTGAGGGAAGGGAATGAGGTGGAGACTAAAGGCAGAAAATGAGAGTGGGATGAGTAGCATGGCCTCATATAGCCCGCAACTCAGGCTGCTGGCCAAATGCCTTGCAGAGGGGCTGAGGGGACTCAGGAGGATGAAGAAAAGGGAACATCATGATCATGAGAGAGCTTTTGGTTTTCCTTTCAATGCAGGCAAAGAGAGGTAAGGAAAAACTCAGTAAAATGAAACAGTGGGGAATTCAAGACCCATGGGAAGGTGGATGCTTTCATGCAGCATGAGCCTGGTGGGTCACAAATACACCCCCCTGTCCTCAGCCTGGCCCAACAAGTGTGGGATAAAGCAAATCAGGGGCTCTGCTGAGCACACTGTTTGCTCATATTTTGTATTCCTTAATCCACCCATTCATTCATGAGGTGCCTTAAGGTGTTGCTAGAGTTAAATCCTGAAAAGGGTACACAAACAAACTCAGCCTGCAGAACCCTTCCTCGAAGGGCTGTGCAGCAAGCAAGCCCCAGGGAAAGCAGAGAGGAATGCAGCAATCAGAGCATAACTCACTCTGTTAGTAATTTTTTTGACTCTATCTCATGGAGAGTTTATTTTGGCAACTGTGGAGCATGAAAAAACCCTGAGTATTCCAGTTGTGAGTATTGCTTATCTTTCCTGATCTGGAGAGGACTGCCTGGATGGGATAGGGCAGGGTGGTTGGCAATGGATAGAGTCCATGGACGGAAGGAAAAGACTTTCCTGACAAAACTATGGTAAAACTTCCTAGCTTGACCGCAGACAGAAAATTGCCAACAGGTATTTTCTAGTGGAATTAATGCTGGAGGAAGATTTGCGTAGAGCTTGACAGTGGATGTGGAGCCACAGTGAGTTCCAGAAAGGACAGAATTGTTTCTGCAGTCAGAGCGTGTCAGAGATATCACTGCAAGACCCTGTAGGGAGACAAGGCACAGATGTGTTTTTCTGAGAGGCAGCAAGGAATGGCATCTGTGGGTTGGGTGATTGTTGCCAACAAATACCTACTCACTTACCTATAAGGTGGGAAAACCTGCAGAACCTGCAGCTCCCACCTTACTTATGTGCTCATGGGGGACAAACATCAAACTCAGAAAGAAACACAGCATCAAAATAATCCACCTCTTGCCACTCTTTATTGATGTGCAAAGAATGGGCATCTTACAAAGGTCTTTTGATGAACTAATCCAAACTGACAGTCACTTACAGCATGTTCTTGCAAAAGCTTGTGGGAGTGCTGTAGAAACACCATCATCTGCTTTTCCCTTTTTGTGTCCCTTTGTGTGGCAAAGGAGTTGAGAGTGTGTCTGGACACAGACACACAGGAACATCAGCCACAGGAGCAAGGATGATGCAGCAGGAGGCATCTGACAGCCCTGTAGATATCCCCAGTGCATCTGTGTCCCTTGAGCAGGCAGGACAGGCCAGACCATCCTTTGGCACAGGGAACAAATTATGAGCAAAGACCAGATTGTTTCTTCATCTGGGTTTGCACCTCTATACAGCAGCTACAAGACCTGAATGTCTGCAGACTTGTGTCCTACTGCTCTGCAACAGCAGAGTAACTTATATTTTCTAGTCATCTGAGTGGCAGGTGCTGTTGAGGTCCTTGAGACTGATTAACACTGATGGAGGAATAAAAAGTGGTGGATTGGATAGCACACTGTGGACAGGCTGCCTGTGCTGGGAGTGCTTACACAGTGGAATCTTTGCTCCCCAAAACTTGTCTTGAATCTGATTGTGAGCTGGAGCCTGTGCAATTAAGACAACTGCTGAGCTTGGGCTTCTGTGGGCTTCAGCCTGCTCAGGATACCCAGCTGAAAGATAGATGCAGGACATGACTGAAGGTACAGTGAAGCTAATGAAAATACAGATACCACTGATACTTGGTGTCCCCAGAAAACATCCATGGGGTTGGTTTCTCAAAGGAAAAGTTGATTTAAACAAGTATCTCTTCATTCCCTTGCATCCTCTATTCTGTGTCCCAGGCCAAAAGCTGAAATTCATCAAACCTATCCAAGTAAGAGGCATTACTTTACCTTAAGCTTTGGTCAGCGTGTAAAGCAGTTCTGGTCATCTTGCTGGTTGAAATGCCTCAAGTCCTCTTGCTCACCTTCCCCCCCAGCCCTTCAAATGCTCAGTTTTGTAAAGCACATCAACTCCAAACAAGAATCAATACTCTCTGCAGGCCAAATCCTTTCAGCCAAGCCTGAATAGCTGTTTAGTTACAGCCCTCTCTATAACTGGGGTATTTTCCTCTACAGATGATCAGAAAATTTGTCTGCTTAGAGAGGAGTTTGGCTCAGCCCATAAGTAATTTTAATTCTCATGACTGTGGACTAAACTTTTGTTTTGGCAGCTGCAGTGTCCAGCCTTGTTAATTTATTTCTTTGTGAGCCCTGAAGAGCTTGGATTAAGCTCCAACAAGTGGACCATAGCAAACGTGAGAGAAGAGCAAATCTCATTTTCCCTGTGTTTCTGAGCCTGGGGGCTGTGTCAGGGTTTGCTGGCGCAGAAACACCTCCTGCCCCTACACAGATGCTCAAGCAATTAACCTTTCCTGCATCCTGTCCACACAGTATATGAGGATGGAGGGAGATCACCAACAGGGTCAGTTCTGCAGGGTTCTTGCTGATTTTGGAGGGTCTTGGTAGGCTGAATAGTACAGGCACACAGCAGAGAAACAGCTATCAGAGGAAAATAAAACAGGAGAGTTTCGGTGGGCTTGTTCTGTTTATCATTCCATGAAGAATCTGTTTCATTTCAACAGTAGTAACAGGCTGGATGTTGCTTTGATCCACTGTTGCAACTCTTCTTTGTGTTACTGTGAGGGCTGAAGGTTGATGGTGATGTCTTTCCTGGTGGCTGTGCACATTGCTGCTCTCTGGCACTGACACCAGCAGCAGAACATTCCAGTTTGACTGGAGAACCTGCCCAACCTCCTGCTTACAAAACAGCTCTGAAAGCTGCTGTGCCCTGGGAATGACAGTGTGCTTGGATTTATGAGGCTGCCTTGAATAAAGGACTGCAAATGCTGCTGTTGAGAAGAAAGTCATAGTGCTACTTGGCATGTTTTTTTTTGGTTCTAGGCTTTTTTTTTTTCCAGCAGCCTCTCCTAATTTCTCTCTTTGGTGACAGTTATTTGTGTAGGAATGATAATTTTGCCTTTTCTTAGCAAAATACCAATGTCATTAGCAAAACCTTTGGTTGAGAGTCACAAGGAGTACTGACATTACTCCAGCAATGGACAGCGAATGGTTAAATCTATTTAATTTGCTTGTATATTTTCTGTCAGAATAACTGCAAGCTTATACTGCACAGACCACTGCAATTGCACACACAAGCTATAAGAATGCCTCTGATAAGCCTTATCTTGGACAGTGTTTTTACAAAGAAAGCCACTTCAAATGAATTATTGCAAGCTTCCTCCTTCCCTGAGTAAATTACTTCATTCATTGTAAATTACGTCCCTGCAAATTTTGAATTATTTGTGTTCCTCTGAAAAGGTTTTTTTCTCTGTACACTTTTTTATATTTCCTATTATTCTGTGTCCAGAGGATTCCTTCCTGCTGACTGGGTTTACTCTGAACAAATCCATGGCCAGTGCTGAAAACTAATCATAGTAAATGCTGAGATTGTTTCAGCTGTGTTTCATGTGTGTATTTGTCATGTGTATGTTTATCCCAAACTTGGCTGAACATTAAAACAGATGAAATGGGAATGGTTTGTTTTCCTGTGGCTGCATCCATTCCTTGGATATTTCCATGTCATGTAGATTTGACTCTGGTTCTGTTTTATTGAAGTAAGTATCGATGAATGTACTATTTCTAGAAGATTTTGACAAAATAATAGATCATTGCATACACCCCCATAAGAAATAAAACCTGTGTTGTAAACAACACCTGTGATTACCAGAAACAAAAACATTTTACAAATGTAATTAATTTGTTTCTATTTAATGCTGTTATAATAATATATGTTTCTATTCCTGATTTTTTGCTGATTATTGAGAACACCACAATAATTTGGCTTTGTACAGTACAAGGAAACAGTGAAACGGAAAACTGCAATTCCTAAAAGCTGTCATGAAAATGCTTCCAGTAGTGGGTGGCCAAATAAAAAGATATTTAGTAAACTTGAAAACAGGCATACAAGGACATGCCTGTATGGATGGATGCAAACAGATGTGAAATCTCTTGCTCTGCAAGCCAGCTGGGCACAAGCCAGCTTCATCAAGAAGCCATGAAGCCATGTTCATGTAGTGCTGGGCTCAGATATTCCACCCTGCCTGTTAGGAGCCTGTTTCAGCTCCCTTCAATAGCCAGAGAGCTCAGGCAAGCTCGCTGTGATGCTGAAGCCAGCTCAGTCAAGCCGGGTTGGAAGGCAGACAGAGGAGCCCGTGTGTGTCTGCTCCCATCTGTGCAGACATGCCCTAAACCAGGCTGGGTGAAATTTGGAGTCTTAATTAAAAACTATGTTAATTAATTCAATAGGCCAAAATTTTGCCTGCTGTTGGCATGGATCTGTATTGGACAAGAAGAATGTTTTTCCACTTCCCAAGCAGACAAAATATTGGCGCTTGTATCTTTGAAGCTGGAGAAGACAAAAATGATTTGGATTATTTCTGCTTGAAAACGCCTTTGTGTTTCCACCTCGGGTTGGGTGCTCACGTGGTTCCCATCCCCGCAGTCCCTGGACACCTTGTGTTGTTTGATGTACAACTCTAACAACCCCTGTGAGAAGGGAACCTGCTGGTTTTTCCCATTGGGCAGATGGGGAACAGAATCCCAGAGACAAAAGGGAGACTTCCCCAAGGCTACATGCTACCTCATGCACTGGCATCCTGGACCAGCTCCTCCAAGGAGTCATGAAGTATCTCAGGACTCCTTCAGAACTTCCCTTTGGGCCTTTTTCATACAGAAAATGCGGTGCCTTTGCTTTTCTAAACTCTAACAGGTCACACGCTGACCTGGCAGCATGAGGTCAGCACGGGCAGGTGCCACTGCTCCATGGCCACTGGTGGACATGAATGGCCAATACAGTGTCTTGGCCCGGGCCTGTGACCATTCCACAGCTCCAGTGTGCGCCAATGCCTCGGCACAGATTAGGCCTGCATTAACTCACCCTCACCAAGAGGGTGTCCTGGCACCATCTGGGGAACACACGAGCACAGAGCTGTTCCCAAAATTCATCCTCTTGGTGTGAGGAGAACATTCATTCATCCAGCCTCTCCCGTGTGCCCAGGCCTGGGGGACAGCCCCTTGTCCTGTTTTATTTGGATTTTTAGGCATCATATCACTTCACTTGCAAAATGCTCCCATGGACTTCCCAGGGAAATGAGGACGCTGCTTGACCTCACGCTTGGGTGGGACAGGATGCGAGGAGGAACACGGCACGGAGGGAAAACATCTGAATTACGAGCCCCTTTGGGGGAGAGTGACTTCATGCTGATGACCTACAAGTAGCAAAACAGGCCAAATTACTGCAATAAACTATTAATTGAGAGGAGATTGCCATAATGTTACTAAAATATTGCTGTGCTGTTTTTCCACCACTGCTCTCAGGGAAGCTGAGCTATCAGGCCATGCATCCTGGACAGGATTATGCCTTTATTCAGGTAAAGCCTTTGGACTGGCACAGCTTTTTTGGCAGTATGCAGTAGGAAGAGCTGGGATGGGATTGGAATAGGAAGGACTCAGACATCTGAGGACTGTGCAGTTGGCAAACAGGGTATGGGCACTCATCTCAGGCAGCACGAACTCTCAGGGTCTCCTGCTTTGCAGGTGCAGGGGGGAGATGTGTTTGTAGGGCACTTCTTAATTCCCAAGGTAGGCAGATGTGCTTTGAAGCAGCTGAGTTTTCTGAGCTGTTCTCATGGCTCCTCCACTTGCCTAAGGACAGGGAACGGGGCTGGGCTTCAAATGATGAGTTGAATCCTGCCCTCTTTGAAGTCCCTGGCAGAAATTCCCAGCACCAGCTATGAGGTCTGTGTGGCTGAAGGGGATACAACAGAGCAAAATGCCTTGTCTGGCCAGTTTAACTGGAGAGCCTGGGACTGCTTGGTCTGGGGGGACAATATAGGGCACACCAGCTGGGTTGGTCAGGCTGGGATGCAACAAGCTTCATGGATCCATGCCCAGAGGACTCCTTGAAGCACCCTGTTAGAATTTAACACAACTCATCCCTATCTTCTTTCTCTCCTGAGAGCCCACACTTTGCTGCTGTGACCAGCACTTGAGTCCCAGCATGTATGGAAATAGTTTAACAGGCTTCAGGCAGGGTTTGCAGTGCTGAAAATTAGAAAAATAAAGACTCTCATAGAAACAGAGCCAGTTGGATCTGCAAGCCATGGAAGAGAGAAAAAAAAATTATCAGCCTCTTGGCACAGGGATGTTCATGTGTGTTTGCTTGGCTGTGCTTCTGATAGATGCCTTGAGCTTCTGTACATGATGCGTGGCACAGCTGGGGTGGGGAGATGCAACGGGCAGAGGAACACATGTTACAAGACTGCTGCTGGTTGGTCTAGACTTTTTGGATAAGTAAAGTGGCCCTGCATCCTCCACCTGCTTCTGTAAGCATGTCCTGTGCTTAGTTTGCAATGGTCTGCAAAGCTCTGTATCGTGACATATGGTAATAGACCAGTGGGCTGCAGCCAGGCAAGAGAAGAGACTGTGCAGCATCACTGTGGATGTATTACACTGGCCCAAAGGTGTGAAAATGATTGTAAAAATTGACTTTACTGTGTAGTCACAGGTGACACCTATCAAAGCACTCCAGATGTTGTGCTTGCCCCCTGCCCTTTAATATGAAAGACACCAAGAAGGTCCAGAATCTGCTTTCATTTCCCAGGGCTGCACTGGCACAAGCTGCCCTGAGTCCCTGCAGCCCAGCATTTCCTCCAGCAGCAGCTGTGTGCAGTGCTGCTCCCAAGGAGAGTCTGTGCTTCATCAGCTGCATGGATGGTCCCAGCTGGCTTGAAAGGCAACACCATGGCTCCATGATGTGTCCAGTTCTTTTTAATTTGTTTCTCATTATGCAAAACTTCAGGCATATGTCTAATGCCATCTTACATTTAGACCCATATAGAAGATGTTTGCAGGACTGCAAAATCTGTGAGACTGTGGATTTTTCCCTCTGCCTGACTGCTGTTGTTGTTCCTCTCTGTAATCTATTCCTCCCCCTGCCAAGACAGATTTGCTGCTATCGAAGTCCTGCAGCTGACATATTTCTAATCATCCCTTCATTGCAGTCTATCTTCTGTAAACAATTAGTGAACCCCTTCTGGGATTTGGAGTCATTGTTCTGACTTCCTAATTATTTGTCTTTTTTTGGCTCTTTTATTTCTTGGCAAGAAAGATTTAGTGGCCAGGAGACATTAATACACTTGCTCTCCAAGTTCCTGTGCTTTGGTTAATCACTCCAGCTGAAACCTGTTGATACTGGATGATTTCTGGAACTTTATTATGTGAGGCTTTACAGCACATTTAACAAAGGAGCAATAAATGAGCTCAGTGGCAGGCATATTTCTGTGATGGGAATTGCTTTTCCCTTTGGGATGGGATCCAAAGACCACTGAAGTGAGTGAGATTCTTTCCAGCAACTCAGTGGGTTTGCTCTGGTTCCTGATGGAGGGACTGTCACCCAGTCACTGATGGCTGAGATGCCTTTGCTCTCCTTGCACCCTCGGTCACATGTTGGTCCCTGGCAAGAACTGCTGGTGAAGAGCCTGAGTTACTGATCCTGGATCTCTTGGGGATGTAGGGGAATCCAATGGCTGTGAACTGTGCTCAGTAAATTTGCTTAAAAAACTTCTCCCCGCAAAGAACCTCAATATTTACATTGTTGTTCTAGACTAAGTTGAACAAAGCAAAATTATTTTTAATGTATTTTTCCTCCCAATGCAGCTGTGATTATAAATTATTACTTGCACAAAACCAGAGCACAGCCATTAGCTAGGTTTGCTGCATGAGATTGCCCAAGGAATCTCCAAATCACCTTTGGTTGATCTCAGGTACCTCCACCATAACAAACTGACTCAGACTGGCCTGTTTTTACTGTTCATGCTGCCCTTCTCCTTTTGTCTCCTCAGGTTATGCCATCCTTGTACCTACATGCTGAAAACTTTCTTTGTTAAAGTGGTGAAAACTAATTACTCATCAGACTTGGAAAGGTTCTGCTGTCCTGTCCTGTCCTGGCAGGCTGCCCCTCCCAGCTAGTCCAGAACACCATCTTCTGAACTCTGAGGAAAAGGGATTCCTCCCACTATTTTCCAGACATTTCAGTGTCAGCATTACATAATTCATGTATTGTTCAAGCCATGTTAACATTGCTCTTTTTCTTGATTACTCCTTATTAATGTGCTACGTCAGCATATTAGTTTGTTTTCTTTCCCATTAGCTTCCAAGAGCTTGGCTCAATCCTTTACATATGTTAATGCTCTCCTCTGACCAGTTACAGGTCAGTGTGTGAATAATCTTTATGCAGAAAACCAAACATCCACACACTGCACTGGGAACTGTTCAGGGTCATATTAATGAATTTCATGAGGGGAAGGACAGAGGAAACACTGAGATTTGGTGCTCAGATTGCTTACTTCCAACCAAAACCATTTGATTCATCTTTTTTTCAGCACCAGAGAATGTTCCTTGCACTCTGGTGGCCAGGAATGCCCCTTCCTTCAGGAAGAAGAGACACACTTCTCTGGAGGGAAATTTGCACCTTCAGTGGTTGCATTTGCCTTCTGGAGAAGCCCATCCCTGGCCACTGACCACAGGAGAAGCTCAGTGGAACCCTTATCACACTCACCACCTCAGAGAAGCATCTGCCATCGCCTTTGGAAGTTACTTCTGCGAGGTCTAGAGGCCTGTTATGTCTGGAGGATCAAAGATTGGACTTGGTCTGTGATGCACAAGAAGAGTTAATAATTTCTGTCCACTGAAGAGCTGGAAAAAGCAGCAATGCTGTGCTTTCCTCACTCCTCCCCATGCCCATACATATAAAGTATCCATGTGGGACATGGGACACTCCCCTGAGTGATTTTCCTCTGCTTGATGGGACTTGGAACTTGCTTTTCCCAAAAAAAAAAAAATGTCCAAACAAAGCTCTCAAAGCCTCTCCCAGACTCAAACTTTTAAAGATGTTCCCATTTGTATAAAATAATTAAATTGCCAGTGGAACAGTCCAGGTCTCTCCCCTTCCCAGCTGAAAGCCCTAATAACAGGGTGTAGGGATTCAGGAAACCTGCCCACACAATCTGTGGCTTTTGTTTGAAGGTCTGAGATCTCAGAGCCTCCCTGTGCCAAGAACCCTTTCCTGGCTGGGTTACCAACCCCCACCAGGCTCTGTCCATCAGACAGGGTCTGTTAAGCACAGTGGTCCTCCCTTCCAACAAAAGCATCATGGACAGCAGCGTGGGACCTCCAGAGAAGGGCTTTGCTCCAGGAGGTCACCTTGCCTGTGGGCACACCAGGCAGTTCTCCTTAGTGGATGGCACCTGTTTAAAGGCAAAGCTTGAAAAAAGGTGCTGGTCTGCAGGGAAGCTTTTCTCCAGATGAGGTTCAGAGGAAACTGCCGGGCTCCACAGTTTCATGAGGACAAAAGGATCCCACCAGGAGGGTGAACTTCGTGTGCTCCAGCTCAGTTTTGATTTTCAAGCTTGCATCATCCATGAGGCCGTGAGTTTTCCAGACCCTCTGTGCCATAGGTTTGCTGCTGAGGACAGCTTGGTGGGCCATGAAGACTTAGGCCCATTCTGTAGCAAGCATAATATTTCACTCCAAATTTTATTTTCCTATTAGAAGTGATATAAATAAACAGTAAAAATTTTTTGTGCAGTCGGTAAGAAGCCCTGTATTTCATCGGCATTTGAACAGAGATTCATTAATGTTCTAGCTATATTTTAACACGTTTTTCTAAGCATTAAAAAATCCATTCACTTTGCAGTAAAATATTTTATTTTCTGGTTGGGGGTTTCTATTTTAAACACACACATTGTGTGTGAGTTTATATATTTTTATATACATATGTATATGCATGTACATAAAATATATGTGTGTGTGTATGTATTTTATATAATATAGGCCTGTGTGTGTGTCTATATTATATTTGGCCTGTATCCACTCTGCCCTGACTGCCCTGAGCTTAGAAACTAAACAGTTGCAGGCTTGGCTGGAGCTGGGCTGGGGGACCACCTGGGAACCTGGGTGCTGCAGGGACTGGCCGAGGAGTCGTGGTTAAACACGTGGTGAATTTTAGACCACAAAAATTGCGTGAGTGGAAAGACTTCATTTGGCACCATTTTTGCTGTTGAGCTGATGGATGGGAGATTAAAAAAAAAAAAAAAAAGAAATATATATATTAAACAAATGCCTCCTCCTCATGGGTGGGTGTGGTGGCTTAGATGTCTGAACAGCAGAGCCTCCCTACCCTCCAGAGCTTACACTCTGAGGCCTTGAACCTGAAAAAATAAAAACAAATATGCTTAACAGTATGCAAGTGAGAACTTGAATAACTGTTCACAGCTCTGGAGCCCGGGGGGAGCTCTGAGAACCGCGTAGGGATCCAGAGCAATGCTGGCCCTGAGCATCCGGGGCGGCTCCAGTGAGGAGCTGGTGTCCCCTGCATTTTGCCTTTCTGGCTTGAGTGTGGTGAAGATGCACCTGGTGCTGGCACTGGGGGGAAAAGATGAGGCCTTGAAGCTCCTCTTCTTTTAAGGACTGCAGCTGTTTTTTACTTTTTAATATTTATTTTATATATTTAATATGCGTGTGCCTGAAGACCAGTGTGTATGTGTTTCCTGCCATCTCGTCCCTTTGCAGGCACCAGGGGAGGAGCACCCAGGAAGGCTGAGAACATGATCCCAGGGGGTTCAGCAGGAATTTGAGAGGAGCATTTTGCTTTGGTTTTTATCATTCCTGGAACTGCTTTTCCATTCCCTACAGACAGGAGTGTGCCTGCACTCAAAGGAGCCCAGGGGACACCAGCCCATGGCTGTGGTACAGCCTTGTCCTGACCAGCCTTTGGGATGCTGCTCATCCCCCTGGGGTCACTTCTGGGGTCAGTGGGGTGTGTTTGGGGGTGCTTTCCTCAGCCGGGATGCATCTGCTGTGCCTTGGTGAAACCTTTTGCACAGCCTGCTGCCAATGCTCTGACAAGGATGATTTCCTAGCAGATAGCTCACAGATAGTTATTTATAGCTCTATACATCGCAGGGGCTGGTGCTGGTGCTGTGTCTGCAGGTTCCACCCCCAGTGCATCGCCCACAAAGGCCCCCGGACAAAAGCAGAGATATGAATAAGGGCCAAGGATCATTACCTTGGGCAACAAAAGCTGTCCTGGAGAACAAAAATAGCACAGAAAGAGCCCACAAAAGGCAGAAAATCCTTCCTTCCTGCCTGCTCCTCTGCGGGCCTTGCCTCCAGCGCAGGGGAGCGCAAGGGCAGGCGGTACCCGGGGCTGCGGAGCCCCCACAAAGAGCGCTCGGCAGCGCCCTGCCCTGAATGCCGCCCCTTTGTGCGGGGACACAATGGCCGAGAACCCCACGGTGACACTGAATGAGTTACAATGCCAACATCTGTGAGACAGTTCCTTTGCCGGGCGATGGAGAAGAGGCAATAAATTCCTGATAGGCTGACTTGGGAGAGCAGTCACCCATGGCAGGGCCGGGGCATGCAGGGACCGAGGCGCCCATTTAGCGCTGCCGCATGTGTCCCCAGCTCGCTGCCCGTGCCTGGAAACGGGGGTCAAATGCTGCAGCCCCCCGTGACAAGGCACTGCCGAAAGTCAACAGAGAATTAGGGACAGGCAGCAGCCACCAAGCCATTTAACTCATCTTCTTGTGGCCGTCTGCTCTTTGTTCGGCTTAATGTGAATTGACCCAGCGATTGTTGGACTGTCTAATTCTTCAAGCTGGAGCCTGGATGCCTGTTTTTTGGTTTCTTGTGGGTTTTATTGTGTTTTTTTGTTTTAATGAAATGACTTTCTCCAGCTGCCTCGTCTCCTCTAAAGGGGTGAAGCAGCCTGCAGGGGTGATAGGAAGTATTGACAGCTGGAAGTTTGAGGAATGTGGGTTGAAATGAAATTGAATCGGGTTAGGTCTGGCCAATGCCGATATCTGACCTCCCCTGTGCTTGTTCATTAGGGTATGAAGCAACAAGAAAAGGATATTTTCTATTTAAAAAAACTGCTACCTGTGATCTTAAAATTGTTTCTCCTCCTGACAGAGCCTATTTCTCTGTCCAGGGCAGGCTGTGGTGTGGTATCACCCAGTGACTCTTCTGGCCAGGCCATTCCACCTGGCTGAGATACATCAAGTCTTCAATAAGAATGTAGAATTTCAACTTTGGGTTAAGATAGTATTTTCTTTTCCTGCCAGAAGTCCAGCTATTCATTATCAAAGATGAGTTGCCTACTAAAAATAAGCCCTGGCTTTTACATTTCCCAGTTTCCTGAAGATCTTGTAAAGAACACAGAAGCACTGATTAACTATCCTGCTGCTAATTAATTATCAGACTTTTAGGAGGGCATGGATATCCATACAGCAGCATGATCCCATGTGTTTTTAAACATTCTTTCTGTTGCATTATACATCATCCTCTTGGGACTACTCCCCATCTGACTTGGGAAGCATTACAACTTTCAGCTCTTGTTTTTTGCAAAGATCAACCTCGCTTTTAATGGCTAGACCTGTATAAACTTGTGGGAGAGCTAAAGCAAGTTTCCCTTCTGAATTCGAACGTCAGTATTTAGTGATGTGCAAAATTGTTTTTGGCAAAGTTCCTCTCCAGTCAACACACTATCTCAAGTTAATTATTATAATTTGACCTAAAACTGTTGCATGTTCTGGAGACTCTCTGAGACTAAAGGGAAATCCTTTAAGTTCTTAATCCCTTAGCATGCCATCTAAAACCAACTAAAAGCTGATGAATTGATCTGTCTTTTGATCTTTTCTCTCTGAGACTATAATAAAACTGCTGATCCATGATACCCTCAATACCCATGATACCCAGCAAAACCACTGCTTATTTGTTTATTTGTTGTTATATGGATCTTTAATTCAGCTTGGTCTCCCCAAGTTTCACATCTGCTAGCAAAGATGCAAAAAGAATTGCAGAAGATCCAAAAATAAAAATTCCTTCTAGAAAGTCATTCATTGATGGAGTTACAGTCAGTAGGACCAGGAGGGCCAATTAGATCATCCAGTCTCATCCCCTATAAAATACAGAGGTCACAGAACTTCATCCATTTACTTTTGTATTAAGCTCGATACTTTGTGTTTCACTGAATTGTATCTTCCAGAGAAGTAGGCAGTTTTAATGTTAACATGAAAAAAGAAATAACCCCTCAATTCCCCTCTATTAATACAACAATTTATTTAATATATGTTGTCTTCTTACTTCCAGTGTCCATAAAACCTTCTGAAATGTGAATTCTTTCATTTCCTTTAACAAATTATTCCATTATTAAGGAAACTGTGAAAACAGCAGCTGACATTCAGACTGAATGAGTTATATTTAATTCTGTTACCTTAAAATGGCCATACTGGTTGTTATTACTGTCATTCTATTGCATGAGTACTTATATTTGCCAGTCAGGAACAGTGGTCCCCTGTACCATCGAGGAATTTTGGAATTATTGTCCCCCACAGGAGTTGCAGCCCCCCTGCACAGCAAAGGACAAAGATGATCCTTGCTTTAAACAACTCATGCTGCATCATTTTTCTCATTCAGCCCCTGTAAGTTTCCTTTGCCTTGTCAGCAACGAGACCCTCAATCTGCCTGCTTTATTTCCACCATGCGGGCACTGGGAAGGACTGAGCCACACAAAGGCCACAGTACCTGAAGGTCTTGTTCAGTTTTACTCTGGGAGGTACAACTTGCTCAGTTACGCTCTTCAAGGCTCATGCTGCATCTGGCTTGGTGTGATAACAGGGTTTGCTCCTTCTCAGGTCCCAAAGTGGTGGGCAAGCTGCTTTGCCTTGACACAGCCACAGAGATGACACACTGGCTTTGTCTTGCCCTCTCCATGTATTTAATTCTGTCCCTACGTGGCTCAAAAACCTGCTTGTCGCAGGGGAGGGAGCTCCTGTTACCTGCTTGAGTTCACTGGACTTCTGGAGCACCAATGTGACCTCCTGTGAGAGATCGGTGTTTGGGCTGAGTAACTTCACCTCCCACCATGGATTGTGGTGTGAAGCTCACTCTTTGTATGGTGCAGTTAGGCTAAAAACTTGAAAACAGGGGCTCTCTTCTGCTGAGAATATATTCAGTGTGTTTGAGGCTGCCTGGACACTCTGAACTCATGCAGGAGGTCAGGGTGTCTCATCCTGCTTGGGAGGGAGGTGGTTGTGGGTCTTTTGTCAGCATGAATGCATTGATAGGCTGGTACCTGTGCCCAGACTCAATCTCCCTCTTCTGTAGGGTCCTGCAGGTTGGCCTGGATCCATGGCTGAGCTGGTACTGCTGTGTCCTTTTATCTGGGCTCAAAGATGGCATGATCCTCCTGTACCATTCCTCCAAAACTCCTGAGAACTTTTCCTATGTGGAGAAAAAGCAATTTTGGCTCGGGGTAACCACAGAATTTTTCCTCCTCTCCTTCACAGTGTCACCAATGGCCTGTCCAGAGCTCTCAGGGGAGAGATCCCATTGCCATCTGTGGGCTGTGGGCAGAGGAAATCCAGCATGTCCAGCCTGGCCCTGCTCTGCTGGTCCCCATGGCCACCCTGCTGTGCCTCTACAGTGACACTGCTGCCATTGCAGCTGTTTGAACTGGCCCTCCATAGTCCCACTTTGGAAGTGGCTTCATTTTTTTCTGAAAACAACTTTTACTCCTAAAAGCAGTGGAAATCAGACCTGCTGAAAAGGGTTGAGCACCCAGTACCCTCACTGCCTGCTCTTTGAAAACTGTTCCCTGCATTACCTTTACAAAATATTTCAGGGGATTTTGGTGTCTGTCTGAGTCATTCCATTAAAACCACCATAGTAAAGACTTGAGAATATCTTGTATTTCCTGAAGGGCTGATTTTAAAAACTATTTTGGTTTTCCTTTTCTTCAGGGCTGAGTGCTGCAGTCAGGAGGCTGCAGGCAGCTCTTCCTTTCCTGCTCTCGCTTTGATGGTCACTTGGAACTTCTTGGCTGCAAAGAGGTCTTGACTCCTGCGCTGGAGGTTTCTCCTTTAGGTTTTTCTTCAGGATAGTGATTGAGGCAGGCTCATGGAAGCAATGTCTTTGAGTTCCCTCACCCTGAGGAAGCAGCCAAATCCCAGTTTTTTTATTTCTTGGCATGTTGCCATGGCTGCCATGGTGTTGAGAGCTTCCCTTGGGATGTGTTTTTGGTGAAGGTGCCAGGGGCTGCTGTGCATCATGTTAGCACACCACATTCAATTGGCCCTGACATTTCATGCTGTTAGAATTCCCTGCTCAAGAAACTTGTGTATCCCAAATGGATTTGTGCAGGAAATTGTTTTTTCCTGTTTTATCCAAGGAGGAGGTAGCTCTGGGCATGCACAGTAACGGAACTTTGATCACTCTCTTAAATATGATGAAAATGTAATTGATTTCAGCAAATATTTTTTTCAGCAAATAGGAAATTAAAATCAAGTTGTACCTTCAGAATCACCCTGTTGTTAATCCAATATTGTGGCAACACAATTACAGCTGCCCCAGCGTGGGGTCGGCACAGCAGGATCCGGATATTCGGCACTGGGGATGGAGAGGAGGGTTAGGAAACCTGGCAGTGCTGTGCAGCAAAGCAGGGAAGGCTGCAATGCTTTTGCTTGGGAAACTGTGATATAATGTTTAGACCTGAAGGGACAAGCTGAACTGAAAGCTGCCATGACAGCAATTAGTGCTGTGCTAGTAATCAGAGGACAATCAGGACTAATATTCTCATAGTTCTGCTCAGTCTGTACTTGAGTTAAATATTTCTTCCTGTGTCTGTGGGTTGGGATATAGCTCTTGAAATCTGTCCTGCATCCTGGGGCATTTGCTTTAGCCATTTATTACTTGTAACTCCATTCAGACTTCAAGAATGTGTTTAATAATCCCCTGCTTGATGTGTTGCACTGGATTTGTTGTGATGGGAGTGGAACCATGGGAAACAACAGAAATCAGAGCAGTCCAACTCACATTGTCTTTGCTGTTAGATGCTCTTAGATGCTGTTAGATGCTGTTAGATGTCTCTGTACCTTGGGTTTATACCCACCTTTTTGTGCCAAAGACAGAGATAGCTCAAAATACACAAAATCTGGTTGCAAGCAGCAGGTTGACAGCTGGCTTGGGCACTTGGGCAAGTCTGCACAGAGGGAGTGTGGATCCAAAGTAGGAGACCTGTTTTCTTGGAACACTGTCATGAAAATAAATATATTTGAGTTCCTCAGGGATCAGATTAACTGATCCCTTGTTCCATATTAAGTAGAATTTGTACATTTCCCTGGCTTTTTATTGTGTCTCTTCGGGGCTGTGTCAGCAGCTGCTTGGGTAAGTTCCAAGTGAGTGGGGCTATGCACAGAGAAAATCCAGCCAAGCTAACCCTGTGCTTGAAGTTCTGCTATGGTTATTGATGGAGGACAGGAAGATGCCTGGGCTGGGTTTTGCTGTGGTGTAGAATGCAAAATGCCAGCTTGGATGCCAAAAGACCTATAGCAGCAGGATCTGGCAGAGACCAGTTTGAGCTCCTGAAGGGTGATCCCTTCCCTCTCTGTCTCTGGCTCCTGTAGTGGTCCCACTGCTGCAGAGCCCAGTGGGACCCACAGTAGCATCATCCTCAGGAATCCTAATGCAGAAAGATCTCCATGTGGTTTGCCTCAAACAGGATCCTCAGACTTTGCTCGGGGAAAGTGTAAAAATCTTGGCAGTTGTGAACTCCTAAATCCCTTGGTTTCAAAAATGCTTCCATTAGAGGATAGCTGCTTTCTCTCTCCTACCCAAAGTACTGCAGCACTCAGCTGCCTCCAGAGATATTTCACCTCCCTCTCCTTGTCAGTTCAGCCATTCTTCTCCTCCAGGGCTTGTCCAGACTTGGCACAAAGGTGCTAACACGCTTGTACTGACACATTTCCAAATGAAAGATGACATATTTTCAACTGAGCAGCTTTATCTTTTCCTGCTAACACCTGCTAAAAAGCAGCTCCTTCTGTCCATACTGGGATTTGAAAACCTGCTGGTTCAAATATTTTAGCTGACACATTTCAGAAATGCTCTTTTTGCTGCCATCAGACTAGGCACTGCACTGTGGGCTGTGTTCTGTCCCCACCTGGGAATGAGGCTCACAACAAAGCCTGGCTGATTTGAATAGTGCAGGATCAGGTTGAAAAAGAGCAAAAAGCCCTGCTTGCTTTCACTGAGCATCCAGCCTGGGTGGAGAGGAAAGCTTCACAAGCAAGGCCCTTAGCTGCAAACACCAACCTCTGCAATTTAACACCTCTTTCAGCTGAGCTTCCAAATGAAAACAATTTGTCCTGACCTCTCTCTTTCTCTTCTACTCCTTTTGGATGGTGTCTTCAGCTTTGACTCATTTCTCCTTGCCCATCTGAGAGTATCTAAACTTAATCAGAAAGATGATTATTTCTTTATTTTCAAAGAAACTGGCATCAACTATCTCTGGCAAGGTGCACTGCCTCCCAAGCCAATTGGAGTGAACTCCTTCCTCTTGCTTTGTGAGTCAGGTCAGGTCAGGATTACCTGAGGTCTCATCCCAAAAATCCTCCAACCTCATCCACACATGGAACTGCTTGTGTAAGTAAGGGAAGAGCTGTGGGAGTGATGACTGCAGAGCCAGGCTCAGGAGTTCCAGGCCTTTGGGGTAAGGAATCATGGTTCACTGTTTTCTTCACTACTCACAGAGGAGGCAACCAGCAGAATGGCTCTGCTAACAAAATGTATGAGTTAAGGCTCAGTCATGATGTTCTGTCTGGGCTGAATCCCCCTGACTGAGCTCACTGACAGCCCCTCAGCCCTCAGGTGATCATCTTTTATGTAGCAGATCCCTTCTTGGGAATAAGGAACTGCCCGATGTGCAGGAGATTGGCAGAGTCCTGCCATTAGTTTAGGAAATGAACAAGGCCTTCCACTGCTTCTCACAATGCATAAGCAATGTAAAATATCCTGGATCTTGGGTCCAAAAATTTAGGCAGGGCTATGTCAAGATTTATTTCAGGGAAAAATCAGGTAGAACTGTGTGCCCTCTCGCAGATTTAGCAACACCACCTCTTGCCTTGTCCCCATCCATGCCATGCCCCAACCCACATCTCCCCAGGCCTTGCTTTGCCAGCCTGGAGCTGCACAGCACCTTCTTTGGTAGGAGCTCTGCTGAAGATGGAAGCCTGTGCTGGGAGGGGAACACAGCCAATGGGAAGTCATAGAGCCACAGAACCTTAGAATGGCTTGGGCTGGAGGGGACCTTAAAGCTTGTCTTGTTCTAACCCACCTGCACAGGCAGGGACACTTTCACCAGACCAGGATCCTCAAAGCCCCATCCAATCTGACCTTGAACAGTTCCAGGAATGGAGGCTTCACAGGTCTCAGGGATGGTGATGGATAGATGGGTGATGGGGCCAGGTGGGGTTAGTTGTCTCTTATCGCTGCCAAAAGACAAGAGACCTGGTGAACATTCCTTCCAAAGGCCGTGCTTTGTATCCCTGTGTTGTTGTGCTGTGTTCTGGAAGTTCCAATAAGTTGTATGTTGTAATTTGGATAGTCCCACTTCTGCCCCTTTTGGTTGTGTTATTGTGGTTCTACCCAGGTTGTCTCCTCCCTCCCGACTTCTGTCAATTTGCTGTCTCCTCCCCAGTTACGCTAGTTATGCATGTTTCCCTTGCTATGCTCCCTCCCCGATGGAGCCTATCCATCACTCCGCGACCCATCCTCTCCATCCAGAAACTTCTTCCCAGGGCATTGAGTGATTGGTTCAAGGGCCCCTCCCCAAGTTATTCCTCATAGGTCCTCAATGGTGTCCCTCTTGCTCTCTCCACTCCCCCATCTTGCCATTGGGTGGAGGGTTAGCTCCACCCAGGTCTCCACCTCCCTTTATAAGTTACTGTCAGCCCTTCCCCAGGGTCTTTGACTCTCAGCATTCCCTGGGTTTGTTTCCCTTGCAGTAAACCCAGTTGCACCCACAGTCGGAGTCTGCTTCTTCACTTGTGCCTTTGCAGCCCGAAGTCGTGGACAGGCTCAGAGCATTCGGCGCCCTCTCTGCAAGGTGCAGAGTGGACAGAGTGCCCCCCTGCCGTGGTTCGCGTGCCGGAGCCGGCCGGGGCTGTGCGGATCGGACAACCGGACGCACGCGGCTGCCATGTGTTCAGTGGTGGAATAAAAAACATTCACTGTGTGTAATCTAGAAAGAAGACTTTGCTTCCCAATATATTTCCTTGAAGATACTAGTGTTTAATAGCATTAACACGGAAAGGAGTGAGGGAAAAACTCTTCTCTAATTACAGCTGCAGTGAGAATTGACGGCACTGGCTGGGTTCATTGGTTTTCTAGCATTGTCCCCTACAGCTACTGATGTAAGCAGATAACTCTGTGTGTTTCAGCTTTCATAGCTTCAAAGATAGTTCCATTTTGCATAGGAGCGGGATAGAGCTGTTTTAGAGTGGTGTCCTAAAATGGAATTCTTAAAAATTACTGCATTTGGGTCAAGAAGTTCATTAAAAAGAAATCTACACCATACCATTACATTCCTCTAAGACACAGATTCCTCCAGCTTCCAGAGAATACAAATTCCCCAAATACATTGTCAAACCCAAATGTCTTCACAGGATGGCTGTGCTATGATGTGGTGACACAGTCTGAGAAACTGAAGATTTTCAGTGTGTTTCCCTTGCTGCCTTGAAGTCCTCTGAACACAACATTTCAAATCTCACATCACAAACCTCTATTTCTAATAAATTAATTCATGGCTCAGCAATTCCAATAAAGATCCTTGGGTACATCCCCTCACTAATTCCCTCACTAAAAAACTGAGCTTCTTCTCCTAAATATATATGGAAGGCTGTAAGTCCACTTTAGTCATTAAAAGCAGATCTATTCACAGAGCAGATGCATTTTTCAAACAGATTAATCTTAGGGGGACGATTGTGCTCAAGTCAATGGAGCTAAGCCAGCTTGCCCCCATAGGCCCCTGTTTTAAAATGAAGTGATGAAAATGGGTGACACAAATGATAATTGCCTGATGATTTTCATTGCCCTGAGCCCACTGGTGGTTCTGTGTGTTTTGTGATCAAAGTGAGGCGTGGATGGGAATGCTCTGCTGCTCCTCACGTGCGTTCCTCTCGCGGTTCCTGGGCTCGGTTGGTTTGCTTCAGATGCACTTTGACTATTCACACGTCATTTCAGATTTGGATGTAACTACCAGGTTTTATTTGATGTGAGAAGGAGCAGCAATCACGGTGCTTGGAAGCAAAAGGCACTGTTTGTTTTGTGATGCTCACAGGGATTCCTGTTTTGCAGCTACCACGTGCATATTTCATAGCCGTGTAGACAGCTCCTGTCAATTAACGTGAATTATGGCTCCAGAAGCGTTCATTCACCAGCAACCTGCACTACATTAACTCCTGAGTTCCAGCCCCTGCCAGTGGCAAACTCATTGCAATGCAGATAGAAATCACTTTGAAACTTATGACTGGAAAGGCTTTCTCTTATGGGATTGCTGTTTCTGATGCTGGGGGACACTTTCTGATGTCTCTTGGGGTCACTTTGCATATCAGATTCAGGCTGCAACCTCCTCCTGAAGCGTGTGGCTTCTTGCCTCCCATTGTGTTCCCAGCTAGAGAGGGAAAATCCCTGCCCCTGGCATGGCAATAGTGGCACAGGCTGGTAAACCTGGCCTGTCTATCCGTGTGCAGGGAGAACAGCTGAAGGGAGAGGAGAGTTCCTCCCAGCACAGCCCAGGATCCCCTCACAGGAGAGCCCAAGAGCCCATCCAAGGACAATCCAAGAGCTCATTTAGGACAAAGCTCCAGCTTACTCTTCTTTTTCCTCCCACCTCTGCCCCGGGCTGTGTGGTTTCCTGGCCCTTCCTGAGCTCTGAGGCTTGCTGGAGCCCAGCAGGGTTTTTGAGATGTAGATTAGTCTTCTTCTGGTCAAGTGCGTTGAATAAGTTCATGGAATAGTCTGTGCGTGGCTAGGAGGTGGGAGATGGGATAAGGGATTTTGTGAAACTCCAGGGTTCCAAAGATCATGAGTTAAATTGGCTTTGTTTTCTGGCTTTGCAGGCTGGGAGCTCTGGTCTCTTGAGAACTCTGAAGACCTCTTGGTAACGTTTGATACCTGTCAGGGGGAAAAGATTTGCAGGTGTAAACAAGAGTAAATCTTAGAGAGCAAAGGGAGATGATTGCCTCTGGGCTGTATCCATGCAGTAACTCACCAGCTCGTATCTTTTAATAGCAAGGAATGCAGGGTTTGCTTATGTTTACCAGCCGAACGAGTGGAGAGAACTCTTTCTTTTTTGGGTCCACAGACTGGATGCCATGAGTAGGTATTTAGGCAGTGTGCTCAGGCACTCAGCTCTGGAGGACAAATGGATTTTAGGTGGGGGTTCTGAAGTGGAGCTTAGCTGAGCTGCCATCTCCACTCTGCTGCAGGCCCTTTTAGAGTCTTTGGTCCTTTATTAAATCTTGCCTGTGTTTCAATTACCACTTTTGAAACTAAGGCAAGGGTAGGCACTGATCTAGGCATATCTTTGCAATGCACAGATCTTCTGCTTACGAGATCCATGAAAGCACCTGGGCTGGCAGATAAAGCAAAAGTTGAAGTGCTGGTTAGAAATTTCTCCTGACTGTGAGGAAAAGGTAACTTCTGCCACGTGGGCTTTTCTGGATGTTGGCCCAAGTTCTTTGCAACACCATCTCTCTGGCTTTTCTCAAGCCAGGGCAAATCTTTCTGAATCTGATCTTTTGACTCCTGTGTTTTCTTTTATTGTAGAGTTTTCCTAGGCAGCTGAGTAAGAGTCAGTAAGCCAGGGGAGCCACACCAGCTGCTCCATACCACTATGTCTGTGCAGAGCAAACCAGAAAAACTGGCTAAGCTGCTAAGGGAGAGAGCTTCCATGGGCTGGGGAATCCTCTGGTGGGGCAGAGTCAGTGCAGAGCAATTCCCTCTGCCAGCACGTGGACTGGATTACAGATGGGTAAAGAGCCAGTAGTGCCTTTATCCTGATGTGTGACAGGTGAACTCGTGTAGGTGGAGTTCAGGTGATGACAAGAACCTTCAGAGACCTTTGATGGTGGCCTGTGTATTGTCTGAGTTGTCCTTGCCATTGTCTGTAGCTCACCAAGTGAAGCCCAGATGGATTTGGTGCTCACAGGTTGGTCCTCCAATGCTGCTGTGATGCTGCTGTGCTGACTGACCTCTGCTGAAGAATAATTTCTTTGCTGCAATAAAGCACTCTTGTAGCTTTTACATCTCCCAGGTGGGTTACAGAGTGGGTGTGTGTAATTTACCCCTAACAGGTGCTTTTCACTGGCTGCATGTAGGGATTAAGGAGCAGCTTGAGGAAATATCTCATAGACACAGCAAGGTTTGTTAGCTCCTTCTGCCCAAGCAACCATTCCTGAGTGGGTAGTATATTCAAGGTGCACCTCATCTATTACCTGCTTGCACAGGTAGAGTGCCTGCAACCACTGCAAAGGGAGCCTGTGCTTCTCAAGTGAGTAACATGAGACAGTATTTGCAACTGAAACCTTTGCAGCATCAGCTTTGGGAAAGCAGTTTGATGGGCACTGGGGTGCACACAGTTGCCCCCAGGTCTGGGGAAGTGCGCAGGGGGGAGAGTTGTGGCTGTGGCACTTGCACAGGCATAGCCTGCTCTGGTGTCCAATAGGCCCTTTGTAGGGAGTGTGCATTGCTAATTTATCTGGAAAACAGGCTCCGGTCCCAAGACAGCCTGGAGATCCCAGCGATGCCTAATTCTGTGGAATTTTCCTGGGACTGTGCAGAACTCCCATTGATGCTGGGGCCATTACATTGAGCTGCCCCTGCTGAGGTGGGTGTTGACCCAGCCCACACATTTAAAACCTCAGAAAGATTTTCATTTACTCAGTGGCCACCAAAACTGGTTCCTTTGCTATGGCTTGTCTGTTGTGGGAGACTGCCTTGTGTTGGAAAGGATATTATCTGATGTGCCTTTGCTAGCACCATGTTAAATGCTGCTTTGCCCAGCTGCCCTTGCTGCTGCCAAAGGCAAAGTAAAATTGAATATTGTGGTGGGGTTGATCTAATCATGCTAACGAATATATTTGCTAAGGTGAACTTTTTCCAAGATGAACTTTTCCACTGTAGACATAATCTGTAGTTCCAGACAAGTTAAAGAGTACATAAATGATTCATCTCTAGCTGGTGTCTGTGCTCATTGTGGTTGTAACTACCAGCTGCTTTTACAGAGATGTTTGTTAGGGAGGAGAGCATTGGCCCATTTACCTCAGCAGAATTCTTGGTGGGAAAGGTGGGGGAACTTTGAGAAAAACTTACTGCTCCCTCAATTTCTTTTCCAGCTTCAGGGCAGGTGGGATACAGGCACTAGGAAGATGGTGAAAGTCATTGTAGGCACAAAGTAAGGAGCTGAGAATTGTGCTCTTGCCCTTTCATTGCTGGTTTTTGCTGGTCTGACCCTGTGCAATGCACACGCTTCCTAGGAATTTGGTAAGTCTTCTATCTTGAGCCAGGAATGTGGATTTTGAAAATTGTTTCACCAAACTCTAAGGCCACGACATGCACAAGGGCCACTAATTTATCTGGAGCATGGGAGCAGTTATCACTTGGTCAGCCCAGTTCATGGCTGAAATATTAGCATTCCCCAGGATGGAGAAGTGGTGGCTGCCCCATCCCTGGAAGAGTACGTGGTCAGGTTGGATGGGGCTGTGGGCAACCCAACCTTGTAAATGGCATCCCTGGCCGTGGCAGAGGAGTTTGGAACTATGTGGTTTTTAAGATCTCTTCCAACCCAAACTATTCTGGGATCCTGTGATTGCCGCTCTGGTACTAGGGAGGTCAGAGAGGTCCATGTGTAACTGCCCATTTAATCTTACAGAGATAGAAAGAATTTTATTAAGCATGACAGAGATGAAGCTTGAACTGGATTCAAACAACTCAGTAAGAGTTGTTCACTCTTAACTTTCTCCTGCAAGCCAAAGTCAGCACATCTCTTCCTGTGGGAGTCACTTCTGAGAGTCACAGAGGAGGTGTGGCTGATAAGATGCATGGCTTTGAGGGTGACTGCAGGGCTTCCCTGCACACAGAGCTGTTCAGGGCAGTCCTTGTGATCACAAAGGGCTTTTCATGGCACAGTCTGGGGTCTGAGGGAGCTATACACTCACTCAGCTGTAGGCAGTGACCTGGAGCATTTTAGGAGTTGAAGATGATGAAACTGTGAGTGAGGCAGTCCAGCAAGATCTGAGGTACCGCCATCACTTATGCCTGGATGCACTAATTGGTAGGAGGCTGGAGGCAAATTTAAATAAAAACATACTGCACAATTATGAGAGATTAAGTCAAGATGGATTTACCAAAGCTGTAGGAGTGAAGGGAAGAAGCACATGGCTGCAGTTTGAGTAGATTGTACAGAATCTCTGTCTGCCGAACCTCCCTGATTCTGAGCATCCCACCAGAGACAACTCTTGAGTAACCAGCTGAAGGGGGCTCAAGAAGTGACACTTTAAACTTTACTCTTGGACCAGGCGTCTAACTCTGCAAAGGACTAGGTAAAAGGGTTTGTAGAGATTTAAGTAGAGGGGTGTGGAGGTCAGAGCTGAGTCCTGCAGAGTTTGTGTTCATTTCCTTTCTTTGGTGCTGCCTACAGCCTGAGTTTTGATCTCAGCCTGTGCCACAGCAGCCATTTAGAGGTCAGGGGTTGGGTGCCATGTGCTTGAACAAAATAGTGCTTAAATAAAATAGTGAGACTGAAGCCAAGAATCCCAGGAAAGGCTTTTTGCTCATGTCTGCTCAGAGACTGCTGTTTGCAGCCCCATGAGAAGACGACACGATCTCCAATCTCAAAATGAAGCTCTGAAGAACAACCACCAAATCATAGAATAATTTAGGTTGAAAAAGACATTTAAGGTCATCAAGCCCAACCATTAATGCAGCCCTGCCTAGGCCACAAGTAAACCATGTCCCTAAGGGCCACATCTGCACATCTTTTAAATGCCTGCAGGTATTTAAATACCTCCAGGAATGGTGGCTGCACCACTTCACTGGGCAGCCTGTTCCTATGCAAGAGCACAGAGTCATTTAAGAAAAGTTTAAGCAACAAAAGACATGGAGTATTAAAGTATTACTCGCTTTCAAATGGCTGAAGATTAAGAGTGAAGCACAGAAGTGACTGCAACAGCACCTCTCACAGAGGTTTTAGTGGCCAGTCACCACCATAATTCTAAAATGCTGTTCTACTTAAAGCATCATCATTGTCAGAGAGGAGGAAAGAGGGAGAACTGCATTCAGAACTGAACCATTATCTAGTTCTGCAGAACTTAACAGATATTTTAATGTCTGAAGATTGTCTTAAAAAATACTTTTACATTATCCGAAATGTGAGTGAAGAGCAGAATTGGTAACTGTTTTCTTTTCTTCCTTTCTTTGAGACCTTAGGTACTGAGGTTGTGACCATGGTGTTCAGGTGTTGTGAAGAAAGGCTGTCAACACCTCTTGGAAAGTACTCTCCAAATTAAACAATGAAAATTTTAAAAAAGGGTGTCCAACTGGTGGCTTAGACTGAAAAGTAATCAGAATTAAAAGTCCTGCTGCTTCTTTGGGCTGGAAGGGTGAATGTGTTGGTCTATTAGTATAGAAAATTGCTATAAACCCCATAGCCTGCAGTTGTCTGGCACAGCAGTGTCTTCTGCCATGCCCATCGAAGCAGGACTCCTGTCTTCCATGGAAATTCAGTCTTTGGTGTCAGGGATGGAGTTTGCTGTCACCACCAGGGGCTTAGGGAGAGTTGTCCTAGTTGGCCAGACAGCCCATTTCACAAAAGCCAAGGTGGAAGCCCAGCTAGAAATCCATTCCCTGGGCTTTCCCTGAGCATGGCTTCACATGGGGAAATGCAGTTCCCAGGGTGCTCTACATCCACACGGTCACTCAGGCCAGCACTGACCTGGGTTAATTACAATAAATGCTCCTTTGAAGCATGTTATGGAGAGGGAATGGCAGGTATTTCACCTTAACTGACTGAATTAAGCTCCTTTCCTTTTGCAAGCTGCTTCCCAAAGTACAGCAGTGTCAGTTTGCTCCTCTTCATCCTGCAGTGAGAATAATTTACGTGGAACGCGTTTTCCCTCCTGCTAAATGCTTTTTCTTAGCATGTCAAGCGTGTACATTGCTGCTGGCAAAAAGCAACCAGACTTGTAGAAAGAAAAATTTCTGAAGAATGTGTGGGGTGTTTGGGTGGAGCACAAATGAGCAGATGTTCCCACAGAACAACAGGGTTTTATGGTGAATGAGCAGAGGTAAAGCCCTGGCTCCAGGGCAGCTGGATGTGTTAGATGTGCTCCACTGTAAGAGCCACAGATGCAGCAGGACTGCAGGAAAAAATGACTGCTGGGATGTGACTGAACCCTTGAAATGCTGTGTCTGGGCATTTCCTGCTGAGGGAGATTATTGGGATGGTTGGATGTGGGATTACTGGGATAATCTGTGTCCGGCTCACAGCCACTCTCAACTGACAGTGTTTGGCTTTCTGAAGCAAACTAATGTGAAGTTTAACATCAGGCAGAAGAATGCCTGTAAGAAGTTTCAAACCTGAGCATTTGAAGATGGGCCATCTAAATCCACAATATTTAGAAATAGTAAAATGCCATTTCTTTGGCTTGTAATCACTTTATTTTTATAACTGAGTGGTCAAAAATTATGAAATATCTCTTTCACCTCCCTCAAGCAAGGTCAAGAAGCACAGAATCTAATTCTCCACTTCATCCAGTGTGGTCCCCGTGCCCCAGTTCCATGGGTTACTGATGCAATGTGATCAGATAGTGAACAAAGCTATTGCTTTAATTTGCAACATATTGAATCTCTCAGCCCTTCTGAAAATATGTGCTTTAGCTTCAGTGTCTGTGAACTATGGTAATTACCTGTAGAAACTCATCTTTCAAGTTTGATATCTTTGGCACCATTCTAAAAGATTATTTAGACAAAGGAAAAGCCCCTCCAGTGCCCCCACTTGTCACTGGACCCTGCCTACATCCGTGTTTCTGGGAGATGTGGTGCCAACTCACCCCGTTCCTCGAGTTTGCATTGCCCTACTAAATACTCTATTAAATTTGCCAAAGTCTTTGTTTTTCAGCACCTGTAAGATATACGAAAATAGAGAATTTAATGATTAACCTAAATGTTTCTATGATTCTATGATAATGATTTATTTTCTGCTGAAATTCCCACTCTCTGGACATTAGTTGCCCCACCCAAAATCTGCAGCATTGGTGCCTGAATTTCAAGGTACCTAAGATGAATGTTGTGAGCTGTGCTTCTGGAGTGTTACTGAGAGCTTGGTGATAGCTGATTTCCTCTGTCTTATTTGTGTCTTGCTCATGCATGCATTCTGCACAGAAATCTGGCAAATGTTTAGCTGGACTGAATTGAGATGTTGCACCTCATCTGATGTTTAATGTGAACCATTCACACCTTTGAGGCAGGAATTAAGTGTCAGGTTTCAGTCACTGTAATTAGCAGTTGCTTGAAATGATGGTTAAATACATTTTCTGAGCCAAACGTATCACTCAGATACTGAGGAAAGAAAAATAAACACAGATCAGATCAGAATTAGATTTGATCATTTGGAATTTTATGCAAAATAAGCTGGAAACTTTGACGGGCAAGGAGATATGGAAGCTGATCCCTTTGTAGCCACAGATTCTCATTTCTCAGGGGGATGAGAAAGCTGTGTTATAAGCCATGGGATGACTTTGCCGGCCCTGTCTGTCTTGTGTGGCTGAATCCTGAGGGATGATGTGGATTTTGCAGGGGAGTAACTGCAGGAATATTTTCAGATGCTTTTAGAAAGGGGCTGTTGCCTTGATATGAGTCAGCTGTGAGGAGGATCCTAGACCAGAATCACAAAACAGCCAATTCCTGGGTGATGAATGAGGTCTCAAATGAAAGTGTTGCCTTTTTTTTTTTATTATTATTTTTTCCCCTTTGCAGGATAATCACAGGCTGACTTGTCACTGAACAACCCCAGCTATAGCATATTTCACAAAACCTCCCTGGAGGTGTTTAAAAGGCACGTTGCACTTGGGAACATGGTCTAGTGGTGGGGCACAGTGATCCTGGGCTGAGTGGTGGACCCAATGATCTTAAAGCTCTTTTCCATTCTCAGTGACTCTGTGATGACCAACACTTAATACCAGGAGGCAACATTGCACCTGAGCATTCACCCCTAATGCTGCATTGCCTGACTGCTTCATTTCTCAACTTTAATGTTGCATAAACAACTGTTTTTCTGCCCTGTTCTACATGCTCACACATGCACAGAGGCCTTGCTTCTCCAGTCCCTCCCACACAAGCTAACCTCTATTGGCTTTGCTGGAAATTTTGCCTAACACCTGCAAGGATGGTGTTTTACAGGGTTCCTTGAGGCTGACTGTAATAATGAGGATGTGTCTCCCTTTTGGAGAGCTGCCCACTCTCCTTGGGCTCATACAGTTTGTATATTCTTCTCTGTTCATGAAATCCATGAGATTCACTGATCTGGGCAAGGTAAATGTGAGCTGTACCCCTGATGTGAGGATTGTGGTGCATTCAGAAAAACTAACTAGCAGTTAATCAGCCAGCCAAAATTATTTTGGCTTCTGTAACCTCGGAGTAACCCCTTTTGCCAGAAATTTCTTGCCTTTTCTCTACCTTGTAAAAATTGCTTAAATTCTACTTTTGAATACAAGGCTTGGAAAAGTCATGCCAACAGCCCTCTGTAATGTTGTAATGAGTACAGCACTTACCTTTCTGTTTTGTGAATATCCAGTAACAGCCTTGCTTTTGCAAACTGAATTCCTGAAAATGTCATTAAAATCATTCTCAAAGAGTGAAAACAGTGGGGTTTTGCATGAAATGATCTCGGTATCTAACGGCTCTCACTGGCTCAGGTGCCTTAAATACTGTTTATTTTTTTAAAGAGAAAAAGAAATTATAATCACAAATAATTTGAAATAAAGACAGAGTGTGCATGTGTCTCCTATGCTCTGAGACCCTTTTGATGAAAAAAATCTCATCACAAGCAATTAACAGTTAAGGAGCTCAGGTGGAGGTGGAAGGAAGTGTGTGCAGAATGTTTCAGCCCATCTGAGACTTCAGATTAAGGCAGAATTAGTCTTAGTGGTAAACATCAATAAAACTGGTAAGCAATACTAAAAGTATACATTTTCCCAGAATTTTTACCTAACAACAGAACTGTTCCTAGGCTGAAATTGTACCTAGCAAGCATAGAGATATCACTATATATTAATTACAATGTGTTTGTTAATAGCAGGGAAAAAACACTTGCAGAGAAAAGGAGAGTGATGCCCACCTGGCAGAGATCCAGGTATACCCTCCTGCCCTCTGCACAGACATTGATCCGAGCAGAAACACCAATTTTCTGTTATTATTAGCTGCAGGAGGTCCAGCTCCACTCATCCATCTTGAACCTCTTTGCTCAGCCTGTACAAGGAGAGATGGGAGCTCCTTTGCCTTCCTCCCTTGCAGCCTGGAGCCGGCAGCCCTGACTGGATCTTGATGTTGTTTCAGCATCAGCCTCAAAGGTGTGTTGCATTTATTTGCTTTTTTATTTGTTTGTTTGTTTGTTTGTTTGTTTGTTTTTATTTTTAAATCTAATAGTCACTGTGCTGTCCAGGAGCCAGATATGGTGGTTTCAGACCTTGGTAGTTGATTTGCCAGATGAAGTCCCTGGTCATCAGGGCTATATTGCACATCTTCTCATCTCTCTTGAGCTATTTGAAAGATGATAAAACTTGCAAAAGCATGAACTAATTTTCATGTGTTTTTGTCGTATGAGTATTTCCTTGGGTAGTTTGTGAAGTGCTTTTTGGCAGATGATTTTTTTCATTTGGGTGTTCATACACGCCAGGCTGAGGCAATAAAGGTTGTTCTGAGTGGAATGGCTTTTTTGAAGAGGGAGACTCTGCACGGTCTCATCAGGGTGGTGCAGGTGTTCTCCCAGAGTTTGACCATAAATGCCTTTGGGAGGTACTTGCAGAGGCTTTGCATGTGTAAGCCATAAACCTCCAACAGAAGCATTCCATAGGAATGTATGTGCTGACGAGGGCATTTCCACAAAAGCTCTTACAATTCCAGATCAAAGAGGCCTAAAATTTATCTCCTGCATCCCTTCTGTAGGTTAGAGTTGGCTGCATGGTTTCTGTCCAAGAAAGACTATCACCTGATATTTGCATTACATGTACAATAAGAGCTCTGAGATGACTTTCAGACTATCACAACTTTGAAATTCTCACATGCAGGCTGTAAATGGGTGGCCCTTTCTGACAGCAGCACATTCCCAGTGTGTGAACTCACCAGTAACTGGAAAGGTATTGCATCTTTCTTAGGAAACCATCTTACAGCTTGGAACTTTCCCTCCTTTTGTGAAGATGACTCAGCTTCCCCTGTGCCCATCTCTGTTCTTCTCCTTTGGTTTCTGTATTGCCTTTCCCAGCTGAACATCTCAGTGCCTTTATGCTGACATGTCCAGCACTGCCTGCTCAGCAGTTTCCTAAGAGTTTGAGGTCCATGGTCCTGTAGTTATCACCTGCTGAGATTCCCTTGGCTGGGCCAGGAGGTGTGTGGTGCCAGACTGCTGCTAAGGCAAGAAACTACCATCAAATGGGAGAAGACAGCCCTGGGTGATGGCATTAGGCAAAACCCTTGGAATGACCCTGGATATCCTCTGAAGCCACTGGCCAAACTGAATCAATTAGACACATCCAAGAGCTGATCCCATCCTTCTGCTCAGCCCTCACGGAGGTGCATGAAGGCATGAATGAAATTCATGAATGAAAATACGGTGGGCATCATCCAGGTAATGTCATCATTTAAGCACTTGGCCTTCCACGTGGAAGATGTGTGTCTGTCACTCCAGGACAGGGAGGTAGTTGCTCTGGAACCCTGTAATCTGCAATGAGTGTCTTTTCAATGCTCTTTTAGTTTGCTCCTCCAGAATGGCCCCCGGCACCGTCACCTCTGGGCCTGCCATTGCCCATGGGACAGACGTGGATGTGGGACAGACAAACGCTGCCAGGAGGCACAGGAGGATGAAAACAAATCTGTCTGCTGCAATATGAAGACGTTACCTGTCAGCAGTACTAGAGCAGGTTTAATAGCAGGGTCTGCTTGCAAACTTCTGCAAAGACAAGCTCATTTCTTGTTTGGAAGAAAATTGGCTTTTTCTGCCTCCTCTGTATTACTGGTGTGAAAGTGGAAAAATTGGCTGAAACCAATGTGTTTTCTGCCTTGCTGAGCAGACTAGACAAGTGTCTGATGGAAGGTCAGCAGAAAGAGCAATTTCTTGACTAATTTATTTTCTCTGCTGGAGGAAAAGATAACTGCACTACCTGGGAAAGACAAGGAATGATTTCTCTTGCGCTGGGTTTGGGCAGATTCGGCAGGATCTGAGCTACCACATAGGGAAACATGCTGGCTCCTGGGAAAGTGGCAAGCTGCTGGCTGGATCCTGGGTGTCCAGGCAGCTCTTCTGGCTGTGCAGGAACATGTCAAGAGTGCATAACAGCACTTCTTCAAGGAGCTCAGTGCTGTGTCTGTGCAGGCTGTGAGCACTGAGTTATTCTCCAAAGCTGCTTGAGGCAGCTTCACTGAGGACTTGTAAGAATTCATTTGGGTTTTTTCCCCAGTTCTACCAGTCTGGCAGAGCCCTCAGGGGATGTGCTATGTTTTATATTGCCTTTCTCAGCCTTGATTTTCTGCTGCCCATAGTTCTGCTCCTCTCCTATTAAGAGGTTTTGCTGGTATGAGTCAAAAGTTTCACCACTCCTGCTTGTAACCTGCTCTTTAATACAGCCTGTAACATCTGGAAGTCCCTCATTACACCAACATCCATGTTGCCTTTGGCTCAGGGTTGCCTGAACTCAGTGCCTACCTGGCATGTAAGGCAGTGGTAACACCTCCCACCCCATCTCAGTGAGCATGCAGAGGGTGCCCAGGCAGCCCCAGAGGTGAGTGTATATGGCATTTAGCTAAATGCCAGCATCAAGGGCTAGGCAGGGTGTGTTATCACTGGAGAGGATATGTGCTGATTATCCATCTTGTTCTGCCCATTATCAGTTAGTGCTGCCTGATTTTCTGGCCCAATGTGTAGGGAGTGCACCTTGGTGTCCTAGAGGTGGGGAGGTACCTTATGGTCTCCTGGTGCCACATTTCCTCTTGCTTTTACTGTTTAAATTTTGTGCTCAATGCCTATATGAATGTAGCACTGGGTTGGAAGATGCACTTGGCTTTGTCCCTTATTTCTTTTCTCCCAGCTAGGGTCTTTCCTTCTTGATGGAAATGCCAGTTTTTCCTGCACTGGTGAAGAACCTGGAGCAAACCATGGATGGTGAGTGTGATGCAGACTTTGGCCTTAAGCAAAATCATTCCTGAGATATGATTTGGTGAGATATCTTTCTTCTGCTTGCATGCTTCCCCATCCCCTGCTCTTGCCAGACACCACCACCCAAGGAAAAAGGTCTGAGACAGAGCTGGTCTTTGATGGGCACCATAACCCAGAGTTGTTTGTGGCCAGAAATGTCCCCATGAGGCTCTGATTGCAACACTGCACACTACAACAATGATTTCTTTCTTGGTTTTAGATAACAATCTTGTTGGGGCAGGGCACAAGGCTTTTTCAGCTTGACATGTTACCGACACCTGAGATGCTGTTTGTGAAAAACAACATGATGGTTATGAAACAGAGGAACTGAATGAAAGCTAACATGCCTGAGAAAGTGAAGGAAAAAGAGGGTATAAACAAGAGTGACAAATCCTTTCCCCATGTCTGGTGAGCCCATGGTCCTGGGCCACAAAGCCCATGAATGCTCTTTAGCTCCTGGCATCTCCTCTGGCCGTTCCCTCGTGCCCTCCTGTTGTTGGAAGCTCTGCTGTGTTGAGCAGAGCCATCACTCACCCTTTATTCTCCTTTTTCATATCAGCACAACACACACCTCCATATTCCCTTTTCTGGAGATCGTATAGCCCCTGGGAGGGATGAGCTTGCTCAGAAGAGTCACCAGCAGGAAACACCTCCTTTGAGAGTTTGAAATGGCACCAACCACCAGGAAACTTTGCTGTTATGGTTCTAGCTGCCTCCTTCTACTGACACTTGCAGGGCTTCAGACTTTTCTTCCTTTTGCCAGATCCTCCCTGTCTCACCATGGAGCCATGACCAATGGAAATAAATCACAATTTTAGGAATTTATGTGAATGTTGCTATGAAACAGGTCACGGCGGCCAGTGAGAGGCTCTATTTGTGCAGTCACCCACAGAGGAAAGAAGATGTTAGTTTTGCTTTGAAAAATAACTCTTTCATGTGTAAAGGGCATTTTGGGTTTGGGTGGAAGGCTGCAGCCACTGAAGGGGAGGTGAGCTGCAGTGGGATGTTCACTCAGTCACACGGCCTGACCAAGTAAATTTGCAAATTTTCCTTGAGGTTGTTTTGTGCGCTGCTCAATGCACATCACACACTGCAGAGCCAAATGTTCATCCTGGGCTTAGAACTGGATGCACTGTAGGGCAATTAAAGTAAAATATTACCCTCTCCTCCCTGGGCCACAAGCAAACACGGCGGTGGGGGAAGGCCAGCAGAGGAAGAATGACATCACGAAGCCCAAGAGGGAAAGCAAACACCAAGCCAGCACCAGGAGCAGGTCAGCCACTGCACCAGGCCAGACTTTCCTCTTTGTGACTTTGACTTCTGTGCTCTGTTTGCCCAGCAGGCTTTTCTTGGGAAAGCTTTCAAGCACAGGTGTGCTATGCGCCACAGCTCATTGCAGGAGGATCTGGCCCTCTCCTGCTTTTCCAGTCCTGGTGGTGGCAAATGGAGCACAACATCCTCACCACCCTGCCCTGATGAAGCAAGTTCCTCATGAGCCAGCAAAAGGCCATTCAGCCACGCTCTGCCTGCAGCCCTGGATGGCCAGGGCTTGTCCTCTGGCCCGTGCTGCTTTTGCTGGGGCTGGGCTCCGTGTGGTGTCCTTAAAGCATGGAAGCAACTCATTTCAGGTAGCAAGAGTCCTCTCACAACACAGTGGTGCTAAAAGAATAGCATCTTTTCTTACAAGGGCATGGAAATTACCTGAACCCCCATGTAATTTTTAATATTTTTTTTAATCTAGGATGGAACAGTGCTGGTGCCAGTCCCAGTGCCACAGACAGAACCTCCTTGGATGCATGCCATTCCATGCCCAGCAGCACAAAGGTTTGCTACTGTGGGCAGGCTGTACACAGGTAGGCAGAGTTGCATGCCTCGATCCAGGTGTCTAGGAAGCAGTTTAACAGGAGCACTTGTAGGAATCAGTATTATATGAAAGTGCTGGTAGGACTGGCCCAAAGTTTCCCAAGCTGCAACATCCCCTGCATCGTCTGCCACCAGCAAAACCAGGTTTTACTGAGTCCCCGTGCTTAACCCCCCCAGGTCAAAGCCAGGGCTGGCACCTCTGTGCACACAATGGCTGCTGTGGCTACAAATGCACCCACCAACAAATACAGAAGAGTGCCCTGCAACCAAAATGGCTATAATTTATTATGAATACAAAACCTGAACTGGCCAGGACTCGCAAAGCAGCACTATAAACATTAAACCTTCCTGGCACTACAAGTCCCAGTGCCTGGAACACTTGGTTTTGCAAAGGACCCTCACAACTGGGAATAAACCCCAAAATTTATCAACTTGTTTATTTTTTTTTTTTGGTAGAAGTAAGTTTCCCGTGTTAACAAAAGCAGAATAGTTTTATTTAGTGTTCATCTCACACCTTCGACAGCTGCAGCTGTCAGGCACAGAAGTACAGTATTAAAATAAACTGAACAGAGTTGCTCATTGCAAAAATCACACTATGCAAACCTGTGGATTGTAACATCAACAGTATAAAATGTAACAAAATTGGAACTTTTAATTTTTTTTAAGCTTTTAAAGATAATAGTCCAGGCTATAAAACTATATAAGCATTGAATAAGAAATGTTAAAGTCAACAAGTCTACAACAGATACATCTTGTAAAAACTCAATAAATTATATATATATTTATAATATCTAGTAACATTTAAAACCATGCACAGTTTTGTACATTTTCTTTTTTCAGTACAGGAAAACTCTTTGCTTCGAGTACTTGGAATGTACACAATTAGCAGACATTTGTAAGAAAATACCAAAAAATTCTTTTTTTTTATTCCAACAAAACAAAAATCTATAGAAATCTACCTTCTCAAACTTCCACTGAAGTAACCTCAAACTATAAATTATTTATTTTAGGATAAGGATTCTGTGGCTCTAAGAAGAAAAAAAAAAATCTTTAAATGAGATGCTGTCATCCTGTTATTCTGAAACATTGATATGCAATATGCACCAGAGAAAAATGTAAGAATTCAGGATGTAATTTGCTTTGCCTCTTCTGGTAGTACATGAAGAAGTCTTCTGGACAAAAAAAAAAAAAACCCACCCACAAAAAATCCTCAGCCCAAACATCCCCCACTGTCAGCTTGATCCATGCTAACATTCTTTAGGTCACTCCTGTGCTTTTACACAGCTATCTGGCGTTGAGGAACACAACAGCATAGCATTCTAAACACCAAAAATCAGGCATCACTGGCACTTTCCAATGTGTTAGATGCAAAAGAAATATGCAGCTGTAGCAGCTCTCCTGCAAACAGTGTCACTATTTTGCTCACATGGCATTTCTGAAGCCCAAAATACAACAGTACTGGCAAAGGGGAGAGAAAAAACCTACCCTGCACCATCCAAAGTCAACATTTCACTTTGCTGCATACTTGTTATTAAATCGACCACAAAGAATACCTTCATTTGAAAATAGAAAAATAAACACCCACACCCCCTTAATGCACAGTGGTTAAACTGATGGAAGAATTCTTGGCCCTGTTTTTCTGAAATATGTAAAAATCATCTCTCTGCTGCTATTTGTTTGGTTTTAACCACTGGTGATGTATTGAAAAATAAACTTACCTTTGCTCACTGCAATCCAGGATAAACTAATATTTTTTTAATGAATACATATATATATTTATAACATTAAATGTAATTTGTTAAAGGACTGTACATCTATACATTCTTTCAATATTTCCCATAAACACAAAGGAAAAACTTGATTAATATATTTTTTCTCCATTTTTAATAAGTTAAAAAAAAACACCCTTAAGTTTGGTGAAATTTAAAGTTTACAGTAACGCTATGCTATTTAAACCAATGAACAGATATGTTAATGTCTATAAATAACTTTACAAATATACATGTTAAGGTACAATTTTTAAAACAAAACTGTGAAGATACAAAACAAACAATCAAAAACATCTTTCCTTTTGCCCAGATCAGTATATCCTAGATTGCAATGCTCGTATTTTGAGACTCTCTCTCTCAGTACTGCTTTACGTTGCATTAGTATTATACATTCTTTTCTTTTAATATATTTATTTATATATATACACGATATATTTATAGATATATACACAGATTCTCTGGAATAAACCTTTTTGATATAAGTTAAAGGCTCTTGCCTACAGGTACCCGTAACTTCTTTCTCCGAGTCACTGCACGTAGATGGAGCCAAACCTCTGGTGTCGAGGGGTGGATGGAAGAGCTGCTCCCCCCACTCACCCTTGGCAAGCAAGAACAGGCAAACCCCAAAACCGAGATTTATTCCTCTTTTCCCCCCCAGCTGGCTGTTCTCAAAGGTCAGGGTGTGACTTGAGGTGCCGTGTGGGCTCCAGGAGCCAGGTGTCAGGGCACCCTCTGCTCTCAGGTGGGCGAGGCTCTGCTCCCCAGGGACCCCTTGGGGTCTCTGCCATCCCTGGATCTGCTCCTGCCTTGGCACGGACCTGTCGCTCCCAGCCCCGTGCGAGGGCCAAGGCGCTGGCACTTCAGATGACTTGACCATCTCTTCTTACTATTTTTTACTTTCATTTCTCCATGACAATTTGCATTTTACTTAGCTCTGTTTTCTCTTCTTCCAGAAAGGATTCCTTCTATGTAGCTGGGTAGTACGATCATGAAGCTATAAAAACGACGACAACAAAAATATAGATATTTTTATAAATATATGAATCCCTGCAGGCAACGTGGCTTTTCAGCTCCACCAAAAAGGTTCATGTACAGATTGCATAAGCGAAGAATTTCCACATTCTTTACACTTTTTTTTTTTTTTAAGGAAGATTTCTTTTTCTCTTTTCTTCGTATTGCAGGCACAGAACGGTTACTGTGGCACTCGGAACGCACGCGTGGAGGCTGGGAGGTCAGCACCCCCCAGGTTCAACATTCTGCGTAGTAAAGGAAAAATCCCTAACAAAAATGGAAAGTAAACAAAAAAACAAACAAACAAAAAATCATCTAGGATAGATCATCTTGGCAAGAAATTAGTTCCTTCAGGCCAAACAGTGCTTCTTGACTTTTCATACAGCAATAGGGGAAAAAAAAAATTTAAAAAATTATAGAAAAAAAAGGTTAATTTTTTTTCTTGTTTTGTTTTGTTTTTTTACCCTGAACAGCTTGTCAACAACACAAATCTCCAGGCACCATCACACAGTTCCACTGGGAGATCCTTCAGTACGGTTTCATGCTCGGTGCCCCACACTCGAGCCTCCACGGGCACACTGCCCACCTGCCCGTCTGTCCGTCTGTCTGTCCATGTGCCCCGGGGGTGCTCACGTCCGGATGACGCCATTGCAGGGCGGGTGCTTGGGCAGGCAGGGCTCATCGGGCAGCAGGTCATGTGCAAAGACCGAGTCATCCCCTGAGGAGCAGGTGCTGTGGGTGTCCTGGCCGGCCGGCGAGTACTGCTCGAAGGGCACCGAGAGGTCCAGGTACTCCTGCCAGGGTGACAGAGCCATCAGTGCTAGGTGTCCCCCATGCCAGGAACCACGTGACACCCTCCCACACCCATCCTGCCACACTCACATCGGTGGATGTCACAGTGAGGACCCTGTCCAGGTCTTCCACCAGCTGCTTGAAGGTGGGGCGCTGCGAGGGGACGGCGTGCCAGCACTCCCGCATGATCATGTACCTGCACGTGGGGACATGGCACAGTCACACGTGGTCAGGCCAAGTGACACCCACCCACCTGCCCACCTCCAAATTGCTGAAGGAACAGCTGTGGCAGACACGGCCAGCTGGGGGGAAGAGGAGGGTTTTGTGGAGCCATGGTCCTCTTTACTGATCATCTGACACATGACCGTGCCCTCAGAGCAGAAGGAGGACCTGTCCTGAGGGTGACACACCAGAGCTACACCCCCAGGTGCCACCTGCCCAGCAAGGGGAGGTGCTGCGTGTCACTCAGCAGCCTTGGGCTGAGGAAAGTCTACCTGGAGATGGCCACGCAATTTCCCAATGGGGAAAAGCCAACAGCCCAGAGCCCAGAGCCCAGCAGGGTGTATTTGGCCTCAGAGGGAATGGGGAGTGCAGCAAGGTCAGCCCCCACCGCACACTCACAAATCATGGGTGCAGTTGGCGGGTTTGTCCATCCGATGGCCTTCCTTCAAGAGCTTGAAGAGTTCCTCAACAGGAATTCCTGGGTATGGAGACCCTCCCAAAGTGAAGATCTCCCATAGTAGCACGCCAAAAGACCAGCTGGAAACCAAAGAAAGATCTTTAAAATTCAATGAGGTTTTTTTTCCGAGCCCCCCCATATCCCATCCCCCTTGCTTGGCTTTATTTCTGTGCAGCCATGCATAGCTAACAAAGTCATCAATAGCATGACTAATTGCCTAGGCCATTTTTACTAGTTACTTGGAGATCTCTGCTGATCCAACTCAATAGCAAAGAAATCCCAGGCACCAAGTCTGAAATTGAAATGAGCATTTAATCAGATAGGTGACAGCCCATCTATCACCGCCAGCTCTTTGTTAGGTCTTCCACCAGCTCCACTGAATGGAACAAATCAAATTATTCATGCACGGCTTCCCTGAATTGCAGGCTTGGAACCACAGGCCACTAATTGTGCAAGCTGATACCAAAACTTGCTTGTTACAACACCCATTTCACTGGCCAAGCCGGGAGAAAAATACCCCAACAAAAATCAGCCGAGCACTAATGTTACACACTTCAGTCCTGCAGCTGTGCTCTGGTTAAAAGTCCTTTTTTTCAAAAATATCTTTTGCCTTCTTCATTTTCTTTCTAAAAACAGGGATTATCTGTCTCTGTTTCGCTTTCACGCACACTCACTCTCCCATTCTCTAGCTTTGATTTATCTGTCATGCCCTCTGCAGCATTACCTAAGCAAGGAAAGTATGATTTGAGATTAATAAAAGCCAAAATATCTGAAAAATACAGAAATAGAAAGGATTCATTTGTCCAGTTGCGAGCAGTGAGCTCTGGGGAGAAGGCAGGCTAGCTACAAAAATGCCATTATGGATCAAATATTACAATAAAAAGCTAGCGTACATGTGAAGCTGCTTCAGCCCTTGCAAAATTCAGATGTGTTACTGATTTACACGTAAGGAGTGCTCTGCTGTTTGGCTAATGTGCAGAGGTACTAAAACAGATGAGATAGGATTAGGAAAAATAAAATAAATGAAATGGCAAAATTAATCTGAGACTGTATTTGCTGAATATTCTTTGATCAATTGTAACAAGAGACAGAGTATTTCAAGCTCATTCCACATCCTTGACTGAAGTATAACAGTCTGGGGCAAAGTGTGGACGATGCCGAGGGTAATTTTTTTTCTCATGAGGTTTTTTGGCACAATATTTTTCAACTGCAGGATGAATCACCTCATCTATAAAGTGGATGAAATACCTGCCTGCTTTCCAGTGATTTTTCAGCTGCTCCCTAGAGACCCTCAGATGAAAGCAACCAGATAACAGCAAAATAAAACCACGTGCGTGAAGATGCAGCTTGGAATCAATTCCTGTACTTTTGCATCCCCAGGCACTCCAGAAGGGAACGAGCCCTGGTCATGCTTAGCAGTACTTTTGTCTGTAAGATACTATAGGTGTTGATTTCCCTGTTGTATTTTTTTTTTTTTTAAGTGTGGGTTTGCTTACACATCGCTCTGGTGAGTATAGACCCGGTCAAACAAGGCTTCTGGAGCCATCCATTTCACAGGCAGCCGACCCTGTAATTAGGAAGACAATGGGAACATCCCATCAGCATATTCCCCCAGCCACAACGGCACCATCTGAATCTTCTTTTCTAATCCAGTTGGAAACATTTTCATTAACAACCACATCTGCCTTCCCGGTCACTGGGCAGAGCAGCAGTGGCCATATAAACACATTAGAGCATTTGATCCCTGGATCTTCACTGACAATCTCTGCAGTAAATGCTCTCTGTAGAGCACTGGATTTTACTGCCAAGGCAGGTTTAACATATCAGTGCATCTAAATCTTTGCATGGGAACAGCATCCAAGGCTCACAGATGCAGTGAACTCTGTGGCAGAGCATGGAACAACACTTTCCATCTCTTTGTCTGGGAAGTACAGTTGACTCCAAGTCCAAACTCAGTTTTAGGCTCAACCTGAAGGGAAACTTCAAAAGAGTGATGGCAAGGGCCAGGTCCTCTAAGAAACAAATCCTGATCCTGC
Organism: Motacilla alba alba; assembly: GCF_015832195.1. NCBI lineage: Eukaryota > Metazoa > Chordata > Aves > Passeriformes > Motacillidae > Motacilla > Motacilla alba. Next base: position 7,889,655 of record NC_052019.1, on the reverse strand, counting down.
TGGAGGCTAAAGGAGGAGGTCTGATCCCATCCTACATCATGGTCATAAACACAGACTGTCACGTGAGAAATACAAGATGAGAAAGGCTAGATTAATCATAATTCTCTGGGGCTTTTTGTTTGGCCCCTGGAGGGAGACAGAAAGTACAGTTTTGTGTTTGAAGCATAATTTGGTTATGGGGGAACTTTGTCCTCTTCTCACCCACTGTCTCACTGTGGGAGACAACTAGAGATGAGACACAGGCAGGATATACAAATGGGATTATGCTCTCAGTTGTTCCACACAGCTTGAACAGGGGAAAATCCATCTGATCTGTGATTAAAATTCCCGATAATTATTATTAATTTATGATTAAGAAATCCTGGCAATTAAGGAAGATTTCTGATATGCCACTGAAGTGGATCAGGATGGACATGGTGGACTTCAAAGGATTGCTTGGACATTTAAACCCCTTGCAGTCCCAGGACCTGCAGGTTTCTGCACTGCCCTCAATCTTCCACTGCCATCTCCTCACTCTGTCCTAGTTAGGGTTTTCCCTCAGGGCTCAACATCTGCTGCAGGCTCTGAACCAAGACACAGGGCTTATTCTCTCAGTCCTTCATTTGTAATTCATCTCTACAGAAAAGATAAACAACTCCAGGCCTCGGCCCCTGTCTGGGACCATCTTCTCACTCTTGGCAGTGGAGTCAAGAAGCTCAGTTGTAAAAGAGAGAGAAATACATGAAAGACAGGTAGATCCAGGTATACAAGAAGTTACATTCCTCTGTCAAGGGCTCTGGTGAGACAGAAGTTAGCTCCTTGGGACCTCTATGAACAGTAGTGGAGCAGACTGGAAAGGGCTCCATTCCTGTTTGGGAGAAACCTGAGTTTCTCTTAGTCTAAAGCATCCTGGCCAGAGCTGAGACCTCACAACCAGCTGCCAGCAGGACCAGGATCTGTCAGGGAAAAAAACAGAGGGTGGATTGACTCCTGGGACCAGCCTACCTACAGTCCCTCACCAGGTGAAGTCCCTGTCAGATTTCTTCCTCCAAAGCCCCTCTAGAAAGGGAGATGTGGGACAAGGGCCTCTTGCTGCAGGGATGACCGAGCTCCCTGCCAGAAGGAGAACTGCGTGTGCTTGGCAGCTCTGTACTTACATTGGTGGTTTTCTTGTAATAGTCAATGTTGTGAACGTCTCTAGCGAGGCCAAAATCAGCTATTTTCATCACATTATCTTCAGTGACTAACACGTTCCTGGCTGCCAAGTCGCGATGAATGCACTGTGAAAGGTGAGCAAGCCAATAAATAAGGGCTCGTTAGCTGCTCGCGCCTGGAACCAACAGCACCGTGCGGTTTATGAGCTGCCGTTTCATTGACTCCCAGGCTCATAAAGCTGTGGGCACTGCTCAGCCCCTGGCTCTGTGTGTCACCACCCCACCGTGCCTGCTCAGTGGGAACCACCTCTTAGCAACACCTAATTGGTGGCCTCGGAGCCGGCATGGCCACGCACGCGTCTTTTCTCTCTGGATGGGGTGTACGGATGAGAAAGCCATCTCTTCTCCCCTGGGATGTGCAGCTGCTTTTCTGTGCTGCTTCCCCCAGGAAGAGGAGTGCAGGGTAATGTTTGATGGGAAAAAGATCTTCAAATTAAGGTATCCCAAATACATCCAGAATACACAGACTCACAGAATGGTCTGGGTCGCTGGTGCTTTTATAGCCATTTTGTGGGTGCCAATGGTCCTGCAGGTGACAGCTGCATGGTTCAGGAATGCAGCCTGCATATGGGGACTTTGCATATGGACGGAGCCTCTACCTTCAAAACCCCAAGATACTTCATCCAGCAAAATTTGGCCTCTAAAGGAAAAAGCCTGCAATGTTTTGCCTGGGGTTGTCCCACACACAGAGCCTTCCCTGCCTTTGAACATGTGGCTTTGACCAAGGCTTCTACCAAATGAGGTTTCTCAACTCACCTTCTGAGATGCCAAGTACTCCATGCCCCGTGCCACCTGGTAGGCACAGGAAACCAGGTCCTTGAACGTCAGCTGCTCCTCGGGCAGCTTGCAGGTGTCAAAGGAATAGTCCATGCCAGGTGGGCGGCGTGCCCTGAGGTATTCCCGCAAGTTCCCCTTTGACGCGTATTCCACCAACACATAGAGTGGTCCTGCAAGGAGGAGCACATCAGCATCCAGCAGAGAAGAGCTGACCACCCAAATCTCATCTGGGCCAGTTTGGGCAGCCACTAATTACAGAGAAGGGATGGCCAAATCTGAGCCTCCCACGACCCTGTTAGTCCCGGGCTGCTCTGCTACGTACCGTCCTGTGTGCAGGCACCAAGAAGGTTAATAATGTTTTTGTGCTTCCCAATCATTTTCATCATTTCCATCTCAGAGACCAGGTCAGAAAGGTCTTTGTCTGTGGCATCATCTGGAGAAAGTAGAGGAGGAATGCAAAAAAATGTCAGGAAGAAAATAAGTGTTTAGGGATATAGTTAGGACTGCTGTGCAGCCATGTGGGGCTTTGATGGGGAAACAATACTCAAAATATGGTAGTATTTGGCTTTATTCTACTTTAGGAAGAAGGATAAAAATAAAAACAAAACCTACTACCATGGCAACAAAAGACAAAAGAACAAATAAGTGGAGGTAAATGTTCATATGGAAATCAATAATGCCTTTGATCTTCTGTTTCATACTCACAAGTATTAAAGGAAAAAAAATCACATTTTAGTAACTGGTACCTGCTTTTCTGATAGTTTCTGTCCCTCATCTCTAGGGGACAGCAGTTAATGATGGTAGAAAGTCAGGGTTGGGAGGGAATGTATTTTTTGGACGAAAAGTTGCAAATTCTCTACAAAAATAGGAAAATCTATCTACAAAAGTAGAAAAATTGGCAAAGCCTCCCCAAAGGAATATTCTGGTTTGGAAATAAGGAAATGCTCCTACTTCCAAAACCAGCTTCAGAAAAAACTGAAGGAAATGTAAATTAACTCAACCTGTTTCTGGTAAGAAATATTACTCCCAAAGTCCCCCCATGTAATCTCAAGCCCAGGCTGCTCACTGCCCTCCTTGCTCCAGGTGAACTCCTCAGCTGTGTGTGGTTACTGTGTCTGGGGGCAGGATGGGAAATGGAGACTTATCCAGAGGAGCCCACTGAATTCCCCATTTCTGTTCTCCCTTTAACTTCTCAGATGTCTGGGACCAAGTTTCTTCAATGAAAAAAGTTCCTCAAGAAGGAGTCTGTCAGCTGAAATTCCGCAAACTCCATCTGAGGTTGCTGCACGAGCTTTTGGTAGAACAGGCAGCACTGGTTAGGGGAGGAGTAAGGAGTGGGCTGATTCATGGAGCTGGCTAGAAGTGAGGGGGATTCCCCTTCTTGTCAGGGATGCTATTACCCCTTGGCAGGGAACTGGGTTAATTCCCAGCCCCTCTTCCTGATGGGATTTGCACTTTTGCCTGCTCTCCAGGGACAGCCCTCAGCCCCAGGCTATGTGGGTAAAGGGGAGGAGAGGCTGTTCCTGCTTTCTTCTGTTGTATCTAATTTGTGTAAAAGGCTTAAAAGAGAAGCAAAGAGAGGAAATCCCAGCACAATATGCTGTTCTGTCCTCTGTGGACTCCCCATACCTTTTAGCATCTTGACAGCAACTGTGATGGCCTTGTTTGGCTTGTCCTTATCAATCCCAATTGCTTCTGCCATCACCACTTGGCCAAAACACCCCTCGCCAAGCGGCTTCCCCAAGGTCAGGCTGGAGGGAGAACAAACAGGTGTGTTAGGGGGTCCTGGTGTGGGAACACTCCCAGCAGGCACGGAGATCCCAACCCGTGGCTCTGACTGACCGAGACCGCGTCAATTCCCACTTTGGATCTGGAGGTAGTTCCAGCTCGGAAACATTGGCCAGCATCGGCCCATCGCTGGAGGAGAGGCGCGTGATCCGGACCAGGGGCGTGTTGGAATTCATGGAAGAGTTGGACTCCAGCGACACCTGCTTGGGTAGAGCAAATGAAGTGTTATTGCCAACTGTATCTCCAGGGCAGGCCATGCCCGAGATGATCACTGAGGAGGTTTGAGCTCTCTGGGCCCATGGGCAGATTTCTGGGAATTTCTAACTTGGAAATGCCCCCAACCTTGCTGAAATCCACTCATTTAGGCACTTGAGGTCAAGTGTTTAGCAGATGGAAAGGAGGGACAGGTCAGCCAGCGCCCTCCAGCATCAGGAGGTATAATCCATCCAGTTGTTCTGTTGCGTCCCCACAGCCCATACAGGCTATGAAGTGACTTCTCCCATCCTGGCACTGTCAATGCCCACCATGAGCTGGCAGCCAAAGGTTGAAATCTGTACCCCTCCCTGTGGGGTTTCACATGGTATCTTTTGGTCCTGCCCCTCTGCTATTTCATGCAGCAGAACGTCTCTAACTTCACAGAGGACCTTTGCCACCATCACAGGAACAGCTTTGGGCTCACCAGTGACATCTGTGAAAGCAGGAATGAGCACAACCAGTGCTCTTTCTCCCCAAGTCCCCACTCCTCCAGGGAGCCTGGACTGGACTTCCCCTGACAGATGTGCTTTCTGTGGCATTCACAGCTGCACTGCCAAAACCTCTTGGGCAAGGCCAACAGCCTCTGCCAAAGCTCCACGGGCACAGAAATAAATAAAAGGAGGTTACACTTCTAGGCTGCTGCCAAATTATGTCCCTCTTGGGCAATGTTTTTCTGGTGGAGCTTCTCACCTAGAGAGATAATTTCAAAGAGATGGAAGAGGGGAAAAAAAAAAAAAAAGAGGGATACCATAGAGGGGAATAGGAATCTTGTATCTACTTTCTGTTACCTGTCTCTTGAGTGGGAATTTGGAGACTTTCTGAACAGTGGGGGTGTTCATGGCTTTTTTGTTTGGCATTTTCATCCTCCAGACAATCACCAAGACCAGCACCAGGAGAAGGAGGAAAAAGCCAGTGCCATAACTGAGAATGCCAGTGTACACTGAGCCCGAATCATCCATCTCCATGAGCTCCTCGGCTGCAGGGTGACAAGAGATGGCAGTCAGGACAGGCTGGGCAGCTGCCCACACACAACTACACACATAAAGCACGGGAATTTGGGCAGGATTTGTTCAGCTATATCAATGTCAGTGACTTCAGTGAGGGGACTCTCCCAGGCCAGTGGTTTTCCACCTGCAGCTGTAGCTTAAACATTAGTTTGGTTTGCCCTTTTTGGGGTAATTTTGAGTTTTTAGAGTCCCCAGCCCACAGACTGAAAACCACTGCTCTAGGCTGAAGGCATCTTCACACGTCTGTGCTGTCCCTCTGAGCAAGATCTTGCTCTCTCCACAAATCCACACAAGGTGGCTGGATGCCTTGGATGTGCAGGAGTGGGTTTGCTGCACTTTGCTGATTCAGATTCTCCAACAAACATTTCCACCAGACCAGTGCCTGCCCTGAGGGACCAAGGGGCTTGAACAGCACCCAGCAGTAAGGCATCATACAGGGAGAAAGTCTCAAGAGAAAAATCTGCTTAGTTATTTAATGAAAACTTAGTTCTGCTGGGAAGGGGCGGGAAGGTCTGTCCCAGAGAGGTGGGATAGCCAGGAGGGTAATGGCATGAGCCCATCAGCAGTGGCCACCTGCTTGCAAGACTTCTTAGAGACCAGCAAAGGTCAGCTGTGTTTTCCCTCTTGTTCCTTTCAGGACAGGCATGTTGACCAGAGGAAGGAGCCATGGTGGGACTGATTTTCTGTCCCCCAAAGGTGTGCTGGCATCAGAGGGGCAGTCAGCAGTGGGAAGCTTTATGATGAAGTCATGCTGGTGTGGTTAGCTCAGTAATGGGTCATGCCCATTGCTGAGCAGTCCCTTCAGCAAGCAGCAGGAGCCTTTCCCTGGCAGCAGCAGGCTATTTCAAGTATTTGGTGGCAGAGCCCAGGAGGACAAGGAGAAATGGCTGTTGGTGACACTGGGGGCTGCTCCAGGCTGTGTGCCAGCTGTGAAGGGCCTGATCCTGCCAATGGCCATCTCCTCCCACAAAACAGGAGTACCAGATCTCCTGGGATCAGGCACTGTGGTTGGTACTGCAGCTGCCTTGCCCTCTGCTCCCTGTCTCTGCTCCTGCAGCATGGACAGGGCATTGCAAGCTGAAGTTGCCCAGGTGGGCTGTATCCTGCACCCCTCTCTGTGGGGGCCTGCTGCTGCACAGATAGCTGTCCTTCACTGCATCTGACTTCAAAATAAAGTTCTACTTTTTGATTTTTGGTCAGTTTTCTCCTGCTTATTTTTTGCTTAAATAAGAGGTCTGAAATCATAAACTGTAAAAGCAGAGTGTGAGTCAGATGAGACAATATCATGATATTCTGAAAATAACAGAGACATTAGTCTTCTAACCAAAGGAAATGTTTTCTCATCCAGTGGATTTCAGGAACAGAAACAGGATCAGATCAGCTATTACAGAGCTGGCGAATAAACAGGAAAGATCAGCAGATCCCACTGGCAGCAGGGTTGGGCATGGAGGAGACCTTCTTAAGCCCCAGTAAAAGTGATTACATCCAAATCACCCGCAGAGATAAAGTCAAGATTGGAAATGCCAAAGTTTCCAGTTCCTAAACACATCCTGAGATGGATGTGTTGTGAGATGGACCCAAATGTGGTCTATGACTGGGTGAATCAAAGTGGGCTCTTTAGGATTTTGGGTGCCTTTTCAGTAGGGGGGTATTGAACATACTCAAGGTTTGCTTCTGCGCTGTCTGCAAGGCACAGCACGTATGAGATTCAGTAAGAATATTGCTGGTACTCCCCTGGACCATGCTCGAGCCTGCCCTGCAGCCAGAGGCAGATTCAGCAGGTGAAGGGGCAGCACAGCCTCATTCCCCCTTTTGCAGAACAGATCTCTCTGTTGCACATTCAGTGCTGGCTTCATTGTCAATAAAAGCTTTGCACATGAAAGGACCACAAAATTGAGGTCACTCTGGCCTCGGGTTTCAAGCCCACTGCAGCTTTCATCGACCCCAGCTGGAGCAGGCAGCATGCAATGCCCCTGGGAGCCAGGACTCCTGTGCTCTGCCTACAGATGACTCTCCTTGACCTTCTGTTTGAGATCGCTATCCTGGCCTGCTCATCCGTGAAGTGGAAATAATGCTACAGGCAGGGAAGGGTGTACTCACACCAGACACTTATGCATCTAATTTTAGGTTAAGATATGAGGTCAGACAGAAAGGATCCTTCCTAAGATGATCCACAGTTCATGTCCAATTTAGGTGCCCTGGATCATCTGATGGGGAGGTTTTCTTCTCCCACTGTCAATGTAAGAAGACAAAGCTCCTTATTTTGGCACTTAACAGCCCTAACAAAGAGGCTGTGAATACCTCCCTGTTATTAGACCAAAAAAAAAAAAGATTCTGTGCATTTTACTGTATCATTACTGCAATCATTTAAATTTTGAGATGCAATGCAAAAAGAGTCAGCTGCAAGTATGCAACAGGGGTCTGCAGCAAATCCCAGAGAAGAAACCTCCCTGGAAAACAGCCCTGCTCCAAGCAAGGGGCGGCCTCCGGGAACTTGGCATTTCCAAAGCAAAACATCGAGGCATCCTGGAGAGGGAAGGAGAGGCCAGCACAGAAGGAAATACCTGGTAGCACCGTCAGCCAAGCAGAATGATGTGAGAACCCAATAGAATTCCCTGCGAGACAAGTATATTCCCCAGCATCCTCAAAAGTAACATTTCGCAAGTACAGAATCTCTAGCTCCTTATCCGTTGTGTTAACACCTGCCGTCTACGGGGAAAAAAAACACACACATATAGAAAGAGGGAAAACAGAGAATAAGCCACATTCCCAGCAAGTGTGAGGACACCACAGGCAAATTTCAAAAGCAGATTAAGGTGGTTTTTTTTTTTTTTCCAATGGCCCATCTTCCACATTTATTTATTCATTCCCCTCTGCAACCTGTAGTCAAAAGCAAAAAAAAAAGAAAAAAAAAAGTTCCCTTCACCAGGTTTTTACTCTGTCCCACTAAAGAAGCATGCAAGCAAAAGCATCCAAATGAAAAATTGCCCCCACAATATGACTGACTTTGGGTTAGTGAGGTGAGTACAGGGGTGGGGAAAGAGATGGGAAATGAGGACAGACAGAAAGAAAGGGGAAAAGAGGGGAGATGTAGTGGGGAAAGATTCAAGTGCTGATCAGAGGAATATACAAACACTGTGGTTCATGAGTTCATTGAAAATATAGAATCCTAGAATTTTTTAGAATTTCTTCAGTGGGCATCTCAAAGCCATATATTGATTACACACACCTCAACACTGCAGTAGAAATCTGGCTGATAACCAGAGAGTGCCTGTAAGGAACTTTCCTGCAGTGGCACCAAATAATACAGCAGCCAAACCCTCTAGGCTGGAGTCAAACCCCAGAGCCCATGAGATTGGTTCTCCTCTCTAGTGAACATGTTTGCTTGCACGAGCCAATGTTGACATTTATTTCTCCATTACTTCTCCAAGGGACAAAACTGATTAACTCAGCTTTGTAGGTAAAAATTCAGAACAGTTTGGTTTTCCAGAGCTTGGAATGTCACAGGTCATTAACATGCAATTCTGTTATCAGCACTCAATTGTAAAGAAAGGAAAGGGAAGGAATAAAAGTATGAAAAGTTGATAGCAACAATTGACAGTCATTTTATTGTGGGAATTTTTCCATGGCAATTGCTGTATAGGCGTTACAGTCTTGTAAAAAAAAAAAATTAGCAAGAAAATAAGATAAAGCCATTCAGCATCAGTTGACAGGGTATAATACAAAATGAATAGTAATTTTAATCACTAGATTCTTAAAAATGTTATAGCTCATTCTTGCAGTTGCCAGGGCCTTGGGACAGAGTCTGTGGTTTACCTGGTTTTGGTTTGCGAATGTGGAGCCAAAATGGCTTTTCGGCTATGCCTACGAAATTGTTGGCTCTACACAGATATTCTCCTTCATCTTGTTCTGTCACATTGAACAGATTTAGGTTAGCATCGGCTTCAGCGTTTTTACTGATCCAAGACTGCAGGAATAGACAGAAACCTGAACTTCAGTAAACCAAACAATAGCTCCATCGCACCTACATCAGCTAGGATTGACTGTGCACGGCTGTGGCGACATCCCCGGCTCACCCTGCGCTGAGACACCTATCCCAGCACCTGGCTGGTGAAAAGAAGCTGCCTTTTACCCCCAAACCACGTGCAGGTGAGCTCCCTTCCCTTCACACATGCGATTTCTTTTTAAAAACAGACCAGTTTGCCCCTTCTCCATCTGACAGCAGTCAAAGGCTCTACGGTTTCTTAATAACTCCGCAGACAGGAGCACCAGAGAAAGGGCTTAAGCAGAGATTTGTGTTTGCAACCCGGCTCAGAAAATACTGTTTCAATTATCAGATTCCAAAATAGAATTTGGAAACAAAATATAAGCAGTGGCGGTCTGAAGCTCGCTGCTGACTTTGCCTTTCAGAAATTAGCTGTAATTTTTTCCACTGCTTATAGGAGCCTCTTCTTTACTAAATAAAGTGGTGTATATAAATCAAACAAACTTCAGACTTTTAAGCAATGGGTTTATTTCTCTTCTTCTATGCTGCCACAACAGCACATCAGCTTTTTCCCTCAACACTAAACAGTTGTTTTTATTTTGGCTGAAAATACGTAACTGTTTTAAGTGGCCTCAAAGCTTCAGTTCTGCAAATGAAAATAAAGCAAATGTCTTCTCTGTTTTGGTCTTAAACTCTCCAGCCCAGTCTTGATGCCTTTCATTTCCAAGCCTGATCCTGCCAATATAATTTGCAGCTCTGTAAAATCATCGGGGCAGCCAGCTCTGATAGGTTATTAGGAACTGAACCCAAAGGAGGCACCAGAGAGGAGCCCCACTGCCCATGTCTGATGACAAACACCACCAGTTTTGACCTGAGCTCATCTCCAAGGCTTACGTGCAAGTCTGTCTGCCCTGACTAGTGGGGAAACGTGCCTGCCTGCTGTTGCTGCCTTGTTTATAATTAAACCAGGCATGTTTCAATGCAGAATGTACTATTTAGCTTTTGACAAAGCTTGGGCACAGTGTTGCCAGCCCCCCTCTGTAACTGGAATGCATTTAGTGCTCTTCTGCAAAGAAAAAGGGGTTTTCTTTGATCACAAATTAGCTCAGGCTTTCAAGAACCGATGCAGGTGATGGCTTGGTTTTGTTAGGCTGCTTAAAAAATGGTTTGAAAGTACAGCATTCAACTTATCCATCTGGACTTGGGTGGGGTTTGACACCCCCTCACCATCCCCTTTAGATGCAGTGGGGGGAAATTTCACATGCTGGGCACCTCTCTGTCTTCCTTGCTGCAATGGAGACTGGGATATTCCCCATACCTTAACTGCCCCATAGCAGCTCCTATGCTCCACAAAATCTCCTGAGAGCAGCAGGGAAAGGCAGGCTGACAAAAAAGCCTTATCTCCCTGCAGGCAGCACAGAGAGAGCAGTTTCATGGGCAGGGGGGCTGTTAACAGCACCCTGCTCCTGCCAGGATGCTGGGGCAAGGCAGCAGCACTGCACGGCATGAGGGAAACAAGTCCATAACGCCAATGCACCGGCCCTGAGACGACAGCAAGATCATTTTATCAGGTCTTTACATATAAAAAACAAGCACACCACATTTAAAAAGGAAAAGAAAAAAAATCCCTGCAAAGCTGGGCCTGACACAGCTCTGTGGAGGCCCAGTACTGGCGCACAAAAGATGCATCCCAAAATGGAAATGCTCCGTGCCCCAGCGCTGATGCCGGCATTAATACAATTCAAAGCATTCCTGATTAACCAGAAGTAGTAAATAGACGTGTGCTGCTCCTATTCAGCAAAAAAACATAAAACCAAACAAAACTTGTGCTTTCAAACGCCTGCCTGTGCTCCCCTTCGAGGAATGCGGAGCCTTTGCCGTCCACAGAAGAGAAGGTATTTGGCAATTCTAATTACCTACCCACCCCGGTGCCGCTCCAACTTAATTTTAAAACACTATTTATAAGGACTATTTATATGTTCTTTGCCACGGCAAAATGGGGGCTTGTGCTTGTGACACAAGGCACTGTTCACAGCCGCTTTGCAAACTTCCAAAAGGTAGCACTTTATCCCACGGGGACCACACACGGAGCTCAGAGACTATATGAGATGGCATGTGACACAACCAGCTATTCAGAGCTCGGTGCTGGGCTGTGAAACCAGGGGGAAATTCAAATATGCATAATTCAAACACATTTGGAGAGGTGGCGAGAAATAAAAAGTTTTCTAAACTCGCGAGAAGCACATGTTGCCAGTCCTGAAGAACTGTCTCCAACCATTTCTTCCAACCAATCTGTTATTTCAATCTGTGTAATTATTTCCAGGGTCTCTGGCTTTTATTATAATGTATCTGGCTGTGTTACAGTTTTGTAGATACTGTCTGATAAGGGGTGGTTGTTTTTTTTAACTTCATACAAAGAGAAGAAGGGTGTGTGCAGCAGGATGTGCACAGGGAATGTCCACACACAGGACAGCCTCAGCTTGAAGCTGCAGAGACAAAATCTGCTTTCAGCACTAACTGCAGAGCCAGAAAAACTCTATTTGGCCCTATATATTTTAATAAACACCATCACATGATGCCTTAAACTATTTTTTTAAATTATTTTAGAAGTCCAATGTGCTCCTCACTCCCTATTCTCTACTATTATATTTACCTTGGTTGAGGGGAGCCAAATCCCCTGGCTTTATTATGGCTGTAATCTGGATGTTGCCTTTCAAGAAAGCATTTTAGCAAAGTTAAGTCTTACCATGTACTTTTTGCTCAATAAAAAAAAAAAAAAAAAAAAAGGCTTTTCTGAGCATTGATAACATCAATGTCCACAAATTTAGTGGCTGGAACAAGATTATGCTGGCTCTCAGGTACTGGTAGTTCAGCATTATTTGGTATGTGCACGCTGCAATGTGCTTACTTGGAAAAGGAAGAATGTGTTTTAGTTGGGAGACTTTTATTTTAATAAACCCTGAAAATACCTTTGTTGAAGCTGTAAAAAAAAGGGTATTTTTACAGTTTTAGGTCAAATGCAATCTGACAGCTCTTTCATTAAGCTGCATTTCTCACAACTGCCTTAACTCTTACAACTTTGCTTATCTGTGCCACCACAGTAGTAGTGTTATCTCTGGCAAACAGAGGAGTTTGGAATATTGATTTCAGGACATTTTTGCTGTATCCCCTCCAAAAGGAAGAGCAATCCACTGGGCAGGCTTACAGAAGGACTGCCCTGAGGGTGAGAAGGAGGAGCATGTACCAACCTTCAGCACTGTGACATACGGGGTGCCATCGGGCCCATATTTGCTGCCATTGACTTCCACGTGTTTCAGCCACTGGATGTGAGGCTGGGCATCGCTGTAGACCTTGCAGTGAAATTCCACATTGCTCCCTACCACCACAGTCTGGTTGGCAGGGAGTCCTGCTTGCAGGATTGGTCGGTGGGGTGACCTTTCTAAAAAACAGAAAAGAGGAGAAATCCTAATTTACTTGTCTTATTTTTCCCCCAGCAAGTATTCTCCTCTGAAACATTAATCTTCTGGCTTATCAGGGCAAAGGGTACAAATTAGGTTTGTCCCCCATGGGTGTCCTGATCACTGCACTGCCCAGGGCTTCTCAAGCCAGACAGGGAAGGATCACCTGGGAAGGGAGCGGGTATTTCAGCCCTCCCATTCCTTCTCTAGGCCCTCTGCAGACCCACTAAGTGATTTACTGATCACAGATGTGAGCCCAAATTGTTGGCCAAAAAGAAGCTTGTTGTTGGTTTTAGAAGACACATGATCCAACACTTTGGGAAAGAATCCAAGCTCCTGCTTCCCATGTCTTATCAGGCAGCTATTCCACACCACCAGGGATCGGCTGTTGAGGGGAAGCAGTGGGATCTCACCTAGCACATCGAGCTGGTAGGTGTGCCTAATGTTGCCATACTTGTTCTCCACGACGCAGGTGTAATTCCCTCGGTCTGACGGCACAACGCTCTCCATCACCAGGCTCCACTGCTGGTGTCGCAGCTACAAGAAGAAAGCAAAACATCAAGCTCGTGGTCAAGCACCACCATCACCAGACCTTTCAAACCAATGAACCACCACTGAGCTTCCACACACTTGGACCCCAGAGAAAGCCTGAACATCACAAGGACCCGTTTACAAGGGTAAGTAAAGGAAAAGTAAAAGGGTTTTCACAGAAGGAGTGATAAAGTTCTGGAATGGTCTGCCCGGGGAGGTGGTGGAGTCACCATCCCTGGATGTGTTTAAGAAAAGACTGGATATGGCACTCAGTGCCATGGTTTCGTTGAGGTGTTAGGGCATAGGTTGGACTTGATGATCTTTTTAAGATCTCTTCCAACCTAGTCATTCTGTGAATTCTGTAAAGCCTTATTGAGAAAAGGCATTAAGACCAATGCAAAAATGATGCAACACAATGGAACACACTGAGATTTCAATGGGGACTTCTATGTTTCCAGAATAATCACAATAACAAAGCCAGCTGACAACTCAATGTAGCATCTCCCACTAGAATAATGACTTCAGCAGGCATCATGTAAGATCCATATTTTATGTATTTTAATATTCTGATCTATATTTTAAAGTGTGTGCGCTGTGGAGGAAACAGCTTATGGCATTTGTCTGAATAGAACAGGTTTATCCAACTGAGTTAAATTCCTGCTAAATTCCCTAAATACCCGCTGAAAAACAGGAGCAAACATGTCCAGCCTCAAATCTGGTCCCTAGGATGCTTGGCCAGCCCCTCTATTTTGGCACTGAGTTTCATACTAGTTGGTTTTCTGGATGTGGCTCATGTCCAGAGCTGATGGTGGTTCAGTAGCAGAAGGGAAAGCACAACCCATGCCTCCACCCTGACCTGCTGCCCTGTGATCTCAGCTAGAATGTTTGTTTCAAATGATTAGAAAGGAAACGATGGATATGGAGAGCAAATCTTGAATTAATACAGAAAGCAACCAACAGCAACAAAGATGACTTCAGGGTGCATAGCATATGAAAGCTCTCCAAATCTCTGGATATTCATTTGATGCCTTCTGCCACCCAAAGCAGAACATTTAACTTTATTAAACGTTTTGAAGGTGACCCCCAAGGACACAGAAATAGGAGATTTACAATAATGCTGCACTATAGAATGTCAGGGGCTGATGGAAAAAAACAAGGGTGTAATTGCTCCTGGAGATTTCTTGCTGCAGCAGGTGAACTCAAATATGAAGTCATTTAACCTCTTTTGCTATACATAAATTGCATCCACATGCTTTCTGTAAGAGGGCCAAGTTGCAATCAAAGCCAGAAGTTTGTAAAGAGCAGGTTTAAAACCATAGAAGACTAGACAGCTTAGTTGCAAGATAAACAAGCAAATGTCATTTTAACAATTTGAAGACCTCTGCAGCCCTGAAAACAGCACTGCTGAGCACCCCATTTTTCGGAGAAGGCTGAATATGGCATTTCTTTTCATTTTAGAGTATGGGTAACAGGAGGCTGTGACCAAACATTTGGTACAGACATCTCAGCTGTGGCAGATGTCTGGTCAGCTCTGACTGATCCTCTGCCCACCCAGGATGGTACAAATGGAGGAGCTCAGTGAAGGAGCAGAACCAACATCTCACTTTTTGTAAAGCAACATCCCCCTTGCTGCACCTCTGTAACCGTGTGGAAATCACAGAGTCAGAGAAGCTCTGAGAACGGAGAGCCTGGACCCCGAGCCTGCAGCTGAACACACCAGACTGTCACGGAAGCTTCAATGCAAATTTGTGGCTGCTCAGAGGCTCATTTCCATACTGTCTTGACTCATAGTCGTGTCTAAAGGTTTCTTTAAATCCTCTTTTCAGCATTGCAAAATATTTACATCTGGAACCCCAAGAGCTACTCCAAGGAAATGGGGCTCCAGACACATGGATGACTCCCTAGTCTGACCTATATTCTAAAACCAGGTCCAAATTAGGTGTTTTACCAAGGATGCACTTTCAAAGACACTTTTATGACACTTTCAAAAACTTCTCTTTGTCAGGTTTGTGATGGGAACTTTGTACTCTGAATAGAGAAGAACCTGGGGGCACAGACTCATAGGGCAGAACTTGTTTGGAAACTTAGGAAGACATTTTTAGTTTTGAAAACCTTTGGCAAAAGATAGTAATTCTCATGTTAGGATAGTCACTGCACTCAATAAAACACTAGAAACGTGAAGTGACTTAGTGCAGGCATTAATCAAGTGGGTGAGATACTGGAAATCCCTCTGGTTTATTTGGTGTTGTCATTCTTGGCTCCTTGTGAAACAAACATTTACAGACACACTTGGAACCTCGTGTTTGCCAGACTGGTATGCAAGTCAGTGCAATGGTCTGGGGAAGGGATAATCCTCCCTCTCCCCTCCCCCTCAATCTTCCCTTCTAGGGTCATTTAACACACACAGGCTTACAATATTAGAGATTCCAACACGGATTTAACCATTAATGCTCTCTGGGAAATTGCATATGATAAGTCATATGAATTTCTTTTCTTTAACCAGTTAAGGATGAACTGTAACAAAACCAGGTTAGCCTTCCTATCATGTTTTCAACACTCACCCTTCTCTCTTGCAGGCTTTACCCTGGCCAGTCACACAGGTCTAAATGCCATGTGCAAGGGGCAGATGTGGAGGAGTGGTCAGCTTTCATTCGCTGACAACAGACTTCTCACAATCAACATTAAAAGTCTTTCACGCACTGAAAACAAATGTGAACATTCCCGGCTCAAGGATTTCTGGGTTAAGACCAGATCTCGCGATGAAGCAAGCCAACCAAACTCTGCCAGATCTGGATCTTGCCCATTCTTTTCAAGCTGCCTAATCCTGTTATGAAGTTAAGTTGTAACAGGGAATTTAAATCTTAAATACATGAGATACTGAGCAGGTTTTCAATCCCCTTTTCTGGTTCAAATCTCAGCTGATATCTATCAGTATATTTATATTGGATGAGATTTACGCTAGATTACTTAGATCTAACTGTGGCTCATGACCAAAAGCAAGCAAATAAAGGAAGGAAAATTACAGAGAAAGATGTCTTTATATTAAGAATGGGACAAAGAACTACACCTAGACAGAGAGCTTAAACCAATCTTCCTGTAATTGTCCTGACATTGCCTTCAACAGCTCTTTTAAGCATTGACTTGTTGCTGGAAGGTGCCCCCAGAGAAACAAAGCACAGCGATGCCAAAGACTCACTACTGTGTTTCAGAGGATGAAACGTGTCAATTTAAACTCAAAGATAGATTAAAACTACTGGAAAGTGGGTAGGGGAATTGCTTTCAGCTTCAGATTTACTTCTGCAGGCATAATTTAGTGCAGCTGATGTGACACAGTTTAGTAAAAAGCTGTTGGAATGGCGCACGCAAGCCTGAAAACACTTCAGGATGATCCTTACAGCCTGCAATTAGTAAAAGATGCTTGTGCTTTGTGAATGTCATCTGCTGAAGAGCAGTTTACCCCCAGGAGCTGCCTCCCCACTTCTTCACCCTCCATGGCTTTTCAGAAGATCCAAACCTGAGCGTGTTCTCAGCCTCATCCAGACTGGAGCAGGGACAGGACTGAGGAAGGAGCTTTAAAGGCTTCTCTGAAGCCATCACAAAAGGCTCTTTCAGGAACAGGTCTGAGCTAACAGGAAAGAAACAGCCCAGAACTGTGGGGAGGGGGGACTTTTTTTGAATCCTTCTCTGGTTTCTGGAGCATGGCACGCTTTGCATGCCCAGTCCCCTTTCAAAACACTACGGATGTGGCAGGCATCAGCACACAGCTATTCCAAGTTGTGATGAAGGTGCCTTCCTACAAGGAACCTTCTCTCCTTAGCAGCAGAGTCCAGGCATATGTCAGGGCTGGGAGAGTGCAGGCAAAAGTTGCTGCTCAAGAGTCCTTCCTGCTATGATTTTGTTATAATGAGCTTCAGCAGTTTTACTGTCCCCAAATAAAACCAGAAAAAAAAGAGTCTGACTGTGACCTCAAGAGGACAAAGTAATAACAACAGCAGGAAAATGTGAGAAAAGCTGGTTTTCCTTTTAAAATCCTGCCATAATTCATCATATAAAGTAGAACAGAAACTTCTGGCTAATTAAATAATTTGACTGCAGTGGAGTTTTGTGTCCCTGAGCTCTAGCTGTAAACATGAGCCAGAGCATTTTCCAGAACACCTCATGGTAAAAAGGAAGCAGGAAGAAGAAAGCAGCCAAGGAGCAGATGCTATTACTCTGGCTACAAGGGAATCCAACACTTGACCAAGGGTCAGTGATTTATACCACAAGAATGTTAATGACTACCAGCATGATGATCCAGCTCTTTGGTGAGGTCTTTCCTATACCTTCAAAGGACACTGAATAGATTTTCTTTGAGAGCTGGGAGCAGCTATGGCTTGGTCCAACACATCTCAATGCACTGGGCTCATCTCCAGAAATAAGGACAGAAGTTTCTGCTCCTGCTTTTTCATCCCTGTTCACAATGCAATCATAAACCCAGCCTCATTTTTACCTATTCCCTGAATGACCACTGTAGACAAACTCAGACGGAATTAGCCTTTGATCCCAAAGGACAGCAGTCCTTTTTAACACTTTTGGTGCCAAGCAATTCCTAAGAGTGCAAGAACCACCTTCATTTCTACACACTCAGGACAGTGCTCTTAAACTACCCATGTTAATCACCGCGCAATACAATTTTCTAGTTGGTAGAAATAACAAAAAATTGAGATCCAAACCAAGAGCTTACCTTAATGCCCCCAATCCTGTGCTCCCCTTTGAACTCCTTGCCATTTTTCAGCCAGTAGATGGAAGGAGTTGGGTTTCCACCCGCCGGACATCGGAAACGAACGGTGTTGGCGGCGGGAACTGCCAGCAGCTTCTTCTCCATCTTATCTGGCCGGGTCCAGAAGGGGACACCTGAGAAAGGAAAAACCAAGCTGAACAGGCCCCTTTCTGCAGCAGAGGATATCAGCTGGTGAGCAGATGCATTTGAGGAGTCTTTGGCATGTGCAGATTGACAGTTAAATTGCTACCTGCTGCCGTTAAGATAAATGACACAGAAATGCTTTCCAGCTAAATGACTCTCATTGACATAGAGAGGGTGTTTGCATTTCAGTTTTGTGATGAAAGTTTCATGACCAGGTTCTTGTCTTGGTAATGCCAGCATAAATCTAAAGTGGCTCCTTTTAAATCAACAAGTAGAGTTATCCCAGATCAGGATGAGAATCTGGCCTCAGTGTGTAAAAAGATACAGATGTACCTTTGGGACATTAGTAGCCAAGAAGCATAAACAGCAGAAAGATGTTAGAACTGTAAAAGAATGTTGATGGGCCAGCAAGGGAGCAGACAAAACGTATGAGCTGAGTGCACTGGAAAATGTTCCTCCTCAGCGAGTACAAATGCAGTGTAGCCTCCTTAAGGGAAGGAAAGAAAAAAAACGCGCCAGTGCCAAACTGGTTTATCGTGTTTATGTTCTTTAAGTACGAGTGATTTTAGTTTTAAAGATTCATGTTACCTTTGAACAGGGATAAATTTTAAAACACCAGCGTTAGCATGAGATACTTTTTATAATCTGCCTCAAGTACAGCTACATTCCTTGGCTGTGTTACAAACATTACATATTAACTCCAAATTAAGGCAGCAGCAGCGGCAAACTCATTATACTGGGAAGAAAGAAAAAGTTTTTTAAAAAAGCCTCCCAAGCTTTCATTTCTGGTTAAGGCAACACTGCAGAGCTGCACATGGTGTGTTTCCCCTGCCACACCAGGGCCACATTCAGCCCCCCAGATCTGTGCTCCACACCAAGGGCAAAGGGAGATGGGGGCCAGCAGTGTCTGGGCTGCAAAATAGCAGGAAGGAGGGCAAGGAGTGTAAATGGCATCTCCTCCAGTTGGGTAAGAAAAACTCACAGACATGGAGCACCTGTTGCAGAGGCACATGTGCTTCTGGCCAAGACAAACTGGCCAAGGCATTGCTCTTTCAAGAACTGCCCTGGAGAACACGACGGCCACCAAAGCTGTTGGGACAGCCTTGCTGCTGGCCTCTCCTGCAGTGGTGACAATGCTCAGAAACACCAGCCAGAGTCACAGCCCATCTCAGTGCTACTCTGAAGCCCCTGTAATCCCATTCTACTTAATGACAACCGTGTACAAAGTCTTCCCTCTTGCTGCATTCCTTTGAGACGCATGGGACCTGCTCCCTTTCTCCAGCACTCCTTATCCCTGAGGCATTTGGCTTCATGATATCCATCCCATTACAACTCCAGTAAGTCAGAGACTGGCCCCACCTTGGTGCAGGTCCCCAGTGTCCCCCATGCAGGCTCCCTGCTGCATTCCAGCTCCAAGGATATTGCAGGAAAGGTCATACAGCTCAGCCAAGGCAATCCATGCACCCATTGGTTTTTAGCACCTGCCAACACTCTCTCCATGTTTCCTCCATCTTGCAAAGCCCATGAGGAACTGGATGCCAGGACCTTCATCCAGGATGCCCCTCCATGTGCTGGAGACAGCCCTGCTGGGCACACCTCATGTACCCTCTGCTTTCCCTCTGCAGTGGCATGGCTGGGCACAGGTGCCTCACTAACACCATCTCAGGGAGGGAAATCCAGTACTGAGGGTTTGCATCTGCCCTCGGCCTGCCTTGCACAACAGCGTGATGCCTATCAGAGTCAGCCCCACGTATCAGAGGGATCTGCGCTCACACATCCCGCGTACGCCTCATTTTTCAAATAACGAAACTGCTTAAGGCCCTTTTCCTGCCAGGATCCAGCAGGAGCATGGCTGGCACAAACAACAGCAAAAGGAGGAATCCCCGCAATTCCCATGGCCCTGGAAAATCCCAGCTACAAATTTTGCTGTGAACGCACAGCACATCCAGGAGGCCTGAAGTACTTCATGATAAAGTGAGCTAAAATGGGACATCATGCAGCCATCCACTGTTCCAGATGGCAGAACTGCACAAAAATGGGGAATATTCCATAAAACATTAAGAGAGTGCAACCACTAAGGGAACAGGTCTTGATGGTAAAAGGATGATGCTGTTATAGTATGAAGGAAGGGCAGAAGCCAAGCAAAGACTGGGCAAGTCCCCAGGCAGCAACAGGGGAGTGAATGCAGAGGACATTGGGGTGGCGTTGGAAAGGCTGAAGAGGAGAGGGCTCCAGAAACCCATGCTGCTCCTTGGTTTCTGAAGCCTGGGCTATTTTCTGGCCAAATACCTCATCTTTTGGCAATGCATCTTGATTTTCTGGGGATGTTACAAGAGGTTAACAGGGCTACAGAGGAGAGCTATGGCAAAGGCCAGGCACGGATGGAAAAGTCCCCTTTCGCCACCGTCACAGAGGGCAGGCAAATAACCTGTCCTGTTGTTTGATTAACATATCTGCCCACAATAAATCCCATTTTATGTTGTTGGTGACAATCATGTAGGCACGGAGGTGTAATTACATCACATGGTCACCTGGTCAGGACTAGGTTCCTCCTTTTGTTTTTTGGGGCTCTTCCCTTTTACACAACATCTGTATGTGCTGCAGGGTGACATTTTATCACATTTTTTCATTTAAAAGATGAGTTTGAATCTCACAGGAAATCCATCAACCCACTGGCTGCAAATGCAGTCACTGAAGCCAAGGGGGATTTTGCTATCAGACATCAGAGAGGAGCAAGATGGAGCCCAGGAAAGTTTCCAGATGGGGATATTCTCCATATGGAGCAAAGGCAGAATTCACTCCTGCCTGCTGCAATTAGACATGACTTCTTCCCTGAGTGCCTTCCCTTGTTTCAGTGCTCTTCTGTAAGATTCAGGGCTTGCCAGGGCTGGGCACCCTTGGATTATTGTGCCAAGACTCAAACAGGGCATTGCTCTCAAGTCAAACTGGAACTGGAAGAAAGCGACTACACATTGAAAACAGTGCCTTTGTTCTCACTTGCAGGAGCAGTGAACAAAACATCCCTGCTTTTGCTTTGCTCTGCTCTCTGAGTCCCTTCATTACCACTTTTTAAGGGCCTGAAAATGTTGCTAACTCTTCTTTTCAAGCAAAGCTCCAGAGAGTTTTGGGAGCGGGAAAAGAGGAAGGATGAAAGACAGGAAATTTTTCTGGACTAGCTCTCTGTAAATTAATTACTAGCAATGGTTTTGCATGTGCAGGTGTGGAAAAAAAAAGGGACGCCCAAACATTATCACCAGCCCTTTCCCATCATCAAACACTAAGCCTGATGGTCCGTTTTGTTCGTCAAAGACACCGGCCACCCATCCAACTGGAATGACCAATTAAAAAAAAACCCGAGAGCAATACTTGGAATAATTAATACAGCCAAGCACTCATTTAGCAATTAGGAGCTGCCACCAAATTCTGTGGCAGACAGAATCAACCCTAATTGTGTAATTTCCCCAGCTGACGCCTCTGAGGACAGAGCCAGATTTAATTGGAGATTATGGGGGCTCTTTGAAGGTGCTGGGGCTGCGCAGCGGGGGCTCCAAACAAACAGATACAAGAGGGGTAGGGAGCACTGGGGCAGAAGCACATTGTGTGAAAAGGGAGTTTTGTTTTTGTTTCGGGGCCAGAGAAAACAGCTGTAGAGAACAGAGGTATCAGAAAGCATCTTTCTGCAAAGGCGGATCATGGCTTGTGACAAGGCTGCAACAAACGAGCTGATCTGAAGCTGCAGAAGTTTCTCCCAATTCTTTTCTGCTGCCCATCCCTAAGGAACGCCCTGTTTCTGGGCTACCCTTCAGAGAGGAAGCTGAGAGTGAGCAGAGCAGGGCACTCCACATGGAATTTAGTATTTCCAACCCTTAAAATTACCAAGATTGGCTTCAAACTCATGATGCTAGTGGAATCAGCTCCATGATGCTATTGGAATCTCCGCTATATGAGGATGAGAAACTCTGTTGAGTGACACAAGCCAGAAAAGTAATTTATCATCACAAGGGGCCAGGACAAAAGGATTTTATTCAGTGACATGCAGTGTGGCAACACTCAGTGAGCCAGTCCAGGACAGACTGCCTCCTGCTAATAATGAAACTAGTTATATAACATTAGTTATACTGACTAGATACCTTTAAGGTCGCTTCCAACCCTAACCATCCCATGAGTCTGTGGTATTTTTCTTTTGCATGAAAGCATTTATTGCCTTTCCTCCTCTAACTACTGACCACAGCTGTATCTGATGCCTGAGCAGGGGCTCATACACCTCATTAGTAGGGCTCATTTTTGTCACAGGAGATAGAGGATTTGGGTCTTTGGGCTGTTCACAGAACATGGCACTGGCTACACCGTGTGCACCTGCCTGGGATGGTTCTGCAGCCCCTGCTCCTGGTGGGATGTGCTGACAGTGGTGGTACCAGGGTTAACAACACAACTCCCCAGACTCAAGAGACCTCTGAGGGTTAAGTGGAGGATCTGACATCAAAGAAAGCAACATAAAGCACACCCATGTCACGAAATGCCACGAGGTTTCACTGCACTGACACATTAACCTAATCAACCATTTTTAAAGCAGAAGATAATCCAACCTTTTATAACGAGACCTTTAAGCAAAGCCAGCCATTACCTTCAGGTCTAAAACCAGAGACGGCCTCAAAGTCAAGAAGACCCAGAAAACAGGCTATAAATACATGTGGTGAAATGTGTGTTTTCCTTTCCAGTGAAGAAAAACGTCTTTCTGTACCATAAGCCAGCTGATGTTTTGTGATACCTGTTGCTAAGAGATCGAGTTCTCTATAAACCACATAAAAAACTGTACAGAACAATCAGCTGTGCTCATCAGAAGCTGCTCTGCAGCAGGAAAAAATCTTGACCAAAGCAGACCTTCCCTATGTCTGTACAATTCTTCAGCAGGTACCAGGAGCGCTGAGCACCTCTGCCAAGGTATTTGTCACCTGGCAGGATTTGGCCCCTAATTAGAAGCTATCAGAAAACCACTAATTGCCACTGATGGGTCTCCTGGCACCGTAACTCACCATTACTGTCCACACACTGCACACACAGCAGTATAAACTTATTGCAGTGGCAGACCTGTTTGAAAGAGTCCTGCATGTGCAATGTTATGGGCAGGAGAGATTTTCCAGTCATGTTGAACTCCTGCCAATGTACATAGCCGATTGGAAGTTCAAATGCAAAGACATTTATTTATTAAAAATACATACACATGGGCAGCTCACTCTGCAGAAGTATCAAGAGCAGAATAAAACCCAACACTAACACCTCTGAAGCCTGTAATGATCCTGATTAATGCTACTGCACTTAAAGAAAGCAGCACTGGGATTGCAAGAGATTCATCGTGAAAGCACTAAGCACTGTCCTGGGACTCTCTTCCTCACAGGAGTGAAAGAAAAAGCCAGTAAAGCCAAAGAGGCTGCTCTCACTTATGGCATCAGTAAATTTGGCCCTTGGCTAGTGTATGTTTTGTACTCTGACCCCTCTCAAGATGCTGGTAAGGACCAGAATCAGAATAGTTAAAAGTACAGCAATCATGGTTTGAAATGGTATAAAAGTGGTGTAACATCAGTGCAGTAAAACAAAAAACCATATATATAGTAGTAAGTGGGCTTGTCTGGATTTACATGCAAGGAGAATTGGTAACTACTCATGTATTCAGATTCTCAGCATCAAATCTTCAGAATACAGTACTGCTGCTGTAGGATTCCACAGCAGCAATACCACTCTGGCAGTTGTTCCTAAATTTTTAGATAAATTTCATTATGGTTCCATCCTAAGGTCACTGATTTTAACACAAAGAGAGAGCTGCTGTATGAACACCCAGATGAGCTGCACGGCTTGGGAGTTACAGCTTCTGCAAAGAAAAGGCCTCTGTATCCCAGAAACATGAATTACCTGTATCTTCTGACTCATCATCATCATCCTCATCATCACCTGACGAAGGGGAATCTGGAAAGAGACAAGAAAGAAGTGAAGCAGAAAGAGGATGGCTCGTGGGGACATGGTGCTGGATGAGGCTGTTGGTGTCACACAAGGGACAGCCAAGTGATGGCTCACCCTTCCCTGCAGCTCCACCAGCCCACCCCTCTGGTGCTGCTGGGCCAGGCACAGCTGGACAGGAGCTTTCTTAGCTGGGAGAGAGGTGCCAAGAGTTTGCCAGTGCTCTGAAAACGTGGTCCAATGTCAAATACTCCTCCCTGTGTGAAATGTTCTCTTCCTCATAAATACAAAAGGAATTTTAAACCGGAAAATTTCTTTTAGCAGGACAAGCTCTCTGACTGCCCTTTTTTTTTTCCTTCCCTCTAGCATTCACTCTGAAGACTTTTTATTTTACTGTGTCTCAAAACGACAGGTCAGCATTTCTAATTCACTTTCCCTGCATTCTTCTAATAACTCAATATCCCCCTGCCACACCTCCCTTCATTAACTCCTTGTTCAAGCACTAAGACCAAAACTTTTGAACTTCTTGCAATCAACCCTCTCTCCCATCAACGATCTGATGGCTATTCCAGTTTCCTTTAGTTATACTTTGCCCACAGAAGCACCTCAAGGCTGTAACTCAATACAGGTAAACAGGTGGGAATTTTCCATCTGTATCTCTCCAAAACATTCTGAACTGTTTCTTTTAATGTGGTCTAACATTTCACCTTCTCCAAGCTGTCACAATGAAGGCTCAGTCCCTCTTCCCCCCTTCAAGTGACTACTGTAAATGTAAATGCCATTATCAAATAGGAGCTTAGTGTTTAATTTAGTTTACACAGTTTAGTTTAGTACAGTTCAACATCTGGAAGATTTAGCATCACTGTTGTTACATAATCTCCAGGAATTTTTCTTTAAAATAAATGCAAAATGCTAACAAGCTAGCAGCCTTTATGCTCTGAGACAGTGGTAAGAGAACTTGGCCTTAAACACTAGAAAACAGGAAACATTATGAATGTTCAACATGTGGCCAGAAATGTAAAGAGCTGCTTTAGATCAAGCCAGGCAGAAGATCCTTGATTGCAAGATGCACTTGAGTTTTCTGTCTTCTGACCAGCACAGTGGAGATAAAAATGGAATAAAAAGGTGGGGAGGGGATAAAAGGAGGAAAAAAGAAGGAACGGTAACAACAAATTCTTCTCTGCAGAATCTGTAAGGGCCTTCCTGGCATTTTCACCATCCACAGAAGCAACACAGGAAACATCTCCCTGCCTTAGACTGCAGGGGCTCATCGTGCTTTGCACCTTCTCCCTGGCAAAGCCTCAAGGACGACTCCAGGCACGTATCTAACTGCAAATCCACAGCTGAGGTCCTGCTGGCAGCAGAACTAGGGAAATGCCATGGGGCTTGCTGAAAGTGAAGTGGATGTTTAGGTGTTGTGGCTGATCCAGCAGGTTTACTCAAGTCCTGGCAAAGGCAGAAACTGAGCCAAATCCCCACCAGCATCGACAGAGAAATCAGCATCTTCTGAGCTCTGCTCTCAGATTTGGTTACCCACATATTAACACATGATTATAGCTTACCTCCGCTTTCCAATAAATCCATCATGACCAGAGGAGTAGAATCAATTTTTAAACTAATTCAGAATCATTTCACAAGGTTGAGGAAAGTCTTTGACTTTGCTCGTTTTTAAGATGAGAAGTGCAGCTTAGATTTTAAGACCAAATATTCCATATTTATAGCTACTGTCCTATTCAAGTTACTAAAACATCACCTCTTCCAAAAGGTGACTAAAAATTATAACCTATTTGTTTATCATTTACTAAAACAGTAATCCTTAGCAGAAGTTGTTGAAGTATTGGCAAGAACTGCTCCAAAGGACTTTAATTATGAATGAAAAGGGACTTAATTTGTTCAGTCACCTGTTTTGTAATGCTTGGCCTTGGGTGTTCTGAAAGCTGTGTTTGCTGGTACCAGCCTGCAGTCCATTATCATCACAGGGGTGCTGCTCAGCCACCAGATCCAAAGGCTGTTCTGTGCATGAAATGGCTGCAGAAATGGAGCTTCTGCCAGCAGGGCTGAGTATCAGCTTGGGCATGCAGCCTCTACACGAGCCTTTCCAAGGGCTCAGGTTTTAAGGGGACAGTGTGGTTCTTTTTGTAAACACAACACTCAAGCCCTTGTCTGTCAAGGGAGGAATTTTAAAGAGATCAAATCAGCCCGGTTCTCAGCCCTTGAATGCCAGCTCCAGCATCTACTTGCTTTGCTTCCAGCATCAAACATCCCCCTGTGCACAGTCAGAGTCATTGCAGCACAGTCAGTCTGTTGCAGACTCAAATCTCATGGCTCTGTGTAGGAAAATCCTCATATGCCCCTAAGACATGGAAGCATTCTCAAAATGGAACTTACAGGTGGATCAGCTATTCCAAACACACCTAGCCTAGTTGTGCTCACTTAAGAATAGAGATCAGAGCAATTCCAGTCTGTTAGTACAGCTTTAAACCAATTTAATGCAGAGAACAACTCCAGCCCCAAACATCAGATATCCACACAAACACCTGACCAGATACCTGAGCTAATTGCTGGCATTACCTTTAAGAATTGGGGACACAAACCACAAATCTCTAATCACAATCTCATCTCTGCAGTGCCACGCTGAGCAATCAATACTAATTATGAAGAAATATCTGAGTATATGAGAGGCGCCACTATTGCCACACAAAGCAGGGCTTCAAAGTTTAAAACAACTGCTGCTGACAGCTAAAAAGGAGGCTCCCACATTACCAGCACTTTGGTGGTAATGACAGTGGGCTAATAGAATCAAAGACTCATAATGTTGTCAGAAAGCAGGTTCAGGTTACTCGCTAGTTCTTAAGCTGTTATTAGCTATTATTAGTGAAGAGGAATAATACAGGGGCTTAAACTTTTTTAAAAGCAGAGGATTATCAGTCCTTCCACTATTAAAAACAATTTCTCACTTTACAAACTTTTGGGGCTGGCAGCTGTTTCATTTGAGCATGTAACCAGCTGCCCTCTCCTGCCTCCCTGCTGCCCCTTGAACTCAAAAGCATTTTCAAGTCACTTAGGAAAAAAAGAGAGAGTAACATTTCTAACAACCTGCAGTTTGCTGGATAGTTCCAATAATCGTACCTAGTTAAAGAAAGCCTTTCAAGGGCCAAATACTTCTTTAACCATTTAATTGATATGACCTTGAAGCATTCACAGCAATCTCCAGTAACGCTCAATAAAAAGCAGATGTTGCTGAAGGCTTGGTGAAACGAGCTTTTATTCTCATGATGGTTTTCTCTCACACAAAATCCTACTGCACAAGAAAGCTCTCTATGGAGTGGATGTTATTCAGAATCACAAACATCTCTGTGTTTGGTTTTCAGACAGAGACTCTTATTTTTTGAGGGAACTCAACTTTTGGAGAAAGGACCTGCTATTCAAGGATTCTTGAAAAAGCTCCAACAGTTTAAGAGCAAATGAAAGTTTTCAAAACCTGAGCACCCCAAGGGGCTAATTCTCCCAAAAATTCAGGCTTTTAACCTGTGATCAGGAGAGTTTGTATCTGCTCACAGTAATGAGTATCCACCTACCAATGCACCAGCCTGAAATCATGAGAATGACCTTTGTGTTGGTGGTTAGCTATCTGAAAACAACAGATTTTTCTGGCACTCTGTGTTTAGTGATCCAGGCTTGGACAGCTTGTAGCTGTTCTGTTCTATCGTCCTCATCACAAAAAATATGGCCAAGCAAATGACAGCATGTGCTTTGCTAAGACAGCACCTGTTTGCAATGTATGAATCCCAATAAGTAACTTTGACGAAGCACATATTTTGGATATACAGAGTTTACAGATAAGCTACCTCTAAAACGAGCTAGTATTTTTTGATAACTATGATGGAGGGCAGAGATTTACCAGCTACAACAGAGAAACAGTCTTCAGGAACTTCCAGCTCTTATATGCAACTTTGCCACTGATTTGTCACATAACACAGAACATCATTTAACCCCCAAAAAACTCAAAAAAGCCACTTCACTCACAAAAAACTTCAAAGCCACTTGTAGCATTACATCTATTTGAGTGTTAAGGGGGATTTGAGGTTTAATCTGACCAGCACCCTTTCTAAGTCTCTCTCAGTATTAACATCAAGGTTCAACATTTGGTACAGACACGTAAGCATTCTTCAATTGGTTTGTTTTGCCAGTCAGGAGTTACCAGGGAGGTACAAACCCTTCAAAGACAAACACCACAAACCACCAGTTGTGCTGAACATGTGAAAGGGCAAAAATTTAAAAAAAAAAAAGAAAAAAAGAAGAGAAAATCACTGCAACAGCTGTATTTCTGCACGTACCTGTAACTCTGACTGTAAAGTTTCCCAGGACCTCGTTGGAATGCCTCGGCTTGCAACTGTACAGCCCTGAGTCATCATATGACACATTGATTATCTTCAACAGTTTTTGTCCAATATGAGTTCTGTTGGTAGGTGCAATTCCAATACCATCTTTAAACCAGAAAACAGACACAGAAGAGCCTTGGGTGTTACAGGAAAGTTCAATGGTATCTCCATTTCCAAACACCAACTCTTCCAGAAAGGCGGTCTCGCTCCTCAAGTATTCTGCAAAGGGAGAAAGAAATAGAGACGAGTAAGTAAGAGCAGAGATAGAAAAGTGTTTAAAAAAGAAACGTATCTTCTATTTGCTCTACTGATGCTTCCATGTGCCCAGACCTTCCCCTTGCCTGCCACAGGCAGGTAGCTGTGCAAAGACAGTCAGGTCTGATCTACAAGGATGGCTTTGACCCTGTAGTAACCAAAACACGTCCACCCCACCAGGTGCATCCCAACAAGCAGCACAGACCTCTAGAAGGGTCACTGCAACATCCAGTGCTGCAGGTGAGGGGGTGATCTGCCAGAAATAAGTGTGTGCTGGCAAGTTCACAGCTCAGTCTCCAGACTTCCTTCTGTTTATTCCTGTGAGTCTGTCCACAAACCCTACAAGACTCAGCAAGGAAAGAAAGGAGCAGAACTAGGGATAACCCACATTTCTTATGGGACTCTGGGTGACCCAAAGGCAATGTCTGTGGGCTGAGGAAAACAGGGGGAAGGCTGGACAGAAGATAAAGGCTGAAATTGCTAAAACAAATGAAACAATCACGAGCTTCCTGCTGAAGCTATTCTGTGTGCAACAAAAGTGATGAACCCAAGATAACTTCATAGATTATGACTTCACTGTGAAACCAGTGCAAGTAGAGCAGCTTCAAATACCTGAGGATGCAGCATTGGCTCCAGGCTGCTCTTTTGCCTTGAGATGAAAGAGCAAGAGCAGGTGATAAGAGAAAAACATATTGCTTTTCTCTTCTTGTCACATGTGTTTTTATTCTTGTATAAATGTAAATATTTAAAATATAAAACTGTTGCAGTCAATAGCCTTGCAGGGTAGAAGGAAAGGATTCTGGGAGCCTGAAAAGGTGGTATTTCATGGGAGGTATTGTCTCGCAGGAGGCAAAGCCCACACTGATCGGGATTACAAAGAACCTTTCCTCATACCATGGCAGTGATTCCGACTCAAATATTTTATGGTTTGGCCAGAATGTTGTGGTGTTCATGCAGTCAAAGGTTTAGGGTGTTGGGTTTTTTCCCTTTTAATAATTTTTTTCCCTGAAAGCATATACTTTTAGTAAACCGAAAAAGAAGACTGAGCTCCGTGCAGAATCTCCTTGCTATCAGACTCATTGCTACATTTGAGTGTTTACCCGTGGTCTCTTCCCAACTGGGATATACCTCTGGGGAAAATATGGTCAAGATATATTCTGGTTTAACTGCTCAAGTTTCTTCTTCCTTCTTCTAGACTATGAGGATTTTTTCACTGGTACCAACCTTGGCTTCAAACTGAAAAGCCCTGTGGACAGCTTTGCACTTGCAAGACTGAGTACTGGCCTAACTTTGATGGAACCTCTTGCTAATCTAATCTACTAGAAAACAAACGCCACACAGCTGTACAACCCCTCCACACAAAACACAGTTCTACCAAAGCTGTTTGCCAGGCGATCAAGCCTTGTGTATTTTGGCTTTTGTATTATAAACCTACTGAACAGGAACAAGCCCAGACTAAGCACAGGCCAAACTGTACTGGTTAGCTGTTTAAAAGGAAATAACTCTTTTTCAAAAACCATAATGAACCTGGGTTAATGACAAAGCAACAAAGAATTTTTATAAAATGTATACAGGGAATGCTGGATAGAAGAGGAAAGTAAGACTCAGCAGATGGACTGGGGGTCTCAAGCTTCTTCTGTGGAACGAAGCAGCACCTCTTGTTTCTGACAACTTGATTTTGGCATCTCTACCCTCAATCTCCCCAGTCAATCTCCAGCAGATGTTGTGAAGCAAAGTTTGGTTCTAGTGACTTCATTCGTACTGCCTGGGAATGATCTCGGGGTAGATGTAGCAGTGATTTAAAAGGAGAACACTACAAATGGTCTTAATCTCACTTTTGTTAACTGTTTTCCAAACTTTTGTTTATATACTTATAGCTTAAAAAATAAACAGGATCCAAACTGGAGATCTCCACAAAATATTTAAATGGGCACTCAAATGCTTTTAAGCACTTTGCCAACCGTGACCTTGGAGAACCAATTTTTACTCTCATTCCTTATATAGCTTTCAAGTACAGAGATAAATCTGAAAGCAGAGACAGTCTCATTTCCACGCTTAAAACAGCAGGAGCTCAAAGCAGGGAACCAAAGCTCACATCTCTCACAGAGTCCAGCATCTCCTTCCTGCCCTCCAGCTGCATGTGTCTGGTGTTTCCAACACCTTTTCAACCAAGACATGAAGGAGACTTCAAGTTGCCTCCTCTGAAGCCAGCTCTCCAGCTATAAAAAAATGGGAAGGGAAAACAGCCAGGACAGCTGAGCCCAGCTGACCCAAGGGATATTCCAGACCACATGACACCACGCTCAGCAATAAAGCTGGGGGAAGAAGGAGGATGGGGGATTGTTTGCGGTGGTGGCATTTGTCTTTCTCAGTCACTCTATGAGGAGCCCAGCTGTCCTGGGGATGGCTGAACACCTGCCTAGGAAAATGGAGAACTAATTCCTTGTTCTGCTTTGCTTCTGTGTACAGCCATTGCTTCTCTTATTACCCTGTCTTTATCACAACCCTTATGGGCGGGGTTTTCTCACTTTTACTCTTCCAGTTCTCTCCTCCATCCTCTGAGATGGGGTGAGCAAGCTGCAGTGTGGGGCTGAGTTCCCAGACAGGATTAAACCATGACACATAAATTACCAGGGAGTTAACCCATGTAGGGGTTACAGGAGCCCACTCTGACACTTGCCAGCAGAGCAGGAATTAACACATTTGCAGCTTTAGCAGGCTCTTCAAGAGAAAGAGGCAATCTGGGTTGTGGGCTCCCAAGGTGTGACTAAAACTCAACAAATTATTAGTTTAGCCAAAGCAGTAATGACTTGAGAACCACTAAGAGATGTACCTGATGGACATCAGCACTTGCAGCATCATCACTGCTGATAGCAAACACACTACAGGGAAAGAGACCATTTTTAAGCTGTTCAGAGGAGCAAAAAGGCAGCAACTGGCTGGAAACACCTTCCACAATGAGGAGCAGTTGGCCCAGCAACGCTGAAATGCTTTCGTATGTATTCACTTATAAGGATAAGATACTTCATCTCTGTAGCTGCTTGGCTCATCCCAGCAATAATTCACTTTCTGTGTGGTTCACAGCTCCAAGTACTTAAAGTGTGTCAGTATTTCCATCAGCTGTCTACTCCTCTAAGACATCAATACTTGTTTCTGGCTGGAAATGTTTTATTTTGGTTTCAATGCATGCAGCTCTCAAGTGTTTTATGATTCAGGCATGAAAAGATGAGGGAGAGGTGGAGGGTGGTGGGCTATTCCTGGGCTGCTTATGGCCCCCAAAATATCCAAGCCAACCTCGAGCCTTCCTGATGCCCTCCTGGGTGTCAGGGACTATTTCCACACGCTGCTGAGGACTGCTGCTGGGCAGCAAAGGCTCAGAGCGAGGGGTGAGGGAGCCCCATGGTCCCATGTCACCTCACAGGGCACTGGGCTGGCTCTGGCTCCAGAAAATTTCTTTCTCTTCAATTTTGATTTTTCCCCTGGAACAACTTCCCACAACCCTGTTTTTTCAAACACCGAAGTGTTCAGGAGTCCCCTGAGGAACTGCTCTGGTGGGGTACATGTACCCCCCCATCACCATCATCCTTTTCCTTCAGGGGGCATCCTGCAGCAGGGGAACATCGTCCACACAGCTCAGACTACACTGGGACTCCCCCCCTCAGAGCACTTGAGGCACACAGTCTTCAGTAGCACCAGCAAGAGATACCTCACCCCACCCTAAACCCCAGCAACCCCGAGAGGCTTTCCAGGATTGCTCCACAGCCCAGTGCTGGAATGGACTAAGGCTCAGTTCTAAGCAAACCATATTTTTCCCTTTTCAAGCTGGACAAGCTGTATTTGGCAGGTTAACAAGCACAGAGACAGCAGCGCTCCACGCATTTCTCTCGTCAGGTTAATTTGACATAGTTTCTTGTTCTATGTATTTTATTGCACCAAATCCACCGTGACGGGATACATTATAGGATCACGGAGTAACAGCCATGCCAGAGCTTTCTCCTGGTCAGTTTGTTATCCCATTCCCAGGGGGATCATGGTCCCAGACAGCAAGCTGGTGAATAATTGCTGGAGGTGTATGAAAACCTCCAGCATCAGAGGGATGAACACAGCCATGGTGGCAAAGAGCATGTACACTGTCTCCAGACTCAGACCAGCACTGTGTCCTGTATATTTAGCCCTGGTTTATTCTAAGTAAGTCTCCTATCTGTGTTAACAGAGTATTATTCACCCAGTGAATAATATTCAGGTGTTTTTCACAGTACCTGTGTGTCTGTTTTTGGGATGGAGTCACTTCCCTACCTGACCCTGGGAGTTCTGCACTGGGAAAAGCAAACTTCCCAGAAGGGAAATAAAACACTTTCCTTGCCAAATGTCATTCATTTAAGACCCATCTAAATCTAAAAAGTAGCCAGGAAAATTGACAAGTAGCCTCAATGTCACCTCCCCATAGGAACCATGCCATGCACAGAACCCATATCCCCATTCCCTCAGCCTCCTCCCAGAGAGGAAGAGAGATCCTGGGGGAATACTGAAAACCTACAAACCAGTCCTGGGCCCTGCAGCACTGGAACCTGCCTTCTCAGGGTCCCTGCAAACCCCCACTGCTCTGCAGGGAGCTGATGGGGTATTTTTATATAAATATATATATAAAAAATGTGTGTGTGTGTGTGTATGTATTTGGCAGTGCTTTATGCAGGGCATGGCTTCCCCTCCTTTTTGCACAGCTGTGATGGTGCCAGATGGCTATGGCCCTGTCACCCCAAAAGGCACCTCACCAGCCTGGCACACCAAATATATCAAATACCTGCATTATATTATATAAAGTATTTTGTGCAGATATTTTCTATTATATTTTATTTATTTAAAAAAAAAAAAAGTATCATACAAAACCTTCTGTTTTTTCTCTTCCCCACCTCCTCTCCCACTGGGAGCTCAAGATCCCTCTTGCACCACAGTTCCAGTGTCAGGCTGCAGCCATCCTGGGAAGAAGGGGCTTGCTCTGGCAATCACAGCAGCACAGGATGCTTTGCTGAAGCAGTATCACCTCCCAAAGTAGTGTTTTGCTAGGTTATCTCCCCTGCTCAGTGGGGCTCACACCCAGAACTATTGCAAAGATAAAATATCTGTGTCTGTAAAAGTCTAAACTGTGATATAAAAATATGTGTTTAGATAATCATATTAAAAAGGGTTTGCCTCCATTATTTCACAGAATCATAGAACCACAGAATGGTTTGTGTAGGAAGGGATCTTAACATTACCTCATTACAACATCCCTGCTATGGGCAAGGACACTTTCCCCTAGACCAGATCACTCAAAAGTAGCACTTCATCTTTCCTGTATTGCAAGTGTTTGCTTGGGAGGAGGCAGTTCTCCTGGAAAAGCTTAAAACAGCTGCTATAATAATAATAATAATAATAATAATAATAATAATAATAATAATGCAAAGTAGACTGTTTATACTGTATTTGCACTGCAGTGGCCTATGCAATTGTTACCAGACATTTCTTTCAAAGACATTAACAAGAAACTGCACTGTGTTAAAACCCCGTGGGGGTTTTCTTAGATCTGTTTTAGGAGAAAAGCAAACCTTTTTCCTAGAGAATTAGCAAAACAATAACCAGGTTTAGTTCTGTCATATGCAGCTTTCTTTATAAACAAGAGATTATGGAAAGGAATTAAAAAAATCTCTTCTGTTTAGCTTGGCTATCCCCGACTTTGGAAGAGCTTCCAAAATGGAAAAAGCAGATGTTGCAAATCTGCCTTATCTAGGGAGCAACTGTTGACTCTGTTGTGCAAATCCTAATTTACATCTGCATGAAAGGTTTCAGAGATTAAATGGCATTCAAGGAGGAATATTAGCTTTTCTCCCTCCCTCCAGCTCTCCTTTGAATGGATTTACTACTGGCAATTAGCTTTCTGTTCCATCGGCCAAGTAGAAAACAGGATTCATCAGGACTCTCCAGTATCCTGCTTTTAATGGACTGTTTTCGTAGGTCACCCAATTCAGGCACAGAGAGTTTAAAGAAATAAATTGTCACAAAGCTAAAACAGTTATAAAACCACGTTGGCCAGGAGGATTTCCCTCTGACACTTGGAAGTCCTGAGGAGGACAAAAAAAAACCAACCAGAGAACAAATCAAAGGGGTCTCCTGGCTACACCTAAAAAGATGGGAATGCAAACCCCTCCAAGAGGCACGAAGCTTTGGTTCCTGCTGAGAGCACAGAACTCATCCCAAGCCTTCAGCTGGGGATTGCTGGCTTAAAAGAACAAGCAGTAATGGGGAGTTTTACTTAAAATCTGGCCAGACTGTACAACCAACCCCTTGGTTCCCCACTGAAAACAGGGAAGCAAACACCCCTCATATCATCTAGTTAGCTCAGAGCTCTGCACTGAACTTTTTGAACTTAGCATGGAACTTTTTTAGAGAAATAAAAGAACTGATATGAAACGTCTCCACTTCATCAATGGTCCCCAAAGACAGGGAGCAGCAGATGGGAGGCAGCATGGGCATGCTGAAGTCCCCAGGCTGGAGAGCTCCTGCTCAAGGATGCCCACACAGATAGCTCCTGCTCCCCCAGGTGCCAAAATCTCTGTGCTTTTCTCGAGGAGGGCAGCAATGAGCTGCAGCAATTCTCAGCAGCCCATGCTCACAGGGGGGGTGACACCAGCCCCAGCCTGGCACGATGAGCACACCCCTGCAGCTGCTGGCCCACAGGTCACACAGACCACCTCACCAACCCACACCGCTCGCTGCTCCAGGCAGTGATGGAACTCACTGGGCTGATCCCTGGGGGAGCACAAGGGACTGCGTTGTCATCCTTTTGGTGTCTTGCCTCTTGCTGCTGAAGAGCAGTGGCCAACTTGGCCTCAGCTTTTGCTCAGCACAGCAGGGGCATCCCAGCTTGATGCTGACAGGCAGATCCCCACCACAAAGCAGCTGATATTTAACATTTCTGCTCTACATGCCTGAGGAAGTCCAAAAAACCCTCATCACTGCAGCAAGCAAGCAACTACCACGAGCCCTTTTAAAGCCAGTGGCAGCAGCTAGGTAAACTGAGGCACGGAATGAGGCTTCCCAGCATCCCAAGAGATTGGGCAGAGCTTGCCCCAGACTCCACTGGAGCAGGACTTGGTCCTGCCAAACTGTGGAGGCCCTGATCAAACCTGTGCTCCTCAGCATCAGTGCACCACAGCATCCCTCCTGCTCCAGGTTACCTGGAGGGGTTCTGTAGGTGACACACCCCAAGCAATCGGCAGAGTTTGCTGCAAGGACACAGCTTACACAAATGACTGCTCCACAAAGCATAGGGAAAGTAGAGCAGCTGTATCTCCGGAAATATTTTTAAACTTTCTTATAATGTTGCTGAATGATTCTTCTGGTTATTTTTTTCCTGGGCTCTTTCTCTATACCCTCATTTCCTTCCTAAAAATCCTTCAAATATTCATTACTGCTGGAGCTTTGACCTCCAGGGTGGGCTTTCAGCTACTTGGTCAGTTCTATCAAAATTTCACCACCTTCTAAGTGCTCTTGCAAATGAATTTCTAAGAAATACATGAGTTCCCCAGGTTCAAAAGTTTGGGTTTACCTCAGAGGAACTTTTTAAGGGATGCAAATGCTCCTGCTCCCTTTCCAATTCCCAAGTCAGTTTTGCCTTGAAAGCTACTTGTGATGCTTCCTGAAGTGGGCTTTAAGATCACATGGCATCAGAAAAAATTTGCCATAAAGCCCCAACCTTTCCCCTTCGGTTCACAGCTATGCAGCTCCCAAATCCCAGGTCCTCTGTATTTCCCTTGCACTTTTAATGTGCACTCCTCTAATCTTCATTTAATGCAGGCAGCTGGCTGCAAATACCCCCAAACAATGACTTTAATCCTAAGTATCCTGAAGCCCCCCTTTCCTTCCCGCACCAAAACTGAAGGAAAAAAATAAAAAGAACAGCCTCAAGACAGCAAGATGGAGAAACCCAAGCTATCCACTGGGCCAAAGGATCAGAAAGACACAATGAGCTAAATTTTGCCGGGTTTGCTAATTAAAAACGGAAGCTACCCCACTTTGGAGCCAAGGCAGGGAGGTGGGGGGAGCTCTCATGCTATTCAAAAAATCGGCTTCCAACTGGGACCATATTCACTCCACATTCATTGTCATTCCAACTACGAGTGTCCTAGTTTCAAAATGAAAACTACTCTCCGGTGTAGCTAGTGAAAACTAACACCAGTTTTGAGGCATTAAACAAAATTTATTGATTGCATTTTCCCACCCACTAAAACTTTAATAAGCATTAAACCTGAAACTCCTGGCCCCGTTTCCTCCCTCAACCCTCTCTCTCCATAAAAAGGGTCAGGCTCCTCTATATGGAGATTAGGACTTAATGTTTGGTATTTGTTTATAAGCCTATCAATTGCCTTTATTTCAGGGGGGAGAAAAGGACATCTTAAAAAAAAAAACCCTCTTGTACAGGGATTAAGAGAGGGCAAAGGTTTAGGGTAGTTTGGGTGGGTTTTTTTCCAACTGATTGTGGGTTTTAGATATATGAAGGATCATGTTCACGTGAATGAAAATAAGAAAATATTCCCCTTTTTGCAAGTTTCCCTTGAGTAACATAAAATGCTATTTTCAAAGATCCCTATTTTTCAATAATAAGATGCAGAACTTCAAGTCTTCTCTGCTGGCTGTTTTCAGCTGTATAAAAGGGAAAAATAATAATAATTTGGGGGCCGCTCTGTCTGCATACTTAGTAAAGAAAACAAAGGTCAAACATTTGAAATGCAAAGGTCGGTGATTAAGCCCAGAAATCCATATCTATGCATCAAAATGAATAGCCAGATTCTGAGAGTGCTTAAACGATTTAAATGCAGAGCCTGACCTGGCTCAGCATCTTTCAAAACCAAGCTTGTTATTTCAGAGTCTCAAGCGAGATTTAGGTGCCAGGTACCCCAGTTGGAGAAATTTAACAGTAATCTCCTTTCTGATCTTCTGAGGAAGTCTGATCCCCTTTAACGTCGCGAATGACAAACTAAGGTTCTGTTATTTAGAAAACACCTCTAACTAAAGCTGCAACAATTTGTCCTTGTGCTAAACTCAAGTCTTATCCTTCAGCATTATTAGAAAGAGTCGTGAGAGATGGCAAAGAAAAGTAACGTCAAAAATAAAGAAGGCTGCTAAAGGGATTAGACAGCTTTGAGTTCACTGCTCTGTTAAATCAACCCTACAATATTTTTTCAGCTTGTTTGACTTGCTGTTTCTGTATACATTTGTGTTTTCACCTTTCTGCATTCAAAACCCACACTTAGCGTTTGTTCCTCGCTTCTCACAGGAAACTTAGTCAGTTCTTTATTTGTATTAAGTCTACGGGGTTATAGAAAACAGACTTGGAAAACAATCCCTAAATTAGCAGGACTTACCAGCTCCCATGCATAGGCACATAGGCGCAGGGCATGGCATACCATCCTCTGAATGCAGAGGTTTATCATTTCCAGCAGCAGCACCAGGGCATCAGGTTCACCAGGAGGGACCTTTTAATGGTCTCCTGTAACCGGATCTGTTACAGAGGGGTTTGGACTCCACTTTGCAAATTAAGAGAGAGTTCAAAGAAGTCATGCGTGTCTTCATTCCCACTGCTTTCAGCAGTTTTAGGGCTTCCAAATAATCATCTGCAACCTGCACTACATTAGGATCCAGAACTTCCCGAAGCAGGGTAGATACCTCTATGCAGAGACATTTTAGCACTGCTGTAAGGAAATGCAGACTCTCTTCAGAGGGCTATTTCCACCTTCCTACAAGAGGACGTGGCTGGTCCTACCTGCATGAACCGGGGACCTTCCACAGCCACTTTGGGATATATTCCACATCCTTCTAACTCTCATTTCCCCAGTTTTCCTTTCCTTTCCCCACCAGAAACACTTGTAAATTCTTCTCTGTGCAAATGAGCCTCTAAGAATCAGATGGATGCTGCTGTGATGCCAAAGATGGCCAATGCAGCGGGCAAGGCAAGGGAGGAAGAAAACAGCCACTTCTCTCTGCCATGAGGAGAAAGAAGATAAAAGAGACAATAGAAGATAGAGATGATAAAAACTGAGCCCAGCAGCCACTAAAGGGCTGGGTTTGTCTGAAAGTCAGGCACCAAAGCTCCTGCCATGCTCCCTTGGGTGGGAGGAACCGCCACCTCCCTTGGGTGGGTTTTGAATGCAGAAAGGTGAAAACACTCCCTTGGGTGGGATGAACCGTGCACTACTCATGAAAACATCAAATTGGACAACCTCCTTTGATGCATAACCCATAAATGGAGCAAGAGCTGCACACAGCACTCTGCCCCCTCCACTCCCTTTCCATGGGTGGGTGGCTAATCCAGGGCCAGCTTTTCTTCCTGCCTGCCCTGAGACATCCTATGTCACCCCTCCAACTGCTGTCTCATGCCCAGAACAGCTGGGCTCAAACACTGGGTTAAGTTATTCCTGCAAAGACTGCACCTCTTGTCTGCACTTCATTTGCTATGCACTGTGAGGAGGGGACAGAGAGAGAAAAAACCTCTACTTCAAACATTTACATGTGTTTTGAAAGCACCTGAGGAGGTTTCAGGCCCTTTTTTGCCAGGACTAACACATTCCACCCACAAGACAATCTTGCTCAGAGCAGGCAGACGACTCCTCACAGAAAGGATTTGCAGTGCATGGGGCCACCAGACCCAGGCTCAGGCAGCAACCCACCACTGAGACCACAGGGGTGGGTACAAACCTGCCCCTTTTTGTCCCTGCACTGAGGGGGACAGGGCAAAGGAGAACCCCTGCTGTCTCCTCTGCTACCTCTATGCTTCCCTCCTCTTCATGAAGACTTCTGCGATGCAGAAGCCCACTGCCTCCTCAAAATCAAGATGCCAGCATGCCTGCATTTAAAAACAAGGCAGAAATCTCATTCCTTCACTAAATAATTCACAGGCTGGAGCCCCAGTACGACTCCATTACCACTTTCCAGGAGTTATTTTCCTTTTTGCCTGGGCAGATCACAAAGCATTTCTATAGTGGGAGTCTCTGTGTTTGGGTTTCCTTCGCCTCCTAGTTCAAATAATGGCAACACTAACTGAACCACTGGGCAAAAGAAAATTGAGTGTGACCCTTTTGTCAAAGCTCTGGTGGTTCCCATTTGCTCCTCCGGCTCTCCTGCCCTAACTGCAACAAGGGCAAGAGGAGGTGCTGTTGTCAAGATGCCCCTCTCTGAGATACCCCAGGCTAAAAGGAAGTATCTGTAACACAGTACTCTGTATTTAAACTCCAGGGTATTTACTGTATTTATATTCTATCCCAGGATGGCAGCTGGAGTGCAGGAGAGTGGCTTTACCCAGGATCTTCAAGGCTAATGCTAGTATCCCCCCATTAGCCACTTGCACCCTTCTTCCCAAGCTGGGTCAACCAGGAGCCTAGAAAGCCTGAAACATATTTTTTATGCTTGATTACAGATTTCAAGTGCCTGACACCAGGCCCCCACTCATTATACTTTGACACTGATGACTTTGGGCTGAGCTGGAACAAACACTCTGCGCTCACTCATCTCTCACTACATCCAGCAGTGTTTAACTCAAAAGAAGGTGGGTGATGGATTTGTAGCAACTTTGGGCAGGGATGCAGAGAGGACACCATCTGCTGTTCCTTACTTTCCTCCCACTCCTCACCCCAGCCCTTCCTTTCTGTAATTAATCAATTCACAAATCAGGAGGCAAAGTTTTCCTGCAGCCTCCTCTTGTGACCACCCCTGCGAGGCAAAGGCTGAGGACACGGCAGGGCAGCTGCAAAGCCCAAATGCTGCCTGTGGAGCTGGGAGCAGCATTCGGGGCACCCAGTGGGAGCACTGGGTTCCCAGCCCTGCAGCTCATCCCACCCAGGGGCCTCCCAGGCCCAACCCACCACATGCTGGAAGAAAGAGGCTTTCGGAATTTTCTTTGGAAAAAAAAAAAAATAACGCTTTCACAGAAAGCTGGGAATTCAAGCATAACACACTGACTGTAAAAATGAAAAGTATTTTTAATTTTTCTCCCCAACTGCATTCAGCTCTTTTCTTACACAGTGAATACTGGAGGTTGGAACAAGGTGATATTTAAGGTCCTGTCCAACACAAACCAATCCACGATCCTATGGTTCTAAATACCAGCTAATTTATGTATACCTCCATTTACCAGATCCCCTCAGTTCTGCATCAATCCCCAGCCTATTAACATAACTATTTAAACTGGACATGTTTTCTCAAAACATTCTTCTTTCATAAACTGCCAAGTGACAGTTGTTTACTGTCAACAAGCCCGGGTACTCCAAGACAGGGAGAAATATGCCCTTGCAAAAGGCAGACATATCGGCTACCAAAGGAAGATTAAAATCTGGTGTTTCTCTCCCTCCTCAGAAATGCTTTATTCGTACAGATACTCATGATAGTGATCAGGAGAGATGATACTATGCCTAATTCCAATCATTCTTTTAATTAAAGAAAGGCTCATTGAGGATTTATCTTCACTTGAACATGCTAATTGTCAGGGCACACTCAGAACTCCTTAACCTTTTCACTGCAATTGGTTTCTCCTCTTCACTTTTAGCTGTGAGACTCCTATCTCCCAAGGCACATCTTGGCTCAACTTACACAGAACCTGCTACTGCCTAGAAACAAAATGCTTTCCTGGGGGAATCTATAGAGAGAAGTTAAAAAAATTTTCAACAAAAATGAAATCACCAGTTCGTTCAGGCCCTACAGCCTCTGCACAAGCTGCTGAAGTATTTTGCTGGGAGGGAATTGCTTGTACTTGAGTCTCGCCCATGAAAGCGGGGTTATTAAAAAAAAACCCAACAAAACACACAATCCTGTGGGAAAAACTTCTTCTTGTGCTCTGTCTGCCCAGGAAATGCCAGGAAAGCTCCTCCACGGGCTCCAGTGTGGTGCAGGGTCCCAGGGCTCAGGTTCACCCACATTCCCCCCAGGGGATTATTAACACTTTCCTGGCACACTGTGCTGCTCGCAGCCCATGGCGCTGGGGCTGATGCTGGCAACACTGCTAGAACAGCAGCAAGGATGGGGCAGGCGGGGACAGCGGCCAGCACAGCAGCTCAGCCCCACGCAGGGCTCACACAGAGGCACGGGGAGCTGAGTGGTGGCTGTCACCGCTGCCTCTGGTGCTTGAGCTCGGGCTGTGATGCTGCTGTGGGCTCCCATTGAAGCTGGAGTTATAGAAAGAAGATGGGAAGTGAAGGTCTGTGTTACAGCTGGGAGGAATAGAGAGGAATGGGAGGTCACTGAAAGCCACTTCCAGCGACCCCCACCCCCAAACTGGGAGCCCTTTTACTCACCAGAGTTTCCTCTGCTTGTTAAAATGTTTGGGTCATTAGAAAACTTCCCAAACAATCCCTGCTTATGCTAAATAGCTGCTCCCACCACGATCTGTGAAGAGCTTCAGTATGCTCTCTTGGAAATCAATGGGGGCTTTTTTTGCCTAGGATTCAAAAGGCACAAGATCAGGACCTCATTATTATTTTTACAGGACTACGAGAAGTAGAGAATGGCAAAACCCCTAAAGAAAGCAATGACCCTCCAAACTGGGAGCCAAATTTGCTGTGAAGGATCTTTACAGGCTCTGTCAAGCATCAAAATAAAATTAAAAATCTAATTCTTGGGATCTTTTCAGTTTTCTGACAGGAAAAGCAGAAGGTTGAGAAAGGCTGGCCTCATCATTTGGATCCAGAGACATCTCCCGTAGCTCCTTTTTACTCCAAAGAAAAGCCTCCACAGAGGTGTATTTTACCTTCCCCGGGGGAGTGAGCAAGAGGGGATGAGCTGTCAGTTCAGGGTGATGCCAGTTACCCTGCAGCGCCCTGTGGAAAAGAAACAGCTCCAGGGCTTCACATGACCTCCTCTGCCACACACCACAATGAAACCCCCAGTAAATCCCCTCTGCAGAGGCACCACCAGCAACACAGGGGACTAGATGGCTCCTGGGACATGGTGCTGCTGCAAGGACCATGCCTGAATCCCATTCTCACTGAGCCAGGTGCCACCTGCCTCTTGTGAGAGGAGCATCAGAGATGCTCTCATCCGCAGCACCCTCCTTGGAGCCCCCTGACAGTGAAGTCCTCCCCTTCCTGCCTCTTACTTGACACCACTACTCCCTCTTGGCATCAGTGAGAACCCACCCACACACCACACCACCACCACAAGGTTTGGCCCCTAAGCAATACCCAGCTATTTTTCTGTC
Source organism: Motacilla alba alba (assembly GCF_015832195.1). Lineage (NCBI taxonomy): Eukaryota > Metazoa > Chordata > Aves > Passeriformes > Motacillidae > Motacilla > Motacilla alba. Next base: position 7,846,948 of record NC_052019.1, on the reverse strand, counting down.
TCCCCTACACCCAATTCGAGCCAGGTCAACTCCAAAATGCTTAAAATCCATTACTTATGGACACTAGTCCAATCCTTATAAGCCAGCATTGGTCTCCAAAGCTTGACTGATTTAACTACATCGGCCGAAATAATTTAGTGAGATTCCTTGTGAACAGCACAAGGTAGCTCAGTGAAATCAAGGCACAACTATAAAACACTTCACTTTCCAGAGCAAAAAGTTTTTCATGAAGATAAACTCACGAACACTTTCATCAGTTGTGAAAAAGCAACAGTTGGGCAGCCACCTCTGGAGGCTTCTGGCATGCCACGGTGCACTATCATTGCCTGTTACTGCCTTTCCCTAAAAGCCTGACACTCAAGGAACTTAACTGATAGCTTGGCTCCTTGGGTGAAAAGGAAATGAGGGCAAAAAATCCAAGGCAGCATGCTGCCATGTGTCAGTGACATTTGCAGGTGGTTCAGTAGGTCAGAGTACACCCCTGGCTGTACTGCTGCAAACAGCAGCGCCGGGGTCCTGGCCCCGGGATGCTCCCAGGGAAGAGCCTTTGGCACACACAGCAGCCTGTGGAGCAGAGCCTGCTCCCAGAGAGCCATCCTGGGCTGCATCCCTTCCTCAGCCGAAAACTTGGAACCCTTCTCACTAGAGTTATTAATTCTTTTAGCCCCTCACAACCTGCAGAAATGGCACAGCCCCAAAATCTCACAGATGCTGAACATGTAAGCACACGGCAATTGTTTTGCATACAGTTCTGCATGATAAAGAGATCTACTTCCAAGTTTCAATATAACCTCTTTATTTAACCAACTCGTTATCTTGCCTCGCTCTCTGGATTTGAGAAAGCAAGAAGAGCACACTAGACCTACTCTCCACCTCTGCAATAAATACCACCCCTTTTTTAAATTAATACATCTGAAACTGAAGCAGTTACTGGAGAAATGTTTTCTTACTTGACTGTGCTGCTATTCTTCAAAAATAGCTTTGCTACACTGAGTAATCTGAGTGTCACTGCACAAAAAAAATAAAATTGGTTTATCTACCTCCTGGCTAGTTCCTATCCACCTGAATGCAAAAGCCCTGATAGCCTATCAGAATAATAGGGCAGGTTTACATCTGATTACCTTTCACATTTTAACTACTAAGTTTGCTGAAGGTTTTACTCAGCCCGTATCTCACAGTTCTTGTTTGCTTTTGATACTGCAGAAACTTCCTGGTCATTCGAGCTAAGGAGCAGATACTTTGGGGGTAAGCACACCAGGAATACAGCATTCACTGCAGGAATAAAAGTCCTTCTTCACACATATAGAGCTTTAAATCACATCTATGGCACTTGGCAACCTGAGCTCTGAGCGTACGATAAAGGAGACACTGGGGGAGTCAGCTCTACCTCAGAGAAAAAGGTTTTTTTTAACAAGACCAGCAGATAAATGGCCAAAAGAAGGGAAACCAGAGGGGAAACCACTAAACTGATAAGCTATGTAGGAAGCCAAGGAAAAAAATTCAGGGTGTAACAAGGTATTTTAAGGTGCTTTTGGCTTTATATGCATCTTCAGACATGGTTTTAGCCCAGCGTTTGCAGAGAGGTGCTTTCAGATTTACTCCTCCTACAGTCTGGGCTGCCTGCTGCCTCATACCACGAGTGGCTGTGCTGAACCAGAGCCCCACTTGCTGAAAAAACACCCAGCGTAAGGCAAGCTTTTAGCAGGCACCATCCTCTCTGGCATACAGTCTGGTACATGTACAATCAAGTTTATCACTAATCGCTGTTAAAAGAGATGAAATGGCAAACACTGAAACAGCTACATCAAACCACTCTATTCAATGGCTTGGAGTCAGCAGGCATCCAGTTTCAAGGCTGGAGTGTTTTTTAAGGGTCAGAAAAAGAGGAAGAAAGAGATATACAAAGTCAGACGAACTCCCAGGACACCTGAAAAGTTACAAGCACGTAGCCCATGAGGGACAACATAGAAATCTATTCAAACAAGGAAACATAAGAAAAATAGCCACATTCATTGTTTATCTGTGTATCAGGTTCAGCCGAGCTGGAAAAAACTGCAGAGGGAATTTCAAGCCTATCTTCAGAATAAATATCTGAATTCGTTATAAGCCTGATGGGTCTACCTTATATATAGTAAAAATTGCCAAAAGCTAAACCATGATGGCAACACAGCCACTTGTCCATGAAACCTAATGGCTCATGCTCAGGCTTCTGCACACTTCAGTGACCAGCCAGAAAAAGCCACCAGCAGGCCATACCCTAACCTTAGCTAAAATTAAGGTGCAGCAAATGTCTTCAGCCACAGCTCTGCATGCTGAGAGATCAGAAACACCTTGATCCAAGGCTTTTATACACTGAAAATTGTGTTAATTGCTCAGAAACCAGGCTGATTCCCTATTCTTTAGGATCCCTAAGTGAATAAGAGATGTACGTATTAAGTATTCAGAAAGGACAGCTTTCTAAGCATTCAGGTGGATAGCAAAGTTCACTGTTATTTCAAAAGGAAAAATTTTGTTTCTCAGCCTTATAAGGTGGCGGGGGGAGAACCCTCCTCCAGCTTTATGAAAAATTTCAGCTTTGTGCAACCAACAGACTGGTCCCACTGTATGGAAATGGTCTGGATACAGTGGGAATGCCGCAATCAAGAATTCTTTGGTGTTCACCTAATTTCAAAACCCATGTTCAGTCAGGCTTCAGGACAGACTGACCTTCCCAAACAGCACTGAGGATTTTTTTTGAAGGGAGTTGTAAAAGTTAACATGCCAGTCAGAGCAGCTTACTTTAATTGCATAATTTAATTAGCAGATCAACACTTTGCTACACAATTTCCAGATCTACTTTCATCACGTTTCCTGCTCAGCAGTTGCTAATAAAGTCTTTATTAAAAGAAAAAAATCCTCAGATTTAATTGGAGTGACCCTTGTCAGTATGTGTAGAAGACATCCTGTTATATAGCTACTGTTGAATATATTGAGTCCATCTCTGAACTGGAACAGAGTTCAGTTTCTCGTTCACTATTTACAAGGTAAGAAATAGATTTTTTTTTTAAAGAAGCAATATTTCATCACCTTTTTTTTTGTCCTCTTATTTTACTGCATACAGCAAAACAGGCTAGTCTCAATATTAAAGACTTAACTAGCTTTTTAGCTGCTACTGTTCATGAGAACAAATAAATCAACTTTTAATCTCAAAACTACCATTCACAGCTGCCCACTGAATCTAAAACATTTCTGATGAGGGCACAAAGTAAGCAGGACTATCAATATATGAGAGACTCTTTGCAGAAGGTTGAATGCATAAACCCCAAGGCCAGCTCCAGGAACAGCCAGTGCCATTTGGCACTTGCTTCAATACCCCTATAATTTCAGGATGAACTTTGAAACACTCAGATACACAAAGCAAAGTGACACAGATCGGCGTACCCTACACCTTGGAGCCCTTGCTGAGCTCATGCTACAAGAGCCCAGTTGCCATCAGCTGCATGAAGCCGGGACATCACCACTTCTTTCCACACTAAAAAGTCACAGGAATTGCTACATGCCCTCCCATTAAACTTCAACAAAATCCCCAAATGGTCCTTGTTCTGCCCTTCTGGAAAAAAAAAACACCTGCCTTGTGCAGTATAAACTCTGGGTGACAATCCCACTCCTTGCACAAGGAAACTTCGGTTCCTGCTCCTGACAGACTGGGAGAGCTTTCCCCTCCCCTTCCCGCACAAACCTGATCAAACATTAGCAGCTCTCTATACAACTCTTTCAATGCACTCAGCCTCAGCAGCTAACTAGTGCAACACAAATCCTAAAGAGCCCAGAAATTGCCTTTTTCCACATATACCGTGTGCAGAAACACACACAAGCCAGTTACAGGAGACGGGATGGTTATCAGAATGTCTTAAAAGTTAAACGCTGCTGTTTCAGTTGGGCTGCTCTCTAAGAAAACAGCCAGCATTACTTGACATTCACAAATCGTACGAAGTAATATCTTTATCTGAATACTAATGCAAATTGGACGGGCTTTTTTATATTGATGTCTATTCTGTGGCTGCTGAATAGAGTGACCGCATGCTCAAGGCTGCAAAGGAGTTCACTGACCTCCCTAATCATCTCTGTCATAGCCCCTGAATGACATACACATTCAATCCTGCCTCGCCTCTCTTACTTTCATTCATAAAAAAAAAAAAAAAAAAGGAGGGAGGGGGGGAAATTTGACATTGTTCTTCCTACAGCAGCCTCGAGAACGGGAGAGAAGAGAAACTCAGCCCAGATGAGGCCCCTGGTGTTTTTAGTTTAGCTTCTATTCAGCAACAGCCCCGCCATCTGCCTCCTTCCTGCCAACAGCCGAACACCTCCCTGCGGAGATGTTAAAACCTGCACCCCCTCCACCTCCGCTAATAGCCAGTATTCATATTAGCAAACATACACATACCTCGAGAATGCCTCCCTTCAATGTGTGTTTTATGTAGCTGAGTATAGGCACAAAGCAGTAGCTGTTATAGCCTTCACAGCCCCGTGTGGAGAATTAGATCACTGGGGAAAAATCCTTCCAAGCCCCTTTATGGAAAATAAGGCCTTAGACTGTAAATGCAAAGCCCAGCGAACAACAACCTTCAGTAATGAGCCAATACCCCATGGCCCATTTGACTAGGAGAAAGAATTTGCTTTTTACCATTCAATTCAAAAAGACTGAAAAAGTAAAATGTGTTTTTACTTGGCTCTGAAGGTTTATGTTCTTTACAGTTTCTTTTGCACAACCTTTTCCCCTCCAGGTTGGACAGGCAGCGGGTGCCCTCTCGGTGGCAGAGCCGCTGGCTTTGGCAGAGCTGGGGAAGCAGCACTGGCTTCTCGCTTCCCCACGCACGTGGAAGATGTGGGATGGCCACTGGCCCTGAAAAGCTCTCTCTCCCCTCATAGTCCCTGTCCACAGGAGTTTTCAACAGCTCACAGCGATGGGGCAGCTCTTGAAGACATTGCTAGGGGTCGGGGTTGACGGGAACCCTCCTGGTTCAGGGAGGAATCCCATTCCAGGGAGCAGAGCGGGAGCTGACAGTGCCACCTTTGCTCCGGAAAAAGCTGACCGAGAGGTGAGAGAGCCTGTCCCGAGGACTTCCAGGGGAGGCCCTGGAAATCCCAACCCAACTTCACAGACATCACTGGAAGGATGTTTCCCTCCGTGTGATGTTTCCTTCCGAGTATGCCACTTGCTACGATTCCAACAGCGTCCCAAAGCTTTAACTTGCAAAAGTATTTTAGAGCACGGGAGGGGTTTGGCACACTTCAACACATCATCGACCCCAGCTATGGGCTGAAGGCGAGGGTGGAAACCCAGGGACCACTGAGGCGGCCCCCGGCTGCTCCTCACCCCTATGGGATCGACTGTGCCTGAAGTGACAGCACCAACGCGCACTTCAGGCTAAGCCAGGGAGAGCTGGGGACACTCCGCTCCTGTCACTCGCAGCCCTGTGGCCAGCACGGGCTGCTCGCCGCCTTCCGCACACCGACCTCATCGGCTCTGACCAAGTCCCCGCGATGCTGCCCCATAAATCAATTCTTTTGGCTGTGAAAAATGAGCCAAACGAGTTACACTAAGAATCTGGTGTTTTATTAGGACTTTCTTGAAAACAAACCCAACCCCCTGTGTGATTTATAGCTTAAACCAAAAGGGGTATGAAAGTAATGCCCCCCACCCCCCAGCCTCCACCAAGTCCATTTATTCCCCTGTCACTTTTTTGGCAAACAGGCTTCAAACCCTTTCCTGAACAATGGAAACTTTCTGCCGGGTACATGCAAACCGGAGGACAGGGGGCTGCGAGGGGGCTCCCTTCCATTAAAGAGCTTTGAAAAATAAACAGGGACTCAGGTAGCAGCTGAGGCGGATCAGAGAGACACGATGTTTCAAACCCGCCGTATATTACTTGGAAAGAAGAAGGAAAAAAGCAAAACCCAGCTTTTGCCCGACGTGTTAACTTTTTTCACTTGCAACTGCAGCGCTGCCACTCCAGGGGAGATCGTCACCGGCTCCCCCGAAACGCAGTTCCCTTCTCAGCACAGCGGCTCATTCAGCTGCAACCCAGCTTATGCCTACCGGAGCTGTGGCAACACCCCTTCTGCTCCCAAAATGAGGATATAAATGACCTTTCCTTACTTTTCCCACCCGAACACACGCAGTCGGAGCATTTCCGATGAGTGCCGAAGATGCGCCGCTACACACGCACGCAAAGCATCTTCCCAGCTGCTGCCCACGGGGTGCCCCACGCACTGCCTTGCTGGGAGAGGGCTCCTGCCAGACAAGGATCCTCTTAAAAGCACTTCGTCCCTCCTGGGCGCCTCTCAGACTACCCCGAGCCACGGCGAGGTGGAACCGCCCCGGCCCCGCGTTCGTAACTCCCGCTCCATCCATCCGCCCCACTCCGCTCGCTCAGGGACGGGCACTCGTAGCGCCGAAGCCGGCCGGGCCGGAGCCGTCCCCGCAGAGCACGTGTGTGTGCGCGGCCGCGCAGCCCTTACCTGCCGGCTGCCCGCCGCTCCTCGCCGCCGCCGCCTTGCCGCCGCCTTGCCGCCTTGCCGCCGGCATCCCGCCGACGGCCGCCGCCAGGCACAGGCACCAGACGGAGCCCCAGGCCGCCCGCATGCCTCCGGAGCGGCGCCGGGGCAGCGCGGCCGCCGCCGCACCGCCCGCCTCAGACATCCCCCGGCCGCCGCATGCTGCCGCCGCTCACCGCTCCGCTCCGCCGCCGCGCTGCCGGGAGAGGGAGAGAGGCGCTCAGCGCGGGGAGGAGGACGAGAAAACCCCCCGCCCCTAGTGCCCACACGGAGGAGGAACAGGAAAAATAATAGTAAGAAGGCGGAAAAAAAAGTGGTGGGAGCAGTAAAAAAGTGCAGGGGGCCGGGCGAAGCCGTGCGCCGAGCGGCGGCGGCGCGCCTACCTGCGCAAGCCCCGCGGCCGGCCGCGCACCGCGCATCGAGCGAGGGAGCGAGCCCCGCAGGAGCCGCCGCTGCCGCCCGCCCGCCGCCGCGGCGCTCCTGCGTCTGCTCGGCGCGCAGCGGGCGCGGAGCGGGGCGGCCGCGATGTCCCCGCCCGCCGGGCCGGACCGCCCGCCCCGCCCCGCCCCGCCCCGCCGCCGCCGCCGCCGCGGGGGGCCGCGCCCGCCCCGCGCCGCTCCGCGCCCGGCCCCGGGGCTGCGCGGGGGGGCGGCCGGTGCCGCGCGGGGCTGCGCCCGCCAAGCCCTCGGGGTGGAGCGGCACCCGCTTCCCACAGACGTGAGATTAAAGTTGGCGCGGTGGCCCCATGGTGGATGCAGCGGCGGTCACCCGCGCGTCCCTGCTCGCGGCCCTGGAACAGCGCGGTTTCTGCAGAGAGGCGGCGGGAAAGGGGGATCCGTGGGTTGGGGACAGCTCTGTGCGTGCAGCAGTTCGGTCAGCCTGGGGCTTGCCCATGTACCCATTCCCCCTGCATGGCTGCCACTCTGTACCCCGAAGTGAAGCCACCCGCTTCGAGCGCCCTGGCTTCACTCCCCCGCACCCATAATCGCTGTGGTACGTGTATGGCAATAATGACAGATTCCACGCCGCGCTGCGTGTTCTCCTCTGCCAGCTGGAGTAGCTGTTTTAATAAAGTCTGACTAAATGGATCTAGTCACATTTACGGTTACGATTGCAATGATCTAGTCACTACCAGAGTTATGGTTCGGGGTATTGTGGCCATCTCAGAGACCCCCGACACGGCCGAGTTGCTGAAGTGACATGCATCAGTTACTGCTGACAGCGAGCTGAGCTGCCTCATACAGAGAAGTCACAGCTCTGCTTTAATCCCACTTGACACAGCCGCTCATTCGCTGAAAATAGACGCAGATATTATCAGAGCTGAAAATGCCCTGCAGAAGGGGCCCAAAAATCCCAACCTGCATGAGAGTCACGGGGAGTTTTTCTGGGTCGGAGGAAAGGCGGGCAGTGCGGAGGTTTGGCTCGCAGCGAGGGCAAACTGCGGGGATCGCTCCTGGCCGCCGTGGAGGGCTCGGCGTTCGCAGTTGTCGCTGCAGCCGGGATCTCTCTTGACACCTTTATCAGGCACAGAGACTCTGACATCTCAATACTGTGGCATTGTGTGGGGAAGCATTGAAACGGGGCTGCGGCGAGGAAATCCTACATGTCAGCGGAGACCCTCGCCGGTGACACCGTCGGTTTTAAATGGAAACAATGGGGAGAAAAGCAGACATATAAATAAAATGTGCTTATTTCACTGTCACAGAGAAGGTTTGGCAGCACATCAAGCTGTACGATGTTTGCTCTCATAACTGCTGTGCTGGAGGTGCCAGAAAATCACTAAAATTAAAACAACAGCATCATAATTATAACACGGCACAAGGAGTTGTTGGCGTCATTACTTTGAAGACAGAATTGCAAAAGCAGAGCCAAATTCTGCTCTCAAGTAAAGCCATCAGGGTAAGATTGTTGTAACGTTATTCTTCCTGTTGCTACTAAGTGTTAGTATTTTTACTATTACTACCCCGATTTTCCAAGAGGAGAGCAGCAAAGGAGGATCAGGAGCTTTCCTAAGTTAGCCTAAAAAATAAAAACGTCCGTGAGAATTCAGTGTGGTTTTTCACACTGTGGCTGAGTTTTGAATGTGTCTCAGTGATTGTTCCTTTCTGTCAGGTGAGGGTAAACATGCTCATGCTGCTGCTGGAGTAACAGGATGGAAATGGCAGATCTGAACCCAGAGAGTTTTAAGGTTGCTGGGAGATGTAAAGGTCTGCACCATGGATCAAGTTAGCTCAGCCCTTTAACGGTTTTGAACTGGTTTTCATTTGGAAAAAAACCAAGAGCTTATAACATTTGGAAGCCCTTTACAACAGGAAATCAAATGGGTATTGAGATAGTCCTGTACGAAGGACTTTAAGGTTTGCAGTTTTCCCTACAGCAGGATATTTTTAGATTTCCCATTTATTGACCATGCAGAACACTCATGTGGTGTTGGGGAGCACAGTCACGATTAAGTACAGATTTTTTGATGCTGCTTTGTCACAGTGGTGGCCACTGTAAGAGAGCCCAGGATGTAGTGCTGTGCAGCAAAACCTGCAGCTCTGGACTGTGTCTCAGCCACTTTCTTACTATTAAAAAAAAAAAAAAATCCATGTACATAGGCTAGTAAAACCTGCACAACACAGTTGCATTTATTTCAGCACTGTTATGCCATAAGCCATATATTAGCCCCAAAGTTTTTCTTCCCCCTCAGGCTGGGAGCATGCACTCTCCTCCATGTAGGGATACTTTCTCTGCCAACATGTTTGTTCTCCTTTTACCCTTTATAAAAATTCCCTTCCCAGAACTTTATATTTGTTTATCCTCTTAATATCCAAAGCTGTCTGTGATGAAAATCAACCCCCTTTCAGCAGTTCAGAGATGGTGAGTCGTTGCCCTTTTTTGAGTGAGTGGCTCCAAGCCTGTCATTGTCACACACCTCCATCTGCCCAGACCCCACTGGGGGCTCAGCCACTGAGACTGGCTGCCCTCGGACAGTTTTTGGAGAACCTTGCAGGCCCTGGGGGCATTTGCATGTCTAAACCCCCTCCCTCCCTGCATGCCTCTCCAAAGCCCTACATTAGAGGGAGGCTGCTAATCTCCCTCTATGAAAGTGCAACTTAGTTTGATGGTCTCAAACTAAGTTACATGAAGGATGCTGTCAAAAAATCTGGACCCAAATGGGCTCCAGGTGTGAATGCTTTAAGCAGTCCCTTCTGCCTCTCTGTCCAGGAGATGAGGACGGGACAGGCTGTCAGAGGCTTGTCCCAAAGCCCTTGGAACTGAGCCTCTGGAGAGGCATGAAGGGAGAGAGGCTTTATTCATGCCAATGTCAGCCTTTGTGACATAGCTGTCAGAGAGCCTGCGAGCACTTCCCTTTCCCTGCAGTCCCCCTCGTGCCCTGTGCAAAGCTCTCCCTGCACATCTGAGCTGTCAGATGTAGCATGGCAGCCGGAAGGCTCAGGCACCAGTGCTGGCCTCAGCAAAGATCTTGCAAAAATTATATTGGGGACTGGTGCCCCCGCACATCTGATACTCACAGGAGCTGCTTCCTCAGCCAGCAGATAGCAAATTCCTGAATCAATACTGAATTGGAGCAGAACACTGAAGTAGGTGAAACTTTAATTCAAATTAATATGCTGGCATATTAATTCAAATAATATGCTGGCAAGTTTGATCAGAGTCTCGGTCACATAAGCTGCTGAATCATATCAGGTTAGGTACACACAATAAATATTCCCAAATATTTCTTATCAAAACTGGGTCTTGTTAGCTGACTTGTGAGCCAGACTGTGTTGTGGCCTCACAATGCTGTAACAGGCTGTTCCTTCAGCCCAGCCGAATGCTACGAGCTCAACAAAATGGAATTGAAATATTGGTTCAGGGGTCAGTATCAGTGTGCATGAGTAGAATCCCATTCTGTTCACCCTTAGCCTTCAAGGGTTAAATAGCATCAGTGGATGCCAGCACTGGGGTACATTTTCCAGAGCTCATGTCACTACCCATTTATATCAATAAGGTGCATTGGAACGGCTAAACCGCTTTTTATTAGCTAGCCAGCCCTTAGAACTGCAGTTCCAGCCTGGTTTATTGAATTTCAAGCTCAAAAGTCATTGTTGCTAAGATTAAGGATCCAAATGATTGTCAGGGTAAACACAGCGAGCAGTCAAGCACCTTGTGAAGGATCTCTCTGTGCCTGCACCCTCTGAGCTGGTTGCAACAAAATCTTATCCTGCTGGATTTGTTTCCCACTGAGCAGCATGGAACAGACAAGGAATAGAGGGCTCTGCAAGGAGTGAGTTGTTTTATGTGAGGTGAAATAAGAAGGAACAAGTGAACTGGAGAGGCACGCTGGATCTCTTCTGCAAGAGCTGCATATGGGGAGGTGCTGGCAGAGGTAAAATAATTTGTCAGCCTGGAAAGCAAAGCAGGCAATTGGAGAAACTAGGGAGAAAAAAAACCCCAACCAACCTAACAAACAAAAAAACTGTAGCAAGCCTATGGAGGGTGTGAGAAGCAAGGATTTAAAATCAGTCCTTGAAATAATGCTGACTCAGCACAGCAGTGTGTGTGTGCAGCCAGAGCACTGCACCAGGGTCACAAGTGGCTCTCAGAGGTGTCACTGACCACCTGCACAGGCTGGGTGTTGCCTGTCCTTGGAGTAAACCAAGGCAGCGTGCTGGAGCCTGGAGGGAACGAGACAGAGATCACTGCCAGACCTCTTCATGCCATGGCCACATAGGATATTCAGGCAAACCAGCAGGGTTGCACTTGTGGGTGTGGTAGGGCACCTCACTTTGAGGGGCATTTGAAACACAGCCACAGCCTGTTTAATCCCTTACCAGCCTGTGCAGGCTGGTGCCTGCAAGGAGAAATCACACACTGTCAAGATGAGCTTCTGCAAGTCCAACAGCTGCCCTTGAAGTCTTCTCTCCTGGATGTGGCCAGAGATCAACAAAGGGCACCAGCTATCTGCTGCTGCCCATCCATCCTGACTGCTCACCTGCATCAGGGGTTACAGAAACTTCCCTTTTCTGCCACCCTTCAGAGCTCACACACATTGGACTCTTCCCCAGGTTCTGGCCCCACTGTACTGCCTGGTGGCTCTCCTTTCTCCATGGGTTTTCCCCTGTTCTGCCCAACTTTCCAAGGGAAAGGGATGAGTAGTGAGTGGCCTGGGAGCTTTCAGAACAAGCAGCTACATCCTAAAATAAATACAAGTTCAAGTCTTCCATCTGTAAGGGACAGCAGAATTGTGGTCAATATTAGTCATTATTGCTATGACTTTAAGGCAAGCTCTTTCTCAGTGGAAGATTGACTTATTTGGGAGGAAGCTCCAATATGGGGACAATTCAGTCATGCTCAATTCTGCTTTAATACAGACTGTATGCTCCCTCAAGCCAGTGCTGACACGGTCTGACATCAGCCCAGACACATCTAGAGCCTGATTTGTATGGCTGTCTTCTTGCAATTCCCATGGTAGTTTTATTTTTCCAAAGGGCATGGTGCAAGCTCTGCTCTGGGTGTATTCTACTGCAGAGATAGGGTGGGTGGATCAGACATGTATCAGCATATTAAATATACAGGATGAATTACAGAATTGGGTGACTCCACAGCTTTTACTGGCCTTTGAAATAAGAAGCAAACAGAAATATGTATTCCAGATTCAGTATGCATGTCCAGCAGCTCTGCAGAGGAAAAGCAATTGAGGATCTTTAAAAACAGAGATAATCCTGCAGGGAATAGTTAAGTGTTATTATCCCTGTGGTACACTCAGTCATTCCAAAGCCCAGGAAGGCGAAATGCCTTCCCAAATATCAACTCCTGGTCTGCAGCCTGGCTTGTGGGACCATGTCCAACTCTGTCACAATAAAGTGATAACTGCTTCAGGGATTTAGTGCTTTTGCAGGAATGTGATTCCCCTCATGCAGCGTGCTGGATGTCCAGATCAAACACAATGAAGAATGCAACCTGTGGTCAGGGAGGTTTGGCCTCCATCAGCCTCAAAAGGCCTCTGTGTAGTAATTGTGGCATAAATAATTTCATTTACCATTAAGGGAAAAACATTTGTGGTGTGGAAAGCAGCAGTTGCATAAGAAATTGGATAGGAGGCAGGTAAGCATTGACTTCAAGACATTTCACTGAGCCAATGCCTTTAATCAACAAGGGAAATGTTTGAATGTTAATAGAACTAACAATGAAACCAGAGTCGTGTTTTGACAAGTACTTCCAAACATTCCAGGAACACTGTGATGCTCTAGCAGCCTCTCTCCTAGGGAGGGAATTGATTGCTTGAGTTGTAGTGCAGTTTGCAATGTTCAAACAGCCTTTCCAGAGGAGCTGGGATGCTGCCATGGGCAGGTGGTGGTCCTGGTGGTACTGGGAGAGATGGGCAAATTAATGTTTTTAATAAATGAGAGCGCTTTCTTCCTATACTGGACAAATTTCCTCTTCTTAGAAGAGAAGTGAACTCAATGCTGGGAGCTTTTCTTGTGATAAAAATTCTCTTCCTTATTATCCTTTTATATGAAAAAATTGCTCTTGATACAATTTTTCCAGAACATGGGGATGGCTCTGTCCTCTACTGCACTTTGCCCCAATTATTTTGCCTATACTTTGAACACATCTGTTCTGAAAGGAAGTCCTGACTAATTTAAAAAGTGACCAGAAAATTGCTGGGGACAAGTGTACCAGGCCTGCAAGGCCTGCATGGATTTCCCTTGCTTTTCACAGCTAACTTTGCTTTAGGTCAGCGGATCAGATGAATCATTAATAAGCATTTGGAAACCCTGGGTGCCAGGTACCACTGATCTTGAGCACCTTGTAAAAGATTCACCGCCAGGTCAAAGGTTTTTATTTATGGAGGAGACCCAAGGCTTACCCCCAGATTTGCCATTAACTGTGACTCTAGGAACTCCCCACCTTCTCTGAGCGTCTCCTCTCTCTGTGACACTGTGTTGCCCATGCAGGCTGAAAATCTCCCTTGATTTCAAGTGAAGTTAGCAAACACCTGCATTAGGAACGTGAGGGATCTCAGCTGTGGTTGATAGGAGCAATATGCCTCCAAAACCTGACTTTCTGAACTTACATTTCTTCTAATGGTGCTTGTCTCTCTCTGCTGATAGTGGAGGGATCTGGGACGCTCAGCTGATGAGGGGGGGTTGTTGTTCACCCCTTTTTATCAGCTTCCAGTGCTGCTTTCTGATGATGGAGGGGCTTGAGGGCTTCCCTGTGGTGTAGAGAGAGACAGGACTCCACTGACTCCATGGACACTGGCTGGAAGTGCCACAGGTGGGTTCAAGGCAGGAGTCCCGTGGTCCCTTAAGGCTTCACTTCTCCAAGCTAGAGCCTTGCTGGAGGTCAGGATAGGTGGCCTTCATTTCATACAGCACCATTTCTCATTTGTGCATCATCATTAAATCCAAAGATCACCATTTCATTGCAAACCCCACTCTAATATGTTTTCAATACTAGAGAAAGATAAATAGGTCCTTCTGAAAGCATTTTTACAGCATAACTCCAGTCCTCCTTAAAAAAAAAAAACAAAACAAAAAAACAAAAAAACCAAACAGCCAGAGTAGCCAGTGTTTTTCAGTCAGTGGTTTTCAATCTTTTTCATTTGCAGATTTTCACATTTATTACCAGCAGAGTTTCAGCCCCTCAAATAGTTAAATTGAAGCCTACTGACAATATACTTATTCTTCTTGTGAATTTTTGTAGACCATTCAGAAGTCAGTGCACCCCAAAGACCTACAAACTGCAGTGAAACTGATTGAAAACTGCTATCTATTTATTCTTCTGTAACTAAATAGGATGGGCAATAGATATTGCCATATATTTATGTGAACTGTCTGCTTCAGTCTCTATAGTGCCTGGAGTCTGTGGGCTTTCTAGGTAGGTGGGACAGACATTTTCTCCAAGGCTGAAGGCAAATATTATTTGGATATTTTCAATTATTTAGTGATGTCCCTATGTGGAGTGTAACAACAGCTGTAACTGGGAACTATTATTGATGGACAAAATCAAGTTACTCCTCTTGATCACCAGTTTCTGAACATGTTGCAATGAAGGAAGGAAAGACTGTAAATGAATCAGAATAATAGCAGGAATTGCCAAAAGGCTTAATGCAGTTTACCCAGAAATTATTTCTTAATTGCTTATGGTGGGCTCATGGGAGACAGCAGCAAACAGTGCAGATCCTTGGAATTTCTGTAGCCTAGTGCTGGAGAAAAATCCTCATTTTCTGTAAGGAAAAAAGCACAAAGCTGGGCACTTTGGAAGCAATGACAAAGAGGTGGCCGCAGTATCCACTCCAGCTCACACAAGCCATTTGATTGTGACAGCAAATTTGTGTCCTTTCCCAAATTTCAGGCGTATTATTAATCATTTGCCATGGTAAGACAAAAGCGTTGTATATTGCCAGGAATATATTTGCTCCTCTTTCAATTGAGAACACAAGTAGGAACTTGGTTTAAAAGGGCATATTTTCTCTGTGGCTGTTGATGCCTCAAACCATAGAAATATAAAAATATTTGTAATAGTTTGTATCTCACTACAGAGTGGAAGGGGGATAATCATTGTCAGGCTGATTTCTCTGCAGACAGCTGTGCAGCTCATAACAAGGGATATCTGCACATGTAAAAAGGATACCAAAATCAAATTATCTGAACTTTGAAAATATATTCCTCTCTGCAGCTGACAATCCTAAAGTTAACCTGGGAGCCAGAGAGAACTCTGTCTGCAAAGAAAATTAAAACCACTATTTGCTTCCAGCCATATGACTGGCTCATGAGGTAATAAGAAAGACAAGGACACTAGAGTAAAGTTATCATTTTTTCTTGAAGGCTGTGTGAAAAACTTTCAGTCACTTCTTTGCCAAAATAGTTTTGTAAATACTGGAGACGCTTGATTTTATCCACCCTGAACTCATCAAAATGTTGAAGCATGTTCTCACAGGTAGCCACAGTTAATCTGTGTAATCTTGAAATGGCTTCCAGCTTTTAGAAGTTTACATTAAGTAAAGATTATCCAATTATAGTTTTCCTTAAAGATAATAAAGATAAGGTTGATGGAGAGACATGCTAGAGGACTGAAGTATGCTGCTTTTATTCCCTACATTTTTTTGCAGTATGCTGTGAGATGATTCAAAACTAAAGCACTGATTTTGACTATGCAGGAGTGTATGACATAACACAGTAATGAAACATAAACACAACACAAGATTACTATCATGGTCATCACTGCTGGTATCTCAAACACATTATGGCACAATGAATATCATCCAGAGTTATACATTAGCTTTCAAAATGCCTCACTTCATGTTTTTGTTTCAGCCAATAAATTACTTGAGGCCTGACTCAGCCACTTGAAAAATAAATGTTGACTTTTCAGGAAATTGCAAGCATTACTGGAAGGTCTGAAGTCTGATAAACAGCTGATTATGGATCGTTTTGTAGGAGAAATATTGTGTTCAGAGAAATTAAAAGAGCATTCGGGAGTTTGGTGGCAGGAAATAGACTCATATGCTAACTTTGAGTTCTCTTGAAATATACTGTATATGAGTATATTTCAATTATATGAGTATATTAGTCTTGAAATATACTGTATGAAATATACTGTGTTGGTTCTACCTCACTTCTGCTTTCAAAAACAATCTTTTCATAAGCAGGTTTGGACAGATTTGAGATACCAGGTGAATGTTGGCCCTGAGAAGGCCAAACATGAAGTTAATATCCATCAAGTTAGTATCCATTTCAATTGTATCAGTAAGGTATTTCTTGGAATGATTTGAAAAATAAATATTAGTGTAATGTGTCAAACTGGTAATAAAAACAATTTAAAACAAGGTATTGTGGCTTATCAGAATTAACCTCCCAGCTGAAAGCCAAAGGAAAACCTACCTGCAAGTGGAAACACAGGTTATACCTCAGGGAAAAGGTGTTTCTCCTGAGGATGCTTGCTCCCAGAGGGCCAGGAAGGCCAATGGCATCCTGGCTTGTGTCAACAAGAGTGTGCCCAGCAGGACCAGGACAGGGATTGTCCCTGTTGCTGGGCACTGGTGAGGTCACACCTTGAGTCTTGTGTCCAGCTCTGGGCCCCTTACAACAGGAGGGGTGAATTGAGCACAACATTGAGGTGCTGAATGTGTCCAGAGGAGGACAATAGAGCTGGGGAAGGGTCTGGAGCACAGATTTTATGAGGAGCAGCTGAGGAAGCTGGGGGTGTTTAGCCTTTAGAAAAGGATGCTGAAATGCTAACCATATGCTCAGGCCTAAAAGTGAACAAGGAAAATTCTCCAAATCAAAGAATCTCTTGCAGGACTTTTAATGTCTCAAGTGTTTGGTTTTTTTAGGTGGATGATGTTGGAAAACTAGAGATCTGTGAATTTAACTGGTGTCAGCTAAATTTTCAGGGTGAAATTCATTTTGCGAAGAGGCTGTGATGCTTGTTTGGGAAAAAAAAGAGAAAGATTTAGACTTTAGCTTTTTCCTTGTCAAAAGTACTGGAGGGAGAAAGACTGAAAAATGTTGTTTTTCCTTTGGTTATTATAGGCAATAAGCACTTGTCCTTATGCTGGCTTATTTTATTCTGTTGCACTCAGTCTTTTTCTCTGCCTTCCTTTGAAATGCTTCAGCCTCACCTGTGTGTTTGCAATGACCCATGTGAAAGGGAATAAAAATGCTGTGCCATTTGCACACCTGCAGACTAATCTTTATTCATACAAAGCTTCTGTGTTTTGGGACCTGGCTGTGCTCTGACACCACAGGTCAAATTCAAGTTAGAAGTTATTTGTGGGGAAAAAATGGTAGAGGGCATTGCCTGTCCCATGGCAGTGAGGAGCTCAGGGGTGTCTTGAGGACTCTTCTTAGAGAGGATCTGGGGAAAGAGTTGTGGGAGATTCATGCTGAGTTCTGCAGATCCAGAAGAAGCGGGAGACATCATGCCTTGCTTAAGTCAAATGTGTCACTTTTGCTCTAGTACACCTGGTGGTACCTGCTGTGGTACTTGCTCTTTTCTGTGTTTCCCTCCTTGTAATTTTTACTTCCCAAGGATGTTAAACCTTAAAGGGAAGGCCTGAGGACTGCAGTCCTGTGGAAAGGCAGTGAAAGGTAACCCTTCTCTTCCTCAAAGCTCCGAGTATGGCCTTTTCACTGGGGCAGAAAATGCAAGAGGTGAGCTGCAGGGAATTAGGGCCAGAATTGGTGCAAAGTCAGTTTTCACATCTCACCTCTCCATATTCACAGTGAGTCTAGAAATTGCCTACAGCAACTCTATTTTTAATTCCAGATGAAAGACTTTGCAGATGGAGGAACTGAGCTGAGGGTGAGTTTCTGAGAAATGAGAGAAGGTGCAAGAAAACTGAGAGAGTGGATGGAGTGAGGGTCTCTGCTTACATATTCTTCACAGGGATCGTTTCCACTGACCAGTGCAATGCTACACCTTGGCAGTGCAGCGTGCCAAGGGAATACCAGAGTTTAGCAGAAATGTGAGGATTATGTCCAGAGTAAATGCAAATGTGAGGAGAAAACAGGGCAGGCCAAAACCTCTGTGGTTCACAACTCCATCGTGGGTGTGTGAATCTTCAGGGTCTTGCAAAGCAGCCAGCAAGTCTCTCTGCAACATCAGATGTCCTTTGCCCACAGACCTACCTCAGAAAGTGGAGTTGTTTTCTGACTCCCCGCTCTGACCTCCTTGGGATGCTGTGAATCTTCTAAGCAGGAGAGGGTTTGGTCATGTTTGTTTGCAGTTATTTTTCTCTGAGGCCCTTCCTCGGGATTTTGTTAGCATTGCAAATTCCCATTTCACAATCTGCATTCTTCCACCAGGCAGACAAAGGCGTTTGAAACTGGCTGCATTTATCACTAATGCTCAATCTGGATGAAAGAGGGCTGGATGGGTCCTCAGGCACAGGGGTTACACCATCCACCCTGGGGGAGCCCGCTGATTTACCACAGCTGAGGATCCGCTTGGGGGAATTTAATCTGGGGAGGGTTTGGTGATGATCTGATCAAAGGCAGCCTCTGCTGAGGCTGAATTCAAAAGGCTGAAGGATGGGAACACTGCTCCTGGGACATGCTCTCCTCTTGCTCAGGAGATGGCCCAGAGTCCGGCTCAGCCTGTTGCGCAGCAATGCTGCTGCAGATAACAACCATCTGCATACTTGGCAGGCTCTCTCCCGTTGCATGTCCACCCCTGAGGCAATCGCTGTCCCTTGGATGGCCTGTTAGACCAGGTTTAGGCAGACTGATAAGATTAAAGAGGTGAAAGAAAAGATATGGGCAGCAGCATTTACCCTTGAAAGCGCCTTTGCTCAAGGGCCATCCTGCAGAGCGGTGCTGGGGAGGACCTTTGCTCCCAGCTCTGTGTCTGGGCAGCTGGGTCCTCCTCAAGGGATGTGGTGAGCAGGACCAGGCTGCTCTGGCAGTTGCGAGCAGGATTACGTCCATGCAGACACGTCCTTGGGGGTCCAGCAGGTCCTGAACTCTCAAAATTAGTTGCAAATAAGCAGCTACAGTGATGTTTTTAAGAAGCAGACTGGGTTTTGGGTAGGTTTGTGTTTACCCAGCTGCACTTCAGTCACTTAGTTTTAGCTCTGAGGGCACTGAAGGACAGTAGTGGAAACAAGCTTTAAAATTAATTATTTCCTTTTGTCTTCAGCTTCTGCTACCCACTTACAAGACTGAAGAAGCTGAATTTGGATGCTTCCACCACCATCGGGTTCTTGAGACAATTTCTTAGTCAGTCCTGTCTGGCTTGAGCTGCTCTTTGAATGTCTCTTCCTTTGAGGAGCGTGTTGCAGCCATCCCCATCTGTGCTTCCCTCCAGGTGCCTGGTGGCAAGACAACCTCTGCTGATGTTCTGCTTTCATTTCTGGCATATATCTGCTGTGTGCCTCTCCAGTATGGGGTAATGCTGGAGTCTCAGAACTCTGAGAGTCCTTTCTGCCATCACTGTTGTGGCTGAAGCATTGAGCAGATTAATCCAAACCATATAACTTTAGCAGCAGCCAGGTCCAAAGCAGTGACAAAACCCATCCAAAGAAGAGGTGAGTGTGTGGGTAGTCACTCTGCTATGCTTTTGGCTTAGGCTGCTGCTAATGATATGTTTAAAGCTGCTTCAAGGTATGTCTACAGGTTATCTCTTCTACAGCAGAGCCTTTGATCAACTTCTGCACTGTCTGAAATAAACTCCTTTAGTCATATATCATTCTTCCCAAGGAGTTTGCATCCAAAGTCCTTTGGCTGGCTCTCTGGACCTTCAGAGGATTTTTTTCTGGTTTTCTATCCGTTTGCTAACATGGGAATAACATATGAACTGGAACCTGAGTGATGGCAATTTAAGTTGTAGATTTTTGAGGCTCAAATCTTGGTTAACACTGCTGTGCTGACTGTGGATGTGATTTCCTTCCAGACATTCCTACTGAGCTGCACATTGCTGCCAAGATATGTAAATTGCCTCACTTAGATTCCTTTGCTTTCTAATATCACATTCAGTTAGGCATTACCTGGTTTCTCATTAAGTTTGCTTTTTTTTAAATAGCTAATTATTTAACTTCCTTTTTTGCTGATCTGGACAACATTTTGATCTCTGTTTATATGTGAGTACAGCTCTCATCTAAAAACTGTGCTGCTAGTAAAATCTGAGAGATGTAGGGCACTGCTGCTGAGCCACATGAGGCCTGTGTTGCATCTATGTGTGCTTTTTCTCCTGATGAAGCCCTGGGCAATGCCAAGGAGGAGAAGTGAAGGAAAAAAAACCTTGTGTGACGTTAGTTGTCTGCGTGAAGGCATTTAACGATGCACTCTGCACCTTGATATAAAACATTAGTAATGCCCCTTCATTTTGCTGGCATACAAAAACAGGGTGAATCACCACAATGGCATTACCTGAGACAAATAAAGCATATTTAACAAGTCCTTCAAAGCCAGTGACCTCTGTAGACATGCCACAGTCAGGACTGCAGGTCATATTTTACTAACATCATTCCTAGAGAGAAGTGTCTCTTTCCTTAAATAGAGCAGCTGACTTTAGGGGAAGAGGCTGGAAGAGTAAAGCCCCAGTAATAATGGTTTATGGGTGGAGCTCACAGGGAAACAACCCAGCCAAGCACCTCAGAGCCTCAAATGGGAATCAGTTCAATCTGAAACTGACCTTGAGAGATTGTTCTCCAAACCCTGTGTTGCAAAAGTGTTAGCTGTTCTTGACAAAAGGAAGGTAGATATTTGATTACAAAGCTTTTTCTCAGTTGTTTAATTAAGAGAATTAATGATTAATTTCATCAGCAGTTTCTGGGTTGTTTTGTTGGTGCCCTGTGGCTGAAGGACAGCAAAACTGTTTGAGCCTTTGGCTGAGAACAACCATAGTTTATTGTGCATTTTGCTTTTGTCAGCATTTCCAATAATTGAACCAATTTCTGATAGGAATTACTCACCCTCCCTCTTCACCCAGCAGTCAATATTTGCAGCAGTCAGTTTTCTTTGGATACACTGATACTTTCCTATTCATTTGGATCCCTCTGTGCTGCATCTGGGCCACCATGGTTTGTTTCTTCAGAAGGAAATAAAAATGCAAGTTTGAGGATGCTGAGATGCCTTAAAGGCTTGGCTTTTGGGACTCTCCAGTCTTCAGAGGCTGTGGATCTGCTTGGAAGATACATCCATCTGCCATTTGTTGCTTATATAATTGTATACTTAATTTCTAGGCTTCCAGAAAGTTAATCGGTGTAAGAAACAGTGCTAAAATATCTCTTTTACTTTGACTTCACCATAATGTCCACCTTTGAGCACTTTGGAAACTCCTCACCTGATAAAAACTGAAGGTATCAGCCCATGGCTCTGTAGAAGTGTCCAAAGCTGTACCCCATCACTGGCTGCAGGTTTGTTTTCATTGGGGAGCATGAGTCAGTATGTCTCTAAGTACACAAACTACAGCCTTGTGTCCAAAATTGCATTTGAAGAGTGGGATGTATGTCGCGTAGTTTTGAGTGGCTATGTGTAGACACTTTATAGGGGTGGGCATCCCCTCCAAAGGATTGGGATTGGTGTCCCCACAGCGTGACTCACAGAGCCCCTTGGACCTGATGGAAGGGGATTTTCAGGCTCCTTGGACTCCTCTGGCGATGTCCTTGACTGAAGCATTTCTGGCTTTCGGTCAAAAAGCTGATTCAGTAGAAGTCTAAACTTCTGTCCTTATGGTGTTTAGGAAACATCCTGGTTTACTTAATTTAAACAAAGGCAGATATCCGGTTAAAATCCCTGGAGCTGCAGCCAATAAGTGCCTTATTTCAGCACTGTGCTTCCAGAGACGGCTACCCAGCATAAAAACACGGTGCGGGGGAATAAGAGTATTAAGAAAATAAATGGACGTAATTCTTGAATTAGACGCAGATTTGAAATATGTGAGGAAAGATGGAGCAAGCAGAAGGAGCTGACAAAGAATAAATAGACAGGACCTGGTGACAGTATGCTTGAGCCAGGCTGCTGCACAGGGTGTGTTTTTATCTCGTATTTGATTTCTTCCCTCACACTGCGTAGGTGAGAAAGGGGCTTGCGCTGCCAGACATCTTGGAAAGAATCTGCCAAAGGGTGACCCACGGTGGAGAGGGCACGAGGAGCTGCAGGGGAATGTGGGGTTTCCAGCCCCGGATTGGGGTGACCCCAAAAGATGGAAAAGTCTCTCCTCCAACCCGTGCCTTCAAAGAAAGACTCAGTAGTCTTCTGTTGTCCGGTCTCAAGGTTGTTTATTGTTGTTTATCTAAAAGATTCTTCTCCCTGAACTGCTGTGGCCCGTTCAGCAGGTCAGACAAAGGCACACTGCCCTCCCAGGGGGCTGGTGCCATCTTTTATATCATATATTACATACTACATGTTTATACTTTTTCCCCAATGCCTACTATCTATATTGAATGGTGACTTTCTACTCTAAACCAATCTGTGAGTGCCAACATCACCAAAGACATGGAGGCTAGGAAGGAGAAAGAAAGAGGACAGGGCACACCCAAATCCCTCCATCTTAGACCTCCTGACCCCCATGTACAAAACTTGGACCCCTGCGTACAAGGCTTAAAACCCCCCTGTACAGCACTCAAAAATCCTTCCTTTCACTTTGTGATTGCTTCTACAATATCTAAACTTGTGTGTGTGGCTTGTAGTTCTTCATACAGAGTTAGTAATTTGCTCCATGGGCTAAGATCAAAACCCCACGTGTGTCTTTGGCTGCATGCCAGGGTCTCAGAGCCCCCTGCCAGCGGCTCTGGCCATCCAGAGCACCCAGAGGGATGTTCTGGATTCCAACAGGGAAGACCTCACTGTTATTAGTGTATGCACTGAGGAAAACTGGATATGGGCAGGTTAGGGACAGTGATAGGGTGTATTTGAGACAAATTAGTACTTTCTCAGGTTACTCTTGCAGTTGTCCATACCTGCTGGCCAGAGGGATGCTTCATGTCTCCAGCACTACCATCTAAGTATCTCACTATCATGAATGGAACCTGGTTTAAACCCAGCCAGCAACTCAGCCCTACAGAGCTGCTCACTCACCTCTCAGTGGGGTGGGGGAGAGAAGCAGAAGAGTAGAAGGGAGAAAATTCATGGGTTGAGATAAAGTCAGTTTAATGGATAAAGCAAAAGCCCCAAACAAGCAAAGCAGAGCAAGGAATAAATTCACCCCTTCCCCAGGCAGGTGTTCAGCCATGCCCAGGACAGCTGGGCTCCATCACACGTAATGGTGACTTGGGAAGACAAATGCCATCACTCTGAACAACCCCCCTTCCTCCTCCCTCCCCCAGCTTTACATGCTGAGCCTGATGCCCTCCATGTGGTATGGAACATCCTTGGGTCATTTGGGGTCAGGTGCCCCAGCTCCCTGTGCCCCCCCAGCCTCCTTGCTGCTGGGGTGGGGTGAGGAGCAGGAAAGGCCTTGGCTGTGTGTGAGTCCTGGGCAGCAATAACACAAACACCCCTGGATTATCAACACTGCTTCCAGCACAAATCCAAAACACAGCCCCATACCAGCTTCTATGAAGATTAACTCTATTCCAGCAACGCCAGCACTCTGAGTCTCTCAATACACATTATCATGGGTTTGGAAAGGCAGGAAGGGGTTAGATGTCCTCCCTGAGCTCATACAGGAGATTTGGCATAAAGACCCATCTCCCCAAACTCACGTCTAAATTAAACAAGCGTGTGAAACTGTAAAGAAAATTATGAAGACTGAAAAATTATAGAAGACCTTGAGAGGTCAATGAGTCCTTCCCCCAGGCCTTCCACTGCTTAATGAAAACAGTTGATCTTGTCCCTCTCTTTGACACAGCTCTGGATCACTGCTTTCAGAAGAGAAACAGATTTGGTAGTGGGGTAGGGAGGACCGTGATTTCTTGGTTTATTTTCTGCCTCTTTCTAGTGGCTGGAACTCATTCCTGATTAGGATATCTGTGTGAGAAGACAGTCTGACTGCAGCCTGGGCTGGCACCCTTTGTCCCTGCTGAGGAGAGCCAGTGGGTCTGCTGAGGTGGCAGCATCAGACTCAGTGTCCCTGCTTGAGCACTTTGTAGAGACTCTGGCACTGAGACTTGAGACATGGTCTTTTCTTTGCCTTAGGCTAATGATAGGAGCTGGAGTCATCCTGCCTCTGAGGTTAGACTCATCTGGTATAAAAAAAGGCGAGTTCAGAACAGGCCACCCTCAGACTCTAAACAAAAATGCTGTCGCTCCGTTTATGAATTCAAGATGTCAGGTTTTACATCCCCAGATCTATTTTCTGCTATGGTTTCTATTCAAGAAGGGCTGTGCCTGTGTAATGAGTAGCAGCTGATGAGGTCTTACAGCTCAGCATTACGCAACCAAAATCAGTCACATGTTATGCAGGAGCCCCTGGCATGGCACAGTGAGGAGCTCAACCTGGGGCCAGCCCTGTTTTAGGATCCTCCACATTGTTCCCGTGTCTGTCTGTCTGTCTGACAGCTCTCAAGTATATGGACAGGGACAGGATTTGCTGCCTTTTTTCTCAGAGGGCAAGTTGTGAAACCTGTCCATCCTGATTTTCTTTCCAAAGCCCGTAAAACCTACTCTGTCAGGATGTTATGGTGTCCTCTGGGACAGAGCTGTGCTTTAGCAGTGACCATGCCTCATCTTCCAGGCAAGGTAAGTCTTGTGAGTGTAGATAACATCTTTCATTAATCTTTTATTTTAGTCTAATAAAAAATCTCACTTCTCCACACATCTGCTTCTTCTCCTGAGGGCACTGTGGGAAATACAGCACCTAAGCACTTCTCCTGGGATCAAAAAGCCCAGACCCCACATCAACCCTCCTGGCAGCAGCTCAATGTGGTCTCTCTTAATCCCCTTGATCTCCTTAATTCCCCCAAGAAAAGGGTGCCAGGGAGCTGATGAGTTGATCTAGGTAAACAATGGTGTTTCATGTTCCAAGAATGATAAATAAATTGCTTCAGGTCAAACCAAAACAAATTATTTGCATTTTCTTGGCAAACTGAGGGAAAAAAAAAAGGAAGAGATTCCTGTAGGGTCAAGACCAAATATTTTCTTCAGTCCAAACCCAAATGTTTTATTGCATTTATTAACCTTTTCATTCAACTTTGTTTTCTTTTGATTTATATTAGTTTGTAAAACAAAAAGGCTGTTTTGAGACCCAAATGGGAAAATGTCGAAATGCAACATTTTTGTATTTCAGAAAAAAAACCCAACCCATTTTGTTTAGAAGATTTTGAAACAATGTGTTTTGAAATTTTTTCAGAATTCTCCTCCCACTCTATTCTCTTAGTTTCCTTTTTTTTTTATTTCCCCCCTCTGGCTGAAACTATTAGCCTAGATCACCCTGAATTTGCAAGCAAATCAATCTTCCAAAATCTTTAATTTCTGATTTACTTGCTGTTACTGAAAAGAAAAAAACCAGCCCAGAATAAAACAAATATGAAATGCCCTGCAGTACCTCTGAGAACCAGCTCTGGATGCTGCTGTTGTGTGGATGGGGAGGAAGAGCAGCTGGGCACCTCTGAAATGGGCTTTGTATTGCCCAGGACAAGGACAGTGGATAGCTCTGCCTTTAAAACCTCTGCTGCAACCACTACAGAGAGTTTTTTCTCACTCTGAGGGATGTGAGTGCCAAATTAATGTTGCCTCCTTATTCCTCTCTTCAACAGTCCACCCTCCAGCAAACCTGGTGGGGATTGTGTCTCTCTTACTAGATCAAACTAAGGCACTCCCCAGGGGTGGAGGTGATGCAGTTGGTGAGATTGGTTACTCCAGAGATTGCTGGCATCCCTGAGAAATTGCTGAGGAGCATCAACTTTAGCTGCTTTGCAATCACAGAATCATAGAATGGCTTGGGTTGTAAGTGCCTTAAATATATCACCATGTTTCAACACCCTGCCACCTTCCATTAGACCAGGTTGCCATCCAAACCACCCGTGGTCATTGTGTTTGGGTCATTCCACAACTCTTGTGGCACCCAAGGCCTGCAGTGCTGTTTGCCTGGAGCTGATCCTGGCTGCTTGGCCTCTCTGGCAGCCAAACCCATCTTTGGGGAAAGGCACTGGGATGTCACCACCCTGAAAAGTGCAGTCGGGGATGCTCTGAGCTTCACCACATGTTGCGCCCTGAGACAGGCATCCCTGGGGTTTTTGTCTCTAACAGGGCAGCCTCTACCAGCAACACCCAAAACTGAGAGAGAAGAGGCAGGAAGAAGAGAAGGAGCAGGAGCGTGACCCTGGGTGAGATCACTGTACCATACGGGCTACGAGAGACAAAAGCCAGCTTTGAAGATTACTGCTTTCACTCGTACCCAGCTGCTGTTCAGACCTTTCTCTCTTCTCTGTGCTGGTATTATCCCTACTCTGCTCTTGCCCACAAGAAGAATGGCATGAAATATGAGAGCTAGAATAATTAAAAAAAAAAAAAAAAAAGCTTTTCTTTTTGAATAAAGCAAAAACAAAGTAGCCAACAAATTGGTTCTTTGAAACTGATGGGGTGGAAGGAGTCAACTGGAAATAATTTTTGCTATATAGCCTTAAGACTATTTCCCTAAGACCCTTGCAAACAAGTTATATATTTTCTTTTGCATTTATAAACAACAAGTTGCCTTTTTATTTTAGAACGTTTGGGCAAGTAAGCACGGATTAGTTTGTGGGACAAAGGGTGGTGGCACTGGTGGGGGGTATAAGCATAGTTAGGGTTTTTTAACTCTGGTGTGAGAGAGCTCAGGGAATGCAAGGAGGGGTGTGGTGAGAAGGAATGAGGTTGTGTTGTGTGTGATGGTGCCCCTCACACACATGGACATCCATGGTCTTTGCTGGCATGGAGGGAGAGCCCAGCTGTCTGCAGCTCCCCCAGGGAATTTTTTGGACTGCATCCTTGCTGCTGCCAGCCTTCTGCTTATTGTCTCTATAGTCATAGACCACAGTAGTTTTTGCCACAATAACAGCAAAATTCATCTCCAAACTGTCGTGCACCCCCGTTGTAGGGGTATTTGAGCGCCTTGGTGGCTAAAGTCACACGAGGAATGGTATTTTGTCCCTGTGAGCAGAGTTGGAGTTCCATAGGAGTGCTTATGGAGCATCAAGTGGCAAGATGCATGGCTCAGCCATGGCATTGGTGCTTCACATCTGCCAGTCCCCTGTATCCCATCCTCATCAGCAATTGGCACCTCTGGCCCTCTGCCAGAGCTCTGCCATCACACTTCCTGCCAACATTAGGTGACTCAAACAGGATCATACAGGAAATTTGTGGCAAGGGGATGAGTCCAGAACTGTACTTGTCCTTTCTTTTTGATGATCCACACACAGCACAGTGATGCACACATACGTTCAGGGGGTGTAGGAGAGGACTGAAGGAGGACAAAAGGAAGACATTTGGGTTTGGTAGCATTTTACATCCACTTCACACCGCTTGGAATAACTGCATGCAGTGCAGAGCAGTGGAGAAATAGACTCCCTTACCATGGGACTATTATATTACATATCCCATAAAACAAGCCCTTCATTTTGCTCATTAAAATCAGGCATGCTTGTTTGTTTGAGTTCAGCAGTACAGTATTTCTTCTATTTGTGGGTTTAGCTATAAAACCGAAAGAAAACTTTTCTTATGGTTAATTTTCTTTTTAATTGCTCGTAGTAGAGTCCTTCTGACTCCAGACCATTTCTGTAATTACTGGACTGCATTCTTGCCCCCTGTACCTCTTTTATAGGGTAAGAGCACTGTTTGCCTCTCCTGGGTCCAGAATCCTTGTTGAGATGAAACTGTAGAAACGCAAACACAAATCAAGGCTTTCAGCTCTTGCGTGTTTGTTGTTACTGTAGCCAAACTGAAAATGGCCTTTTCCTTTTTTCTCCAGAAATAAAATAATATTTTTTAAAATCCAGTTAAGATAACTGTCTTGCTTTCTGGGTCTACAGTTGAGTGAGAAGCTGTGCTCTGGCTTCAGTGAGGGGATGGGGACTCCAAAGTGGTTGAGAGTACTGCTTTGGCCACCAAGTAGCTGTGTGTCCCATGGCTCTTCCCAGCAGGCAGGGCTTCATGGCAGAGCAAAGTGAAGCTCAGCACACCAGCCCTCCCAGGCTCCCTGTCCCAGCAGAGCTGCTTCTCTGTTCTGCTCCAGGCCATAAACCCTGGCTGCAAACCATCTGGGCAGTGTTTCACAGATCTTTGGAGGTCGGGAGCACCAAGCTGGTCTTCAGGGGTATTGGAGATGTCTGTTCTTTGGGGCTGGTGAAGGACCTCATAGGAAGCCAATACTTTTTGTCTACACCTCCATTGCAGAAGGAAAGCAGTGCCCCAGCTCCAATCCCTGTTAGCTGTGCCTCTACCTCTCACCAGCCTCCTCTCCCCTTTTTTGGGGATTGTTCATGTCTCAAGTAATTTTTCCCATTCCGCATGTGCCAGAGACTGATCCCTGCTCACTACAGCTATGAGAAAAAATTCAATTTAATTCTCTACCTGGTGCCGTGATGATTCTAAATGTGAGCTCAAGGTGTAGCCTCAAGACTGGTGTAAGCCAGCCAACAGGACTTGCACCATAATTTTCATCAGCCCAAAATGCAGAGAGTCAAATTCCCCTTAATCTGGCTGAAGTTCAGTGACTGCTGCCAGCAAGGTGGCCAAGGTTGCCCCAGGGCTGAGGAATTTCTGCCATGGATTAGTCAGCCATGAGCAGGTATGACCAGCAGTAGTTTAGGTGAAAGGAGTTGATGAGCTCATATCAGCTCCTATCTCTAGACTGATCTGTCCCTATGATTACTGGAAAAGGGCAGGTTTACCTTGCCAAAGGCACAGCAGGTGGGACAATGAGGGCAGACTCTCTCACAGCTCTGGAGGAACTGTGGACAACATCTTTCCAAGAAAGCACAGTGAGCCCCCATGGACATCTAACCACAGAGAGACAAAAGATGAGGCACAAACAGAATGTTTCTCGTGGTCTGTCCCAACCAGAAGAGCCTCAAAGTGGCTGCTTGTGCTGCAAAGGATGTGCTGGCCATGCTGGTTGGGTTGAAGGTGGGGTGTCTCTGGCTGCCCTGCCATGCAGGGACACCTCCCAGCCTGCACAGGGTCCTTGAGCAGCAGTGACTGCTAAACCCATCTCACACCCAGCCAGGGAGGGCATGAGACTCCTCTAGGGATGCAACACTGGGAGAGAACTCTGGTAATTCCCAGTTTTCACCTCGGTCAGCTGCACATCTGGTCTCAGCTGTGGATCTCGAGTCTCTCTGCTTGTGCTTTTGCCATATGTCTCTGAGCTTGTGACAGCTTGGCTCGCGCTCCAGGGTAATGCTTATTTACTGGCAGTAGGTTCAGCAGTTGCCAGGGTAGGCAAGTTATTTGCAGAGTTTCTATTTCCTAATAGTCTTATAATGCAGCCCACTGTTGATAGTTTGTTTGAAAAGTCAGTTTTCATATATAAACATATTCCAGTCAGTTATTATTTGCTTTTCTAACTCCTGTTATCAATAGAATTTATTATTAACACCCCTCCCCACTTCATTAGAAAATGTTGTTCTGGAATATTTGTGTGTCTGAAAATGATAAATATTGAGATTTCTGCTTTTTATATTTGTGAAAGGGCAATTCATTTATTCAAGTACTCAACTTTTGACCCGATCTTTGGAGTAGTCACTTCTGCTGGTTGAATTATTCATTGTGAATAAATTATCCCATGGATTTATCCCCTCCTGTTTGTGAAGCGTATGCTGAGTAATCCTGATTTCTGAGAACAGAACCATCATTTGTGAGAATTCACGGAATAGTTGCATATCTGATGCTTTCTGTGGCAGCCACAGTCTGGTCAGCTCCTTCCCCGTCTGCTCTCCTGGAGACAGCAGGAGAGCTGAAACAGAGGCAGAAGATTAAAGACAAGACCCTCTTTCTGGGGGAAATAAGACCACCCTTCATACACATCAGCTTGGAGGGGCTGGGATGGAAACCCACAGTCAATGGAGCAGATCCTACATCCCAGCTCCATCTCCTTTGCTTGGAGTTTCTCCACTTCTGCATTTGACCCAACGTGCGTAATTTAAGTTGTAGGAATCGGGAAGAAAAAAATGGAATCAGCATAAAACCTAAATACAGATCCATTCTGCTGACAGCCATGCTTTCAAGCAAGGTCCTAAGGAATGTTTTTCGTCACTCCCAGTGAAACTCTGGGACTTTCATCTCTGAATGCTGGCAGAGCTGCAGATGAAAGGCTCCTGACGTGGAGCTCAGCTTTTGATCTCCCCATTGCCTGCATGCTCAGCCGAGGAGCTCTGCTGCAGCTCCACGTCCCTCTTCCAAAAGAAAACAAGTGTTTTCTTTGCCTCTCCCCATTTAATATTATCCCAGTTTACCCAAGGGATGGACAGCCCCGTTTTCTGAGGGTCAAATATTATGACAGCTTTGGATATCAGTGTTCTCACAGTACCTCTGGCAGTTATCTTCCAAAATAACTTCATTTGTCCTTTTTAAGGAATAAACTTTCCTGGATACTTCAGCTTTGATTCTTGCTGGGTTTTGGGGAGGGGTTTTCTCTGAGGAATGGGGTTCAGAGCTTTATTTATTTTTTCAGAGGAAAACTCTGGCTGTTTTGAGACAGCTCTTAAATGAAACATGGAGCATTGCCAATCTCTGTGGAAGGCAAACAGCCTCAGTGATGCTGAGCTATCACTTGCTGTTGGAATTTTGAGGGCCAAGGACTGAAAAAGTGAAATAGGAAGGATTTCCAAGGGAAATAGTGTGTGTGTATGAGATTCACTTTTGGGAGTTGTCCAAGTGAGGACTCACCACTTAGAGATCTTGCAGGTAAAATTAGGGAGGGAGGAGCTGATTTTCCACTGTTGCATATGGTATCCTTTGCTGCTACAGAAATGGAATTTAAACCTCTGACATGCCAGAAATCTGTTCAGGAGTTGTTATTGATTTACACCCACTTAGCACTCAATTTGTGCTGGCTTAAACATCTGCTTAAGACAGTGGCAAATCAGGATAATTTTGTGGTAGTCCTGAGCCAAGTAATCGTGTAATCAAGAGTAATGACCTTGGAGCACTGGTGGTTATTTTTGTACATGCACTTGCTGTTTCTCCTCAGTGGAAAGGGAGTTGTTGTGACGAAGGACCAGCAGGTGCTCAGCGCATCTCTGGGCACAGCGGTGCTCCCACGCCTCCGATGGCTGAGCAGACTGATCATCCTGTGCTCTGAGATATGTTAAAACCCACCATAGAGCAATTCTCTGCCTCTAAAAGCTGTGACTCCAAAGTAACAGGACGCAGAAAGCTGGTTTTAATTAGAGGGAAAAGTGTATTTTAAAAGCATTTCAGCTAATGCATCCTAAAGCCTCCTGTAGAGGGGACCAGTTATATTTTCACACCTGCTGTGTTACTGAGGGGAGCTCCCAGGGATTGCTCTGATCAGCTGATGTTAATGCACTGTTTTAACCATCTCAATTAGGACTTTTGGCAATTTTCACTAATACATTACATGCATTTTTAGGCCCAGTTGAGTAAGGCTTTATGTCTCCCATAGTGAGAGGGAGTAAACTGGTCACAGGTTAACTAGGATGTGAGAGGAGGCACTGCAGTGCTATGGCATGACTCTCTGGACACATTTAGCCAAGTGGTTAAAGCAAAAAGGGGTAACTGGTCTTGCATTAGTTGTGCCATTTCTGGGATCGTGCTGGGAGCACATCTACTCACTCCTGCAGGACTTCTACCTTTCCCTCTCTGATGGGCAAGAAGACACAGGTCGTCTCTGCCTCCCTGAGCTTCTCCAGCTTTTCTCTTTATTCTCATGTTGGGGCTCCTCCCAGGCTTCCCCAAAATCCCTGCAGAGATCTGGGATGTCCAGAACAATCAGAGAGTGAAATATCTTCGAGTCAGCACAGATGTATCTTGAGCACCTGGTGAATGGGAAGGGCTGTGCTCATCTCATGTCTCTTGTCACACCCAAATTCAGTTCCCCTTTTTGCTGTGTGATTCTCAGCACATGAGCAGCCCAGTTTTTCTTCCCCGTTTTGTCAGTACAGCAGCACTCTTCCTCCCTTGGGACTCTAAGGACACACCAGAAGCACTTGGATGCTGCTGTTAGGGCACCCACATAATTCCATGCACCCTCCATGTACTGTAGGCCTGGGATAATTTTTCAGAGACAAAAATCCCATTCCAAAAATTAATTGCATCAAGTGCTGTGAGGTTTTGCTGAAACTCCCCTTTCAGATTTATAAGCCTGACAAATACAATTTTTTTCCCCAGCTTGCTGGCCATCTGCTGATCCTCTATAAAAATAGCTGATATAGTGCTTTGCCTTAAAAAGGAATAAGACACACATTTACACACAACCTGTAAGGGGGTGCCTATGAAAGATATTAGGAAATAGAGCTGGCCAGGACCCATGAATCACACAGAGCAGTATGGCTAAATGTGCTGCGGGATCAATTCACTCTAAGGGCTGAACAATCTTCCAAAACATCCTGACACCCAGTAGAGGACATGTTTGTGGCATTGCTTGTCTCTCCTAGCTGTCTCTCCTCTCACAGGATTTAGTGTTCACGTGAGTGGTTGCACTCAACCCAGCTTTCACCTTTCCAGCAGGGATTGTGCCCCATGTCAAAAAAAGAGAGCGGAAGGAAGGAAGGAAGGAAGGAAGGAAGGAAGGAAGGAAGGAAGGAAGGAAGGAAGGAAGGAAGGAAGGAAGGAAGGAAGGAAGGAAGGAAGGAAGGAAGGAAGGAAGGAAGGAAGGAAGGAAGGAAGGAAGGAAAGGGTGTGACCACTACCTAACAGAAAAAGAAGGTGTTACTTATGTTCTCCTGGATTTTGCTACATGTTTTATCAAATTGTATGCGCACAGAAGATGTCTAACCCCTGCAGAGGTGAGCATTCAAGCATGCTGGGTTATAAACTGGTCCATCAGCTGGGAAACAGCCCCATCACCATGCTGATACCCTCATGCCCCTGCTCCTCCTCACTCCTAAAGAGTTTGTGAATCCCTGGCATACAGATGTATATTCCTCTTACATAGCTCACAACTAGGAGCTGCCTTTTTTTGCATATAAACATTTCCCCCTCTCTTTCTGGCCATTGAAACTCTGAATGCATTTGCTATTGGGTTTTGCAATAAAGGGAGTTCTTGGCAATTCATTTTCCCACCCCGCCTTGTGAACCCAGAGTTGGCTTGTGGGGAATCCCTGCAGGAAGACACAGGCAAACAAGAGGCGCAGCATCTCCCCGGGGCATAAAGAAATGGCCCTTGCCTGGTTTTGTAGCCTGAGAAACCATGGCCAGACACTGCCAGAGGATGGGAGGGACAGGGGCTGGGTTTTTCTCCAGAGAGCTGGGTGTGTGAATACAGTCTCATGGCACTGGGCTGGAGCCTTTTGAGGCTGCTCCTCTCCCCAGGACTTGCCTAAGCCGAGTGGGATGAGTGACAGATTTCTCCTCTGAGACCAGCAAGGAAAAATGTCTTCCATTGCTGCAAAGCAGCCTCAGGAGAGCATCTCCGTGACTGCTCCTCCATGCTGGAACCAAGAGCCTCTGCAGCTTTTTCCTGCCTCTGTGTGAAGGTCAATGCCAGTGTCCCCAGCCAGGGAGGATCCCTTGCCCAAGCCCTGCCCTGTCCCCTTGCCTTCCCTCTCTGCACAAGCCCCTGGACTGCACGAGTGGCACTTGGGCAGATGTTCCACGGCTCCTCCTCAGTGTCCCAGAACCCCGCAGGCAGGGCCCCGTGTGCCCGTGGAGGGGGAGACGTGGCCCATTGTGCATTGACAAGGACTGGAAGACAGTAAACAAATAAATCAAAAATAATTGAAATGACACCATGGGAAATAACTCCCTGGGGCTTGCAAGCAGACAACTTCTTCCCAAGGAAAGTTACTGGGGATGCTGTGTTGGAGATGTCAGTGTAATGACAACAAAACCAAAACCCACCCCAAACTGGGAGCATTTTACTTTAACTAACGGGTCCCTTTTAAGTGTAGGATATTGACATTGTTTGAATGGGGGCACCGTAGGAGCCCAAACTTGCCATACATGTATTTCCAAACCTACCACCTTCTGTAGAAACATCAAGGGAATACATTTGAATGGAAATAAATTCAGCTAACGCCTATTGATGCAAATGGGTAATTTCAAGTGCATTAAAGAATGCGGCCAGAAGCTTCAGCAAACAATCCAGATCATGTTTTAATTAAGGTATTTTCTTTCTTCTTCTTCTTTTTTTTTTTTTCTTTCTTCCTTTTTTTGTCCCCTCCATTTATGGGCACAATAGCAAAGAATGCTCTCGGTGCCTGAGAAGACAAAATTACACCTAAAAACCAAAGCTGTCTAAAAACATGTGCTTTGATAAACATACATGGACATGAATTTAATTGTGCCCGTGCGCTTTCACTCTGCAAAGGTGACAGCTGAGCCAATCATCTAACTAATTAACATACACTGCGAACGAGATTCCTCTTTTCTCAGGCCCGGGACAGATGGCCTATGCCACTCAGCCAGCTTCCTGCACCTAATCCCCTGCTCCTATTTGCTCCAGTGGCTGCAGATATTTGCATTCACTCAACAATAACCCATTGAAACAAATCACCCCCTTTTTTCTTGCCACCTCCAAGAAAGCCCTACACACCCCTGCCAATGTGGAAATGCTGCCACAAAAGAACCAATTATTATTTACAGGGAAATATCTGAAAAAGGGGGAAAAAAACCCAAAACCAGGATTGCTGCTAAAAATAAAACCAAGCAAGGTGGGGGACAATAAATAAAATAACATTTCTGAAAGGGTTTAGTTCATAAGGGCTGTATTCAGAGTGCCTGGAGAAGGTTTTCATATTTTTTGCCTACTCCTGTTGCCATTGAATCCACTAGTGTGCTTTGCTTGTTAACAAGTTTTATGCTTTATTTTGGACAATCATTTTCTGCCCTGGCCAACAATACAGATTCAGTTTTGTTTTCTAACAGTCCTTTTTCCAGTGGCCCACCCATTGCCAAGAGTAAAAACAGTTGAAAAGCAAGATTTTTCTCAACAATATCCTTTATCTAAGCACATCCCTAGATGCTCCATGGAGAAATCCAGGACTGGGTAGCCCGAGGCTGTATTATGTGTGTTGGAAAGTTCTGGTGGTGCAACATCCCCAGCTGCCTCCCACCAACTGTTGCTGTCCCCTGGGGGTCCAGGGTGGACCCTTAGGAGGGGGCTCTGAAGGATGGGCAGACCTTAGAGGGGGGTAATGTAGCTGCCTTTAGTATTGTTGGGGTTTTGGGCACCCTACTCCAAACTATCCCGCAGCCCAGGGTTGGAGATGTCTTCCCAGTTTTCTCAGAAGTCAGGGTGTGCTTTTTTTTTTGGATCCCATGAGAAGAGTGGTTTTAAAAATGTGACAGAGTGTGCAGTGTGATGTCCTGCAATGTGTTTTCAAGGATGCAGAGGCTTTGCCGTGGTTGTGAGAAGAGTCCTCATTCAAGCTCTGGAAAGAGGCAGCTCCCAGCACCCTTTGGCAGTGCAGAGCAAGGAGCAGGCAGTGATGGGGAAGAAAAAAAAGTAAAACCAATGGGGCATTAGGGAGATCAAAGAGAAAATTATTTGGGAAAATTCTTCAAAATGCACTTGTACAATCTAAGGATAAGATTCTTCTAGAAGGGCTTCTTCAGGCAGTGGTTAGTGCTTAGGTACAAACCAAGACTGCTAGGTCCCAACAACACACCTGTAACATGCCTCAAGTCCCCATAAAAACCAGTGCCAGCTGCTTGGATGAGGTTTGAAATGATTGCTTTGGGGTTTGGTTGGTTGGTTGGTTTTGTTTTTCTAATACAGAGGAAATTCAAAATATCTGACATCCAAAATCCTTCCTTGTGTTATTTTTGGTACATCTTTAATCAGTTTCATTATATTTATGCTGTACTTTATTTCAGCTGACAGAGATGAACCCAGCAGTTGATTCAAGTGCTGAGTGATGTGATCAATCCACTGAGTCTTCTTTCCTGGATTATGAGATACAAAAATATCTACTCTTGGGGATGGCACTGTTGGTTGCATGGCTTCATGTGTGGCTATTGGTGCCTTGGGTGAGCCCTTCTGGGGGGAAAAAATGGGTTTCTGACATCCATCTGCCCTGGTATATCTGTTCACATAGTTGGATCTCAATCCATGATGGGTTAATGCCATCATTAAGATGGTATTAATCACACTCAGGAAGGAACCTGCAGTGACAAATTGAACAGCCTCCTCTCCCTCTTGCGCTCTCAGTTCAGTAGAAACACTTGCAATGGTTCTAGAGGATTACAAACATCAGATTTTCAATGAAACTCCACAGGGGTATCCACTGAAAAATTTAAGATACAATTCCAGACCAAGGACTGTCAGGGAAACTCCTCAGCAAATATTTCCAGATCCGTCAGAAGAGTTCAATGCATGATCGTTTGCTTCTGCTTTGAGAAGATCTTTGAGAAGATCTTTGCTTCTGCTTTGAGAAGGCTTTGTATCCAGGCATTCATGTGCTTTGCTGGGAAAATGAGGATTTGCAGAGATGTGCACAGCCTCTCCCTGTGGACAGCTTGGTCAGAATACCAGGGCAACTTTGCCCCCTTGAAGGTGCAACTGGAGTACTTTATACCATCAAACAGAGCTTCCCAGTGATCTCAAACCCCAGATACTTTTACTTGTTTTCACAAAATTTATACTTCTTCTCTTTCTGTTGTCAGAGTCACATGGACGGACCAAAGCAGAGTAGGAGAGGCTCTTCTCTAGAAGAGAATCTTTATAAGAGAATAAATCTCCAGTTTGACCAGAGTGATGACAAGCAACATCTGAGCAGGCTGTGATGAAACTTCCTGCTTGGCTGGGCAGTCTTTCTCCTTGCAGATCAGCAGCCACACTGCAGGGTCCTCGTGTGACCTGCAACTCCTCAACCTCAATTGTCAAAGGTTGGGTGGCCTAATTAAAACCAACAGAAAATGAGGACGCAATGTTGCACACTGCACCTCAGCCTACAGGCTGGTTTGATCATCTTTTCCACACTTTTAATATATTTTCCACATCCATCCAGCATGCGAATAGTTACAGGAACATAGCTAAGAAACCCATTACAGAGGTGGTGGGCCCACTTGCTATTCCCTCTTATCTTTCCAACAGATCCAGTCCCTTCACAGAGGCAGGAATCCATCCCTGCTATTTTTCCCCTGGAGCAGTCTCCTACTCTAGTCATCGAAATGAATATGCAAGGTGGAAAGATTACAGCCTGGTGAAAAGCTGTGCTCTCCTTTGCATCCTAAACAACCACTGATCTCCCTGTAAAAATTGCTTCTCAGAGGACTGCACGAATCCACTGGCTGGTTTGCATGCAACTAAAAGAAACCCAACAACAACAAGAAAACCCCCTGTATTTTTAAGACAGAGCTATTTTTCATAGCAGAGCTTTAAAACTCCTTATAAATGTGAGATGCCAGTGGTTTCTCATGAAAACAAAAGATCCCGGGGCTTAGCTCTCTGCTGAGAGGGGAGGAAGCGCCAGGGTAGGAGTGAGGGAACATTCAATCGGGCTGCTCTGACAGCTTTACAGCCCAGATACAATGGGCAGAGCCTCGGCACTGATGAGCCCCGTCCCCGCGGCCCCGCGCCTCCGCTCCGCGCCGCCGCCCGACCCGACCCGGCACGGCGCGGCCCGGCCCCGCACCGGGGCCCCGCACACCTTTGTGAGACCCCCCGCCAGAAAAAGCGGCTGTTTAGCAAAACAAAAGGACTCCCATAATCTACTTATTGTGCCTCATTAGGATTGCGGGCGCCCTCTTCTAATGGGAAAGTTATAGGATCAAGCCGGCGGCGCGCTGCGGGGGTACCGCGCCGGTAATAAAGACATTTTTTCTCCCGTTCATGTCCAAGCATGACAAGACACAGCGGCTCGCTCCCGAGAAGCCACTTGACATCTTCATTGTTCTACCTTCTCCGCTGAACACTTTTTTCCACCGTTTCTTGGGGTGAGCGTCACGAATCCGAGCGCGGCTTTTCCAGGGAGAGAGAGGGGGCTTGGCTTGGGTTTTTGTCTGCTCCCGGCTGCAGAAGGGAGCTCGCTCGGGCAGGATCTCTGCTCGTTTTCAAAGGAGAGTCCTGGGCAGATGTTATCAGGGATAGTTTATATAAATCCGAGCCTAGGTTAATTCAGAAAATATGTCGTTTCTGCAACAGCTGTGAGCCACACAATGTTATCGTGCTCCTGATATGCCGGCACTTAGATAACATGACAGTCCCTAGGTGATAGGGTCATATCAACCTTTGATGCTGAAACACATGCAAATTCCCCTTAGAGTTGGAAATGCAGTGCTTCTGGGGGCTGTTTAAAGAAGACATTGTTCAGATAGTGTTTCTCACTGAAGCTGCAGCTTATTTCCAAAGGAGGGGAGCCAGCTCTGTTGGATATTACAGAGACCCTTAGAAACATTTGAGAGAGAGCTTAAAATTAACCATTATAGCCCAATTTAAATGGATTTATGGAACATAAAATAAAACAAAAACTTGGCTTGTTTGAGAAACTGTAGAGTCAAAAATCTGACGTGTTCAGTAAATACAGCAGCCAGAGTCCTGCTGCAGAAAGCATTTGTAAAACACTGAGCATTTGACTTTTTCTTCATATGTATTTAATTCTAATGGACCATTTTGTGTCATCAGTTTTGAAGTGAGGCTACTTGATGAAGTCTTCAGGGAAAGGGCTTGAAAAAAACAGTGACATTGTAAGGACACAAGGATTTCAAAACCCTTCAGCAACCTAAAAAGGCCTCAGCCCAGAGCACTTTATTTAGGTGAAACACAGAGGTTTCCAGCATCTGAACTCAGACTAACCACAGCCTG
Organism: Motacilla alba alba; assembly: GCF_015832195.1. NCBI lineage: Eukaryota > Metazoa > Chordata > Aves > Passeriformes > Motacillidae > Motacilla > Motacilla alba. The sequence goes on along the minus strand of NC_052019.1, from coordinate 7,808,128 downwards.
TTTCAAAAAGCATTTAAAAGTAGATCACCCTTGTAGGAAACACATGTATTATTTAATGGTTCATGACAACACTGCCTTTCAATTTGTTGAAACACATTTGAATCAGTGTTGAGGACTATCACACCCAGGGGACACTGGGGAAGGAATTTTGGATGGCGCAAGGTCATTCCCTGCTTTGCCTGAGGTAAACCTCCTTCTTCCAAATGCTCTAATCTTTTCCTGATATCCTAGTGCTTACAGAAAATCACTATGGCTTCTTAAAGACAATGAATAGTCAATAGTTTGTTCTACTCAAAGATAAATTCAGTTTACAATCTCATCTGAAGAGGACCTATCTGTATGGTGGTAAAATAAAGTATTGTACAATGATATTCATATTAGATCACTTTTATATTGCCAGTGTAGTAATATTAAGGTGGATTTCTCTTTTGGTTTTTTGGGGTTTTTTCCCCGTACCTGGCTGAAGCACCCCTTGCACACACAGTCACTGGAAGTAGGTGTGTTAGGGTTTCTGTGAGGGATTATGGTATTGAAATCTTTGCTGTGGGTGATGAAGAGCCCAGGTCTCTGAGCCCTGACTGTGCTGCTGCCAGGTGACACATAACCCAGCTCTTCAATAAGTGTGCTCTCCAATAAGTGCAGTTTCAAACGCAGTCTGTGCTCGCATGTGTGAAGTGCACAGAGCCTTCAAGCAAAGCGCTGTAGCCAGCAGGAATGGCCTTCCCAGGAGTGCAAGGAGGAATGAGGAGCAGTCACTGCTCTTTGGAAGCGTTTAGTGAAACAGCCAAAGTGGGAGAGCAGTAACTGGCGAAGGACTGCCAGGGTGTGTAGCCTGGGAAGATGCTGCCCTTTCGGGAAAAGCAGATGTATTTTGCAGAGCTCGAGGCAATGACAAGTCTTGGAATGTCACAGCTTATGTTCCACCCAGTAGCCTGCAAGGAGACCAAATTTCTTGGACATACAACATTTCTCGTGGTTGTCTCATAAACAAATTATTCTTACTGCATCCACTGAGCTGTCCTTTCCTAGAAGAGCAAATACACAACAAAACCCGACCAAAAATGAAGTCGAGCTGTGCTGGCACAAAGAGCAATGCATGGGCTGAACCTGGAGTGATGCCATTTTCCTTAATCTGTTCGTGGGGAGGTAACAAATAGCCAGTTTCTCTTGTGTATCAGCAGCTTTGAGGCCTCTTTGTCAGCAGAGCTAAAGTCAAGTGCATCAGTAATGCCTGTTATTGTGGCAGACACCACAGAGAGAGCATTAGGAGCTCCCTCCTCACCCAGGGAACACAAACCAGGGTGTGTTTATGGCCCAATAATTGCTTGTTTGTGTAAAGTAATGATGTCCCTGTTTGGCTTTTAGACCAATTAGTAGAATAAAGGTGGTAAAAACACCAACATAATTAGTCTAATGACTATAAACCACTGACACTAAGTGTAAAATCTCTAGCCTTTTTGACACCCCGGTTTTATAGTGCAATATAAGGAGGGCAGTAATGTTAGCATGTAGGGGAGTTCCTCTGCTTTTGTAGCTGACTTTGAATGCCCCTGCACAATCCGATGTGTTTCCATTGCCTGGGGTGGCTGGCTGTGGCCTCATATTAAAGGAAAGTTGCCTCTGCTAATTATTCTTTGTACTGCTTTTCCCTCTTGCTAATTAAGAGTGGCAGAGAGATTTGATTATCATGTTTTTCTAATAGTTAAAAAAAGACAAAATCGAACCTCTACCCCCCCCCAGATCCCTAGGCTGAAACAGATGCTGCTCCTTGCATCCAGGGTTTCATTGCTTTATCAATATGGTACCAGCTGAGATTGCCAGGGACTTGCACAGCAGTTGAAGGCATTAAAAATCAGTCTTCTAGTGGCAGCCACGATGCCAGGGCTGTGTTTGGTGGGTACACAGGAGAGTTGGATGTGCAGTTGGATGTGCAGCTCCCTCTGAAAGCATGAACAGCTTCACTGTGGCACCACAGCTCCCTTCCCGGTGCAGTTCAAAAGTGACTGTGGAGATTGGGAAGGCCAAGATTCACCCCGGGATAATTATTCACCTGGAGACTCTTGTAAAAAACAATGCAAAGAGCAGAGCCAGCCTTAATTCCCAGATGTTGGGTGTCGCACCCACTGCTGGTTCTGCTGTCCAACAAAACAACCAGCAGGGTTTGGTTTCCTCCTGATCCATTGGGGAAGATGGTCTGTGGCTGCCTTTGCAGAGGAGCAGAATAACGAGGCAAAACAACAGGGACCTTTCACGTGGCAAATATTATGTAATAATGCTTTAAAAGTAATTTTTTCCTAAGGACACAGCTAATAAAAAGGAATTGGGAGTGGTAGCATTTTGACCATAAGTTTGAACTTCTCAATGCCTAGGAATCCCTGGATTCAGGCTAGTTTTGCTGAGGGTTTTTAGAATTTTTTTAAATAGTTTCCACAGATGTGAAAACCAGAATTTGTTGAATTAAAGATGATAGTAAAAAGGGTATCTCTTGCTCAGAAAGCTCAGCTTTGGTGTTTTGAAACATTTATCTTTTAGCAAGAGGTCCATCTTTCTTCCAGCCTCTGCTGAAGCTCAGCCCTCATGCTCTGGGCTGCTCTCTTTCCATGGCTTATCTAAAAAAGGTTCTGCCTTCCTTCACTCTTTTCAGATCAAAGGGAACATTATCAGTTTACAAAGCACCCCTGTTTCTTCCTGTCTCCCAGCACCTCTGTCTCACTAACCTTCCCTCCAGGGTCAAGGGATTGGGACCCAGCAGCTGGGAGCACTGGTTCCCCTGCAACAAGAGTGGCCATGGGGCTCTTCTGCACTGTGAATTAGAAAATCATGCCTCAGTTTCCTATTCCCAGGAAAAAAAAAACACTTAGTATGATGATACAGGCCACCAAACATCTCTGGTAGAAGATCTCTGAACCCAGGGAATCCTGAGGGATTCAATTTGACCCCCTGTCCTTGATTTGCACTGCTGGGAAAGAAAGGAATAAAAGGCATAAAAATGTAAGTTAAAGACAGAGTGTCACCCTTTGCTTTGAGTTTCCTGCCTTTTGTCAGGCTAAGTGCTCAATGCCATTTAGATGCAAGTTTTCCTAGGAGAATCCTCCCCCAGCCAGGCTTCCATGGAAAGTTTTGCAGTGCCCATTGCCTTCGTGGCTGCAGGCTGGGGAGCAGATCATCCAAAATCGCCTGTCATCGGAGAGTTCACTCATCTCGAGGTTTCATTATGGCTGGGTGTTGTTTCCTTGGGGGTTGGAGCAAAGGCAGGAGGAAGCACTTCATCCTCTGACAGGTTTTGCCACACAGTTGTGTTACTTAACCACTTTCTGCCTCAGTTTACCTGCCAATTCAATAGTTAAAACAGGTGTTGTGGGGACTAAAAATCCATAACATCTCCCAGTGCCTGAACATTGCTTGTGGGTTGCACTTAGGTTGGAGCATCTTCTTCAAAAATCTCTTTTGTTAATGCTGCATTTTTTCCTTTGCCAAGATGTCCAGATGGATCTTAGCTAAAAAAATAAAATTAATATTTTTTTTGCTAGATTCTCATTACAATATGTTACTGATAGAACACTTGCTTCTTAAATATTTCTCCCTTCTATCTATCCCACCCCTGTCTTGCCCCTAAACAGATTCTCAATTAACCACGAGAACAGATTCTCAATTAGGAATGGGCAAAACTCACAAACTCATTTTCACATATTTATATGGTTGGTCAATGTTTTTCTGTCTCAGATGATATTTCTCATTGGTTTTCAATTAAATAAAAGCATCTGCTCACTGGAAAAAATGTTTCAGCACAACTGAAGCTACAAATCAGTCTTGATCTTTGGTAAAATATGTGCTGCATCTTTTTTTCTGTGGGTGGTGACCTTAATTTTTGACCTTAATTTTTCCCAGAGGTTGTTGAATCCTGAAAGTTCCCACTGGTTTAGTAAGGTATGAGGTAAGGACCCTCTCTGAAAGCCAAATACATGAAAATAAGTGAGAATGCAGTTATTCAGGTGTAGACATGCCTGCTTCCCAATCCTGCATGGACTGGATATACCTGATTACACCTGGTCTCACCTGGAGAGCACACAGGTTGTTCTTCACCTTGTAGGCTTTGGTGGAAATCCAGGAGAACTCCATCAGACCAGTAGATCTGTACCCACAGAGGCCATGCAATTTTATGGCTGAAATTCCTGCCTGAGCAAATCACTGTGATTCTTGCTGTGACTTGGAAATGCAGTGGATGTGCTGAAGGCCAGATCATCCCAGAAAAAAACCCCAATGGCCTCTGTACTGGTCACTCATTCTTTCTAGTGGTGGAAGGACAGAGGGGGACAGTCCAGGAAGGACAGAGAGGGGTTGATTTCCCCTCACCACACTGAGCTCGTGCAAACCCCAGGCAAACTGATTTCTCAGGGAGCGGAGGCGAAGAAAAGTTAATTTATCTGCTCAGGTGAGACCATCCTTCCTATTGTAATTTCATCTTTAAAAACACAGCCCTGGCCTAAAGCCTATTTTCAGGATTTCAGCCCGTCCCAGGTCAGCCCTGGAGCACCAGGAAGGTGGCACAGCCTGTCCCTCGGTGCGGGGATCTGCGGCTGGGTTTAAGCACCGGATTAGCTGCAGAATAGCTAAGCTCCTATAAGGCTTGGGAAAACATGCTGCCCTTCCATGCTTAGAGGGTTTGCCAGGCTCTCCTGTCACTTAGAATGAATGGGGAGAGAAATCATTATTTAATTATCTGGGAAGCCCTTTAAAAGACTAATCAGCAAGGAATTTCTCTCCAGTAGTAACAGCTGGCTCTCACACTATGAGTCACAAAGAGAGATATTAAAAGGCTGTTTTTCTCAGTTAGTGAACTTATTAACTGTGCTCTCCTCTTTTATAGAAATGCTGCTTTGTTCTCTAACAATGGTCCCCAGCCCTTGAGAAACATGACAGCACGCTGAAGGGGATGGGGGACTGTCTTACTGTAAGTTGGGGTTTACCTAGTCCAGGATCTCACACTTCAAATGACAGTTCTGCTTTTTGGGGGGTTCATATGAGGCTCTTCCCTGCAACCAGGTGGCAAAGGGGTCTGTCAGAGAGAAGTCAAATAGAGGATGCACCAGGAAGGGGCACAGCATTTCATGCAGTGACAGCCAGCAGCTCATTTCCCTGCTGCTCTTGCAGCTAGGGAAAATTGCACCCAAGCTGGCTTCCCCTTGGAGAAGCAGTGGTTTGCCTCAGTGCTGTGGGAATGGCAGAGAGGAATGAGCTCAAAGTAGTGGGCTGGGCAGGATGAGATGAAAGATATCTCTCTGAATGAGACTGGGACATGGAGATAGAAAGGGGAGAGGTGTTCTTTCCAGGACAACAGCTCTCAGTGGACGCTCCCACTTGGGGCTGTGAATTGTCACCAAGTTGGGAAGACCTGACCCAGCTCTGCCTGGAAACCTCTCTGCAAGCTCCCCTCATCCTCAACAGTGGATTTAGGAATGAACAGCCACAGGGCACCTATTAAACCTCAGTGCAAGGAAGTGGCTTTAAGTTCGTGTGGCATCTTAAGTAACATTAAATGTGGGAAGCCATGTCTCAGGCAGTGTAATTCCAGGCTACCTGTCCCTGTCTCTAGGTTTACACTTGGGACACCAGGTTTGCTCTCCTCTGCAGTCTGCAGTTGTGTAATGAGCATTTCAAAGCTCAGCAGACCCCATCAGCCCCTCCAGGTCTGTCAGCCAGAACCTTGGCCTTATCAGAGCTTTGCAGAGGGAAGAGCTGCTTTCCTTCCCCAGGCCTGTCAGCCCTCAGAGGGTTTAAGCATGTAGCTCTCCAAACACAACTGGTCCAACAGTGCGGTGGAATTGCTGTGGGGATGGGGACAAGATCCCTCCAGGAAATTGGGGCACAAATGGCTGGAGAGGTGCTGGTTGTGTAGGAGAGCACACTTGGGCAGGGGCCAGGGGTGTGCTTGGCTCTGGTGGGGACTGGAGGTGTTTGGGTGTACCTGTGTGGTTGTGTACCTCTGTGGTCGGAAGAAAGGCAGGAAGGACTGAAGGGGAATGGGATTGCAGTTTACTCAATACCCATTCCCATATGTATAGTGATTTGCTGCTTGGAATTCTTCTTCAGAAATATTTTTCTATGTGCATATTTATAAATTTCAGACCTCCAAAAGAGACTTCCCCCCAAGATCAAGCATTTAAATGTGAAAGGTATTTACAGGGTCAAATTGAATTCCTGCTATTTAAGCCAGTGTCTCAGCACAGCAGAGAGGAGGAATCTCGGGCCAGGTGACATTGGGCTCTCTGCTGCAGGGGAAAATGAGCAATAATATTTACCTTGCACAGACAAAACCAGTATGAACACAACCATCCTCTCCTCTTCTGGGGCCCTTGCTGAAGACAGACGGCTCAGCAGTCTGGCAGTAATGGATAAATCTCAAAGGGCAATATTTCAGCTTATATAAGGGGATGGGGCTTCCTGCCAAGAGAGCTTCTACAATTTACATCAGGGAGGATTTGGCTGGAGATAAATCAGGTAATCATTCCCCTGGAGGAGCTGCGGTACCATCAGCGCTCACCTGTCTGCTCAGCATCAGAGCCAAGCCCGTCCTCCCTCGGGCAGCTCCAGCTATGAATTGCACATTTGGGGTGCTTTGGGAGAGGGAGGCCCTGGCAGTGATGAGAGGCACTGGCAAACTCAGGTGTGCCTAAACATTGGAGAAATAGTTGTTTCACTGGAGTGCTTTTCCTTAGAGAGGAGACCCCGCCAGATGGGTGAATTACCCCAAGGGATCCATGTTCAGCTCCCTGCTTTGCCTCTTTTTCCTGTCATCAGTCTCTTGGTCTTGGTCTGCTGCCTGCCAGCACCTCCTTCAGTGTCCTGGTCTGTAGGTCGAGAATTAAGCAGGACTTAGCCTGTTTGTCCTGTCTGTGCAAGAGATGGGATGGAAAGCAGGGCAAGCAGTGAGCAGTTTTCCATCTCCCCTGGCTCACATCCCTGCACAGCTGCTGCTGTGGGCGAACACACATCATCCTTGTGGGGTTGTGCAGGCTCACCCTTCCCTCCTGCTCCAGGACGGAGCTGCTGAGTCAGAGCTGTCTGCACCAGAGCTTGTCCTGGGGCTGCCCTGCTGGAGCTGCTGGAACCAGCCCTCCCTCCAGCACTGCCTCCAGCTGCAGCTTTGGTAGCAGACACATTTCCAGCTCCTGGCTGTCTGCATCTGTTCAGGAGTGGGATTTGCTCCCAAGATTTTGCACATGCATCCATCACTTGTAAAGCTCAAGCTGGTAGGGTGCAAGCCACAGCACTCTGGTGCAAACACAGCCCTGCTTCCCCCTCTTCCCTTCCACTAACCAGTGCTTTCCCTGGAGCTGCTGGATGCTGATGAAGCCTTGCTGAGCTGAGGCTCTACCTGATGCTCACAGGGAGGTCTCCAGCAGGCAGAGAAGGAGCTTCCTTTGCCTCTGCCCTGCTTGCCTGCAGCTTTGTTGTATAAATAAAAAGCAATTTGCTCCTTATTGTTTGCATTTTGTTTTCATACTCAGTGGTCTCACAGCATGCAGGGGAGGTACACACATGGGGAGCTCTCCAGCATCCCAAGGGAGATCAATAAACCTCTAATCAGTGCTCTGGGAAAGAGCTCTCCTCTAGATTGCTTTGGTATGTGTATGAGAGAAGGATATGATGGTGTCTGCTTAAGAAAGGGCCTTGCTGGAGATCCCATTCCCAGATCTCCCAGGCTGTTTTAAAAAACAAGGAGGAAAAAGTATTTCAGGTTTTGCAAACTGGAGCTTGATGCACAGAGGATTAAGAGTTCAATCTGACCACCCTGAACTGGTTATCTGCTGCTCTGGGCAAGACTGGGAGTTTGTCAAACACCTGAAAGTGCCCAGCAGATTAAACAGAAGGGCTGGGGACATTTGTGTCACCTGGGGGCTAGAAGAAGACCATGTCTGATGGCACTGGATGCCTGTGCATAAACAGCTGGATCGAGATGTCTTAAATCAAATCCCTGTCAGAGAAGACTGAGACAAGATCTCCTGCAACAAAAGCTCGTGCTTGTTTGTGCAAAGAGCACTCACATCACTGGATACTGTACAGTATCAAAGCATTTCTGGCCTTGGCTGCTATAAAAGCTCCTCAACAGATAAGAAAATATGTCTTTATATTTGCCATTTGACTATAAAAGGAGACATTTTAATCAACATTTGTCAGCCTGTCTGATGTTTAAATAGTGTTTTATTCTGTCCCACTGCCTGTTTGCTCACAAGCAGCAGAGATTATCACACCTGTAGGGAAATTGTGGCTTTCTTTTTCTTAGTTGGGCAAAATTCCTGCTGAAGTTGCATCAGAATTGATGGGTCCTAGCTCAGGTGAGTGTCCTGAGGGGCAAAAAGGAAAAGAGGTCAGACACAAAAGTATTTCAGAGCTAAATTCAGAAACAAGAGGACAGGGATGGCTGGTATAAGGGGGCCAAGAGACAGCCACCAGGTAGGAGGGACTGGACCCCAAGGATGTGAGCCTGGTGCAGCTGCAGCAAAGATGTTGAAGATTCTGATATTTGTGAGATACACAGGTTAAAACCAGCCCTGGAGCTGCTTCAGCCTTTCTTCTCCCTCCATCTGCCTTTGACCTGTGCAGTGAACCCATGCATCTCCCTGTCTTGTCCCAGCACCTGTGCCCATCTCCTCTCTGTCATGGGCACCTGCAAATCCACCAGGAGTGTATGAAGAGTCCTGCTGGGATGTGCCATGGGCTAGCTGGTGGTTTTTCCACCCTAGGTACAGAGATGCTTTGATGCAGGAAGGCACTTTGGGGCTGTGCTGACCTTGGCTATGTTTTGACCCATAATCAGCTGGAGGCAGCTGTGCCTCCTGGAGAGGTGATGTGCTCTGGGCTGTGTTCTCCCCTGACTGTGTCCTCAAATAGTCCTGCTGATGGGGATTCAGCCAGGACCATGGAAGTGCTGCCTGCCCTGTGTCCTGTAGCACGGAGGCAATGTTTGTACAATGTGTTGTGGCGCATCCTTCACCTCAGATACACAGTCTGCAGCCCCTCAGCTGGAGCCCAGGTCATCTCCAAGTGGCATTGTGGCTTGCACCTTTCAGATGTGACAGACAGGGATTTATGATGTTCAGCTACATTGGTGCTGCCTACAAATTCCTCTTTGCTTTTCTTTCTGGAATTTCCAGTGTCCAGGTCTCTCTCTGTGCTGCTGATGCTGAGGATGGATCTGATTTGTGCTATGAAGTGCTGTAAGCACTGGGGACTCTCAGTGCTTCAACACAGAGACAGAATTGTTCCCAAGTCTGAGAGATTTCCAAATTCCAAGTAAATGCCTGGTGGCCCCCATTTCTGCAAAAACAAAGCCAGACACCAAAGGCACCTGTTTAGGAGCAAAGCAAGAGCAAGATCTCAGGCCATGGCTTGATGCTATTTCTATGCCTTCTGCAACAGCTCAGTTAAAAGGCATTTTTGCAGAGAAAAACGTGACACTTAAAAGGTAACATATTCTTTTCACCTTCCAGTTTCCAATTCAGTTTGTAACTTAGCCCCAAGAAGTGATCAGGGGCTGCTTTCTTTTCAGCTTAAAATCTCTTTTTTTCATGCACTGGTTGTCAGTGCTCCCGAAAAGATTAAATAAGGCAGAGGTAATGTAGATTTAAAGAATTTTCCAGATGAAGTGCCAGAGCACTTTGAACTGAAGAAGAAAGGGGTTGCTGTGAGGGGACTGGGGTGCTGGGGGAAGGCACCGTGGAGCTTTGCTCAGCACACTGTGTGGGTAAATGTGCCATGACTGTGGAGCCGTGGGGGCTGCCAGAGCACCACTAACTCTGCTCTGGGGCACAGTGCAGTGCTTGCAGTGTTCTGACCAAAAAGCACATACCAGGGCTGTGTGTCCAGTGATGTCCCTGGGGAGTGGTCCTTCCTCAGAGCTGCAGAGCTCTGCTGTCCTTGACTGGGGGCTGGAGGAACCTTGCTCAGCTGCCTTGGTGCTCTCACACAGAGTATGAGCAGAGCTGATGGGGCAGAGGGAACCTTCACCCCTGAGCCCTTGCCCAGAGCTCCAACTCTGCATAAAGAGCAAAACCTCTCCAAGGGGAGGTAGCATGGGAGGAAAAGCTGGAATTGCAACAAGTGTGCTTCTTGTGTCTGTTCTGTGGCTTTCTCAGCCAGGGAAGGGGCATTGGACATCACCAGAGTCAAATGTTGCTGCTACCAACGGAGAAAGAGGTATCAAGGGCAATTTCTCCTTCCTGTCCTGCAAGGGAAAGATTCCACCCTGCTTCAGCACTGAGGATGTCTGGGCAAGAAGATGAGCTGCCACAAAAGATAAATTACTCCTGTTATCTCCAGATGGATCAGGTCTGTGACTGATGATACCAGCCCATGTGGAGGAAAGTTCTAGGGAGATTGTGGAAGCACTTGCTCTGTAATGCTCTCAGAAGGTGCAGAGTAACCTTCTGGCCATGAGCAGTGGCTGGAGGGAGTAGTGGGGGGAGGAACAAAATTTAATAAAAATAATAATATTTTTAAAAATCTCCTTTGTATTTCAGCAACACCTCTTCCAACATTCCCAGACCAAGTTAATGAATTAAAAATTCCTGGCAGGTGGGTATGAATTCCATAGATAGGTGAAAAGAGATTTGGAGGTAGAGTGAATAAACAATTTTGAGTCATGCAAAATGGTACTGGAGTGGGTAGAAGAAGAACCCAGGACTCCAGCTTCTCTCTGGCTGTGTTTTCCATATGCCTTTTTGCCTTCAGGAGTACTTTGTGCTCTGTGTAAGTTTTGTACCTTTTCTGGGGGAATCTTTGTCTGAAGAGCTGCAAGGCAGCGTGGATGGCCCTCAGCAGACTGGAGCACTTCAGGCATCCAGTGCCAGGGAGCAGATTCTCATCTCTGCCTGTTCAGGCTTGCTCACCCTTCGGGGTACGTGGGTGTGAACGTGTGGGGCAGTGCAGGATTATTTGGGAGCAGAAGGTAATATCAGAAATACAAGTCTTGACAACAACTCAAGGGCTGATTTTTGGGTGCTGTGCACCTGCAATCAACTTGCTTCTTTCAGAACTCTTCATCACCCTCCTGGGCAAGATTTCAAGGTGGCTGCTGACCTGGTGAGCTCTGGTGAAAAACATTTGTTTTGAAATCTAGCCACGGTTTGAATTGTGAGCTCTTGGGAGGTTTGACACTTGATGAATAGCCAGATCAAATACAAAGCCACTGAGTGTATGACAACAGATGCTTATGTCCTGCTTCTGCAGACATACAACACGCTTGTTGAGATACCATGGATCCCTTTCATCAGTTTTGGGTGTCTATTTATTTATGTTTTGTTTTACTAAGGGACCATCTTATGCTACTGGCAGGTGTAAGATTGTGTCTGGGCTCCCAGCACAAACAGAACTGACAGCAGACATGATGATGCTGAGCTCAGTCTTCCTTCATGACAGGCAGCTTTGCAACACATGTCCAGTCCCAAAATCACCACTGGGCAGCTATTCCACATGTCCACCTCCACGGGATACAAAACATTGCCCTGCAGTAATAAACAGCAGATTTGCTGTCAGAGACTCAGAGCTGTGTTGTTGGTGGAGGATTCCTCAAGGGCATCTTTGAACACAACATAGGAGAGAAATTGTGAGGTAGAATTCCCCCTTGGCTTTACAGAAAGGCTCACAGCCCTTACTTCAAACAAAGGAAAGAGCCCCACAGCTCCTTCCAGTCAGAGCTGAGAGAGGCTGACTGCTGGTCTCAAATATGGTGCCAAATGTAACCCTGAGTGGGTGACCCAAGACAGTGTTTAACATCTCCATGAGGATCAGTCCCTCTGTCCTTCCCTGTTTCACCTTTCCAGCTCTTGTCAGCCCCAGGTGCCTCTGAGGGAGGTGAGGAAACCCCAGCAAAAAAAAAAAAAAAAAAAAAAAAGAAAAGCTCCTCACAGATTCTAGGGGAACCAACCCATGGATGGCCTCAGGTGATGATCAGTCCCATGTGGAGAGGGACATGAACCTGCCTGGCCACCCAACAGCCCTTCTCAGACACATGACCTAATGGGGCTGTCATGGGCTTTTCATAACTTTGGGGCAGAAAGGGCTTGGTTTTAGGGTGCTGAGCATCCAGATCCACTGAACCCACTGAATCACTGCTGCTTCACAAGTGCAAAGCAGGCAGCTGCAGGCAGACAAGACTGAGGGCAGAGGCAGGGTCCTTTTCAGTTTTAGTCTTAAAATATTGCAGCACAGGTTGGATTTTAGCACTGGAATGGGGCTTTGCACACTTCCTTGGGTGCCCAGGAGCAGACAGTGGCATCCTGCCTTCCCTGTGTCCCCTCCTCAGACCCTTCATAAACACAGATGTTCCTTCTCCTCTGACAAAAATCATTCATGAAAAATTCAATGGGACGTTTCTTCCCCCTCTTTCTCCCTCTCGTTTTTGTTGTATTCTTGACAAGCTTGAACTCCATAGGGGGGGAAAATAAAAGAGCAGCCCAGCCCCTGATCCTCCCCGCATCCTGCTGCAGTGCCCATTTTACATGGTACAAAGGTCATTTAGCATAGCATGGAGCCCTCAGCAAGTTGCACAAGGCAATTTCATCTGATCCGTGATGGAATTCCACTCAGCCAAAGTCCTTATTATTATGCATTTTTTACACATTAGGATTTTCCTTTTGTTGGCAGCCAGATCTCTTCATGAGGTGTTAAAAAGTGCAGAGGGGCTCTCTGCTCCACTTCGGGTAGCTAATCCTGCCTTTAAGGCTGGGATAACTGTTTCATTACGGGATGGGCTCAGCTTTAGAGCCACTGATGTTTGCTGACAAGGACCTCAGAAATCAGCACAATACCTGAGATGGAAGAAAACCCATCTCTGCTTCTTGTGGGACAGCCACAACCCAGCAAGGGCTATGAGACTGACTGTAGTTTCTTTCTTCTCTTTCCCTTTTTTTTATTCCTTTCTGAAGTTCTAGCCCCTAATTTTCTAAATGTTTTCCAAGCTGGCAAACATGTGATGACTCATTTGCACCTGTGAAAAGCAATCCTCCCAGTTTGATGGATGATATTGCAAACTTTAAAAAATAAAGGTTAACTGGTAAAGTTAAATAAATAGATTCTCTCCCAGCACCGAATGGGGCGATGTCACAGGCAGAGCAAGCATCTGCTTCATGCCAATCACAGCCACGTGTCTCTTGAGCAGTCAGAAAAGCAGCTTTATTAAGTAGTGTGGTCCTCAAGTAATAATTAGATAATACCTGAGCCTAAGAAAATACATAGCTTTTGTTCATAGCCCTCATAAAATAATAGTGAGCTTTATTACAATGCCTCTGGCTGGAAAAATAATCAAATCCAGTCCTTGAGTCAGTGGGATATTTCAGTGATTTTAAACTGGTTTGACTTTATCACAAAAGATGAATTCAAACAGGAACAGGTGCAGAGAAAAGCAACAAGGATGGAGGATAATCAGGGCCTGGAAAGCCTGTTTTATGAGGCAGGACTAAAAGAGATTGGCTTGTTAAGCCCAGCAAAATGAAGGGAACATGACTGCTGTCTATAAATACAGCAGGGATGTAAATACAAAGCAGGGAAAAGAGCTATTAAAGCAAAAGGCAGAGTTGGCACAAGAACAAATGGCTATAAACTGGTCACTAATAAACATAGCCAGGAAATCAGAAGATGTTTTTCAGCCACCTGAGCAGGGCTGCTCTGACACAGGCTTCCAGCAGCAGTGGAGGGAGCGAGGGCTGGGCTGAGCTTGGGTGGTGCCTGGCCAGTTTCTGGCAGGGATGGCATGTCCTGAGGGCCAGGACTGAATCCAGAGCTCTGGGAGAACCCAGCTATCCCACCTTCATCTGTCAATGCAAATACTTCATAACAAGTGGGGGTGGAAGGAAAAAAAGATGGAAAATTGTAACAATGCTGGCAGTTTGCTGGGAAAATATTGCTTCTGGGATAAATAATTTCTCATTGAATAGAAATAAACAGTGAGAAAAATTCAACCAGCAAGATAAGAACAGATAATGAAATGTGGGGCAGCAGTGAAATGTTTATTTCTGGTTTATATAGGAAGCAGATAGAACTGGCACAGCTAAATAACCTGAAACCTCTTTTCTTGATGACAATATGAGTTTTCTCCCCTGAAATATAGCAAAACTCAGAAAAATTATACAGGAGAAGATCTTGTAAGACCACCTCAGTTGCTAGCAATGAGCTGATAGCATTTGGTAGGTTATGAAAGGATAAACTTAATTTATCTCTTTCTTTCCTCCCTCTTCCCCATTGAAAAGATGGACAAGGACTTCCCTTTGACACACTGCCCAAGGAACACGGGGAAGGGGTAAATTAGTGCAACTATTTAATTCCCTTGCTGAAAGTGCCTTTTTTTCCCTTCAGATTGAGACAAACGGAAAAGTTTGAGCGAATTCAGCAGTCTGGCACAGTCTCTTTGGCTGAAGCTGGTCTGCTGCATATGAAATCCTTAAACGGATTTTGGCTCAACAGAAACACACTGTTTTTGTTTTGTGAGTAAACTCCAAGTGTTATTTGGAGTCATCCTCTCACAAACACAGGCACAGAGCAGCATGTTTTGGTCAAGCTGAATCAGTTCCTGCCTCAGCAAAAGGATTTTAGTTAATGGGTTTTTAAGTGATCTAATGTTCATCTTGTGAATGATGAGAGGACAAAAAAAAGTCTCTGTTCTGGTTTTATTTACACTCCAGAAAAACCTCTTGTATTCCATGGAGATGTGGGGATACAGAGGGAAATAACTGGGAGGAGATCTTGATCCCACTCTCAGCAGCTCCTCTACCGAGTCACTGACTCTGTAAGAACAGTAAGTTTCCCTCAAGACATTGTTCCTATCCTGTTTTTCTGGTCTATCAGGTACATGTCCAAGTCTTTTTTTGCAATTAAGAACACACTGGTCCCCCTTCAGTAATAATAAAGGCAAAGAGAGCTAATGCAAATAGTTACCAAAGGGGAGTAAAGCAAGCGTGACGCTTCTAAATAGGCAAGTGACCGCCGGCCCTGTGGCTGCAGCATATCAACACAGGCACACATCAATAGCAGTCAATGCTGTGCCAGGAGCCAGCACCCAGCACTGTCCCACAAGCCATTGCCATTCGTGCTTCAGCCACCCAAAAGCAGCCCAGGTGTCTGCCCGGGCTCCATGATGCACGGAGCCCTTTTTCCTATGACTCAGTTGTGAACTCAGGTAATGCCATGGAGAAATTACACAGACCCAGCATTAGTAACTAGGTAATAACCTGTTCCTAATGGTCCAAATGCAAGATCAAAGGTGTTTAGAGAAGCATGGGCAAGGAAACTGCTGTGTTAAAACACAGTTAAAACTAAATGACAGCCCATCGCTAGGAGACATTTGCTGAGAGACATTTACTCAGCGGCATTTACTGCACGTATTAGCAGGGGTGATGCAGAAGGGACAAATTCATTACCAGGGTAATGATTTTACATTACTATTTGCATTCTGTGGATTATCTCCAGGAACCATTTTTTCTTCTGTCCATATGTACATACTATTATTTGTCCCTGTTTTCTTTCATGAAGATCAAATCTGCAGTGAAACTTGAGAGAAAGGCAGAACATAGAAACACGGCAATGGCCTTCAACCCTTGATTTGCTAAAAAGTGGGATGAAAAAGTACTCTAACGTGCTTGCAGACTGGGTAGCTGTCAGGACATAAAGAAGCAAGGTCTTCACTTGCAGCAAGGTCTGCAAGCCAGGTAAAACCTCCTTGAGGTTTCAGGGTGAGGAGTTCACTGAAGGTTGTGCAGTAATTGTGGCATGACAGTTGCTTAGTCCCATCGATCTCCTGAAAAATGCCTTTGAGTGAGGAATTCATCCATGGTATGTACTGTACAGAGGAGAATAACTTCTGGTTTGTGAGTTTCCAGTTGGAAGGGTGCACTGATAACACGCCATATGCATAAATTAATGATTAGTCTGCTGCAGGAACACGTATTGATCTGGTTTGTAAAGTGCCTTTTCCTTCTGTCCCAGAAATGTCCTTGCTGCTTCTGTTCATCCTTTAAAATGAAATTCTTTAAGAGAATGGAAATTCTCAAAGTACACTTGAACTTTAAATTAGACTTCATGTGACAAGGCCGTCATCTAGAAATGGGACAGGATGTGCAATTTCATATAGAAAGATAGAGAGAAGGTGGGCAGGATGGGAGAGAAGAAGAAGGAAGAAAGGAGGAAGCTGTAAGGAAGGAAAATATATAAGGATGGATCAAAAGTGTCCAGCTCAGATCCAGTTCTGGAGCCTGGCTTATCCCCTGCATCAGCCCAGCTTCAAATAACCAATTTTTATGGAATGAATTGATATAATTGAAATGAGGCTTTTGGGTGGGTCACAGAACGAGGGCTCCATGACAGAATACAAATCAGGGTGCAAATTTGGATTTCAAATGTCCTCAGATCTGGGTGTGTTTAGATGTGCAGTTTGGCATTACATTTCCAATAATGAGTTTCCTGAACAATAATTAAGCCTCAGCTCAGGGAGTAAACAATTTGCTGGCTTTGCAACTGCCCCAAGCTGATATGGTCCCCCCCTTGCGCCAGCATCTTTTTGTCCTGTACTGAGGAAGATCCTCCTCAGCCTTTATCCCAAAGCCATTTCTCTGCCTTGAAGCCAGGAGGAGCCAGTTGCAGAGGAGGTGCCTGTGACACCCATTGGTGGACAGATGAGGATCCACACGGAACAAAGTACACCTAAACAGCTTTTTTGAAGTGGTGCTACACCAAAGGACTGGAGCCTGAGGATGGCAGAAGTTTTGTTGGCTTCAGCCAGTTTTTTGGTTGGGTTTGGTTTCTTTTTGTGGGTTTTTTTTTTTTTTTTGGTTTTTTTTTTGTTTGTTTGGTTTTTTTTTGGGGGGGTGGGGTGGGGGGTTTGATCACTCCTGGTAATTACTCATGGCCTATCTTGCACCTTTCATACTCCTGGGGTGGAGGATTCTCACTGTTCTGGGCACAAGGCTGACTCCACGCATGGGCAATCACACGTTGCAAAGGTTCAGGGTGAGCACATCAGCTCTGTTGGTACCTGTGGCCAGCCTGCTGAAATACCTGCCCTGAAGGTGTTCAACACCCTGCCCCATGGACTGGAGACCTGCACAGACTGTCCAGGCTGGAAGTCAGATGGGAGAACAGGGTGATGCTGCTCCCGTGAGATGCCAGCCTAATGTGGCATAGGTGCCAAGCAGCTGCTACACTTACAGGGCTTCTTGCTTTGTGTTTCAGGACTTCTCACTGTACCCAAACTAAAATAGGTGTCTTCTGGCTTGGATGTGACCTGAAAGCAAAACAAGACAGTATGTTCAGATCACCAGAGCTCAGAGGGCTACATCTCCAATTCTGATCCTTTTATTGTCTATTTATTCATATACAGTTAATAATTTCTGCCAGATGCTGAAAACACTTTGTGTCATCTGAAACTTAGAAAACTTACAGAAAGGAGGCTAATAAATACATATATGCATAGCACTGCATCATGACTGCCTGCTCCTGGATGATTACTGCAAGGACCCCCAAATTTCATGCTGCCGAAATGTATTTAGACATGAATATCAATTTGAGACTTCAGTTCTGATCATGCTAGATGACTCTTAACAACCATGACCAGCCTCTCCTCAAATCATTACCATTCGTATAGCCACAAAAGGCAAACTTGATGAGAGAATGAGAAGCTAGTAGGGTCTCAGGCTAAGCATACAACAGTGGGATAGCTATAAATGAACCTTTTCAACCATAAATTACATGTGGCCAGTAATTCCCTTTTCTCCCTCTCTCCCTCCCTCCCCATCCTCCCCCTCCACTCTGAAAACCCTGGGACAAAGGCTTGCCTCTCTGAAGGATGCCTTTCTGGAGGATTAAGCAGCTTTTGTTGACAAAATACAAATTACAACTCCTTTGCTTGGTGTCCCGCCTTCTCAGCTGGGCTCCAGTCCCTGAGGGACAAGGCTCTATTACTCCTGCGTAGATGAAGAGCTCAGAATAGGCAGATGTAATTATTAACACCATTCAATGGAGTGTCTTTCTGAATTATCAATTAAAAATCTCTACTGTTTTTTCCTCACACTAAATGGAAAGCTGACAGCAGTTAATCTATTGTGCGGCAGAGCTTTATATGCATATTTAAACAGTGTGCTTCTCTGCTTTTTTATTCCAGGGGCAGTGTGGGGTGAGAGGGACTCCCATGAGGTAGCACAAAGACCCCTGTCATTTGATTGAGAGAAGAGCCTTTGGAAAAATATTGTCTCCTTCCACCCTGGCAAACAGGTCCCGTGGAGATATCCAAACAGCCTGAGCTGCCCGATATTGTGGGAGGTGACAAACGAGCGTCCCTGTCCCTGCTCACCCTCCAAAGTGCAGCTCCTTGGCCGTGCTGCTATTAAAATGCAGAGTTCACGGGCGGCAGACCCATGAGCACGGAGTGAGAACAGAAATGAAGCCATGTGATTAAAACCAACAGCCACGCCGAGCCAGGCTGCCAGGAGCTGTCAGCTTTTGGCTGAGGGGGAAGAGTGATGGGCTGGGTTTTGGGGAAGGGGCTGCGAGGATGCTCAGGAGCAGGAGGTCGTGGGTACAGTTCTGTCAACTCTCCTGCTGCCCCACAAGAATGTCTCCAGTCCTCACCAGAATAAACTGCCTTGCAAACCTCCCCAGCATGTTTCAAGTCTGCTGAGAGCTCAAAATTTTCCATTGGTGGCACCGGGATATCGAGCTATCACTTATTTATTATCATGAACCACTAACCACGAGTTACCACTTGTCAGCACCAAAGTCCAGTCCTAAAATTCCTAAAAATAATTTTAGTCCAGTCCTAACATCTTAATTTTTTTTTCTTAATTTTTTTTTTCTCAAATCCTTTTTTTTTTTTTTTTTTTCTTTTGGGCAACTTCTCTCCAGTCATAAAGCTGGACCTACTGCTTGCACAGAGCAAACTACTGATATATGGGTAAATTATATCCCATTTTTTCTTGTATGTATTGTGTATGTCATATTTTTTCATAGCTGGGATTCCCACCAAATCCACAAGTAGAGTGAGACAAGTTTTTAAACACTGGAGAAGTGGCATTATGCATAGCAGGAATTTCAGTTCAAGGGTTTCAATTTCCAGAATGGTGTCAACTGAAAAGGCTCCAAAGAAAGACAAAACAAGCCAAATTTGGGAGTATCTCTGGGCTTGGAGAAGTAGAGTTAAAAATGCTATATCAGACAGAAAAAGTAATAACTGCTAAGGAGCTGGAGAGCATTTGGGGCTGGACATGTGCCTTCAGCAGTTTAGAAGCTTATTTTATTAGCACTTAAGTCCTAGAAGTAGCACTGAACTCTTGACATGTTGGACCACTTCCACCTATTGCCTAATACAACCCTTATTCTCTTTTTCTAGCACTTCAGAGTTACCTAAGAGCATGCAATACCTGGGCTGGCAATTTTTCTCCCTTTTTCTTTTTAATGATTTAATTCCCCTTGCCCCCAAAAGCCAGACCCCAGTAATGAACCCTAATGCACATGCAAGTGTTTCCAAGCTGCGCTGCTCCGCTCAAAAGCCTTTCTCCAAGATGAATAGCATTTGAACTTTGTCCAATTTTTCTTATGTGGTATGTGCCCTTTATTTACTCCGTCATGTATATCTCACTCCATTTAAAATATTCACAGTTTGTTTTCAGAGCTATCTGGCTGGCCTTCAGTCTGGGTTTAACAAATGTTAGACATTATATTCACTTGCATATATCAGGTTTTGTCGTGAACCAGAAGAGGAAAAAAAAGAATTTAAAAAAAATCGCCTTCACCATGATTTAAATAACATGTTCAGATCCTTTATTTTTTTGTTTTAAATGCCTTCATCTCTTGGCCTTATAAGGTGCAGACTGTCTCACACTGAACTCTAGCTGGGTGGCCTCAGTCAGCCAACAGCCCTGCAAGCTCATCCCATTAAAGTCATTATGTTTACTTCTTATTTCAACAAACCAACCTGGATTTTGAGGCAGGAAAAATTGAGGGAAGAAATCCTAGGTCCATTTCAGAGAGAAAGGGTGAAATTCAGTCACTTCTAGGTTGCAAAATGAAAGCTCTCTCCATTTGCTGCTAAAAATACCCTTTTTTACCCTGGCAAGGGCTGTCCTTTTGCTCATAAGATCTAAGGAACCAATCAGTTCATATCTGAGTACCACCACTCTGCCCAGACCTCTGGTCCCACTCCATGAGGAGAGTGTGTTCCTTCATAACAGCACTGATAACCTCACTTTCAGTGGTTGGGAAAACTGAGGCATGGGCCCTCCAACACAACATTGCTGGGCAAGTCAGGGAGCAGAAGAGCAATGCACTGGAGACTGAAGAGGGGTTCAAGGCTCATGTGCACCAACAAGTACCACCTTTCACACTGGGGACACAGCTTTGCCTCCTTGCCCAGGGATGCCTCTGGTGTCTTGTAGGTGTAGGGAGACTGTGATCCTTCTCCCAGGAATTTGTAGTCCAGGAGTCAGAGAGAAAGGACCAGAACCTGCTGACAACAAGCCTTGAGGCAAAAATGCCAATGCAAAGGAAAATGATTGTAAGGCTGTTGCAAAGGGGAATGAAAACAAAGAAATCTGGGTTTCTGGTAGAGTTCCCTTGTTGATGGGCTGGGCTCAAGGTCCTCAGTCCCATCTCGGAGTGGCTGTGCCATCATGTCACTTAAATTGCTCATAATATCTCCTACATTTTTCCTGGGGCAGGGGTGAGTTCCCAAGGCCGTCGGTGAAGAAAGGAGCCCTCAGCAGAATGGTTCTCCTGGATTGCATATAAAAAGCCAGGAGTGGGTGCTTGGGAAGTGTGAGGTAATCCCTTGAGCTGGACACAGCCCCAGCTACCTGTGACTTCCCTGGGGCTGTCACCATGTGACCCATTTCCCTCCTGTCCTCCGGATAATGGGACAATAAAAGGAAGATTGAGGAGTTGACTTGATAGAGAGTCCAAGTACATTCCAGAGATACCGGGCACTACAAGGGCTCTTCAAATTCAGCTGGAGAGCACAACAAGAACCAGTAAGAAGAAGCTCAGCTGGAATTTCAGGGCAGTCAAATTCACAGGGGAGATAAAGCATGGAAAAACAATTTAAATAGTTAAAACCGCAAGGCCGATTAACCCTGAGCACAAAATATGGAGGGGAAATAAGACATTTTCAAATCTATTTCCAAATTCTTCATTCAGTCAAACCCCTTTCTAGAAGGCATGTTTTGATCATAATAAAAGTGATTGTCTCAACAGAAGGAAACCAGGGTGAAATCCCCATGGATGGTGATTTCCAGAGGACCTCCCCAGCTGAGCAAATGGATCTTTTTGAGTTTAACAATATCCTGAGCTCTTCATTGTCGAGATTTATTTTTATAAACTCAGTCCTGTCAGTTGTGTGGCAAGAAGTGTCAGCACTAGCCTGGCAGTTTATAGGAGAACTTTTATCCTTTTGTGTCTCACAAATGTCTCTGTGCA
This sequence comes from Motacilla alba alba, assembly GCF_015832195.1. Classification (NCBI taxonomy): domain Eukaryota; kingdom Metazoa; phylum Chordata; class Aves; order Passeriformes; family Motacillidae; genus Motacilla; species Motacilla alba. Next base: position 7,786,675 of record NC_052019.1, on the reverse strand, counting down.
CAGGGAGCAAGAGAAGAGGGGGAGAGAGAGTGCTGAAGAGGCTCATTCCACGGAGCTGGAGAAGAGTCCCAGCAGTGTCTGGTGGAAGGCTGCACCCTGCCAGTGCTTGCAGCCGGGAAGAATTGCTTAGCAAGCTTTTCTGAGGTGAAATAGCGAAGCAGCAAATGCAAATGGGTGAGCTGGATAAACAAAAACATCCCTCGGAGCAAGCTCTGGGAAAATGGATTCGGGCTGCTCCCTGCCAGGGCTGCAGTCTGCATTCCTGCCCAGCAGCAGGAGCTGGCCTTGCTGCTGGCCCTGTAGGGAGATCCAGCCTGAGCTTGGAGAGGCTCTGCAGCCACTGGCAGGACTGTGCTCATGGACCAGCTCAGACTCGGTGCAACGCCCAGGCTTCTGCAGCTGGAATGAGCATTGCTGTGCTGTTTGTAGCTGTGTGAAGAGCCGTGACCTCACGCCTCTGCCCCGTGGAGGAGCTGCCCATCATTCACCTGTTTGACACCTAAGATAACTGATAGTTTCCTTGAGGTCCCTGCAGGCTGAGGTGGGATCATAGCAAAGGTCTGACCCTCCACAGCCACACTCATCCGCTGTGACCCACAGCTTTCAGAATTTGCTGCAGCAGGAGCCTGACTTTGGAATGCTCTTTTGGTGCTGGACTGCATGCCCACATTACAAGGGAAAACAGCTTTAACCTGAAAGAGACTTGATTTAGATTAAACATTAGGATGAAATTCTTTCCTGTGAGGGTGGTGAGAGTCTGGGAGAGGCTGCCCAGAGTTGTGGATGCCCCATCCCTGGCAGTATTCAAGGCCAAGTTGAGTGGGGGCTTTGAGTGAACTGGTCCAGTGGAAGTGTCCCTGCCCATGGCCTGGGGGTTGGAATGAGATGCTCTGTAAGGTCCTTTCCAACACAAACCATTCTTGGATTCTGTGGCATACATGCTGCATGCTGCATACAGACAGATGGATCTCTCTTCTCTGTGACCGCCACAGAAGACAAAAAATTCCAGCTTTTGTTTGTAGGTGAGTGGTGTCTGTTTCCTTCCTGTGCAGAGGTGCCAAGCAAGGCATTGCTCTGGCTGTCCCCAGGTCACTCTTGGATATAGGGAAGCATATCCTGAACCACAGCACTTGGAATCATTTTGCATCCTGCCAGCAGTTGTGTCTCATGTGTCTCATGCACCCGAAGTGGGTTTCCTACAGTAACCTTCCAAACAGCAAGGCTCAGAGGTGTGAAAGGTGATGTTATAACGTGCTGCTGTTTACATGGCAGCTTTATCATTCACATTTCACATTTGCTTGAGAAGAATCCAAGCTGAGCATTCCTTGATTGCAGCTGTTGCATCCCAGGTTTGCAAACTGAGACCATCATTGAATTACACCATTAGAGCATTCTCAATGCTCCCAGAGCTTGCTGCTGTTAATATACAGGTTTTTAAAACATGTACAGACTGGTCTGTATATAAAACACAACTATAACAGAGGCACATGTTCAATTAGTGTCCTCCCTGTGCAATTAACTTCAGATTTTCCCCAGACTGCCTCAGTATTTTGGAGTACCACTAAAATCCCAATCCCATGGCCTGAACTCTGAACCAGGCCTTTAGATCTGAGAAACACACTCGAAAATGTTGACGTGTCACTGTAAAAGTCATGCCTTAATATCTGAATCAACATCTGAGCCTCAGCCTCACACAAATTAATATTTCTCTGCAATGTAAAGCCTAGATGTCCCTTTCTTCTCTAACTGAAAGCTGAATTTTCATACTTATCTCTTTATCCCACCTTTAGTAAAACCAAAGAACATTGTGAGACTTCTAGCAGGACCATGAGATTTCTGTCTGCATGTATCTGGATGAGCATCTGACTGAACCAAAATCACCAGCCTCTGTGAACTTTTTCTGACTGTTTTCCTATGGGTGACTACACAATAATTCACCTTTAAAAAAAGCCCCAAAAAACTAAGCAGCAGTTGCAAAGAAGAGGCTGAGAGTATGAGCCATGATGCTTTAATGTTTATAATTCAAAGTAGCAAAAGTTTGTTGCTCACGTATCAAACATATCATGATTTTTAAGAAAATCTCAGGATTTTGTAAAGAGTGCTTATCTATTATTTTTTTTCTAATATGAAGTGGGCAGCCTGTGAACCCTAAAAATACAGAAGTTACAACAGGACCCAAATAAATAATCACTTCAAACATGTTTCCTTCCCATTCTGTTCAATGGTTTTCTTTATTTAAAAAAAGTGCATTCACTTTTTTTTTTTATTTTATTTTTCCAAATCAAACTATTTGTGTTGAAAAGATTGGAGGCAGAAAACAACTTGCAGCCTGGGTGATGGAAAAATGGCTACGCTAAAACTGCCAGCATTTGCCACTTCTGTTTCCAAGTGACTGAGACTTTCCAGAGACAGAGCACCCTCATGCTGCAGAGAAACAGCTTCTTTATCCAGGCAGCTTATACAGTAACTTGAAAAGAATAATGACATTGCCTAGAAGGCTGCAAATCAAGTGACACAAGCCTTGGTGCTGCTGCTCCTCTCTCATCTACCCTCCCATCCAGGACCTGCAATGATTTTTTTCCTTGCAAGTGGTTTCCTATTTCACTGGCAATTATATGTGCACAACTGAACACAGGCAAGCTTGTAATCATTGACTGTCACATTTGGAAATTCCTCTTGTACTCCTTCATCAGCTTGGCTTTTGATTTAGAGGGAAAGCTGCTTTCTGTATTATTTATTCCAGGCAATTTCCAAAGTCTTCAGTATCCTGAACTCTTTCTAGGAGGTATTTACCATGACATTTATTGAAGCAGAATGGCTAAGATCAAACAAACATTATTACTGTAGCTGCATAAGCATATTTATGATTAGAAAATGCAAAATATTTGTTTTCTTTTCCTGTCATGAAGTCTCACGTGATTACATGTTGGTAATCTATTGGTTGGAGTGGTGTTTGACATGTGTCATTCCATGCTGGTCATTAATATTTTGGGTGATGTGACACAAAAAGTCCTGTAATGGCGAAGTGGGGCAAGGAAGTGTGAGGGGTTGGCTCAGCCTCTGTGACTCCTCCCAAGCACCTTGCCATTGCAAAGGGTGTAGGACTTTTCAAAATTCAGGGCCGACTGATGCAAAGCTGTGGAAGTGAAGCCATGTGGTTTCAGCAGAGCTTTTGTCTTTCTGGTGTCTGTGGGTTGAATTAAGGCTACACTAGAGAAATCAAGTTGTGTGAAGAAGTGTAGACCAGCTTTGGCCACTTGGGTGTCCTTGGGCTTGAGATCACACTGGGCATCACACTTAGAAAGGCAGCAGTCTTTAAAACCAGGCTTGAACTTCCAGCAGGATGTGGAATCAGAGGGTAAATGTTTGGAACAAATGGCAGTAGCAGCAAAGACCCCACAGCCAGAGCTTTGGTGACAGCTCTCCTGGGACCATGATCCTCACTGGCAGTGCCATTGCTAAATCTAGCACCAGCATTTGCCAGTGCTGCTGTGAAAGTTCTGCCTGGATTAAGCTGCCATGGCTGCAGTCACACCTTCTGTTGAGTTGCCAGTCCTAAATTCACTTCCTTTGTGGATGAGACAGAAAGGATAGTTTATAAGCACACACAGAGCAGTGCTCCACCTAAGAGAAGAAACATCTTTTTTTCCTGAAAGTAATACAGACTCATCACTCACACAGATTTATGTTTATTATAAAATAGCAGTAATAATGCATTATAAAAGCTTAAGAACATAGGAATGATTTTGTAAAGACCCTGATATCCCACTATCCTATTTCTAAGCCTTGGCCAGTAGCAGGTGTCTAAGAAGGGATGTAGGAAAAGGGTAAGTGTAAACAAGATTCAACAGTTTGTACTTCCACAGCTTAGTCACATCTTTGAAAATATGTAATGCTGGAATAGTCAAGGGATAGTTGGAGGGAAATGGACTTCTAGTTGCTGGAAACATCCAAAGTGATTTCACCCCAGTGGGTCATAAGGTGAAGAAATTAGGTATATAGTCCAGGAAAACAAAGGAGGGTTGTGGATGTAGCTGAGGATCAGCAGTGGGGGCAGGACTTTAACTTCACTGCTGGGAAGGGGAGCTGGCACCAAGGGAGGAGCTGCAGCCCAGCAGGACATCCCCTGCCACCTCTGGAGACAGGTCTGCCAGGGCTAAGGGAACCGCTGGAAAAATTATGTTGCATTTAATGTGAATTTGACAGTCCTCCTCCTTCTCAAATCAGCCCACAGTACCATATATGAAGAGCCTCATTCATTTAGGCAAATGTAATTTAGTTGCCTCTTGGACATGATGATGTTTCACGTTAAGATTTTCAGCTTTAAACTCTAGTGTGTTGGCCCATTTTTTAAATTCCGTCTGCTGGGCCAGGTCTCCAGTCCTTGTCCCTAAACAACATTACTAAAAGCTGGTGAAAAGCATTGATCCTGCCTGGTTGTCTGAAGCTCCAGCCATGTACAATCAGACGAGCCAAAACAAACATAAACCGGGCAACTATTCCAAGAATGAAAACACCTCATTTGTTGAATCTCCAGGCCTCAAAGAAGCTTTGTCCACTTCTACTTCAAACTTTCCAGAAAGAAAAACCCGTTCTTCCAAAAGATCATGGATGTAAAATTCCAGATGGATTGTTGCAGACTTTGAAAATTAGGAAAAAAAATTGTCTGAGACTGGGAAACTACTGTAACATGAACACTGTTTTGGACTTATGTCTCTCCTCAAAATGGTCCCAAATATAGCAGCATTGGACAATATGATATATTTGGTAGCTTGAGCAAACCTGCAAAGTGCTTGTATTTTCAGGATTGAAATGATACATATTGCATTTCAGTACGCTAGAAACACTGGAAGCATTATGAGATATTTAAATAAAACATTTTACTCAGTATTAAATGAGGAAGCATTCAGCTGGTTTTGGCTGGAGGGTCATGCATTTAGAAAACCTGAGCTTTTTTACACACTGTAATATTAGTTATTTGGCAAGAGACTCTCTAAACCCTCATTAGTAAGATTGCTGATTTGGCAGCAGTGAAATGTGTCTGTTTATGAGTAAATCCTCACATTATCTTTCTCTGCTCTTCTATTTTGCTTTTTTTCCATTAAATATTTCTCTCTGGAGCCATTCCACCACTGCTTTTCTCTGATAACCCATTGGCCCTTCTAAATGCAGGACTTCCTGCAGGTGATGAATGTCTCCTTCCATGAGCTGCAGCTTTGAAACCATGCTGAAGTGCTCATCTCCTTCCCCTTTTTAGTGCTTTAGCATTAGTCAAGCCAAGACTAGCATCTGACACTTATGCGTGGGAGGAGATTTTCCCCAGGGATGATGTATAAAATTTGCTTGTTTATTATTCTTTTTTAGGTCCTTAACAGTCCCTGTTCGTCATTGTGATGAGTATTTCTGTCATGTTTAGGGCTATAAAATGAGTTATTGTTTGCTTTGCCCACCTATAGGAGTCCTGGATTAGGAAACTCACCCACACGTGGGATCTGGGTCTCTTTAACAGTAGTTTGCTGTGGGTTCAGTATTTCCTCTGCTTCCTTCTACTTTTCCACTTTAAGTGGAAACTTGGTAGAGGTAAGATGTATCCATAAAAAAGACTTTGAGTGGGATATTCTCCTTTCTAGATCAATGCCCCAAGATTTAAATGTGTGATTTAGGAGCACTGTTTACTCTTCCACTCTGTAGAAAACAAGGCTGTAAGAATTATCAACATAGAGGTGAAGTCTAGACCATGCCAGGTAATGTGAATTTACAGTCACTAATTATAAATGTGAGAGGGGGGAAAATCAAAGGTCATTTTGACCCGTCCTACACCAAAAGCTTGGAGTCTGTTCAGAAAACTCCTGCCTACCAAGACCCACTGAAAACAGTGCTTTGATCTCTGTACAATGCACTCAATTAGAGGAGGGAATTTTCAAACAAAAGCTTTTTGAAATTTCCTTTAGAATGAATAATTTTGAGGGTGGTGGAGGATGGCGGCAACAATTGAAGGAAATAATCGCTCACTATTTGCCCAGACATTTCACTAGAACATGAAAAGCCATGAGGAAGCACCTTCTGGGGGTGGGTACAGGTACAAAGCTGCATGCAGCATGCTGAGGTCTGTGTGGGTGCAGAGCATGATAAATAGGCATACACACATGGCTTTGCATGGCCCTGGGCTCAAAGTATTGCACCCTGTGGGCCTTGCTTTCTCCAGCAAGGTAAAGGCCTGCAAGACCTCAGCTGGAAACCAGAGTGGTTCTTTCACTATTCATCTATCTACCAAAAGTATCACATTAGCTGCAAAGTGGGGCAAAGCCAGATATAGAGGCCAGCCCCTGCCCATGGCATCTTTTCCAATGGGAGAGCAGAGCAGCTCATCTGATGCCCTTCTAAGGAACTCTGCCTCCCAGCCTGGACTGCAGGACACTTAACAGACCTGGGTTATCCTCTTAGCTGATAGTTTTTCTTAATTCCTACTTATATGCTGCCTCACTCTGCATCTTTCTAGTGTCAGCTATGCCAATTTCAACACAGTTGACCACAGCCCCTGTGGAAGTAAGATTTTCCATTCTTTCCTTCCTGTCTTTTGATAGTATCCAGTAATTTTAACAGCCATAGATTGAGTTGAACATGAACCATGGGACTGAGCAGTGCTGTCAGTTGCTGTAGGATGAGGGACAGTAAAACACAGCTCTCCTGATCTGGCAGCATTTCACAGCAGGAGAACTGGAACAGTGCTGGTTATGGCAAAATCGGTCCATATGGGTTTAACAGCATTTTCCACAAAGGACATTTAAACCAACGTGCTGAAATGGAGTGGGAAGCTCTTCAGAACCAGCACACAGAGTTCAGATTATGGTTTTGGCTGAAGAGTCATGCATACAAGTGAAATGATGTTATGTGGTGCACAATAACAGAATCAAGCTTGGGGCAGGAGCAAGCCTGTGGAGATACGTGGCAACCATGTAGGTCTTTTCAGAGACTGAGTTACAGATAGGCCTGTGGGAAATGTTGTTTATAAGTAAGGAAAAGGGAAATTTCCAGGGAAATTTAGGTCTTAGAAACCCACCTACAGCTCATGTAAGGCACTGGGTTTCTGTGAGAAAGTCTGGGTGTGAGGAGCAGAACAGTGGTGGTGTTAATGGGGAACAGCGTGACAGCTCTCCTTCCACCCAGCAGCTTGGAAAGGGAAAGACACAATCTGGCACATGCTGAAATTCAGGACACGAGAAGGCTGTGAAGACAAACCTCACTTGTTGAGCATTTTTAAGCCAATTCTGAATGCAATCTGTAACTGGTTTACTTCATATTTGTAAATCCTGTCACCTTTTGAAGGATTCCTACTCTTACAGCATGGTTGGACATGGTGTTTCACTAAATCAAAATAAGGTGTTTCACTAAATCATAATCAGAAGTGGACATGCAGCTGGATTGCAGGTAGGAGTGGTTGTAAGCAAACTCATGATGGAGATGCCTTGATTGCCCTTGACTCAAGACATTAGCACTGGGAAGCTCAGCTTTCCCTCCAGAGAAAGAGTGGCATTTTCAGGGTCATGATCATCACATCTCAGCTGTCCTCTGGAAATATCTCCTCAGGTCAGCTTCCTGGGATGCCTGAAGTTGGCTGAGATGTGTATGAGCCTTTGCTGCTGGGGGGGATGGACCCAAGGACACAGCTCCTCAGCTGGAGGGGCCCAGATAAGCAGTGGTTGTACCAAACGAGAAAGGAGGTAGATACCAGAGAATGTTTTAGAAATGAGTTCCTGAGAGGCATCCTAAAGTGTTTCTCCAAACTCACAGTGCAAAAGCACCATGGCTTTCAGGGGGACTGGCATCTAAATAAAGATAAACACCATCTCCTGGTAGGTGAAGGCATAAGGCACTCCCTGCTACAGGGAGAGGCTTAGCCATATCCAGAAAGTATACTCCTAGCAATAATGAAGATACCTGGGTGTAAGTTACACATCCTAACAGCAAGTACATTTGGAGGGCTAGTACTCCCTGCTAAGAGATGAAGTAATTCCTTAATTATTCCAATGCAAAAGGAGTATTCTGAGAGAGAAGATTACTTAAAATTTGCCTGCAGTCATGATTTAATGCAGTTATCTCAAGTATTTGCCACTGGCTACTGTCAGAGTCAAGATGCTGGATTAGATCAGCTTCCGGTCTTCTTTAAAATGTCAGCTTCTGTATTCTGAGGATGGGGGAAGACAATCTGTAGATCTGTAGGTGAGATAGGCAGAAGATAAATACAATTTTCATGTCTTTCCTTTATGCCTCACTGACTTTGCTAATGTGGCATGAAGAACAAAGGCTATCCTAGTCTAGATTCAGTGTTTCAAAGTCCAGCTGCCTTTGCTGTCTGAGAGAGGCTGAAGTGAGCAGTAGCCAGTGTTTGAATCTTTTGGAGCTTTTGTTGAGAAGCTATTTTACTAAAACAATGCACTTCAGACACTGTCTCGATTTAGGCGGAATTTCATCCATCCCACAAAGGTGTGCTCTGACCTCCACAGGCTCTCCCATCCCCCGTATCACACCTGTATCACACCCAGATCATCCGTGTTACTCAGGGAAGTGGGAATCTGATGCCTTTTACAAAGTCCCCATAGACACACAATGTTTTCCCTCAGGGCTTTGGTCCCTTAAGGTTTGTCAACCCGTGAAAGGGCCCAAAATCACTAACCTTTATTTCTATCTTTGAACAGATCCCTGCCACTCTAACAGTGAAACATGAAGTGTCCTAACTCCACAGAGCTTACAGTCCCTGTTTTTATGATTTATTTTTAGAATTTGGCTGATAGGCACAGTCAGCATCAAAATAAGAAGTTAAAGAAACAGGTTAAAACAACAACAACCCACAGGAACACAAACAGAACCTGACTCTGGGTTTTTGTTTTTGTTTTTGTTTTAAGCACAAGATACTCCAATAATTTATAATGGATGGAGTTCTTTTGATCTCTGTACTATCCACTTAAACTTTTCCGTACACTTACTCAACCATGCAGGCTGTAAGGTTAAAAGAAGATTTCCATGGTCAGATGGAGCAACAAGTCTTTTTTTGTTTGAGACTTAATTCTTTTTGAATGTGATGACAGCAAGTTATACAAAAATGCACCAGCTCATGCGTTTCCCTCTCCAATCTTTGATAGATGACATATGTTCATACATCCCAGCTGTTACTTAAATAAAGCTGTATGTATACAATATGTCAAAGACAACACAGGCCAAACTCTGTGATACAACTGCTTAAGATATATAGGCTAAAATCTGTATTTTGTCTCCCAAAATCCTAAACCAAATGAAACTGAGCCAACACAAACCACACAGCAGTGTCCGTCGAAGTCACAAGAAGATCAAGATTCAAACTGACATTTCTGATGTTGATGGGTCATTTTTTGCCCCAGTACAGTGCGAGTATGTTTTTGTACCCTAACTGGGAAGTGGGCTTTACAACTGTCTTTGATCCCCAGGGGAGTCTTAACCTTTGCAGGAATAATATTTGTGCCTAGCTGGGTTGGATCTGGGACCTGTTATGACTGGGCACAGGAGGGTGATGAACACAGAATCACCTGCAGCCCAGCCATGCTAGTACATGCCAAAATTGCTCTTGGAGATTGACACAGAGAGCAGCACAAAGCTTACTTTGCAGGGGCTGGGTTTAGGAGCCAGCAGGGAGCTTTCTGGCTCAGTGTGTGTCCCTGCCTTCTGTCCAGTTAGGGATAGGACTGCTCTTCATTTCTCACCAGGAGATAATGAGTAGACACATAGCTCACATTCTTAACAAGGCATACCCACCTAAAACTGAAAATTGATTTATTTGTGGCTAGGACACATGATTGGATCCTGGCTCTTAGGTGTCCCACTGCTAACTTGTTGATCTCAGACAAGGCACTGTGTGTTTCCTGACCTAATTTCCATCAGCTCCCACCTCCTCCCTTATTTTAAAAGGGTAAAATGCTACTCTGCCTTGCCATTTAACACATAGGGCTCTCAGGGGTCTATCTTTCTTTTTGCATACCAGCCCCCTGTGTTTACATCAGGCCTCCAGTGACCATCTTTTTGGTATCTACATTAAATCAAGATGCCCTCTCTTCCACAGATAGCAGCAGCTCCACTTCATTAATCAATTAACCTGGGAGACCCAGGAATGCAGCTGCAAAGACAGCATGAAGATTCTGGCTTTTTACAGATGAAAGAGTTGATGAAGAACAACAACATTTTTGGACATACCAAGCCATGATAAATGGATGTAGGCAAACACAGGTCTTGACACTCTCTGTCAGCACACAAAAAAAGGCCTCGCAGTATTTTCTGATTCACAGACCTGACCAATGTGCCACTCCACACTGCCTTTGAGGACATGAAAATCCCACTCACCCATCTGCTGTGAGAACTTGTGTGTTGAGGGTTAGATAGGTGAAACATCTCATATCTGTCAGCAATGCCTGCAAACTGAGCAGAGAGGACTTAGTGAGTGATTTGCACAGTTTCTGGCTTGAATAATGTTAAGCTTGAAATGTCTGCAAGCAAGTCTCTGCTGCTGAAAAAAAAAAAAGAGCAGATACAGGTAAGGAGACAGAGTGCAAACTGCTCATTGAAAAGATCCTGAGTTTCATAATGTCAAAACAAAAGCTGATATAATCCAGCAGTAAGTACTGCCAACCTGATAATGAGTCACCTGTAAGTGGAGCATCTCTGCTCCACATTGTGCAGCCTTCTGCTGAATGGGACTGTCCTGATGCTGGGCATAGAACAACAAAAAACAACAGAAGAGTGCTTTGCCAGCTACTTCAAATGCAGCTCCAATCAAACCCTCTCAGGGAGGAGTTTTCCACATTCATCATCTGGCTTATCAATGCTGTCCTGAGCAAAACCTAGATGGGGCTTTGTGAGTGCCAGAGCACTTGAACAATGGCTGAAGCAGGGAGGGCGATGATAAGAAGAGAGTGCAAAACACATGTTTCAAGTTCTACCTTTTCAAGCAAGTGATGGGGCCGGGGAAGCTGAGCTTGGGCTGAGTGCCAGCATTCCCTGCAATTTAATCCCAGCCCTTGGAGGAACAAGCTGTTATCCTTGCTCCATGCCAGTGTCTCCCCTTATCTCGCATTCAAAATTCTTTAACCACTTCAAAACAAAGTATCTCCAAGGAACACTTCAGAAAATGTGTTTTCTTTTGTCTCTTGAAAACACTGATGAGAAGAAAAGCTCTTTTGTGTTTTGTGTAAGCCTTTCAATGTCTGGGCTCTAAGTGCTCTCTTCTGTTCATTCACTTTCCCTGAAGTCTCACCGTGTAAGAGGAATAGTCCTTTCCACACGGAGGGCTGAAAAACTGACACACAGAAGAGAGGGAAGCCTAGGCAAGGGACAGAGCATCAGGTATATAGAAAAACACTAAAGCAACACCAAGGGGCTAAGGAAGGCCAGCAAACGTGCCTGAGTGGAGCCAAGACACACCTGGAGAACCAGCAGCTTTGGTGCTTGGATGGCTGCTGGTTTTGCAGGGTGATGTTTCCTTCTTCCTGGCTGTTATAAAGGCATTCATCTCATCCAGCTCACAGTGCAAAGGGACACTACTAAGCCTAAACTTCGGGGAATGATGCAGAAGGTTTGTGTGCACTCAGAAAACCTGAAGGAGAAGAGCAATGAGGGACTTGGAAAGATGCAGAGGCTCAGGGAGTGAAGTGTGGACCAGAAAGGTGGGGTTTGGTTTAGGAGTCCTGTGAAGTGAGATTGAATCCAGCTCCAGGAGGGGTTCAGGGCTGCTTCCCAGTTATTGTTATATATTCTTCTTAGAAAAAACAGTGGGGAATTTGCCCTTCAGCAGTCAGTGGGAGCCTTTCACTGGCCTTCAGGGTGGGAATGTATCAACATCCAAACTATTCTGCACTGGACTGCTGCAAGCACAGCCCTTCAAAGGATAATATGAGCAAAAAGAGGGTTAACCCACCACTGCAAACTTATTACATGCCGTAGAGATGACTAAGGCACAGAACTGATAAAACAAATATTGCCAGTGATAGCAGATAGCCATAACACAATCTGGCCAGCTCTCTTTGGGCAAGGAGCAGTCTGCTGCAAGAAGACCTTGCTTTGGCTGCCTGTGCTCTCAGACAGCCATGCTCAAATTGCCAGGACCTGTCTCTAACCAAGTGCTGAAGGTGTGGAAGAGCATGGTTTGTGACCCTGCTAGGAGGCTTGGTGCCCTGTGGATTGTCTGCCCCCAGTACCCTCAGGAGTGCTCTAACCCCGCCCGGTTGTGTGCATGTCCTCTTGATGTCCTACTCTGTCACACTGGGGACAACAAGCATGACCATCAGTGAATTCTTATGTGTCCAACTTCTCAGCAATTTTTTTTAAACCATGGTCTCTTCTAAGATGTTTGAAAACAACAACTCGGATGAATACTGGTCCTTTGCAACCTTATGTTCCCTGTGGCTTCAATCAGCATCTGTGGGCTACTTAGCTTCCTGTTTCTTTCTCCTTACCTGATTTTTCCTACCTGTGGCAATAATTTGGGCTCCTACCCAGAGATGCCACTGGAAAAATCTTAAAAGTAGAATCTTAAAAATATCTTTACGATAATCATAGATGTTGATTTTAAGAAGTTGGTATGGTTCCAATCAAAAAGGCAGATTTCTTTTTCCCCCAGAAACATTTAGGTGACAGTGTTCAGCTTGTGCTTTTTGTTGAAGTTTGGAACAGATTTGCCAAATCATCCTGTTTGAGGCTCATACTCAGTGTTATGGAAGACTGCATCTGGTTCATATGATTGCCAAGTGGTGTTTGATGCTGGTTCAGAGAAGAACTGTGAGAACAATCTGGGGGCTGAGACTGCATTGATGCTGCAATGACTTCACAAAAAGCCTCCCAAAAACTCAAATCAAATGTAAGTGCATATGATGTTTTTTTGCATGTAATTTTCTTGTCCAAGCACTTAGAGGTATCTACATGATGTTTAAATTTCTTAACCTTAGGAAAAAAAAAGTTTCTCTCATAGATGGCAAGTTTTATGCAAAGTCCTGTCCCATGGTAAAAGATTATGCCTGATTTATAAAAGACTGTGCTTATGATTCAAGTGCTGACAAAATCACAGCTTAGCAAACACTGTCTTTATCTGGGACGGCAAAGTTGCTGAGGTTTAATAACGTTTTTTGGGCACAGCTCTTTTTTTGCTCTTTTTTTGCTCTTTTTTTCTCCCTCTGACGATTTTAAAGCCATGGATTCTCATCCTGTGAGCAGTCCCTATTGTGCTCTGGCAGAGGAGAGCTTATCTCCCCGAAGTAGGCGTCACGGTGACTGTTTGCGAACAAACCACACAAAACTTGGCTAAACCTTAATGGGCCCATTTACGCAGTATCAAGGGTGAAGTAGACTTGGACCCCACAGCATGTTCAAATTACATGGCTTTAAGTGAATTTAGAGCTTGTCAAAGGAGTCGGTTTGACAGCCCAGGAGACTCAAATCCTCTGTTTACCTCCTGAACAGATATCACACGGACCATTCACAAGTCCCCCTCTGTGCTAATCCGCAGAGGATCGGAGCTGCTGCTGCTCCCAGCTCCGCAGCCTGGCTCTGAACCCCAGCCGGCAACAACCTGGGCTTTTAGCTCTGGAGGCACCTACTTCAATCCCAGCGTGTCAGCCAAGACAGGGGCCATAATAAACTTCCCTAACGTGTTCCAGTCCTGCCCCAGAGAGCTCCTTCCGAGGGCTGAACAAGTCTACTCTGTAGCCAGTGAGTCAGATGGTGCTAGTACAGAGAGAAGCATAAAAAAACCCCAACAGCTTAGGGATAAGATCACAATGGGCAGAAAGAAACAGAAATGGGAGTGAAAGAAAGAAAAATGAAAATTAAATAGCAGGAAACGTTGGCATCCTTTGCACTTTCCAAAGCAAAGTCATGCAGGCAATTGCATTCAGGAGAGCTTTCCCTTATTGGATCAAGGAGATCTCTACAACTTCATTTTCATTCACAGCAAAAGAAGACCAAACTGTCAAGATCCCTTCAATAATAGAATAGTCCCTCCTCCTCCTATGAAAATCTACAAAGACTTTTATCCCAGGGCTTGGTTCTTTTGGAAGGAGACTAGATAGTTCTGTGTTGGCCATGAAAGGTAGAAAATTACTGGCGATGTTATCTGTTCAGAGTCAGAGGGTAATTTTTGGCAATTCAGGCTAGAACCAGGACAGTTATTAGGAAAAATGTTTGCTTTGGTGACAAAAGGTGGATACAAGGCAGAGGGGTATGCAGGGAGCCTTTTGGGGTGATAGGTATCCAGCTAGCAACAAAACAGACAATACCGAGACAGAAGCCCTACACATCACCACGTTATTGCTGATATTCAGGTCCAGCTGAGTTCTTGTCAGATGGATGGAAGGATGCTGCAGGTTTCTGCAGGGTTTGGGTTGGATACATAGGAAAACCAACTGAACCATATGGTTTCCAAGCTGCCATTGCTTGTGCAAGTCCAGGTGTAGCTGTATTGCCCGTTGAATGGTGGGGTGAGACCTTCATAAGTTTTGTGTGCAGCTCCTTTCTGCTGGATGGTTGGTGTTTCACTCCCTAATGACATGTGGCTAGAAGCTGTCTCAAATGGGAGAAAGAGTTTCTTTGTTTTGGCACTTCTTTTCAGCTCACAAGCAGCCAATGGAATTTTCCTCTGGCTTTTCAAAAAATCAGGGCCCACCTTTGGTCAGAAATGAAACATGGAAAATTTCAGCAAATGTGGTTGAATTTTTTTGGAAGTTCAGAGTGTATTAAGGAACAAAAATGTGTAAAGATGGTTGATAAATAAGAGCATGCAATGCAGATGGGGGAAACGTCCTTCACCTCCACTGACTAGAGGAGGCAGATTCATAGTGATCAACGTGCAGGGCTCTTCACTGCTAGCATAAGGGTGAGGATCACTGAGTGCAGGTCTGAGAGAGCAGATCACTCAGCAGTTCCAGATAACTGCTGTCCCCTCTGAGCATCAGCCAGCTTCTATTTGCTTGCTGTAGAGGTGATTTCACGGCAGTCAGTGAAGCTTCACCAGCCTAAGGAGAAGCAAACCTTAGGCTTGCACAACATGCTGTGACAGAACTGTGCACTGAACCAAGCCCTATTTATTCCTATGGCAAGAATAAACATGAAGACTGGAATATTTTCACTTCCTTCTCCCCAACCCAGTTGAGTTTCTTCTTTGGGACTTTTATTGTTTTCCCGGTATTTGAACTGCAAATAGGAAGAGACAAAAATACACTTACAGGAAAGTAACACAAAGCAAAGCAAAAGCACCTCTAACGTCTCTCATTGTGCAGGTGTGACTCTGATCTCACCGAATAAATCTGGAGTGACTCTACTCAAGTGAATGGATTCATTCTGGAAAGTCAGAAGTGAGTCCAGTCCTGTATGTTTTGTTTTGCTGGGAAGCAGGGTTTTAGAGCAAGCATTACACTCATTTGTTTAATGAAAACCCTCTTTCTTACACTGTAATCATGGGCACCTCTCACTTTTAATTGCTTTTAAAATGCTGGAGTGCAGCAGTAATTTTATATCTTGGCTCCGTTTTGCCTTGATTGCATCAGTAGCAGTTGAAAAGTGAGGGCTGAATAGCGTTTCACTGTTTGGTAAAATAATTACTGCTCTGGCTCAACATTTCAATTAATCCTTTCAGTGCTGCTGGAAAATGCTTGCGCCTGTGAGTCCTAACCACATATTCAGTGGAAGGGTCTTTCCCATTCACTCTCAGATGGTTCTGCACAGAGTCCCTCATGCAGCTGAGATAGTGACTGAGTAAAGAAATGAAGAAAGGGTTCTAAGTGTGGAAAATAGGAAAAAAGGCCAATTTGGAGGCATGTCCTGCAAGTGGGGAACAGATGCTACTTCACATTGTGTGGCAGAGAGGAAAGCAGGTAAAAGTGTCCTTTTAAAGACCTGAAGCTTCCTCACATGGGCTCAGGCTTGGATCTACAGGCCAGGCTTGCCATTGGTCTTGAAATTCCCACAGAACTGCTTCCACTCACCTACCCTGGGGCTCCTCAATGGTCACAGCCCGTGGGACAGGATGTGAGGTGTGAATGGAATGCAGGCTAAGAAATGGGACAGGACTGTTCAGCCTGGAGAAGGGAGGGTTGTGTGGAGACCTCACAGCAGCCTTCCAGTGTCTGCACAGGGCCAGCAGGGAAGCTGGAGAGGGACCCTTCATCAGTAACTGCAGTGACAGGACAAGGAGTAATGAATACAAATTAAAAGTGGGGAAGTTTGGGTTGGATATTAGGAAGAAATTCTCTACTGTGAAGGTGATGAGGCGCTGGAACAAGCTGTGGCTGCCCCATTGCTGGAATTGCTCAAGGCCAGGTTGTATGGGGCTTTGAACAACCTAGTCTAGTGGAATGTGTCTGCCCATGGAAGAGGGTCTGGAACAAGATGATCTTTAAGATCCCTTTGAACCCAAACCATTGTATGATTCTGTGATTCTAGGACCCACAGTCTTGTGACAGGTATGTAAGAAATACAACAACAAACCCCTAAATCCTTAATCCCAGACAGCTGATGGCAGCACACACAGGACTTGAGCCATGCAAGGGACACCACTCAAGGGTGTTTGTTAGTCCCAAACTGCTCTCACATGGACCTGGATCATGTGCACCTTCTGCTTTCGTTGGCATTGAGGTCCCTCTCTGAGCTTCTTGCTTGCCCAGGACAGCCCTCCCAGGTCCCCACATAACACTGGGGCTTTTGCAAATGCTGGTGCTTTCCCAGATGAGCCCTGCAGAGCAGCAAGCTGCTGATCTTTGAGACAGCAAGAAGTTTCTTGTCATTGAAGAAAGCTTGAAACAGGGAAAATGTGGAACTCAGTTTTAGCAAAGAAAAAGATCTAATTACTTAAAAAAAAATCTCATCATTTTTAATCCAGTAATTTTTAGGTTTAGCTCACTCTTCTCAGTGTTAGTCACATTACATAAATTGACTAATCCAGTAATAATTAGCTCCATTCCAGGTAATTAACACAACAGGGTATAGGATCTAAACCATTGCAGTGAAATTACAGCAGTAGTGCAGAACCAAGCCTCATATCTGCCTGAAGTGAGGGGAAGGTGCTGGAAATAATCTTGGGATTTTATTATGTGCTCATGACCTCTTTGGAGAATGCTTGGTCTGGAGAAGCTGGAACATATGAATGTTCACAGAGAAAAGTGACATTAGAGCAAATTTTTTTTTTGAAACTGATCTGGAATTAATTAATTAATTTGAGGAGAAATTAAAAAAGAAGAAAGGTGGCCTGTAAAATATAGGGCTTGGATCAGAAACAGAAATTTCATCACAACAGCACAATCTGACTTCAGCCTCTTTCCTCCACAGCAGCCTTCAAGGCATGTAAGAGAGCTTCTTGGCCTGTTTGTGCTCCATCTCCAGTTTATGGAGCAGCACTTTGTCCAAAGGAAGCCAATCCTGCCTCAGATGGGAGAGCTGAGGCCAGGAGAGAGTGTCCATGTGGACGCTCCATTTTCTTGCTTGTTAGTGAAGAGCCCTCTATCAGGAAGTTAACAATTTTGCCAGCAGAGCTTGTGTCTCTGACATTATGATGTGCCTGTGACAGAGCAAGACAAATTTGGCTGAGAATCCCTCTGTGACTTGGCACAGAGATCTGACCTTACTAACTTTACATAGCCTTGGGTAAGGTGGAGGAAAAGAGTCCTGCTGCTGCAAGGAGCTGTTCATTGCTCCAGAGATGCAAGTAGACAACAGTCACAGTACACAGACTGAGTATCACACCTTGAAGAGTGAATATTTGTAACACAGATCATGAGCCACTCTTGAGCTGAAGAGTATTCTCCTGAAACATTTGCTGATTTTAGAGAGAGAACGAAGTCAAAACAGCAGAGCTTTCACAGTCAGGTTTTTTTGTTGTTTTTTTTTTTTTTAATATTGGAGTACTATCCTTCTAAATTTTCTGAGTCAATTATTTGCTGCTAACTGTTCACTCAGCTAATCCCAGTACAAGGCAACTTTCATATTGCGTTCACAAGAGTGCCAGCCTTGTTCGGAGCCTGTCAGCACAAGGGATTTCTGTTTGTGAACAAAAGCCTTTACACATTCTGGCTCTGAACGTGTGTGCTGTCCTTTCGAAGCCAAAAAGACTCTCTCCCCGTGCCAGTTTGTGTTTCCAAAGTTGCTCTGTGTCCCCTCGTCATCAGCCAAGCTGTGCTGTGCTACTGAACTACGTTTTTGGAATTGCAAGGAGAGCTCGTCTAGAGGGGGATTGAGGACAAACTCCACAAGCCCTGGGCCAATTGTGTCCCAGGCAGTGCATGCCTGTGTCCTCAAGGAAGGTGCTGCCGTGTGCAGATGCAGAGGGATCTCAGCTGTGTGGGGTTTGAGGTGCTGATGTGCTTCTCTGCTTCTGTCACGCAGTTTCGGGTTTATTTTGGTGGAAATGAGAGCAGGAATTAGCTTGGCTGCTGCCCAGAAACCTTCCTTAGCTCTCTGTGGATGCTTCTCCCTGGGAAGTCACAGCTCTGTTTCCAAAGGAGCCCAGCACTCTGGCACATCATTTCTCAGAGGCACAGAGACACGAAGTCGCCTGTGGTTGGAGGCACGAGAGAGGCCCCACAAGTTTGATGCATCAATGAGGTGACAGCATCCAGCAGCTTCTGGATGAGGCTCAGCAGGGCAAAGGAGCTGCAGACCTCACACTGGCACTGGCCACACGGTGCCCTTTTGGGGGATACATCTGGTGACTGGCATGAGTGCTGAACTGATAGTTCAGTGTTTCCCAGAAAGATGTGTTGGTATAAAACATCTCGCTCATAGGATGAGCACTACCTATCGTTATAGTTTATTGAGGGAATGCTGTGGTTTTCTAGCAGCAGCCAACCTAATTTCTGCTATTCCTGTGTGATCACCTCAGAAATCTTTCCCCTGAATATTATTTCTTGTAAGGAATATAGATGCCAGTTGTGAAACCAGTGCCCTTAAAGATTCTGCCATCTTTGTGGGGCTGAGCACAGAAGGATCTTGTGAACTATGATACATATGAGATTTAAGTAGGAAAATACCAAGAACAGTTCTAAACATACTAAACAGTTCTAAAAATACTGAACCAAGAAGCCTTAGTGAAACTGCTCATACACTAAAGGGCATTGAACATCAGGATGGTGTTTTAACACATATTTTTTTCACCAGCACTCTTTTATCAGATAATTAATAAAGAGCTGTACAGTGTTACTGCTGTTCTGTCCTCCCCCTCAAAAAATGCCCACATTCCCTGCTGACATACAGGTGTTAATCTCAGACTGAAATTATCACTAGCAGTCATGTGAAGATAAATCAAATTAGTTTTACTGTCATGTGTATTGCACATACAGACGTGAGAAAGGTCCCTAGAACCCCTCAAAACCTTTTTCCTCTTTCCTGAGCAGTGTTTTAGAATTTACCAGTCCAGTGAAGATGTAGAATTCATTGATTACACATTTTTTTTTTCTTCTATTCTTTCTACTAAGTTTGAGAAACACTAGGCTTCACTGTAGAAATTGGTAGCATTTTAAAACAAGCACAGTCTCTGGTGTAAGCAGTTTAGAGTATTGCTTACACCAAAGTATTACAAGGCGTAAGGAGCTTCTGGATTTTCCTAGTGGAGATATTTCAGAGATGGCAAAAAGTATGTCATCATTCCTATAACCTTGAAAAGGACAGAGCAGCTCTTGCATATTTCTAAAGGGGAAACTCTAGATGAAAAAAAAAAAGGATTTATATATATCAGCAGCAACTTGTTGAAGAAGAAACACAGCATATTTGCAGCAAGCCCGCTTGCCTGTGACCCTACCACAAGAAGTGCCACTCTGACAATGTTACTGCTTAATCTGGAGATCTTTGACTGATGGTAAAATCACTATTCTTGCCAGCAATTTCTAAGGGAAATAGTGAGCACACCCGTAGGAAAGCAGGTGAATGGGAGCTCTAGGAAAGTGAAATGATCTTGCAGAAAATATTGTACCTGGCTGCTGTGCTGGGAAATGTGAGAGCAGGTCAAGCAAAGAACCCTGTGATGTCCATGGACTGAAATTGCCTTGGTCCCTCACTGAACCAGAGAAGGAATGTGGGAAAGCTGGTTCAAGTCCCTGCTCTCCACGGTGTCTGTATGGCCCTGGGCAAATCCCTTTGCTCTGTGCTGTGGTTGCTCACCTATGAGTGCAATCAGAAATACATTTACAGCCTCTCTGCACATGAGGGAATAGTACACTGAATTCTGAGGTACTTAGATGAAGAAGGATAAAAAGTTCATTGGCTTTAGACTTATACCAAGACAACACAAACTTAATTTTTGAGGCTACTTAGCAAATGAGCTTATCAATTTCTAACAAAGTCAGAGGACAAATTCCCTAAATCAGAAATGGCACTGATTTGAATTATTGCTTACAGAATGGAAAAGGCTTTGAGCAGCATGGTCTAGTCAGTCCTGGCCAAAGAGATTTAAATGTAGAAACAGTCCCAGAGACAAAAGAGGACCTTTAACATTTCTGTAGTGACAGATTTATTCCCTTCCAAAAATCCCCAAACAAACAAGCAAACAAACAACCCCCCCCCCCCCCCCAAAAAAAAAAACAACTGGAAAAAAAAAATTAAAAACCCCTACACAATATTTCTGACTATAAGTTCAGAGAGCAGAGGTGGAGAAGTCTGAAAAGTGAGGAAGAAAATGAAAGTTCAGAGAATGAAAAAAAGCTGTGCTGAAGTGTGATATTTCAACATTAATGCCACTGCCACAAATTAGTTTTGTCATCATTAAAAATTCAGCAAGAGGTTAGAGATGAATTATAATAATGCAGCTACATGAAAGGAGTTGTTTTTTATTATATATTCACCTGAATTTAATTTTCTCCACTTCCTCAGTTGTCCAGTAGACTGTTCTCTAGGGGAATATTTACATTTTGCCTTTGAATGCACAGGAATTCAGTGGAGGTCGGATCTTTTTTACTATTTTAAAGTGAATTTAAAAAAATATTCATGATAAAACACAAGATTTCCTATGTTCTATAGTGTTTGTGAGGTCTGCAGCCATTCTGGAATGATAATGATCTCCAGGGACATAATAAACAGTGGTGTTTTTCAGAATAACCTTGTTTTCCTTTACCAGATTCTTCTTTGAAGACCAAGTTGTTAATTCAGGAGTTTATTCCCCAGAAATCACACTTAGAAAGATGCCTGTGTCTTTCTATCACTTACATAGCACTGGGTCTTGAACTGAGGTGGGTGGAAATGAAAACCAAATTAGGTGTATGGATGAATCAACAGAACAAGAGATTCCACATTTTGGGCTCTGTAGTTAATGTATTCCAAAACAAGAATTGCTAACCCTCATCAGGTGCTTGGCATTTACTCTTGCTTGGTGAAAATAAAGCAATAAAGGAAGGTGCCACCACAGGAGCAACACTCAGATTCTGGAGAATTAAATTCAGTTACCTGAACCAGCCTAAAATGCCTTTGGTAAGTTGGTGTGACCAAGCCCACCACAATGTTTAAGGTGTTTAAATTCTCTTTGAAATCTCTGGTGTGGTCAGAGGTCTGTGATCTCATGTGTCATCACTATAGGCTGCTTCCAGATATATGTCTCAACTCCCATTTTTCTCAGGAAAATGGAAATAGCAGGCACTCCCTTCTAGGCAATAAAAAAAATCCATCTTGACAAGCTGAATAAATAGTGATATCCATAGTTAGAGATAACTAATCTCATTCTGTAAACCCAAAAAAAGGCAGCCTTTGAGAAAGGAAACAAGGTAATGGGAAGTGGAAACCTGACATTCTCTCATTCTTTTCTTAGCACTTGCATAGAAATCAATCCCTGTAGCTATCAGACAATCAAGTGGGCACCATTCCTGATGCTGCAATGCAAACTAACATCTCAGACAATCCCCCCCTGCTCCTCAGAGCCAGCTGTTGAGAGTTTTATTCTGAGTCAGTCTCACAACATTCTGGTGAGGAAGGAAAATACAGTAGATACCTCCATTTTACAGCTGAAGAGCAAAAACACCAGAGACTCAGCTCCACCAAAGGAAATTAGAGCTTCTGTGCTGTCCAGATGTTCCTGGAGAAACATTTGTGCAAAATTCAGATTCCTACCAGTTGTCTGCTGCCTTTGTTAGAGGTGACTTTGGACACCTCAATTCCTCCTTTAGCATGCAGGAAAACATTTTTGCACTGATCTAATCCATAGGTGACTTTTGACTTACTGTTAATTAGATGTCTTTTATTAGACCTATCAGTATTTTACTAATTTTCTTGGACTTGTTCCTTACCTTTTCTGAGAAAATGTCTTTCGCTTGGGGCTTGCAGAACCATGAGCATTTGTAGAATATTTATACAAAAGATGATTAAACCATTTAGCAGAAGATTTTCTGTTTGCCTGGAATTTGTACTCAGTGGAAATGACATGCTACAAATCAAGTTATTTGGTTACAAGTGAAACAATTTTTCTAATAAACTACTACAATTTAGCTTAAATATAAATCAATTATTATTTTCTTTCTGATAAAATAATAATTGGAATCCTTCCTACATTTCCTAGGGCTTCTTTTATGAGCCATAAGAGGAACAATTTATTTCACTTCATGATATCTTGCAAATACTTCACATTTTTTGAAATAGCTCAGCGACTTCTTTATTGACATTGTACAGAATTTCTGGAATCTATTAATGTGTTGTTGGATTCTTTTCTCATTTTCACTGTTGTGTTCTGAAGCCAAACTGAGAGCAAAGTGTTCATTTAGGTTGGAAAGGAGGCAAGGCAAGCTTGTCCAGATATATGAATGACTAGTTTTCTCCTAGAGGAAAAAATAGCAGAATAACTGAGTGCTCTGCAGTACTCTTCCCTTATTTCTGGAACTAAACCTGTATTGGAGTGATTTGTGAGACTCTCGCTCGTCCTGGATCCCAGAAATGAGTAGTTCTAGTACCATTCCTAATCTCTCTGGAAGGCAGATGAAAGCCTCAACAGACCAAACTCAAGACTTTGGGAAGGTTTGCACATTTATTCAGGAACTTGGTTCCTGACCCTAGCCTAAAATTTGAAGGCAGTGAGTGCTGTTCTCATTGAGTTAAACCTGTCAGTTAAACCTGAGCAATTCCAGGGCTCAGCCATTGAATTTCCTAATAACTTGGGTTTTGTTATTCTTTATGTCTTGCCAGAACCACAGCAGATGAAGAAAGTAAAATTTCATCATCCTAGCAGTTGAGTGAATACAATTTCTGCATTTATCAAGTACCAGATAACTGACACCAAGGCAAACAAACAGGCAAATATGAGTATGTTTCTTTATCTTTCGGCTCCCTCTTTACAGATCTCCCCAGGGCAGAAAACCTATGAAAGCTAAAGTGTTCTCACAAGGTTTTCTTTTTAGCTCGATTAATAGCTCTTTAGAGGTCTCCTTCACCGCAGGCTCCTTTGGACACCAGTGTTTTGTTGAACTTGCACACCCTTCCTCTGAAACGGAGGTTACTCCATCACCATCCACAACACTCCGTGCATTGATGAACCAGAGTGCAGAGCACCAGTCACAGGCCTCTGGAAGCGTATCCTCAGCCAAATCATGAACAAACTCCTGAGTAAATATTCCTCAGCCTTTCTCTCTCATAAGCTTCACTTAAAAATCATCCGAGATTGCGAAATGCTGCATTAAATCTCACCGCTCTGGGCAGAGCCTGATGCTGCTGTGGCACTGAGCTGTGTCACAGGTAAGGCTCGTTTTTCACTCAGCCAGTCTGCCCTCGAGCAGGAATGGCAGACATGGGATAGACAGAGTGGCTGCCTTGACCTTTTACATCAGTAGAAATGTTGATGCTGTACAGGATGTATGACATGTCCTCTGGGCAGCAGTTTTGATTGAGAGACAAAGTGCTTTTTTATGTTCAAAGGTGCAGTTTTACAGGCTTTCTTCTTAGGGCCTTTTTCTTACACGTGTCTCTTTCTTGTAAATCATTTCCACCTCCCCCAGAAGAAATTGGTTGTCCTACAGAAGTACCTGATTAGTATTTGGGTGGTGTGTATGTGTCTGTTATGTGTGGCTGTTTTGCTGAAATCTCCTATGTTTAGAAGCAGTGCCCATAAAAAGAGCAAGGGTGAAGTTATTTCTAAACCACATACTACCACACTGTAGTAACAAGTGCAAAACAAGAGCCACAAGGATGAACAGACATGGTGTGTCAGTGGGAGTGAGCATTAATGATTAATTTTTTGTCAGTCTCCTTCTTTTCACTACAAGAGACCCTTACAGAAACTTCCAGATTTGTTTTGCTGAGCAGAAAGTAAAGCAGCAGTCCTGGGGGGCCAAACCCTGGAGCAGTACTGAGGTTGGAAATCCACTGAAATGGATTCAGAGAGGTTCTCCAGAAATAAGAAAGCTGCTGACATAGGGAGGGAGGGCATGATTTGCTGTTTCTGTGCTTGCCTGGTAGAATAAGGATGGACTTGGAGATCCAGGTTAAATTGTTGTTTCCTCAGCCTCGGTGAAGCCAGTTACCCAGCAAGGCAATGGTGTTCTCATTGCTTGAGCACCAAATCGTGCTGTCTGCTGTCATTACCTACCTCATTGCAGCCATCTCCTTCCAGAGCAGCAAAGTGAAGTGTTTCAATACCAAAAAAGCAGCTAAAATGCTCCTTTAGGCAGAATGTGAGGGAATATTGAGTTTAAAGAATTATTGCCCGTTTTGCTGATGCCTGAAGGAAAGGCCAATGAATTCACAGCTACAGACTTGCACCAAACTGCACAAAACTTGTTCTGCCACTTTCAGAAAAAATCCTGACTTTCTCAGCACCATTCTTGCAGATTTGCCTTGCTCCATTTCAATCTCTGACAGTTCCTTTTAGTTCTTTGCTGTTGCTCCTTTTTTTCTCTCTCACCTTTCTCTGACTGCCTGTAATTTTAACTCTTGAACTGACCACTCAACCATATCCCTCAGAATCTGACTGCACAGTGGTTTGCACCTCACCCCTCAAACAAAACCGCAAACAAAACCGCAAACACGACAATATGGCATTTTCTTCAGGGAAAAAAAAAAAAAAGAGAGAAAAAAAGTTTTTTTTAGTTTCCTTTGCAGTTTTTCCTTTCCTTTCCTTAGGCCCTTGCAGTTGGAGGAGATGTTCTCCAGCAAAGTCATGCACTTGGAGACCACACCCGGTCCCTGAACCAAGAGCTGGGAATAGGGTCTCTGGATTAGGAACCCATAGGAGCTGGCAATGCCTGGCTTACCCTACTGCCACTGAGCTGGAGAGCCTTGAGGACCATGAGAGCACAGGAATAGGTCTCTATTTTGGCAATCATTGGTTGCATTGGCTCCTTGAGGCTGCTGGTAGCTAAGGTGTAAGGAGAGAACAGCTCGTCACACAGCAGTACCAGAGCTGAGGAAGAAAAAACACTCCACAGAGGATTAAAGTCTCCTTTGACTGGTTTGTTGTTTCTTGGTTTTTTTTTTCCTGGAGAAAATTGCTCACAGGCACAGGAAAGTTGATGGCAGCAGACCCCGGGATGGCATCTGGGCCAATCCCTTGAACACCCCTCAGACCTTCATCAGGCCTTAATTCAGGGAGAAGAATCTTCTCCAGACTTACCTAACTGTGAGCCAATACAATGGAGGTCACAAGTAAAAACAAATAATGAATAGAAACATTAAAAGAGCTGCTTTAAAAGACACCAACTACTTTCAATAATTCAGTGAATAGCTGCAGTGGCAGTATCTCTGCATAAAGGCATGTTTTAATGTTAGTAATGGCCAGTGCAAGGAATTAATGCAGGTACTAAAGTAGCTTTATTTAGAGAGGTGAAACAGCCAATTCTAAAATGAGCACTGCTACACAGATTGTGAAAAGTCTGCTATGAGAAGGAAGCACAAAATTGCATCCTGAAAATGAGAAGCACTCTGAAGGAGAAATTCATGGTAATGTAAACTGGAACTTTTCTTCAGTGAATCACTTAAAATGAAACTGCTCCCTTCTCCTTATTCTTCTCAAGCTGCTGACATGCATAAAAATGTGTGTTTGACCAGCAGCTTATTTGGAATATTTCTCTCCTTCCGTAACGAAAATGTGTTATTTCTCTAAACAATATGCCACTCAATACCAACAGAAGTCTCCTTAGCAGATAGGACATAGTTGCAAGGCTTCAACCTGCGCCAGGGTTAGGATCTAGGAAGAAAACCCTGGTAGACTCAAGTATTTACTTATTTAGCAATTCTTTCCAAGGTCATATTTTTAAGCTGTAGGGGAAACCATCCTGAAGAGTAAACTGAGCGACGGGGAAGTCGAAGCACAGAAGCTTGCTGTGACTGAGTTAGCAATGCTCTCTTTAAACAGTGGCCCCACTGAAGAATTGAACTTAAGTGCCTCAGCACAGCAAAGCCCATGTGTTGTCTTTGGGAAGCATTTTCAGCTTAATAGGGACGAAGTTTCCTTTATGCTTGATGCAGCAGCACATTTCGTTTCACAAATTTCCTTTTCCACCCATTTAAGCAATTAACTTGGAATGAATGAGATGCCAGATGAATATTACTGCCTTAAGAATCAATAGCTGGTTCTGAGGTGGGTCTAGAGAAAAGAAGGGTCTATATTAGCCAGCTGTGCATCTTGACATCTTGCCAAAGCCACGGCATCTCAGCGGTTACCTCAGGAGCACTGTACCCACACCTCTGTGTGCCCCATTTCAGCAGCAGCTTGTGCCATCTTATTTCCCTCCTGCTCTAGTTCTTGGGCAAGGAATGGTGACCTTTTGGGGAAAAGAGCAGAGCAGAGGTTTTGCAGGTTGGCCTAGGGACATGCAGAGTGCATCCCAGGCGTGGGCAGGCAGCATGAGTAAGTCGGTGTTAATTACTCCCAGTGCCACCACAGAGTTTACAAGTCCTAGTTAAAACTTCTTACCTGGTAAAGCTGAGCCATGTGTAGTAAACAAGTCACTTTGCTGCTTCCCACAGCTGGTATGAAAAGGCAAGTGATGAAAATTCTGTTATGGGTAGATGGAAACCTGCTGTCCCTTGGATAACACAGGTGCACTTACAGGTGCCTCGTTCAGCTCTCTGTCCTCATGTGGATCAACTGCTGGTCTAGTGAGGTGGCTCTTGAAGAGAGGTGAACAGTGGTCCCCTTTCAGGTGCCTTCATGGTGGGCAGAACTGAACAAGGAGTGATGTTTTGATGCTGACAGCTCACTAAGCATGTCTAAAACATGCTGATGAAAACAAGTGTAGTAAATTGTTGAACCCGATAAAGCAGTTTTTAAGCACAGAGCTGTAAACTCTTCTGAACCCCCCTTCACCTGGAGGATAATATCTGGAAGGATAAATATTTTCCATTTGTAGTATGTTCACTTCTGGAGATGCCTGACCTGGAAAGACAAGATCAGGTCAAACATGAGGCACATGGAACAAGAGGCTTCTCTCCAAGGCTCTGCTCCCAAGCAGGCAATAAGGGACAGACTGGAATGAGCAGCTTACTCACCACCTGAACATTTGCCAGTGAATAGTTAAGGCCATGAGAGGCTGAGACAGAACAATGAACCTCCCCATGCAATCTGCTGAGGTTATTTTCAGCACAGGTCAGCACTTTCAGGCTGAAGTTTGAAATGTGGGTTCTTACACTGTTCTTGCAAGACATTTGCTCCCCTGCCTCAGGAAGCAGGTACTTATCACTGTGGTTGTGTGGTCTGCATGAGCAAAGCCTTGTACTCACAGGGAAAGGGGTCCTGTGCACTTCTGACAGTCCACCTTGGAAAATGGGAACATCCCCTTTCTAGGCTGAAGAATATCACCCTGTCCTTAAAAACCCTGGGCAAGGTGGTGGATGGGGTAAAGAGAGAAGGAAGTGTGCAGGGAGCCTTGGCTGTGGTGACTGCCTCTGATGGCTCAGCTGCATGGTGCTCCAAAGCAGCCTGGGATGTATATCCCTGGGAAAAATCATGCACATCCCTCTCCCTTTGGGGAAGAAAGTTGGGAAAATACCACTAGAAATGCTGCATCTGCAGCTCTGTTGAGTGAGGACTAAGTTATGGTAAAATGGGTGGCTTTTTGAGCCTAGGGCTTTTGATATCATAAACTTCCATGCAATAGTTCTTTAATCCAGAGCATGGCAATAAAAAGGGGAATTGTGCACATTTCATTTTAAGCATAAATCTATTTTTTCACTGGCTTCTTGTTTTGACCTTGTAGGTTTGGCGGTCAGTCAGAAAGCACCACATCCGATCCTATTAATTCCTTTCTTTAGGTCCTTCCTGTCAGAAAGCTGATGTGGTTTTGGTGAATTCCTGCACAAATTCACTTCATACAGTTTGACCCTCTGGTATTAACAATAAGCTTCTTCCTAACAAGGAAACCAACAGAGTTACAACATATGCCTTCACTTACACACAGGTATGCTGACACCTAAAAGTCTGGATTTTCGTTCCTACATGAAAGCAGTTCTGGTTCTTGGAGGTGTTGGGAACATGGTCTTCTATGACAAGGCTTGACTTCAGGTACAGAAGATTGAAAAAGTTGGCATGATTATGTCATCATAGAAATTGACAGCCCTGAAACAGTGTGGAAATCACCTTAATGTCCCTGTTTCTTAAAACAGCTTCCTCCATGTGAAGTTTTTCTTTTGGGACTGTCAGAAATACCCTTAGCCTGGACTGAATTATTTTCCTTTCTGAGGCTCAGACTTTTAATTTTGTTTGTTTGGTTATGTTACTTTGTTTGTTTGCTTCTTTGTTTGGGTTTTTTGTTGTTGCTGTCGTTGCAGTTTGTTGTTGGTTTGGGGTTTTTTTTGTTGTTTTCTGCTGGAGGGAACTATTCCAGCACTAAAACTGAATAAAATGCAAGTGTGCCAGATTGGCGTCAGTTTTGTTTTAACAAACACTTCAGTTATGCTTAATTTTATGGTTTTTGCTTTGTCACTGTGTTTTCTCAAACACTACAGAGCTGCATTCATTTTAAATGAGCACTAAAGCAAAGTGAACCAACAAGGATTTACAGACGTGTTTATGACGGAAGCAATGTTGTAAAATCAGGGCTGACACAGCACGGAGCAATAGCTGGCTCGTACTGGATGTGAAGATTCTTTCCCGCTCCCTCAGCCTATAAATTATTGCTGCCACATCACTTCTGAACAAACTCACCTGATCAAATCAGTTGTTTAGAAGTTGAAACCTGGTAGTTCTTAGGTCAAAGTATCTTTTGTGTTAAAGTATAAAATACATGCTGACCACTTTTTCATATCCATACTAAAAGGAGGTGGATGCATTGTTATTAAGAGCCATGGGTTTAAGAACTAATCTGAGGTGCACAAAACAGAAAACTATTAGAAAGGGAATGAAATGTCTGGCAGTGTGAGAGACAGGTGCCATACTGTCAGATCTCCTTTGTGGAGGAGACTCCTTCCACCTCCAGTCTGGTCCTAAGACTCAAGAGTGCCGACTTTGCTCCCAGTGATGTTTGCAAATATGTGCACACATTTCTAGTGCATGATCAATGCCATTTTTAAATTTTATTTCCTGAAAACCACTGCTAATTGGACCCTTTTTTTGGTAGAAATGTCAGGTGACACTGCTCTTTCTGCAAAGAAGATGATTAGAAAGTAAAGATTTTCAAAATCGGCTCTGATGCTGAAGAAGTATAATGGAGAAGAAATGTTTTAATTAATGATCAGACATGGAATTCTATTTTCTTATCACAGCAGTAATCCATACATGTTACATGATTCAAATTGTGAGGCAATGGCATTCACAAAATATTAAAAAATTATGAATTAATTTTTGGCACTCCCAAATACCTTATAGGTTTTTCTAAAATCTCAGAACTAATATTGGAAATTGGACAGCTGTAATTAGCTTCCATTGTCCCCCTTTTTTTGAGAAAGGACTTCTGGATGCACTTGTGTTTCTAAACACAAATAAAGCCCTGCTTCTGGTACAGGTTATTGCTTTAGAAAGGTTTTATCAAATAATAAAACATACAGTCCATTTCTACCAGTTGTGTGAAACCAAAATGGCTTTAGAAATGTGTAGGTTGATTAACATCTGTGCTAATGTGAAGTAAATACAGAATTTTAGCCAAGAATGTGAAAAGCAAGTGTTCACATATGTATTTCTGATCCTTTCTGAAACTAATTATCTCCTAGTGGCCATTATTTTACATCTCATGGCTCCTATTGCCTCGTCCAACCCAACAGATCTGAATATCTTCACTCAACAGAGCCAACACCTTGTTGAAGAACCTAAATTTTCACATCAGAACTTGTGCTCCTAAAACACTTAATAAAGCTCAGCTGCAATATAAATCCAGATTTTGGACAGATGGCTGCTTCACATTAAAGTTTATTTTCCAGGAGTTTGCTGTATACTTTCCATGGATACTCAAAAGAGTAATTTCTTGATATTATGATGTTAGCCCATCAGTAATCTTCAGAGTTTCCATCTCACTTGCCAAACCCTATGAATCCATTTAGCCTCCTGCTGACCTATGTTTGTGAACATTGCAGGGTGAATTTCATCACATGGCTGGGATTTACTATCCCCTGAGATGCCAGTAGTAGACTTTGAGTTGCCCTAGTTTAGAGCTACAATGTTCACTGACACTGAGAATAAATTGGGATGAAAAACCTTATGGCATGTCTTCACAGCTCCTGAGAAATGTGTCCCTTCCCAAGTCAATTGATATCAAGATTTCTGGCCAAGGTGTTTTTGAGAGACACCTTTTTTTCTTTTTCCCCTTCATTTGAAAGTGCTGGTTTGCCAGATTTGAAATTTTCCATGTAAGGTCCAGGTACACTTTTCTCTGTGTTGGGGATAAACTTTCTGAATGAATGACAAGACCAGTCCCTGCCTTCTGATCACACTGCAGGACTGCCAATGACACAAAAGCAAAGACCTCACTTACAATGATAGAGAAGCAGCCCTTCAATACACCTAATTTCAGAGCTGTGAAACCTAGAAATTCTGTGTATCAAGTGACCATCAGGGTGTCAATCCTTCCTGTTGAAGATACTGCTGAACATTCATTGAGTGAAGACATACAGGTGATGGACTCAGGAAAAAAAAAAAAAAAACTAGAAAAAAATTAAATTATTGTTTTCAGCCCCAAATACTGCTGACTCTTGCCCCAGTGCCAACCTTGGCCCATATTGCACTTGTCTGCACATCTCTTTACATGGCATTGGAAAAAGAAAGGATCAGATGTTCTGTTTATTTATTTATTTATATGGTGATGTTGTCTTGTGGTACTCTCTGGAGGCACAAAGAGCAGTGTGTGGGCCTGAGCAATCCTGGTGATTGACATCTCTGCAGAGGTTTCTATTCAAACCTGCTGAGACCTTACCTGGTTTTAGAGGACTTGTCAGAAGCAGAGCTAACCATCAACATAAGATTCATCAGCAATACAAGTCCTTGCAGGCAGATGAGTAACTGAAGGAACTCAAGTAAAAGCAGCAAAAGTGTAAAGACAGACTGACAAGTTAAGAAAATAATTAGAAAAGCTGCATTGGATGGGAGACAACTGGTGAGGGACGTGCTTGTTCCAGTTTCTTTTGAGGCATGAAGCACCAGCTACTAAAAAAGACTATTTGCAGACAAAAGAACTGTGAGGATTCTTCCTTACTGACAGCTCTGATCAAATGCATACTGTCCATCAAAATACCACGTATAGAGACCAAAGAAACAAACAAACTATGGGAGGGCTAAGCAAGGGAATGAGAGAGGTTTTTAGAAAAAAGAAGGCATATTTCTGAAAAAGATGAGGCTGTGTTCAACTGAGGAAAATAGAAGAGAACTATTTTCTGTAGATTAACTGTGAAGGGTCATGAGACTAGAAGAAGTTGCCCAGAGATGCTGTGGATGCCCCATCTCTGGAAGTGTTCCAGATCAGGTTGGATGGAGTTTTAAAGAACTTGCTGTAGTGGAAGATGTCCCTGCCCAAGGGTGAAGGGTGGAACTAGGTGATCTTTAAGGCCCTTTCCAAACCAAATTATTCTGTGATTCTCTGATTCTACAAAATATGAAGATTCAAAAAGAGAAATCTAAAAATTAGTCTGGGATCACCTTTAAAAAAGACATAAAGATTGAACAAGAATAAATTACTTAGCTATATTATGAATGTCTTGCAGAGATTTTGCAGAGCAGTAGATAGTAAAGTTGTGAAAGTATCAATGGGAAAAAGGAACAGCATAAAAGAGTTTTTATTTTCCATGTTTATTCACCATGAGGCTTTAATGCATATTTTGTCTGCCCCAACTCCAGGGACAAAGAAGAAATATCAGGAGAAACAAATTGTCAGCATCACATATTGTTCTTTAAATGAGTTCTAAAGAAAGGCATGTGGGAAATAATGGATCTTCTGGCTGTGGCGTGTGAGCTCTCATTTAAACCTGCCTTTTAATAAAATTCTTCAAGTGGAAATGTACAAGTTTGGGTACTAAGCAAATGGTAGAGCTTATAATAAGAAAAAAGAACATGATAGATGAGAAAATAACTTTTATTAATTTATGTGGGAATAATCCAAACAGCTTCTGTGACAGGAAGAGAAATCCACTGTGTTCTTTGAGGGATTCAGTGAGCACAAGGAAAATTGGTTGACAAAGTCTAACTGGGTTTCCTACACACCATCAACAAAGCTCCACAGCGAAGCCTGTAAGAAAACCTGCTGTGAGATAGGTAAAACCTTCATGTACTTACCTGGGGAAAAGGGGGAAACAATAAGTAGGAAATAATGGTCAGTTCCGGAATGCTTGCTGTAAGTCTGTTTGTGCTTGAGTTGTGCAGCACACACATGTTTATTAATTTAAATGACCTCCATGTCTGGTGAAAGCACAGACCTTGCTCACCAGCCCAGACAGGACTGCTCAGGGTAAAAATGAAAGTTCACTCTGAAGACATGTAGAGGCAATAAATCAGCTTCAAAATACTGTTGAAATAATGCCAGATGGAATTCAGCATTGATAAATCAGAGACACCTAAGGAAAAAGCCCCCTCAATTAATGTGTGTAATGACATGCTCTTCAGATATGCTCTGAGCCAATACCTTTTAGGAAAGAGACCTTGGAAGGATGACAGACCTATAAAAAGCAACTTGATGTTCGATAGCAGTCAGAAAAATCTCCTCTGTTTGAATTTAAGAGCTACTTGGAGAGGAAAACAAAAAAGAAAAAGTCCTTATGCCACTTTGCAAATCTATGGCACGAACACATCTCCTGTATTGTACACCAGTCCAGACTCTCCACCTTAAAAACTATGAGGTAAAACTTCTACTGTAGTTGCAAATGAATATAGACAAACAAGACCTGTAAATGGACATCTCTTATTAGAACAGTCAGTAGAATAAAAAAAAAAATAAAATAAACATAAGATCAGGTACATAAACCATCTCCAGGTCTAAAATAAAAAAGCAGCAAAGAAGTGGTCTTACCCAAAATCTAGTTTGGTATTTCTAGCTATAGATCTAAGTGTAATAAAAATATTAATTACAACCATCTAAAAACTTGTATTGCCCAATACAGACATAGAAAAGGTATAGAGAAGCTTTCAGGGTATGGTATGGCACTCATACAAAGGTGGAATAATGAAGCTGAGAGAAATGTAGAGGAAGCAATGAGGAAATGAAAGGTTGCTTATTTTCTAATACAAGATTCATAGAAGTCAAGTGTGAAACTAATAGGTGGCAGGTTTGAAACCAAGAGGAAGAGGCATTTCCTCATAGAACACTGAGTTAAACTGTGGATCTCTTTACCACAGGATGTTGGGGAGGCTAAAAGTCTACAGAGCATCAAAAGGTGACCAGACCAAATGGATCATAGAGCAAAAACCAACCAAGTATTAACTGCAAGAGCAGCAGCCAGTGACTTAGGAAATCCATTAGCCACTAAGCCCTAGAGCTCGAGGAATTTGCAGGGAGACACAATGATATTTTTATTTGGTCTTTGTATGCTTCCCTAGGCATCCATTTTTAGCACAGTGTGTAAGGAAGATCATTGCCCTGACCCAGTACTGCCTTCTGAATGTCCTCAGACACCTGGGCTCAGCAGAATGCATCAGGATCAGGCTCAGGGAAGAGCCCTAACTCCAAAGGTGGAGCAGAAAGATGATTTAGTTCAGGCCCTTTGGTGATAATGACAAGGAGAGGGGTGGAGAGGGGAGGCCTGGTATGTTGTGTCACCTGTGTCCTGGTTGGAGCTCAGAAAAAAAAGCTGCTGTGAGCTGAGGTGAGAAGTTGGTTTGGGGAATGATGGTGGTCAGCTTGAAGAGCTGGAAGGGGTCAAGCACTTTGGTGAGGAGTCCCAGTGGCATTGTGAGGGGTCCCAGTGCCATTGTGAGGGGACACAGAGCTGTCATTAGGTAAGCCAGCTCAGACAATTGGTTGCCCCCCATACCTGGGGCTCAGCCCATGGCACAGCTTAGGGATGGCCAAAGGGCTCCACGTTGATGTCCTGGCTAACAAAACCCATGGCTTTGAAGGGCAACACAGCAACTGCCTCTCCCTTGGGAGGGATTTTATTCTTATTCAAGCACTGGAATAAAGCACAAGTGCTCTGGCTTTAGGAGGATTTGCTATTCTCATAATGATATATGCATTTTCAGAGAGCATTGCTCTTGAATGGGGTTCATTAAAATGAATCTGCAGGTAACTGCTCTGTTCAAGTTTTTGACAAATAGCTCCAACTCAATGCTTAACTCTAAAGGGACCAGGAAATGAAAATATAGCCCCATTCCTCAATAATTATTAATTTCCTGTCACTATTTTCCTTACTCCAAGAGTAAGGAAAGTTCTAAAAATCTTTAGAGGTTGATTAAAGAGTAATTTGTTAGTGGGATGGGGGGAAGGAGGTGAAGGAAAGGGACAGAAGATCATTTCTGAACACCAAAAATAGTTTCAAATTCCCACCAAGAAATGACAAATTGTTATATACACAGTCAGACAGGGAGATGTATATTTTGTTTTAAATTCCAATTTCAAAATGTACTGCATAAAGAGAAACCACAAATTGAAACTTCATGTGCTCATGCTGGCAGCAACACCAAACTTACGGTTTTCTTCTAAAAATAATACCCCCAAACCCTACCTAAACCTTCCTGAACCTCCTGTCCCCTCTTTAATAAGTAAGAACACAGGGTGTTTTGATTTCTTGGTGACTTTTTTCCTTTCCTTTGAGTGGAGGACCAACTGCTCTCAACCTTACTCAGGTAATATTTCCATTGGTTTCAATGAAAGATTTGCCTGGCTGAGGTGTGCAGTATTTTTTCCAGTATTTACATGAAATTAAGGAAGGAGACAGGAATGAGGAACAGTCTTGGCAGGAGAATAAGAAGCAAACACCATTTTGTAAAGGGATGGAGAGTAGAGAAGGAAGATAATGATGTTAGGACCACAATATAAAACTTTACTCCTTTTCCATCTTTTTAATTTGTCCCTTTTAAACAGAAAGACCTTTGAATTTGAGTCAAATATCTAAAGAAAATGAATTTGGAGGACTCAGTGCTGGTCATAGGAAACAAGCCACATCAAAATCCCCCAACTAAATAATCTCTAATTTAAGAAAACTGTACCACAGACTAAAGACAATCCAGTCCTTTCAGCTTTCAGAAGAGAAGTCAACATCA
Organism: Motacilla alba alba; assembly: GCF_015832195.1. Classification (NCBI taxonomy): domain Eukaryota; kingdom Metazoa; phylum Chordata; class Aves; order Passeriformes; family Motacillidae; genus Motacilla; species Motacilla alba. The sequence continues at coordinate 7,751,100 of NC_052019.1, read as the reverse complement.
AAGGAGGAACCTGAACTAGAAGCCTAGAAATGCAAATCTGTTGGTCTTTTCACATTCAAATTCTCACGCTTCTTCCATTTCCTTTTACAGAAAAAGAATGTGGTCAGACTTGGGGGAATGACTTCACAGCTTTTATTAAAGAGTAGCGTAATCCTCCCCTGGATAACTGGAGAATCATTATAAGGAGAAATAAGCAGTGATGATCTGTCCCAGTTGGAGTGTCGTGGTTTGGAAGTTCTGACCCATGAGATGTTAATTTCCCAGTCTAATTACATGAAAATGTATAAATATGAGCACTGATAAGGAAGAGAAGTATCCTGCTGAAAGGTGAGTGGTATTGAGGTCCCTCTGCTTTTATGAGGAAAAAAAGGCTCCTACCCTCTTAAGTGATATTGCACATAATAGCAAGAGTCCAATATATGAAAAAAAACCCAAACATGCACTTTCATTTTACTATTGTTCCATTTTACTGTTGAGGTGGGGCACAAATAAGTTGAATGCTGTGAGGTCCTCCTGTGAGGGTGCATTTGGGCTCCACTGGGTCCATCCAGTGAAAGCAGGGGCACTGAGGACACTCTGTGCTGGGTGTTAAGTGTCAAAATTTGGGTGGTGAAACTGCCACCATGTTCGACTATGTGTAAAACCTCCAAATTCAACTTCATTATATATTTGATTCAAATTCAAAGGCCTTTCTGTTCAAGTAGCCAACGTGGATGGCTTGGGGCTCTTATAGACTCTAATCAAAGCAGGACAGGAATTATACTATGTTATACACAATTAAGAGTAATTTCTCTGAACTTCCTGTTATTGTTCTCAAACAGCATCAGAGAAACCCTAATTACTTGCAACAACAACACTAAGAAAACCCCCGAAACCACTGGAACAATACCATGTAGAATAATGTGAATTAGTTGTTAAATTTAGTACCTCCATGAGAAATGCTTTATTGATAGCTCAGAACTGCTCTGCCTGGAAACCACCTGAGCACTGCCTTATTTCTAGACATCTGTCACCACAGTTATTATCTAACAACAAGCCTAGCCCGAAAATAATCCTTTTGTTTAGGGCAGGAACAATAACTAATTGACTGACATGTAATTGCATCAATATCATTATCTCCTGTTGACTTTTTGATAATATGTTGATGAACAGTTTGTATTTTCCAGGGTGGGAAACCCTACTTGTTTCCTAGCAGGAACCCTGCACCAAGAAGTTTTCTTTAATAGCTACCTAATTTTGTAAATTTAATATAATTCCTTACAAGAGGTGATGATATTTCAGTGTTATGGGTTGTTTTTCAGGTTATTTTTGTTGATTATTATTATTGCTGTTGTTTTCAAACTTCTGTCTTCTGCAGAATGCAGACTGGTTTTGGTGTCACAGTAGAATAACAGCTTGATACCCAAAACTCAGTTCACAGTCTGTCCAGCCTAACTTTGAAGTTCTAGGCTGTTAAAGGTATTTAAACACATAAAAGGTGAAAATGGGTGATTCTTGGGTATCTAATTTACACTGAAACTAATGGGAATTAGGCATCTTTCATGGACTTACTAAAAATCATCTAGGACTGTAGTTGCAACAGAAGCTGCAAAATAACTCCAAAATTCTGGCCTTTTCTGATGTGAGGCAGGCTTTGCAGAAGCAGTCATTTTTATAATGTAAGTTTCCCCCAAATGTTCATTTTTGTGAGAGCCCTAGTACTCCCATCCTAGCTGAAAAACCTCCTCTTCCAAAGTGTGTTAATGCCTCACACATTGCTCTTCTGTGTTTGAGGTTTATGGTCAGATACCACTCAAATACTTCATGGACCTTAGAACCTTTCCTACAGCATCACGAGTTTCTCATAGCCTGGTGCATAATCCTCAGACTTTTTTTTTGCCCTACTAGCCCAGTTTTCAGAAACAGCCACATTGCTCCTGAACATCACATCTTTTTAAGGTCATAAAAATACCATCCAAGCACTTCTGAAAAAAAAAAAAAAAATTGGGAGCTTGAGGGTGTATGTGAATATTTTCAAAGTTGCAATTTGACTAACCTAGCCTCTGCTTAGATCATCAAACAGGCATGTGTTTGGGACACAGAGGCACTACAGTCCTGGCGTATTCAGCCCAGAATCCTCATGGTTATGTGAATAATTATCCCTTCATACCAGCCTAGAAATCTTGGACAGAAATAGCAATCACAGCAAGAGTGCTAAGAAATAATTTGTACCATACATCTGTTAATGTCCCTTGGCCCAGCTGGAACCTACATGCTTTCCTCCCTTTCTTGGGTTTCTCAAATTGTGTTGGTGTGTATTTAAGCTGCAGGAACATTCGAGGCAATCAGGCAGGGGGGAGACAAGGACTTCCCTGGTATTTTGATTCCAAACTCTGATCTCTCTTATCAGGATGGGTGAGGAAGAAAAGTGTCGAGTATCACTCAGTCTCCTGTTCTCAGCTTGTCTGGCTAACTGCAGTAGAAGCCTCTGAGGCCAAAGCCACCACAAATGTGAAAGACCTACAAGACCACTCAGGGCAGCATTCTCCAGCAGGTGTCCCATGGCAGCACCTCACTGGGATTACACTGATGATACCCCAGCTGGATAGCACTGACACTGATTTTTTGAACAGCATCAGCCAAAGGAAGACTTTCATGTTTTGCTCCATCTTGGTTTTGAGAAGGACAGGAGAAGGCCCTAAGGAGTGTCATTTCAGGACATTAATTGTAAAGATGAAAGAAGAGAAGTGTAGGACAAAGCACCTCATATCTGGCCCTGATTTTATCAGAAAGTTGAACTAGAGATCTCCTGACATCCCTTCCAACCTACAACAATTATCTTGTAACATGAGGAAGCCTGATCTTTCAAGCCTATTTGCGATTAAAGAAACAGTTTTCCTTTTTGCATGCACAGCATTTTGTTTAGCCTCTCGCCTGAAGTAGGATCACATTGTATTTATGTTTAACATGCTTTCTCTCATTCACTCTTCCCCCTCCTCTTTTACTCTAATGCCACAAACTCTTCCTACCCCATATATTTTTATTTTACACAAGAATTATGCAATTCATCTGGGATTTGCTTTGGACTGCTTCCAAATACACCCACACGACTGCTTTAAGAGTGATGAGGTTTATCCAAAGATGGACTTGGCAAGTTTGTGTTTCAAAGGGTTACTGATCCAAAATGCTTCAGGAGGAGACTTCAAGACATACAAGTAACCCCACAAAGCAATAAGATAAAAGATTGTGATAAAAGTTTCTGTATTTAAATGTTTACAAGAGCTGAAGCTGAAACCTAAAACATTTTGTCTGAAAATGGCTATTTCTCCACCAGTGAACCAGCATCAGTCAGTTTGATGGCAATTAACTGGGTGCTCACAGCCTGTGACTGTTCAGGGTTTCGTGATGTTGAAGACCTGCCAGGTTTTTTCATCAGAATAACACAGGAGTGTGGCTCAACTCATGGTCATAGGAATCTTTAACACCCTGTTAACTAATTTTGTTCCATCTGCAGATGCATAAAACAACCTTGGGAAGCCCAGCTGTCCACTAGAGTGGAATCTAGAGACCTTGTCTCCCCCCTTGGACTGCTCCACAGCCTTGAGTTGCTTTTCTCTTCCAGGCCTTACAACATACCCTCCTAGAAAATGAGGGTCCACAGCACAGCCCTCCATTGTTGAAGCAGTCAAAGAGCTACTGATGAGAACTGCAGTGTAATGACTGGGATTCTGTTTCTGCCAGTGCACTAATTCCAGAATTCCACCCAAATTTACAAAATTACATTTTAAATTATGAGAAAAAAAATTATTTTATTCTCTCTCTCTTTTTTTTTTCTTTTTTCTTCCCAGTATGTTCCTGTATTTGTGTCCCCTGGGTGGCAACAGTGGAAAATGTTGGCAAGGAGAGCAGACAGTGGACAAGGTCCTGTTGGCACAAATCTGAGGGCTTTGCCTGTGTCAGTGATGTAAGGATACCAGTCTCCTTCAAGAGGTGTGGTTTATCAGTGGAGCTCTGGCAGTGCCTTGGACGCCAGGCTAATGGTCTCACATACAGATTCTGTAAGATGCCTTTCATTCATCCTGCCAAACAGGAGCTGTGCTTGTGATGCTTTCCCAAACTGAAGGGCATTGCTCCATGAATGCAAGCAATGTTAAAGCCTGAATAATGCACACAGTCTTCCATTTGCAAATCGCCTCCACCTCTCCCTTTGCCCTCCCCACCATGTGGTTTAGCTTTTGGCTCTGCAATAGATACTCTGAATCAATGTTAGCTTTCTGAGAGACTAACACTGAACACTGAAGGTCTGAGTCAAATCCAGCTGTGTTACAAGTCCATTGTTGGATTCTTGGTTGTTTTGGGTTATTTTTCCCTGGAGTTTTGTCACAGACGAACTGGACCTTTTGGCAGCACAGACAAGCACCTCTATTTTGTAATTTGGTGCCCCAAAGACATCCATGCACTAATCATCCATGTGCTAATCAATCCAACCAGGAAGGCAAAATCTTTTTAAGAGAAGAGCATATTGGTCACTGTAAATGTTTGCCTCACCACTAGTGCACAAAAGAGAAAGCTTAGGAACAGAAAGACGAAGCACACAGAAAATAGCTGGATCATGCATCTTACAGAGGTGGATGCAGTGTAACAAATTGTGGAAACTGTGAAGCCCTGTCCTGATCTGAGGTGTATTTCAGTTTTCAGCTCAGTAAAATCCCAGCTTCTGCACAAGCAAAAACTTGTCCTTTTTACCAGCTGTAATAAAATATTTCTGGCGGTTTTTATGGTGCGAGCCACAATTCGCTTAATACTATCTGAAGGTCATTTCTCCCAGGACAGATCACAGAGCATCTCCACACTAAGTTCCCAGAGCTCAAGACTGGTGCCAGGCTGTCTGCAAAGACCCCCAGAGGCCAGGTTTGTTTACAATGAATGGCCTGATGGCATGGCATGGGCTGGAAACCACCTTATACCATGCCCTGCTCACCCAGACCAAGGGAGCACTTCAGAGTCCCAACATGGTGAAAGGAGAAATTCTGCTGCCAGGGTGGCTGTGTCATACCTGGTTCTACTGAGTCAGAGTCTGTGTGCTCACATCTGGGAAACAGCAACCTCCAGAAAAAATCCACTAACCCTGAGGGGTCAACCTGAATCCGTATGTCCACGGCAGTACTGGGGAGTTTCAATTGATGTAATTATCAGGAAGGATCTTAAAATCCACTGTTGTTATCAGGGCTGTCTCTCCAGTTATCTGAGGGCTGTGGCCTTCTAATGAAGAAAAGTGAAGAGGATCTCCCTAGTTCAGTCTTACCTGCCACTGACATGTGCATGATGTAGCTGTCTTCATCCTAAGCAATGACTGGATTCACTTTTCCTCTTCTGGTCCCAGAGAGAGTCCAGAAATGTTCCTCCAAGAGATGGCAGGTGAAGTCAGTTGAGCCACTTAAGGGAAAATAAAGACTTATGGCTTAGTATCTTACCATGTCCAAGATTTTCTTAAATATGATAGAGCTGTATGATGCAATATAATCCTACCCACATCCCTAGTGATTGTTATTTTTCATAAAACATAAGACAAGAGCATGGTTTCCTCAATAGTGCACTTCCAGTTGAAGAAATCAATTCAAATCCATTATACAAGTCAGAAAATGCAAGCTGCTGTGAAACTCACTTTGTTTTCCCTTTAAATGCCTCTATTGATAATGTGACCAGAGACTCCATCCTTGGACATTTCAAATTTTCTTCCATTTCCTCATTGTACCATTCAAGATTTCTCCAGATCACCTGCATGACTAATCAAATTCAAGGATTCTCTCAAGCATCCTAATCCCTCTTCAATCCATATATAGGCTCCTCTATCTTGCTTTCATATATTTCCATGGGATTTTGGAAGCTTCTTTTAAACCTCTCTTCTTACACAGTCCCTTTACCCTTTGCTCTATCCCTCCATTACCCAGCATATAAACTCCAGCAGGACCAGGGGAAAACTGAGGTGGAAGGAAAAAGGAAATTATTTCAGTTGGTGTAAATGACAGTCATAAGAAAGGACATTGGCCTAGGGGCAACTGGGATGTGTTTATTCCGTGGAGTGCCATGCAGAAATACCTGAGCTAGCTGGGAACATGCTAGTTCAGGTTACAGAAGTGAAGAGTACACGCATTAGCAGAAATACTGGAATTACTTGGGTGTGGCTTTTGGGGATTATCCTGTTCCACCCAAATAGAGAAGTACTGTGAAGCTTATGTAGCCAAAAAAAAAAGTGATCATTTCCTTAAACTTTTAAAGCCCAAAAGATTTTTGAAAGTTTTTGGGGTTTTTTTTCCCAATTTTTTTCATTGAAGTGATTCATTATGAAGGGTACATTTTGTACAGATGAAACTTGTAGAGCAGCTGTGAAGATGCCACTGCTATTGCTGCCCTCCCTAGAGACTCCAAAGGTTGTGATGGCAGAGTTAGAGCTGAAGAAACCACAATGGATGGGCTGAGCTGAATATTTCTGCTTTCCTGGTCACCAGGAAATGTGGCTGGGGTAATTGAACAGAGGGGAATCAGGGAAAATAATCTGTTGCTTCAAGTAGGCTTCAAGAACCAGGAAACCTCATTGTAGGGCCTTACCATTGTGAGTGACTGTGAGTCTCACCCTCCTTCTGCATCAGCACAGCTCCTCCCAATCTACATTCCTGTAAAGCAGATGAAGATCGTGAACTCTAAGCTCTTTGTGCACATCCACATGGATCTCTCCGACAGGTACTTATGTAGCCCCACCACCTTAGCTTTCTTCATGTTTTGCTTGCTGCCCCAGAAGGCAAATTTGATGAAATTTCCACATTCATTTTGGAAATGGTAGAAGTGGGAGACTTTGTGGTTTGTCCAATGAAGTCTGTGGAAGAAATTAAACTAAGGTCTCTCAAGTGTCAGTTTAGCACTTTAATCTCTGTATGGTCCTCATTCTCTACTTCAGTTTCCCCTGAACAGAGGAAGTTGCCTCCATAGGTGATCCAACATGATCACTGCATACTTAGCTACAATAAATTCATAAAGCAATCAGTGAAATAAGCTCCTTTATTCTCAGATAACACATTGGTCTAGGATGCTGCTCAGGAAGCACTGTAGAGCACAAGCTCAAAGGGTTAATGATTTCCTCCAGCAGCTGAGATCTCCTCACTGCCTGCACGAGAGCTTGGTGTTGACCTGCTGGAATGGAGGTCCTGCATTTTCATCTTCAAAACAGAAAGAAACAAGTGATACAACTGGATTGGGCTGAGATGGGGAATCTACCTAAACAGGCTGAGGTTAATTTGGGTGACTAGCCAAGGTCACAAAGGCTGATGCAGAGCAAAACTGCCTGTCAGATGTGTGGGCTGAGCTAGTACCCTGTGTGGGGATGCAGAGCATCCACGCGTGGCAGATCTTCACCTCCCTGCCACAGCAGTTTGCACTTCACTAACAGTGCCAATGTTAGAACTTCCTTAACCTCCAGAAGGAACATAAACATGGCTTTCAATGCAGATTAAATGCACACGTACTTTTGAAACCTTGTCGGTCATTACGAATTCATGGCTGCTGTCCAGTGAGTGGAGGAAAACATTTCCCCTCATAGGTTTAACAACAAAACCAAGAAAAAACCCCAACAAGTCAATGACTTATACTGTACACTAAAACAGCTTAAAACACAAACATTTCCAGAGTACAATATTTCAAGTAGTCTTGTAACCGGAGGAGCTATTTTTTAACTGGATTCCTACTTTTTACTACCAACAGCCTTGTCTTATTTGCAGAGGCTCTGCTAGCTGTCAGACATCCTGACTCCACTTAATAAACTCACTTAGAGCAGAACTTTCTTAAGTCACAGTGTAAGTACATAAATTAGTTGTTTCAGCCTTAGACCAACACACTTCTCTTTCTTCCATCTCTCCTGAGCACTGAGCTATGATGAAGAAACTCAAGTCTCAAAAGAACCAACAGTTCATTAAAAAATGCTGCCATAACCCAACACGCCTAAAATACTGCAGCTCCTGTTGGCTTTGGTTGGAGCTGCAGGGATGCTTACTTGTGGGTACAACTAGGTGAAGTTTGGGTCCTTAAGTCAGGGACCCTAAGTTTAAATTCCACTTTTGAAATGCTTTATGTGCAGCGATCTCAGAGAAGGAGCTCCAGAGGTGACACCAGGTCGTAGGCAGGTTTTGTATTAAATAAAGTTTAATGCACCAGGAAGCTGAGAGACACTCTGGTGTGTCACCAGATAAGCAGGAGCAGGGCATATTTCATTAGTGGGTGGATCTCAGTCTGGTTCCTTGTGAAAATGAAGCTCAAACAAACCACGCAGTCATGTCTCCATCTCTGTCTGACCCTCCCTCATAGCACCTCCATCCACTGGTCAAATTTATTCGCATTCAACAGAAAGAAACACATTGCAAAAGTAAATAAAACTGAAGGATATGGGCTGCCAAGTGAGAGAGGCATGCCAGAAATCCTGTTGTCTGAGAGGAATGCCACTTAACCTTTCAGCGTGTCCAAAAGAGGATGGGATTTTGGCAATGGGAGCTCACACCTTCACAGAAAAAAATATATAAATGATGTAAAGGTCCAAGGCACTGGAGTTTCCTTATGCCTGTGCTTGTAACCAATATCTGTTGCTGTTGATGCATAAAAGCCATTCATGACAAGCCTGGAGGGACTCCTAGGGTTGCCCAAACCCTGGCTCCGCTAGCCCCTCTCCTGAGAGAGGATGTGCAGCATAGGATCAGCTCGCTCAATTGTCCCTTTACTGGGAGGGATGAAGTGACTTTCCTTGTCACCATGCTGGTTCTCACCGGGAGACAGGGCTGCTCTGACCTCTCAGGGCAGAGGCACGAGGGCCACCCATTCCCAAGTATGGCCCCTTTGATATGAGAACAGGGGAAAACCACCTTGCACTCGTGGGATCTGGAACCTATTCCTGGTCTCTGCTCCTTTGCCCTGCCTAGCTGCCCCTTGGGCAAGCACAGAGCCATGCCAGGCTGGTGACAGGCAGTAGCTGGCAAAGCTCAGTGTTGCAAACACTGTGCTTCTTCTGCCAGCTGCTACGTGTTGTACCTGGTGGCAGCTGCTATTTTTATATTGAAACTCATTTCTTGCTAATAATCTCTGTGTTACATCTTGAGAACCAGATCTAGCCCTCTGGTAATTTGATCTTAATTAAACAATCTAGCTGCCAGTCCAGTCCCTTTCTGGTGAGCTGTGTATTGCAATGTTTGGTGTTAGTCAAAGACAACAAGCATTTATCAGGCCTGGTGTTGTAAATATAGCTCAATTTCCAAGAGATGCTGATAGTAAAGTTTGCCTTGCCCTGCCCTACCTCTCCCGGCAGCTGAGTCATAATAACACACAGGGTTAACCCAACTCCATCGCATGTAATGCTCAGCAGGATCTGGCAGATAGGAGATCTCACTAATCTTACAAATCTCATCTTTCACGCTGAAGCAGTTGGCTGGGATACTTTTTTCAATTTTTTTTTTTTTTTGCATGTGCTTAAGTTATTGTTTAATACAATCTTCTAAGTTACATAATGGTTTCTCTCTTCACTTGGTGTCATCTGAGCCATGCACAGGAATGCACACACAGCCTCTGACATCTTTTGAAGTCCTCCAGGGCCACTGCTCCCTGTGCACTGAGCAGTTTAGACAGAGCAGGTGCTACACGTTCTTACACACACGTGCTTTCCAAGAGCCAGCTACACCTGTCTTACCACGTGCCACAACCTTTTGGAGAGTTTTGAGCTGGTTGTGCCAAATTACGATGAGATTACCAGCAGACAGAGCTGTATTTTCCTCCCTCCTGAACGAACTGGAGTTGCCAAACATAACTGGTTATACTCTCAGATGAAAAATCCACATTCACTGCAGGAATCAAGCTTTCAGCCATGGGGAGCCCAGGGGTTGTGGTCCACTCCAAAATGCAGCTTTTTGACTCAAGGCAAAATCTTTGGCTTATGGAAAAAGTATTACCTTGCAGGCAGGAGGGAACAAATGGGAGGCAGATGCTTCCTCCGTTGGGATGGTTCAGCATGAAAAAAGGCTGGCTGTAGTGGTGCCTTGAAGCCCTCTGATGGTTTGTTGCTCACCACAGGCTAGCCATTTCCCCCGAATCTTAGATGGGTCATTGCTAAGCCCTTGCTGGGCTCCAGACAGATGGTACCCTGGTGGCAGATGCAGATCTGTCATGGCAGAGCCTGCCCACAGGCCACAGATCACCAGCACTTGCTCTGGTTCCACCAATCCACCTCTGGAATGGGAACTCCAGCCTGATCAGCAGCAGGTTTCAGCAGCCTCTCTTCAAAAACATAACAATCTTACCTCACAAATAATTTTCCAGAGACAGAGATGCAAATTTTGTAGAGGGTCATGAGTGGACTCAGTTCTATGTCAACCATTTTGCTTTTCCCATTTTTTGCCTCTATGTGTTTTTCATTCTTTGCTGCAGTATTTCACTATTTTTTTCCCCTCACTGTATGTTTTTGCTCCTCCCTTGCCTGCTTTGTCTCTCACAGCCTCTCCTAACCCAGTGACATTTGTGTCCAAATGTTCAAACCTACCCTGCTCAAGAGGGCTCAGAAGAAGCGTAAACAAGTTTGCCTGGGTGTTTAGCATGCAGCTCAATTGTACATTTACAGTAGATATTCTGATTTAATTTGCTTTTAAACAGCCTCTTCAAACAGCTCAGAACTCTGGACTTTGTTCTTTTAGGTGCATTACAAAACCATAATTAATTAGCTGGGCTCCCCTGTGGATTTTCTCAGATTTTACCCCATCTTCCCGCCAATTTTAATGACCTTCCCAGTTAGGGGCTTTACATCTGTAAATGCTGAGTGCCATTCAGCACTTGGTAAACAAGGGGTATCTGAGCAAAATAGCCAGAGCTTGAAATCAAAGATTTTACTTGTTTGTAGTGCAGGAGACACTGGCGGTCTGGGTGGCTCTTAGCACCTGCCGTGCTGTTGGATGACTGAATTTTGGCTCTCTGTCCCATATTAAAAGAACTCAAGACTGATCTGTGTTACCCTTCCATAAAGTTGGGATTGTGGGGAAAGCTGTACTGCAGAGCCCTGCTATCCCACCCACTCTTCTTTGCCTTTTGAAAGCAAGAAACAGCACTTTGTTCATTGTCTGTGCAAAACTTGCTGAGAGCCCTCCAAAGAGAAAGTCAGCCAAGCAACTTTCAGCTGCTCCCTCTTCCTGCTGGCTCCAGGCCAACATTTCCTAGCAGGTGTCATGTACCAGTAGATAAGAAGGAGGAGAAAGGAAAGAAAGAAAGAAAAAATGGGCAATGGGAAAATATTTGATGGTCTGTCACATGGGCACGGACCATCTACCCCATGATTCTGTTCTCCTCAGATTTTAGCACGCGTGGTGCAAAGGCAACCCAGACCTTCATAGCACCTCCAGCAGGCTGCTGCTGCAAGGCAGAGACTGCTATCCACACAAAGGAAGGCATCTCCATCTGGAAAGCAGCAGCCAGCCTGTGGCCACGCAGGAGGGATGAAAATACTGCTTTTGTTCTGATCAAACTTGGATTTTAAGTGGTTCTTCCTCAGTCAGAAGGGTGGCCCAGTGGGTTGTGTACCTGGCTGGAATAAAGCATGTCAGCACCCAACTTTTTTGATGGATGTAGTATGTAAGCATAGGGGTGGCACAGTGCTTGGACCAAAGTTTGACACGAGCTGCACAAGAAATAACTAAGCTAAAGAATCAGGACAGCAAGGCTAGACAGCACTGGCTTCACAAGGGTACATAACCATGTAATGGGAATGGAAACAGAAGAGATTATTTTCTCAGTGATGTCAAAGTTATGTGCCACAACATGGCAAGCAGGTTTTCAGTGCATTCTGAAAATATACACATCTTCAGAAAGTATGGAACTGCAGTAAGTTCCCTGTCTGAGGTGCAGAGGGTGCACAACCAAAACCATGCTTTATACTATTGATTGGAGAAGCTGGAGTCTGAAATAAAATTACCTCTCTGAGTGTATAACCTGTTCTCTCCAACATGAATTATGACTGCTCAAGAAAAAAGTGAAGCAAGGTCTGGTTTTGAATGTTCCAGTTGTAGATGAATGTACATTTCCTGCATGTTCAAGGTCTTTAGTTGCACCTACATTGGTGCAGCAAGGACTGTAGTGATGCAATCAGCCAAACCTCCTGGTCTGCTTGTTCTGTGGCAGCTCAGCAGCCTTTGTGAGCCTTCAAGAGCAGCTGCTCAAAGGGCTGAATGCTGAGTAAGACATAACCAGGCACTGCCAGAGGTAAGCTCACTAATAAAAGTAGTTAAGCAACAGTGTTCTGTCTGTGCCCTGGCTTTCCATCTGCAAAACAAGGATGATGGTATCACCCTTATCTTGCAGGGTAGTTATGAAGATAGATATATTAAAAGTGATTTAAAAGGTGCTCAGAGACTGGTGGGTAGACGAGCAACGTAATTGCCTCAAAGGGTGGGATTTTCTCACTGTATTTTTTAACTTTCAGAGAAGGACAACAGTTTGTTCAGGACTGTCCAATGGGAGCAGCTTTTGACTCCTTTGTTCTTCCTGGTGCTGATATCAGGCTCATTGTTTCAGTTTGCAGAGGCTGGAGAACCTTCTGGGAGATGTCCTGAACTCCAGGAGATTGGGCAGAATGGCAGCAGAGGATAGTGGACAATTTTTCCCACTTCTGTTCTCTGTATCCAAGGTGCAATTGTTTTTTCTAAGTGATCTGAATTATTGGTTTTGAATAATTAAGATACAATCAAAGATTAATATCAGGCTGGTTTTAGGCAGTTATTTTTTTAATCAGTTGATATGGTGATTAAAATCTCATGGGCTGCCAGATAGCTGTCTGATGTCAGTCCAGTCACAGTCTACAGCTAATGAGCAGCAATAAAGACAATTTTATGCAGCTCTCAAATGCCAGAGTACCAAGAGTCTCTCCCATGGGATTATCTTGCTTATGGTGACAATCTGAGAGGTGACCCTTTACAGCAAGATGAGTGTTTGTATTTCCCTCAGCCATGTTTCTTACTTTACCTTAGGACTGAGAAGGAGAAAAACCTGGTGACTGGAAAGCTTGGTTGGGTCAGCATTTCAGGAACAGGTAGGAGCTGTCTGGTGAGGAACACAGTTAGATACTGGGCCAGTCCAGTCCATAGTGCTGGAGCAATGCTAATCAGGAGCCAGCTCTCACCATATTTGCTAAACCTCCTGGTTTTATGATGGAAAGGGCTGGGTTGAGATGTCTGTGCACAATCATGTTAACCCTGATGATGCCAAAGAATTCAGTCCAGACCTTGGTGTAGGAATTGGCTCACACCAATGCTAACCTGATCAGAATTGGGACTAAGCAGAACCAGAGCAGCCATAGAATGTGAAGAAGGGAACCAAGATGTTTCCAGGATGGGATTATTAAGACAAAGATCATAGTGGATTTTTTAAGTCTTATAAAACCATTTCTGAGTGATGGGTATGTTAACAGAGACCAGAGAATGGCATGAGCTCACAGGTCAGGCAGATGGGAAGCCCTTCCTGCTTTCTCTGAGCTTCTTTCAGCTTGTGCCTCATAAGCACAGCTCAGCCTAGATAATTCTGTTGGATCTGTTGGGCACCCATTTCCACAGCCCTGGCAGGTCTAATTGTGCCTGTGTCAGCCTGGTTGGGTGAAGATTCATTTTTCCCTTGATGTACATTCACACATGGGATCCTGCATGTGGAGGATTTGGCACATCAAAAGGCACTGGTTCAGAAAACAGCTGCCACTCATGAAATTTTACTGTGGATGTGACCGATCCCTTTGGAGAGAGCCAAAACCAGACCTCTGTGCCATTTAAATCCCCTTGGGATGTGAAATTTTGCTGTGCAATTCTGTCAAATGGATACAAGGAGTTTATTTTTAATTCTAAATACTCCCACTTTGGAAATGTTGCTTTTTCCTCTATTTCCTTTCATCACAGCAAGGAGCTTATTAAGAACTTACTTCTGCAATGGAGCAGACTCATACAATTTAGATTTTATTTGTTGAAGAATAACCATCTGTCAGCTACTGAGAAGGAGGAAAAGAATCTATCCCTGCAGATTTGGAGATCTGCGAGTCTTTAACCAACTTGGAACACGCCGTATCTCAGAACAGGAACTGAAGTACCCTGGGAAATCAAACAGGAAAATCGAGTAATAAAATGCTCAGAGAGGCGGTGTGCAAACGTGCAGCGTGAGGGTGGAAGCACTTGCCCATAGAAAGAAAAGGGCTCAGGTTAATAATCAAAATGACCTCACGCTAATAAATTAGGCAAGGAAAGAGAAGGATGGAAAGGAAACTGCTCTTTAAATGCTCATTGTCAGAGAGCTGTTTAGCAGCTCTTGGTGCAATCAGCAAGTGCTCCCTGGTGCAGGTCTCTGGGTACCTGTTATGTAATAAGCTGCTGAAGGGTGTGCTGCAGAAACTTCCAGAAAGGTCACAGTCTGTACACACACGGTGTGGTGGATATGAGAACTGCTCTGCATAATTACTCACCTTTTTTAATAAACTCCCTGGTCTCTGCTGAGACTTCCAGTGGCAGCACAAGAGGGACCTGCATCAACGAACACCAGGAACGGTGGCTGCTTTTACAGTCTCAGAAGGATCCTTCACGGGGTGTGTAGTGGAGCTGTGGAGCCAAACATGCATTTGCACTTTCTGCTGGGCTCGAGCCAGTCCCACAGGCTGTCACCATCCACCCCTGCTGTTCGCAATATTATTCCTGTCCCACACAGGGCTGAGAGGTGACAAGTGGTGGTAGGATGTAACTTTAAACACTGCTTTGTGGTTTCTCCAGACTGTATGGCACTGGTCTGCAGATTCTATGCCTGTGGTCAGGTGGAGCTGTAGACAATTTTGGGAAGTTCTTTGGTACCTGAGTGGCCCCAGTTTGTCAGCTGCAAATGGAGGCAATGCAAACTCCCTCAGAAACGCTCACCTGTCCAAAGGGACTCTTGGCTCAGAGACATTTGCTTGGCTTCCTATTGCAACACCAGGCACCCAAAAAAACTAAACCCCAAAATAACAAAACCTCACTATGGAGAAGTGATGATACTGTGTGCTGTGTTCCTGCTCATACAGTTCCATGTCCCAGTCAACACAAATGTGCTCATTTTCTTTGCTTGTGGACACCATGTGCTCCCACGTGAACCAGTTCCTTGCTTGGAGGACCTCAAGCTCTTTGTAGGGAAATTGTCAAGTACACGTTGAGTTGCAGGCTCAGCATCTCCTGCAGGGGCATATCTGCTCTGGTCTCCAGCATGGTACATGGTCCCTCTCCTCCATCCTCTGTCCTGTTTCCCTCTGGGAGGGCTTCTTCTTTCCTCATCTCCCATTGTAGCTGGGAAACCAGCTTGCTGTACTGTGGGTACAGCCATCTGGAGGAGAAGGCAATGCCAGATGGTTCAGGGGATTGCCAGATGGTTCAGGGGATCTACAAACCCTTCTGCATCTCACCCAGTGTCGTGCTAGCCCTGAGCACCATCCTTACTCACCGCTCCTCGCAACCTCCCCCCAGATTTGATCCTGCTTGCTCTCTAATTCAAAACTCACAAAATCTGTTCCCACCATGCTTGGACCTTGAGGCAAGACCAGAGATGAACCCAGATGATGCTGTGTATGCTTATGCAGTTTCTAGGAAATCTGAAACCTCTGTAGGAAACACATCTCCTCAGTGGCTGTTGAAATGTTGGTGTTGTCCTCTGCAAAAAGTCAACCTTCCTGCCTTTGGGACTCTTACTATTAAACTAATAATGGGCCTGTCTCATGTGCTTCAGACTCTACCAGAATAAAATGTAAGTGTTTGCAGAGGGTCAGAGCTGGGCATGTTTGCCCTTTTCTCCCCATGCAATTAATAAATCCCCATCATTAATTATTTGGTAAGAACAGATGGGCTCAGAGGCCAGTCCCTTGTAATCTAAATGCTATGGACAAAAAGGATTGTGGCTTGGGGGAACAACTAGTGTCCCCAAGTCTGAATGAGTGATGCCTGTGATGGCTTGTAAGAAGCAGGAAAATGTCATGCCATCCTGAACAGAGACCAGGACAGGGGAGAGAAAGCAGGCATTGGTACAGGCTCATCTCCCTCCCACTTCTTTCTCTTTCTGGCTGTCCCATGTGGCTGCAGGGCCACAGACCTTTGCTGGCCTTCATGTTCTATTAACTTGGTTGGTGCCCCTCAAGTGAAATGTGCTTCCTTGGACTAAATGCCACTAATGACATTCATCTTCCTATTGAAAGCCAATGAAAGCTGCAACCCCAAGGCTGTTGTGGTTTTTTTTTTGTTTGTTTGTTTGTTTGGGTTTTTGTTTTTGTTGTTGGTTTTTTTGTTGTTGGTTTTGTTTGGGTTTTTTTTTTTTTTGTTTTTTTATGGTGGTGGTGGTGGTGGTTTTTTTTTTCTCCCCCAAGAAATGCAGGAGAGAACACCCCTGGCCATGTGATTTTCAGTAGCTATGTGATTTCTTTTTAAATTTCTTCACTTCCATCCCATCTGAATTGTGTCTCCACAGAAAGCCTAAGGAGGCTCAGCCAAACCCAGACTTGGAAAATGAGGGAGATTAAGTGGATCAGGCAACTGGCTCATAAGTGGAAGAGAAACCTTGTGATGGGATAGAAGGAGCCACTAGGGAAAGTTTGATAAGAAACAGGATTAAATTACATCCTGTCCTGTGTAACACACAGACTAATGCAAAGAACCCCTATACCACATCTCTTTTCTTCTTCCCACAGCAGGTCTCACCTGTCAATTACCATAAATTTCCAGATGAGACATTTGCTATCTGTTGGGGTTAAATGTGTTACTTTCATGTGCTAGCTGGAAGTTCATAATTAGCTCACACCTTCTTATCAGAGACTGGCTTAGTTTTCCTGTTGTTTTTAATTTTATAGCTGTTTTGCCTGCCGTAAATCTGTCTCCACTGGGGATGCCTCATTTACATCCATTTATTGCAAGAAAGACTGAACTAAATTAACCTTAATTGACTCCAGTTCTGAGGAATTTTATCCACCATTTCCCATTCAGGGCAGGAGAGTTCCTGATCATGTAGGTGCACAACCTTCAAAGATGCTGGGCTGAATTCTGTCCTTTGGTAAGGCCATCTCCACCCAGAGTTATTTTTGTACTTTAAAGTGAGGTTGCTTCAATGTAAGTTAGGGTGGGGTCTACTCCACCACTAAGTTTTTCCAACATCTAATTATAAAGCTACATGCTAAAACAATTCCCTCCTGCTAGGAAACTTTGGATCCATTTGAAATTTGGAAAATATCTTGCTTTTATGTCTGGACTCTCTAAGACTGTTAATGAGTTTTGGGGATGCTGAAATTGCTTTTCAATTCCATACAATTGTGCTGATGAAGTTAAATTGCAATTTTCTGCCTTATCTTCAGTTTTTATATTGATTGCTCCATTTCTCACCATCCCTGCTGCTTTATTTCCTGAAAATATTGAAGTACAGTGGAGAGCAGGGTATGGCTCATTACTTGGATAACTCACCTCTAGTATAGAATTATCTACAAAAGAGATGCTCAGGACTTAAGTCTTTATTATTATTACTACTCTTATTATTATTAATTTATTTTTATTATTGTTAAGCTTTTCAATCAAGCTATCAAGGGAGCAGATTTTAGCCAGTATGTTTGTGCATCTGATCACATGCAAAGGTGTTGGGCAGGGGGATGCTTGAGGAGTCTCTAGCAGCAGTGTCTCACTCCTCTCTCGAGGTATAGAGCAGCACTTTGCAACTTGCCAAGCACTTACTCATGTCTCTGGGCTGCATTTTCCAGTGCTCTTGCCATCCTCCCTTGCAGCCACGTGCTGTCACCACTGTTTAACCAGCCTCAGCATGGGCTTTGTTCTAGTGGATCTTGCAGGAGCCATCAGGCTTCCAGAAAGGTCTCTCTCCATGTTCATTGAGCACCAACACTGCCCCGGAGCCCAATTTCCTATTTCTAGGGAAGCCTACAAGGTGTGGATCCTGCCATATACATTTCAGTGCTGTTTGCAGCTGACAGCCCCAGGTGTTCTGAGCACCTGCCCAGTGAGTGGACCACAGCACTGGCTGCCCAGTAAAGGAAGACCATGATGGACACTGATGGGTTCACAGAGAACAGCAGCATGGCCAGGTCCTTCTTGTTTCGAAGCTTGACACAAGGTTATTTTCTAATCCACTGCAGTTTTATTTTAACCAGGGAGTTTCTTATACGGCTGCATACACCAGAGGAAATGCATTTTTACTTCACAAAAGGAAGATGAGGAATTTGCTTTCCAGTTGTTAGTATTTTGAACAGTTGTTAACTATTCTCCCCAAAGGACTGATGCCAAGAATTTAATTTTCTTTTTTTTTTGTAGGAGGAGGACAGCAGATTTTTATGGTTTTATGAACAGCTGTACAAAATTATAAGTAACTGTTCCCTGAGCTGTTGATAGCTGGCAGCACCATTTCATGGTGAAATATCAATACTGCAATGATTCTCTCTTGTAAAAGGTAGGTAGCCTGAAACAATTAGCAGCTTTTTAAAAAGTTGTTCTCTTCCTTGGAGAGAGTGACCATACAAATTTATTTACCTTAACATT